>NW_024354502.1:19641968-20379439 GCF_902729225.1 Pteropus medius | reverse complement strand
CTTCCTTCCTTCCTTCCTTCCTTCCTCCCTTCCTTCCTTAATTTGGATATCCTATTGGCTTAGAGTCATTTATTAAAAATACTGTTGTGTCCCCACTACACTATGTATAGCTTTGTCATAAACGAAGATGTGTGGATCTATTTTGTCTATTATTTTTTCATGTTTATTTGTCTGTTTGTTTGTTTTAAGCTTTGAAAACTACCCATAAATGGTAGGTAGCCTCCATGATGGCTCCAATGATCTCATCTCCTGATATTCACACTGTGGTGCAGTTCCCTGTCACATTACATCAAGATTGGTTTGTGTGACCAGTAGAATACTGAAGAAGGCATGGAATCTCACTTTCAAAATTAGGTTATAAAATGCACAGGCTTCTGTTTTTCATGTGCTCTCTCTCTCTCTCTCTCTCTTTGTCACTTATTCTAGGGGATGTCAGCTGTCATTTCTTTAGGATATTCAGACATTTCTGTGGAGAGATTCACATGGCAAATAATCGTGCCCTCCATTCAGCAGTCCATGGAACAATCACGTGAGCGAATTTGGAATGAGATCCTCTAGCCTTCAGATGACCGTGACCCAGCCGATGGCTTGACCACAACCTCACGAGAGACCCAGAGTCAGAACCACCCAGCAGAGCTGCTTCCAGGTTCCTGACTCTCAGAAACTGTGTGAGATAATAAATGTTTGTTGTTTTAAGCTACTAAATTTTGGGGTCATCTGTCACGCACAAGAGATAACTAAAAACACCATTGTTTCATTTTAAAATGCTTACATATTCAAAAATGCAAACAGAACTCCTAAATGTCTTACTTTTTATGAGTCGCTTCTGTTGAAGTGTTAAAGCAGAGGATTACCTAATAATTAATACTTCACATGTCATAAAATTCCCGGCAACTCTGACTTTGAGCATACCGTTGTTATAGAAAATATGTGACAGCAACTGACAAAAATGAGAAAAAAGCGAGATGAAATCTGGGATTCCAGAATTACTTCTGTGGGACCTTCCTTCTAGATAATTTAAGACTCTAGTAGAAATCTAGTTCTGGTCTAAGAAGTCTAGTTCTTTAAAATCTTTAGAATAAAGAGCGATGATCTTTATTCCTTCTTCCTTTCTTTTCATTCCTACATCAGCCTGAAGGTATTTAAGTGAAACTGCTTTAAATAGCAGCCGGGAAATGCAGTGAGTACCTAAGATACAACGTGCAAGGCAGTTTGCCTGGTGCACAGAATCGATGAAGAGGAGTGTTAGGAGGTAAGATCAAGACAAGTAAGTTGATGCCCTTGCACTCTTGGCCCACAGAGCTGGGATGAGCAACACATGATTTTCCATGAGCTGGCCTCGTTATTCCCAATTCTTGCATGTTCATTTTCTTCATCTCTGTCTCCAAGGCTTGACCACCAGCCTGCCGCAAATAGTTCCTGAGGCTCCTTTATTTCTGGGGACCTGCCTGGCATTAGAGCACCTGTTCTCCCATCTAGTTACTGTTCTCTGTGCTTTCTCGGTATGGTCACCGCCTGATATGCCGGGAAAGGAATCCCCCCTTGCAAACCTGGTCCTTAGGAACTTTATCCTGAACTTAGTCCTCACTAGCTCCTGGGGAATAATTACATCATTTTGTTTATCCCACCACACACACACACACACACACACACACACACACACAAAATTCTCACTTCCATGGGTCAGAGCAAAGGATGAGGATTTACATTCCACATTCTGGTTCTTAAAACCTTGTTTAAAGCCCCTAATACCACCTCCACCTGTCCACTCCCTTCCCTGTAGTCAAATTATATTTGGTTGTTTGTCTTTTAAATCTATTTTAATATAGATTTCTTCTCTCCCAATAGCATTTTTTTTTTTTAATGTCATTGCCTTGCTGCAATAACGAAGCCTGTTACCTATAGGATTCCCAATATTCTAGGTTTGTCTACTTGGCTTCTTGGAGTGTTCTTAACTTGTTTACCTATCTCCCTTATTTCCAGAGGCTTGATTAGATTCAGCTTCATTTTTAGGCAATAACATCTCAAAGATGATGCTGTAACCTTTGTCATGCAATACCTTAAACAGCTGCAGTGGCTGACTGTTCTACTTTTAATGATGCTAAGATTGATCAATGGGTTTAGTGGTGACTACCTGACAGTCATTCGAAAGTTTCCCATTAACTGTTCATTATATTGGTTTCATCCATTGATAATCTCAAGTGAGTTTTTAAGAGGAATCTCTGCTACAACAAGAAACCTGGTCTTCTGGTCACAATTTACCTTGAGCAATCCATTATACTTTGTTTGCCCTTAACCTCCCAGGATATATGGCTTCCACTCATGGCTGTATCTCCAAGCCCTAGACACATGCTTCTCAAACCTTAATGTGCATATAAATCTTGTTAATATGTAGATTTACTTCAGGAGGCCTGAGATTATGTATTTCTAATAAGCTCCCTGGCTATTCCAATGTTGCTGCTCTGTGGCTACACTTTGTGTAGCAAGGCCCTAGTGCATCTCTAACATCTAACATCCCAGAGTAGCCAGAAAGAGCTACAGACCATTCAGAAATTTATTTTCAAGATACTTTCTGATGCCTTATGCCATCTGGCCCTAAGAATCAAGGGGACATTTGAATTGGGCAGCACTATAGAGCTCTCTTCCCTACAAATCTGCCTTCTTCTAACCCGGAAAAACTACAACTTAGGGACCAGGCATGGCCTCAGAAACCCTCCTTCATATGGCTTCTGCCTCCACTGCCTGAGCCCATGACAATCTTCTTCCTGCTG
Source organism: Pteropus medius (assembly GCF_902729225.1). NCBI lineage: Eukaryota > Metazoa > Chordata > Mammalia > Chiroptera > Pteropodidae > Pteropus > Pteropus medius. The sequence goes on along the minus strand of NW_024354502.1, from coordinate 20,376,668 downwards.
GGCTGGGCCACCTAGACTTAGCCACGTCTTCTTCCTCCCCTCATGCACATCTCTGCCTGAAAGCTCTGCAACTGGAGATGGGAAAAGTACAGTGAAAAATGCACTATGCTCTCGTCGTGTCCAAAACCTAGAATACTGAGAATGACATGGACCACTATGTACCACAGACCTCGCCTGCTGTCTCCAGAGTACCTTGGAAAATGTTAGGGCTTTCTTCTAGGACCACCCAGGAAGAACTGAGGTAATGTGATGCAGGGGAGGAAGGGGGCTGTACCAAGACTAAGATAGGTAAGACAAGAAACTCATCCCCATCAGTGGATGACATAGACAATTTCTCTAAATCTCAGTGCTCCCAACTGTTTTACACTCAGTCACATATCTTGGCTTGATATCCTAGATCCATGGCGCAGTTTTAATATCTGCTCTTGGCCTACTTAAGCTTTAAGTTCCTTCCAAATATCCTTTCTGACATTTTTGATTCACTTCCCAATTTTCATTCATGGTTTATGGCTCTGTTTATACTTAAGCTTTGGCGATGGTGGTGGTGGTGGTGGGGGGTATCAACTCTTGGACAAGGAAAGTTCACTCCAGTCTGCAGCCCTGCAGATCCCACATCAAGCCACAGCCAATTCAGTTCTCTTTATGGAGAAGACCAGTGGGGACAGATTCGGGCAACAGGAGTTAGACTGAAGAACATCTCAGTTGGTAGATTAGGTTACCTATGTGTACTGACGAATTGCTGAAGGTTTTCAAACAGGGAAGGAGCAGTTACATGATACTAGATTCTTTGAATATGTTTTTTCAGGTTGAGACATTTTCAAAACTATATTGAGGCATCAACAATGAGCATGGCTCATTAAAAATCTCAGAGAGAACGTTCTGTTCTGCTGTAGCCCCAGCCATGGTCTCCGGGTTCTCATTTTGGCATTTTCCCTTGGGTAAATGTCATCTCTGCTCAGTCTATTTACAGTTCATTTAGATCATCAAAGCAACAATAAATCTCAAAAATAGAGAAAGATGCTCTGATGATCAATGGACACTTGAAAAACATTTTTATATGAGAATAAAAAAGAAAAGTGTGGTATTAATATAATGTCCCACAACCACCCTCATTATCCCTATCAACTCGTGTTTTTTACTTCAAGGCCTTGCCTAAAGTATTTTTCTTCTGTGATGCCATCCCTGACTAAATCTACCACGTCTTGATAGATGAAGAACTTCTTCACATTCAAGGCTCGGAAGGTGGCATTATACAGGTTGTGGAATATGACAGATCAAGATTTGAATCTCAGATCAGCTATTTACATTATCCAAAATGAAGGTCAAATTTATCATATATATTATGAAACATTCACTACATTGGTATAACTTTATTTTTTTAAACCAAACTATAGTCTCCCACTACTTTCAAGGTTAAAATAACCTTGATTTGTTTAAATATTGAGTGGAGATTCCAGAATCTCATGTAAGGTAGATCCAGTTCCTGATCCATAGTGGTCATGTGACCCAGTGCTGGCCGTTAAGGGGAAGTCCGATGAAGGCTTTTGGGAAAGATTTTTCACTCTTGAGGTGAGTGCCCCATTTATCTTCTCCAGCCTTTAAATTTGGTCGTGTAAGTATATGATGCTTTTTACTGCGAGAGGACGACAAGTGCAAAAACGATGACCCAGAGCTCTGAGTTATGAAGCTGCCAATCTAATGCCAGCAATTGCCTCCCCTGTTCTAGTTCCCAGACATCTTATTTTGCAAAAGAAATTAACCAGTCTTAGACGAAGCCTGCACTAGCTGGCTGCTGCTCTTCAGCTTGCTGCTGAGAGTATTCATAATTACCTATCTCATAGAGTACTATTAAAACTTAAATGAGGAGCCCAGTTGGGTACCTTGAATATAGAAGGTAGTCCATTAATGCTTATGGAATTCATTTATTTACTCAGCATTGTTGATGAAGGTGCTCAATTTGATGTTTCTCTCCATCAAAGTTCCTCAAGTTGTAGAATGGGAAGGATGCTCATGATTCAGAATACTTGTCATTTATTCATTCACCAAATATTTACCAAATGCTAGGTATACTGATAAGGACTAGAGAGACAATGATAAGCCAAACACCACACACAAAAATGTGAAATTACAACTGTTATAGTGTTTTCAAGGAGTATATTGCTATATAAACAAATAATGGAGAAATGTATCGTCCCAGTATACCTATCCCTAATCTGGGAGAGCCCAAGAGGCTTCCCCGAAGATGAGACGATTGAGCAGGTTGATAAGCTAGTTAGATGAGGGAGAAAAAAGAGCCAGAGTTTTAACAGAAGAGTAAATGCAAAGACCCTGGGCAAGAGGGAACGTGGTATGTGTACAATTTATACTTTTATAAATTAATTTTAGTTTCATCAACATTATATATGTGTGTGTATAAACTATGCATGTCTATGAAACTATATACATAGTTTTTAAAGTCACATAATTACACCGAGTAATAATATCGAAAGTAATATTAACATTATTGAAAAACAATAATCCATGCTTCATCCCTCCCTACCTTCCAATCCCACCCCTAAGAGGCAACAAATTTTCATTATTATAACTTTCTTTTAAAAGTTCTAGCATTTACTTACAAATTTCTAAATAATATGCTGATTGGTTAACCCAGAACACATGTCCAATTTTTCTTTCTTGCCTGCCTCCACCTCAGGGTTTGAAGACGCTAGATATCTGCTTTTCCAGTCCCCTTTGCAGATAGGGGTGACTGTGTGACTCAATTCTGGCCAATGAGATGAAGGCACATAGGAGGCTTCTAATGTCAGTGCTGGCGTTGCTTTCCTGACCAATGGCATAGCTGAGACAGCACCACCCCTTTCCCCTTCTTCCTGTCTTAAATATAGATATGAAGGCTAAAGTTGGAGGGATCATCTTGTGTCCACAAGCAAAAGGCCAAGAGAATCTTAGAGGTGCCACAGCTGTGTGTCAGGACCAAAGCAAGAGGCTGCTAACTTTTCAGACAATTTTTTTTTAAAGTGAGAAAAACTAAATCTTATTTTTCTAAACTGCCGTTAATCAGTCCTGATGTTACTAGCAGCCTAAAGCATTCCTAGCTAATGTTTCTGTTGTTAATTCTTGATTTATGAGTTTTAGGCAGCAACTATTGACTTTCTGTTACAGATGATGATTTAATTCTTTTACAATCTTTTACTTCCTCTTCACCCCAGAACACCACTATCTTCCTCCTTCCATCTTCCCAGTTGAGTTTTTTCACCAATTTTAATAAGTTATCATTAAGTAATTTCATTATTATGATCATATGACTATTATTCACCGTTGAGCCAAGTATATACTAAGATTAATATGATTGTACTTCCATTCTTGTATAATTCCCCACCTCTCCCCTCCACCAGAGCTACAGAATGCTAAATAATTTGCTTAGTTTTCTCTGTACCTGTTGCTAATACTTTCTGCATCCTCAAAAAAATTCTAAATATAATTTTTCACGATGTTAAATTTAATAGTTGGATTCTATCTCCCAGAGACCTCTGTTGACAGAGTTTAGTTTCCCTCTAAGCCTGCTACAAAGCTGGCGTTCTGAGTTCCCTCAAACTTTCTTTTCTGTCGACTCCTCTGTTTTCTTAGTCTTAAGACCATCTCTTTTTGATTCTTTCTTGTTCTTCCCTGTTTGAATGGAGCACATCTTCCAATACCTTTCAGAGAAAGGGTACACGAAGGCAATTTTTGAGACCCTGCTTTTCCGAAATCGAATTTTATTCTACTTTTATGCTTCACTGATAAACTGTCTAGGCACAGAATTCAACGTTTAAAGACATCGCTTTCTAACATCTTCAAGCTGACAGTGTTGTTGAGAAAGCTAATACAATCTGATTCTTGATCCTTTGTGTCTGGACTGTTTCTTTTTGTTCATTTCATTTTTACTCTCAGAAATTTACTGATAATTGCTTTAATTTATGTTATTTAGAATTCACTGTGCTAGGCACTATGCAGGTCTGTCAACCAGAAGACTTGTAACATTTCAGTTCTTAAAAATCATATTTTATCTTTTCTCTAATAATTCTCTCTCTACCATTTTCTTTTTTCATTTTCTCTTTCTGAAATACCTGCTAGCACATATTAGACTTTCTTGACTGATCTTGCAATTTTGTTATCTTTTCTCCTTGATTGTCTATTTTGCTGTCCTTTTGTTCTACATTCTGGGAGGTTTCCTTGATTCTATCTTCAAATACACCATGCAAGGCTCTATTTCAGTTTTTATAATTTACTGTCTACAAGCGCTTTTTGATTCTCTCATGGTTGTTTTATTGCTTTTAAATAGTATGCTGTTCTTGTTTCATCATGGATGCAATATCTTCTCATATGTTAATTATATAGTCTTTATCCCATCTCTGTACTATCTCTTTTCCTCAAAATCACTCTTAGTTACATTTTTGTTCTGGTCTTTGTACTTAATATTGGAGATTTTCTCAAATGCTTGGTTATTCTTGTCTTTGTGTTTATATTTGAGTGTGGCATAAAAAGCTTATCAGAAACTCTGTGTGTGAGGGTAGAACTTGTCCACTGATGGACTTTATAGAAAGGAGATCTGGTAGAGAGCAAGTCGTCCCTCCCTCCCTCCCTCCCTTCCCTTCCTTCCTTCCTCCTTTCCTTCTTTCTTTTTTTTTCTGCTCTCCCTCCTTCCCCACCCTCTCTGATTGGGGAATACCCACAGGTCGATATCTGTAGATATTTACTCTAGGACTTTATAATTTATTCAAAGAAGATTCTCTGATCTCTTACTTTGGGGAAAAAGGATGGGTGGTGGTGGTAAAGCTTGGCTCCTGGCTCACTAAGCTGGGTGGAGTAAGGTAGGAGATGGTATCTCACAGATTAGCATATGGCCTTTCAGTTACTCTCCTTGCTGTAGATCCAATGCTTCACTCTTGCTGATTGATTCCCATGATGTACCTCAGTCTGAATTCTTCCTGATTCTATTAGACTATAACACACTGTTTCTTGCCAGCATGGAGGAGGGATGGTATTATGGGCTGAATTGTGTCTCCCTTAAATTCATATGTTGAAGTCCTAAGACCTAGTACCTCTGAATGTGACTATATTTGGAGACAGGACTTTTAAAGAGGTGATTAATGTGAAATGAGGTTATATAGGTGGGCCCAAACCCAACAGACTAGTTCCCTTATAAGAAGAGGGTACTGGGACACAGATACACACAGACACACATGCTTACAGTGAAAAGACCTACAGGACACAGCGAGAAGACAGCGACCTGCAAGCCAAGGAGAGAGGTTCCAGAAAGAAACCAGCTCTGACAAAATCTGAATGTTGGACTTCTACTCTCCAGAACTGAGAGGGTAGAGAAAATAAATTTCTGTTGTTTGAACGACTAAGTCTGTGGCACTTTGTTATGGTGGCCCTAGTAAACTCATACAGATAAGAGCTTATTTATGCTGGGTGGAGGTGGGGACCTAGGAGTCTAATAGTTTTGAATCAAGATTTTGGATCAATCCCTCTGGTTTCAGTCCTACTACTCACTCCCATCTTCAATTACATCCAGAAGCTTGATTTTCTGTCTTTATGAGGTTTTACAGGCTAAATGGGCTCACATTCACTTTTTTCAGTTCAGCTAAATCAGCTCCTACTCCTTTAGTCACTTTCCATCTTTCAAATTTTGTTGTCATCTTTAACTTTCTCATCTCTCTTATTCATCAGTGGGACTTTATAAAGAAAACAGAGATAAAGATATATATTCGATGCACCTTTTTTTTTACAGGACCATGCTTTCTATTGGAGAGTTCCCAATGGCTAGCCCAAGCAACAGAACCGTGTGTTATCCTGAAGGAAATATGCAAAATTCAGCTGGCTGCTGCCCAGTTGAAGAGTCTTCATTAAATCTGTAAGTGTCCATGGAAATAGACATATCTGTGCAACCACAAAACTTAGAAATGGCCCCAAACTGCAAGAAAACTGCCATTTAATGCTTAGTTGGTTGTTATAAATCTTTATTTTGATTTCGAATTCAGGCATCGAGGTACATTTCATTCTTCTCAAAGTTTCTTCTTCTGGGTAACAGCCAGCTGAACAACTGAGTGTTTTTATAGTGCAAAACAGCCTAGGAGATACCACCTGTCATTGGCTTCACAGTGAATTCTATGACACACCTATTGTAATGGCCCTGTGTGTGATATCACACAGTGGGCGAACAAGCAGCAGGCAGACTTGTTTAACTAGATCTGTATGCCTTTAAAACTTGATATTTCTGCCTGGATGACACAGTCTTCTTCCCAAGTCTCACTATAAGAGACTTGTTATAATAAAATGACAATTTAGCATGAAATACTAAACTTTTTACTTTAGGAAAATGGGATTAGCCATTATAATAGGTGCTAAAGACTACTACTAAAATGAATTAAACAATACTATTTTTCTTCTCTGAGAATTTAACTGAAACTTTAATCTCATAAATGAAATAATTTAGTCCAAAAAATAGTACTCTCTTATCACTAGCCTTTGATATGAAGATTTGTCACTGCTACCTAAAATGACCATCAAACTAAACTGCAGAAACTCATAAGCCTATGGTGAGTATTATGGCAGATTCCAGGCTCATTTTTTGATGTGCTAACAGTTCCAATTAAGGGCAATGGTCAACCGTTATATAAACAATCTCTAGGTTGGGCATGAAATAATCCCGATAGATAAAATCTACTTCTTACCCCTTCATTATTGAAAATTATTAGAAAACTCTGAATCTAGCATAATTTAGGATGATGGCCTTCAATGGCTAAGAATGTGCTACTTCCTCCTGTCAGGATAATGTACCAGTGTGTTTCAAATTCTAATGTGTATCAGAACTACCTAGAGGGCTTGTTAGGAATACAGACTGCTACCCACCTCCTTGAGTTTCAGCTTTAGTAGGTCTAGGGTGAGCTAGTGAAGCTGCCTTTTTAATAAGGTCGCTGGTGATCTGATGCTGCTGGTCCACAGTTTGGAAACCACTACTGTGCTTAATTTAACTATTTATGGATAAAGATGTTTGGATAGAGGGAAGTAGGGGTGTGGCAGGGACTTTCACATTCATTTATAACTCTTTTGCCAAAAGAATCAAAACAATCGGGTAAGGAAGGTAATTTCATGGTTGAGAGTTTAACATGACTCATGATGACCTTCTCCATCACTAATCTAACCAATCAGTATAGCAGTAGGTGGCCAATCAGAGATACTAAGCTACTTAATCAGAGTTAGTTGTTAGATGATGAAGCGGAAGAAGGGAGCTTGGCCATCATTGACCAATAAAAGGAAAGGTCTGGCCATAAAAGTTGGTTTTGTTTGTACAAACAAAGTTGAGATAGTTTGATAAAAGCTTCTGGATAATCTTGGAAATGACTTCATATTAAAGATGACAGATCGAACCACACTTGTTTACCTTCATTGTCTCCTGAGGATAATACAGGAAGATAAAAGGATAAATGTATAGGGACAAAGAGAATGGAGGAGGGGTCGAAATGTATATTTTGACACAATTCTGGAAGATGGGATGAATGGAAGTAGACACTGGTTTAAGAGAACAGCAGAAGCTACAGTCTAATGTAGAGGTCAGTACAGAAACAGCTCAGTTACCCTAAAAACCCCAGAGCTGCCTGGGTCTTGGAGATGTCAGAGATCATCAGAGGGAGATGCTGGTGAGAGGCCCCAGGATCTCAGAAGTGAAGGAGAGGGGAGAGGCAGCAGACTGAAGGAATGTGGATATTTGGAGTCGTTAGATCCTCAGGTCCTCTGTCCCACTCCTTGCAGCCAGGTGATCATAACTCAAGCAGGTAAAACAGGAGAGAGGCTTATACACCAAGTAGAAAGAAAGGCAAATGTAATGCACCTGCAAAAAAGGAAAGAATGTGAAAGACTGCATACTAAGCAGTAACTCGCCCAGACCCCTTTCTCTCAACTGCTTCCAGAATACTGGCAGCCAGGTGAATGTCCCCTCAGGCAAGAGAGTGCAGATATTTCTTCTGAGAAACTAAAGAGCCCCAAAAGAAAAAACCTCTAGTTTTTGACATTTGGAAGATCTTCCTATGGAAAGACCAGCTTTTACCTGACCACCATACTGCGAGCCCACAGGTGAGCAGGCACACTCCCTCCCACTCCTATACATAGTTTCTGATGGGGCTTTATGACTTCACTCTTAAGTACAACTAGAGAGTCAAAGGTTTGCAGGCATTTGAGGAAAGCCTCCTGCATGATGGTACTAAAACAAATACATGGAATAAAAGGAAGCAGAGGGAAGGCAGGAAGCAGAAAAAAAAAACCCTTTAGTAACTATCCACAAAAGATAGAAGAAATTATTGCAACCATGACATAATCATAGAATTCTGTTTAAAAAATAACATAAAACATGAAAAGAGCTCTTAGAATAGCTGAGATAAAAACTTCAGTGAAAAAGAAAGTAAGAAACTATTCCCCCAAATAGAACAGATGAAGAGATGTCCAAAAGGAAAGAAAACAAATTCTAAGATTAATCCAGAGGATCCAATATCCAATTGAGAAGAGTTTTAAAAAGAAGAGTGGACAATAATCAAGGACTTACTATGCGTCTGGCACTTTTTTAAGTGGTGCAGATATATATCTATGAGGAAATTACTATCATTATCTCCATTATTATTATACATATGTTATATTATTGGAGACAAGGAAACTGGAGCACAGCAAGAATAAGCGACTTGCCCAAGGTCATGTAGTAGAGGCATGATCTGAACTTAGACAAATCTTCGCCATTGAGTTTCTAGCACATAATGATGAAATTTCAGAATATTAGAGATAAAGGGATTATTCTATAAGGATAATTCCAGAAAAAAAAGTTCCAGGTCACAAAAACAATAGAATCAAGGTGGCACTGGAATTCTCAACAGCAACACTGGATGCTAAATGATAAAAGAGCAATTTTTATAAACTTAGGAATGGAAATTTCAACTCAGAATTCTCATCTCCGTTGGAACAGTGGAGGGATGTTTCGAGGGGGAAAAATGAAATTGTTTGATTATTTGGAAAATAAATTTGATAGTTATTTGACAGTTATGTTGTAGAAAAAACATCAGGATGGGTGCAAAACAAAGTAAATAGATAGAAGATTTTATAAGAAAGAAAACAACCGCAGTGCATCAGTTGGCTCTGTTGACTGGTATCTGCACAGTCACCAACTACTTAATAACTCCCAAACTGTGAAAGAGCTGTGTTGGAAGAATGGAAGAAGGGGAAACTGGATGGGGTGTGAAAGAGCCGAATCCTTATCTGAGGCAACAGATAGTCAAAGCACATCTAAACGATAAATCAAGAGATAGCGGTATAAATTATTTAGAAATCAGAAGGTAAATGACAGAAGAAACAGCTAAAAGTGGAATGTGGTTGCCTCTAAAAAAGAGATTAAGAAGATAGAGGAGAGGTGGGTACTGTATTATTTTAAAAGATTATACTAACCTTAAAAAGTATGTGTACTTATATTGTCTCTAATAAGTAAGCATTAAATTTTGAAATTCATTTGCTTAGAGCGAAAGCATGGAACAACCAAACCTTGCTTCCTAATGTAATTTTCAGGAAATACCTGATCCACAAAGATTAAAAGAGAAGTTGTTATTAGCTCTGGCAATGTAGTATTAACATGAAGTAAAATGTGGTAAGTTTTTCATGCCCTCTCCTTCAGTCTCACAATTCGTAAGTATGGGCTAGATGCCTGCAGAACTTCCACAAATACTCTTTGGGAGCAGTGGTTATAAATTATACCTTTGCTAATTCGCCTCGTTTCCAAGTAGGAGAAACTGAGCTACAAGAAAAGTCAGTTTCATCCTGAATTGTTTCCGTAGCAACCATACTAAGCTGGAAGGATAAAGCACCTTTGTAGTCGCTGCTTCTATTGAATTACAATGTAAATGTTGATGTCCACCTGGAAACGTCAAATGACAACAGGTTTATGGAACGGATTCAGTGGTTGTTTGCAGCTCTGGAATCCCAGGCTGCAGAGTTGAAATGGTGCGCTTGGGCCATCTTACTGTCTCTTCAACTCGATCCCCTCATCCCACCAAAACCACGCCACTGCCCGTCTACCCGGTTCATGAAAGTTTGCTCACCTCTTTGAAAATCTGTAATCTACCAGGTATCTTTTACACATCGGGGCACGAAAAGTGTTTGTTGTGGGTAAGAATGTTAAAAATGCAATTACGCAACAGACCCGGCAATCGTTGTGTTCCTCCCCGCCCTCCCCTCCGGGCCCCCCAGAGCACAAAAGTAAACTTCAGTCCCGTACTCCTCTGACGCTGTCAAACAGTCCTCTTAATGTAGGCATTAAAAGGCTTGTGGTTGTGCTGCGCATTTGATTCCGGTTGGCTTGGGACACCTGAGTTCTGCTCTCCACAGTCCTTCCGTTCGACCCACAATCCCTAGTGTTTGCAGGTGTTGCTTTTTTTTCCTGGTTCCTTCTCCTGGAAGTTCCCCCTCCTCCCCGCCACACCTCCGGCCGGCCAACGGGAAGAAGGAAAACGTAGCACGAAGTCTCCGAAGCACTGACCCTCGGCTCCCACGGGCTGCCGCAGAGCTGTAAGCGTGCCGCTGCTCCACTCAGGTAAACTTCGGAGTGAGTTACCTGCACTTGGAGAAGGGCCTTACCTGAGCGCGCCTCTGCCAATGGCAGCTCACCTGAGGGAGCCTCGCAGCCAATCACCGCGGAGCTCGTCCCTCGGGTTGTACCCTTTAGTGAAAGAATTCAGCTCCTTGCGAGAAAGTTACCTGTGGCCGACCAAGTCTGCCACTTTCTGCTCTGTGGCTGCCCATTGCCACGATCCAGGAGGACTCCGCGCCGCCCGGCCGCCTCCGAACTCCGGCCCCATGTGAGGGGCCCCTCCTTATCCCACCTTTCCGGCTAGGTGAGGGCGCGAGCGGGCGAGCGAGCGAGAGTGGTGAGGGGGGACGGAAAAGCAGAATTACCTGTAGCTCTTGTTCTGCCATCTCGGGCGCTCTCACACACCTTCACCTGCACAGACTTGAAAGTCCAGTTTCACCAGAGGCTGAGGCTCCAGGAAAAGGGGAGCGAGTTCATTGGATCAAACATGTCACAAGAGTCGGACAAGTAAGTGGATCACACGCGCCGGCTGCTGCTACTACCACTTTGGGCTGATGGCAACTGGTTTGTTATGTTTTTTTTTTTTTTTTAAGTTGCTATTGTTGGTATTTTTTTTCTTTCTTTTTGGTGTATCCAGACTCTTAACAGATTATGTTTCTACCCTGGTTAAGGGAGAAATCCTACAAGAATGTGAATGTTTAATACCCCCTTTGGGCCTTGATAGTAAAAGTAGGTTTTCCTCTTTCCTTCCTCCCTTACGAAGGATCTCAGCTCCCGATTCCCAGGACGAATACCTGGATGTTGACAGAGGATTTGGTAGATGAGGGCGGGAGGCGTTAGTCCCCTCTTTAAGTTGCTCCCACCGTTTCAGGCTTTTAGGGCCATTTGAAAATTCAGCTGAGTTCCTTCGATTTGTCCAAGGGGCCTGCTGGAGAAGCGGGTCTTGGCCGCTTTTGTGTGCGCGCAACAAAGAGCCTTTATATGAAGCAGAAACGGCCATCTTCCCGCACTTGGGCAGGAGAGTGTGCGTGTGCGCGCCCCCGACGGGAGGCGAGGCGCGGGGGCGCCCGGGTCTCTGGGGCCGTCCAGCGCCGCCCCCGTCCCCCCGTCCGCCCCGCATTGTTCGGCCACCTTAGGCAGGTGCGCGAGGACAGGGCCCTTGGGAAACGAGGGGAACTGATTTCAGGCACTGAGTTCGCCTCTTGGTGGGGCGCAAAGGGGAGCCTGCAACTTTTCGGTTCGCCCACGTCCGGAGTGTTTGTGCGCGCTCCTGCGAGCCCGCGGCCCGGCCGGCCCAGGCGCTCCACACTGGAGGCGGCCACTTCGGGCGTGGCTAGCGTGCCTTCTCGGGAAACTCTCGGACGGAAAGGCCAGGGCCGCGGGCCGCCTTCCCGCTCCCTGAAGGGCGAGCCGGGAAGCGCGTCCTTCCCATCCGGGACTGGAAGTCAGACTCGCCGGCGACCAGTGGCCTGCGCGGCCTGAGCTGCGGGTCGCCGGGCCGGCGTCCGGGTCCAGCCCCGTCCAGGCGGCCTCCCAGCAGGCCTGGCCTGCGGCTTCGGGACGGCTTTGTGCTGGCAGGGGGAGGTGGGGCCGAGGGCGGGAGCGGGAGGGAGTCGGAGGTGGGTCCCGTGGCCTTTCTCGGGATTCGTTGTCGACACTCCCTTCCCCCTCTTCTCAGGCGCGGCCGGGGCTGAGAACTGGCCGCGTCCTAGTCGAAGCGCTTAGTGGCCACCCATTTGCTTTCTTTGGTAGTTTTACCCTGGTGGTGTGGCTACCCCAAAGAAACCTTCTTGAAGGGGTCTCCCCCAGGAGGAGGGCCGGGCGCCTCTCCTCGAAGAAGGGGCCCGGGCCTATTCTCAAATCGAGGGACCCTAAGAGGGACAGTGGGTGGGATGTGCCTGGGGTTGGTGGCGAGGAACCTCCAAGTAAAGCCTCTGGTAGGGTAGGCATATCTAACAGTACATGCTGTCATACTTAAAAAACAAAAATCTTCCAGATATTAGTACCACTTTATCCACCAACGAAAAGTTAACTGCGTTCTACACACCGGAGGGGAAGAACTAGTGTTTAATAACAAACACTGGAAGGGGTAGGAGAACGGTGGGGATAGGAAAGTGTATGATTGAATATCCACCCTTACGCTCACTCACATTCTCGCTGTAGCTTTTGAGAAATAACCACTCGATTTTGAAAACTTAAGTAGGCAAAAGCCGAGATGACAGGGTTTTTTTTTTTTTTTGGTTTTTGATCTTGGTATCAAAAATGGTTGCAACTCTAGTGACTTTCGGATAAGATTATAATTCTTTAATTAAACCATACAATTAACATTTGGTTATCCAGCTCTAGTTTTATGATACAACAGGACTCGAATTCAGGATGAAAATGGACGGGTTTTTATTTTAACCGGTGATACTTGGCACCAAGAAGGACAATTTATTTAGTATTGAAAGTAGGTTCTGAACACTAGCGATCTGGTTTCAGTACGATGCTTTTATGGGTAATAACTGTTTGGGATTGCATATATTACATTTAATGAAAGTAGCTTTTATGTAGTCATGGTTTCCAAGACAGTTTTGCATCCTGGGAAAAGCAATACTGACAATATGCCTCAAAGAGAAACACCTTTGTACCCCCACATGCCTCTCTCTGCTTGGACTATTGAGAAATGCTGGAAATTAATAAATTTGAGTTTCGCATCATTTTTGCAATTTCTAGCCTAGTTTTCTTAATATTCTAAAAGAGGAGTGGCAGGCGTGGGTCAGGTTTTCTGTACCTGAATCTTACGCAATTGTGTATGCTAAGTGGGGCGGGGGTCCTGCCAAAGCAAGTGAGGGGCCCTGAAGCTTGAGCTTTGTCAGCTTCATGGTAAATCCACTTAGGAGGTCTGTCTGTATTTTCTGGAAGTAACCTAAAAGAATACACACAGGGTATTTTTCCATAAACCTATCAAAGTGTAGGTAATCTTTTGGCTAGTGTACGAAGATAAATAATCCCAGTTAGCAAGTCTAGACTGAAATAGTAGCATCATCTTTTTTTATGGTTGTGGACTTTTCAGGTTGTGGACTTTTTGGATTGAAATGTCCTGCTTTTTATTATGTTCTGCAATGTTGGTGTTATTGCTAATTAATTTTTAGGACAGTTTGTAAATATTTTAAAATTTCCTATTCTCCTTTTTTAAATTTTATGAAGATTTATGATCTTTCTCAACAAGCATGTGATTTCTACCAAGGCAATGATAGATTTAGAAACTTTTATTTTACTGCCATATATAACATATATTTAGAGAGTATATATGTAATTTTATTTGATACCCAAAGGTGTTTCTCATTACATGAATATGTTTCCTGATTACCTACTATTTGCAACAATTTAGATAGGCATTATAGGAGAATAAAAAGATGTGTAAGATGGGTCATGTCCTCAAAGGCTCACACTAGTGGAAAGTAAGACATGAACAGACATAATTTTAAAAATTTGAAAAGTTTTAAATTACAGTTGACATACAATATGTTAATTTCAAGTGTACAACATAGTGATCAGAAATTTATACAACTTAAGAAGTGATTACCCCATAAGTCTAGTACTCCTTTGATACTCTACATAGTTACTATATTATTGACTATGTTTCCTATGCTCTACTTTACATTCCTGTGACTGTTTTTGTAACTGGCGATTTGTACATTTTAATCCCTTCCCTTTTTCCCTAATCCTCCCAACCTCCCTTCTATCTTGCAACCATCAGTTTGTTCTTTGTATCTATGACTTTGTTTCTTATTTATTTATTATGTTTTTTTAGATTTCACATATAAGGGAAATCTCTGTCTGACTTATTTCACTTAATGTAATACCTCCTAGGTCTGTCCATGTTGTTGCAAATGACATGATTTCATTTTTATGATTGAGTAATATTCCATTGTATATATGTACTACCTCTTCTTTCTTTATTTATATATTGATGAACACTTAGGTTGCATCCATGTTTTGACCATTGTAAACAATACTGCAGTGAACATAGAGGTGCATATGTCCTTTGGAATTAGTGTTTGGATTTCTTTGGAAAAATGCCCAGAAGTAGAATTGCTGGGTCATATGGTAGTTCTATTTTTAATTTTTTGAGGAACCTCTATACTGTTTTCCATAGTGGCTGCACCAATTTACAATCCCACTAATAGTTCCCTTTTCTCCACATCCTCTCCAACACTTGTTTGTTGATTTATTGATGATTAGTGTGAGGTGATATTTCATCATGGTTTTAATTTGCATTTCCGCAATAATTAGTGATGTTGAGTTGAACACATATACTTTTAATTAAGGCAATACCTGGCAAGTGACTAAAAGTTACAAAGAAAATATAATAATGTATTTATCAGGTCATGGTATATCGATCCCGTCTCCCTACCCACCCTGCTTTTATCTAGGACAATTACTTTCAGTCATTCTGTGTGCTTTATCTTGAGTCTGGCCATTATTTTAGAAAGGAAATAGAAAATGCCCCCAAATTATAGGTATCTCATATGGATAACTTTTTAAATAATGGGATGAAATATTTTAATTAAACTTTACTCTTTGGTTTTATAAATGCATATGTTTGTTTCCATTTGGCTATATATCTTTTAAGATCAAAAATATTAAGACTTAATCATATTCTTTTCAAGCCACTAAAAATACCCACTTATTAAGTTAACACATATGTCGAGTGGCACTATATACCCAGCATTAATCCTGGCATTGAGATTCCCTAGCAAATAGAACAAAGTCCGTGCCTTTGTGCTGCTTATGTTTTAGTTGGGGAAAACAAACAGTAAGTCAATCAAGAAGTAAATTTATGATAAACTAGATACTAATAAGTGCGATGGAAAGCAAAAACAGTTTAAAGGGAATGCAGATAATGGGGACCCATTTTCTATAAGGTGGTCAGTGATGGCCTCTCTGATGAAATGACCTTTAAGTAGAGACCTGAAGGAAGTGAGGAATCAAGCACTGAAGATATATGGGATAAGATGCTTTTTAGGCAGAGCAAGAACAAAGGCCCCGAGCTGGGAGAGTGCTTAGCATGTTCTAGGATCAGAAAGGACTCCACTGTGAGTGAAGCAGGAAGGTAGATAATGATCCCATTAAGTAAACTAATGTAATCAATTCTCGACTTACTAGTATACTCAGACAAAATTATATTTATAAATGGTCCTGGCAGTCAAGAGGTGATTAAGTAAAGAATCAGTTAATAGCAATAGTCTTGTCTTTCTCCTGAGTGTTGAGTATCGACAGTTGAATGGTTAGTCTAGTGTTCTCTTTCCTACAACGGTTAAATCCTGCATGCTCCTTAATTTAGAGGTGAATAAATGCACGCATTCTAGAAGACCCCTGGGAATTAGAATCGAGGAAGAAGGGCCAAGTACAGATAGTGTTTGTTCTGACACTCCTGCCTCCCTAAAACTCTTAATTTAACCTACCATTCTTCAGGAACTATTTCACTCCTTTTAACATCAGCCTCCTATAAAATAAGGCTTGCATTTCCTGCCCTTCTCTTGTCCTCATTCAAATTCTGCAAACTTGTATCCATCAGAAAATGCAGGCTCGTCCACTGTGTTTGGAAGAGGACATTGCAAACAGTGCGCTTGGGTTAGTTTCATATCTTTAGTGAAGTAAACTAATAGACAGACATATTAACTGTCTGAAAATAAGGAAATACTAGACAACAACATAACAATCTGGATTAATTTTTTAAAAAATTGAAGATAACTATGTACGTGTTTAATAGTAGAAAACACCATAGGAATCCTTTAAACAACTGCTTCCCAAATGCATCAGATTACAAAAATAGCTCCCCAGGTACTTGGGAAAACTGCAGATCCCTGGACACTACCCCAGAACTGTGGAATCAGATTCTCCATCACTGAGGGTCTAGGGCATCTGCATTTAAACAGCGTCCTGGTAGCTTTTATGATTGGGTTAGGGAAATAATGGATTAAATGAGTATTTAACATTATGGAATAAGTTCAATTTATATGCAACTTCTCAGGTGTTATATTAGTGAGTAACTGAAGCGAAACCTGTGGCTCTATTCTATGTTCCTTATACTGCTTCTGAATGAGCAGCTTCTGATAGAATTTTAACTTGGGTTTAAGGATTCTTAGGCCTTCTCTCAATGTTATTTGCTTTCATTGTTTGAAAGGGAGGGAGTTGGAGGTGCTGAACTGCCCTTTCTGGAAGAATGGAGTCATTTTGACAGGTCATATATTTCCAGAGCTGCCAAAGACTTGATGTGGAGTGATGTCACCCATGTGGGCCTCTGCCAGGCACGTAGCTAAGGGTCACATTCAGATTTTAGGCCGGATCCCATTCATAGGGAGCTTGGTTGGAGTTAGAAGTTCAACTTGCAGTTTCACATTAAAACCAAAAGTTAGTGTTCATTTTTCTGAGGACAGTCTTTATCGAAGTTAGATTCTACTTTGTAGTACAAAGTCAGAGGTATTGACTTCTGATCTGATGTTGGTCCTTGGCGAAATGATTTAATGAAATGAGGGTTGCCATTTCATTTCTAGGGCTGATGGTAGCTTTAAGTATTTCCCTGATAAGATGGTACTAGACCTTCTGTTGGCCTGCAATTACGTCTTCTTTTAAACTGACTTCAGATATCAGGCCACTCAAGTGGGCCTTGTGCCAGGGGGATTAAAAGTAAGTGCTGGAGCAGCTGATGAAGAGCTATATCTAGCAATTTCTACTAGACTCTGCAAAGTCAAAAGGAGAATTTAGACAAGCAGCCAGGTAAATCAAACATACATAGGAACATTTAAACAATAGCTATACCCATTAACCCTAAGAAGTATTTGAACTCTATAGACAATTTAAACAAAATTATTATTTTGATGTTAGGTTTTTAAATCTACTTTTTAAAAAGTCTTAGATAACTCAAGAAAATGCTTTGGTTCCTCTTTCTGATTTTCATGTAAGTAGGCATACATTTCTGGTTAAAAAATGAACCATCTCACTTCCTCCCTAGACTGAACCAACATATTTTCCTCCCTCCCTTCCTTCCTTTCTTGGTCTGTCTCCTCATGCCACTTTCCTGATTCCCCACTTTCCCCCCGCCCCTTATATTGGTGGAAACTGACACACGCACAGCTTCTATGCAGAGATATAAATGTGAATCTGATTTTAGGTGTAGTGAACTTTGCATTGGGCCAGTTCTCTTACCATTTACAGCATCAGCAACTCATCCTTATTACCTGAGCCAAGAATGAAGATGATGGCAGCGGATATGTCACTCTATCTAATTCAAGTCAACTAAGTTTAACCTTGGAAAATGTTTAAGTTCTTTTTGGTATAGGGAAAACTTTATCCTAAATTAATTATAGTCCTCACTCATGATTCCTGGCATTCACACTGGAGTATGGACACTATCTTCCTTTTTTTTCTTTTGCCTACAGTACCCGGTCTTCCTAGGTGGTCTCCCATCCAAGTACTAACCAGGCCCGACCCTGCTTAGCTTCCGAGATCAGACAGGATCAGGCATGTTCTGGGTGGCATGGCTGTAGACATGATCTTACTTTTCAAAAGGTATTCAAAGATTCATGTTCAATTATTAAAAACTAGGTCTAAGCTGAAATAGAATAGTGATTGGTTTGGCAAACTTGCCCAGGAAAAATTCCTTAGCGAGCAGCAACAGGCTGAATAGGAATTTTTGCTTCTAGCCTAGGAGGGCTAGTAGGTTGCTTAGTAACAACAGCGTGTACCTGGGGAATCCCTCAGACAGCTTTACAGGTCTTCGGATTTAGGCTCTGCCAAATTCAGATTCACCCTACCCTCCACCTGCCCTGCTTATTTCCATCCTTTAATGTCCTGGCTTCTTGGTTTAGAGAGATCGATAGATTGATCCGTCTATCCATCTATCCACACATCCATTGCTAGGAAATTACATTTTATGCTGTAAATCTTTTAATGGTAAATGGTAAAAAGGACGGAACTATAATGAGTTAAGTAGTACAGAAGCAAAAGGTATCTCTTTGGGGATTTACCTCCACCCTCTCCCTCCATTTTTATTGATAAGAGGATTAAGAAGTGTTTTAGTTTGATGTGTTTCAGTGACTAGCAAGAATAAAGTGATATTATTTCTAAAAACAGCACATTTTGATTTGCCATATACAATACCAAGTACACACTTTCAAAGTTCTATGGAAAATACTAGAAAAGCTGGTACATTTCAGGGGATTTTAGTGTATGTACATTGCTGGTATAGAGATTGTGAATTTAAACGGGCATCCAGTGGAAAGCAATCACTGCCTGTGGAGGCTGAAGAGTTATTTTACTTTGTAATGAACATAGCAATGAACTTTGTGGGGAGCACTTTTAAAGTGATTTGACTTCACTTTCACTTCTAAGGAAATGCGTCCTTTACAAGTGTGAATGCAGACTCCCTCCAGAGCAGAAAAGGAAAGCAAGATTCTCTTGTTTCTTTTTATTTTGGCACCTGCTTTTCATCAGAAGGTCGAATGTGCAAGTACAACTAACCCCCCAGAGCCAGAGTCTCTTGTTTCTTAAGACCCTTGCATTTAGATTGGAGTTTTAGGAAAGGGGTGGCTGTGGGTTGAAGTGAAGGGAGGAATGGAGAAAGGGAAGGAAGAGAAGGAGCAGGAAGAAACTTATTTAGTCAATGTTGATTTGCCAGCGTTTTCTCAGTAGTAGAGTCACGGAGCTGGGGTCTAAAGTGCGGTGACATGTGGCTATTCGTTCTCCTGGGGAATTGATGTCCCTAGATCTAGGGCACAAGCCTTAGAGATCACATAGGGCATGTGAGCAACCAAGCATAAGATTTGGAGCTAAAAATTTGGTTTGAGGAGAAAAGTGCCATACGATATTATTTCTGTGTTGCATTTGGGTTTGTAAGAATGGGTTGAAAATCTGAAGTTTTGATTAATTTGAAAAAAATGTGCTCCTTTTTTCTTTTTTTCTTTTTTGTAAGGAGTATGAAAACATTGCCTTCTTAACATATGAGCACGAGCATATGAAATGTCTGTTTAAAGATTCCGATTGTTTTACTGTGCGTTAGAGTGAACTTTCCTTCTCACACTCTCCCCAGATCATTGCTTTTAGTTCTCAGTTCGGTGAGTCTCATAAAATAACTGCTTTCTGTACTTCTTGGATCTAACTTTTCAAAGAAGCAAGGAACAAAGGTAGCTTTTGCTTCTTTCCTGTATTGCCAATAAAATAATTAACATAAGATCAGAGGATTCTTTCATTATTTTTCATCTGTAAAATGAAAAGCCGACCTAAATGATCTCTGAGGAGAATCACATGCTCCAGCGTGCTGTAGGTCTCGTGTTCTCCCTACAAAGAGGTTTGGGGAGGGGGCGCGGCTCACAGAGAGTGATGGATGTTACATAGGAGAGAACCGGGCTCAGTGGGACCCGCTTCCGCTCCCATGTCCCCTCCACCCCTTTGCCAAAATAAAAGGTGGTCTGCCGAAGATGACAAAGAAACAGACGGGAAGATTTCAGAGTGCCACATGGAATTCGGAAGCTCGGCAGCTAGGCGGTAAAATCAAGAGTTTACCTAGAGGACCCCCATACAGCCTCACTGGGCTAGTAGATAAAAGGGTACAAGAAAATCAGATAAAAAGGCCTGGCAGGTACTCCGAGAACTCTCTTTCCAGAGAGAGCCCAGGAAGCGGTCTACTCTAGGCAGGCTCGTGGAGTGAGTGAGGCCACATCAGAATGGATGGAACATCGAATGAAATTTAGTTCGCCGAAAACCTTAGGCAAATGGGACAACTTCTGCTTTCCCCCTCCCCTCCTCCGGCGCCTCCTCCCTCTCCCCGCCTCTCCTCCTTCCCCTCTCCTTCCTTCTTCCTTTTTCTTTTCCCTCTTCTCCTCCTCTTAATAAAACAATACTGTCAGGCTGTATTGCCGAGCCAGTAGTTTAGTAAAGGTATTAAATAATAGAAGGATAAGAAAAGGTATTAAATAATATAAGGATAAGAATATCATCTGCAGTTTCATGTCAATTATGAATTAATATATTATTTCAACATCAGAGCACATAATGACTATTCATTTAGGTCAGCAATAAAATCTCTTTCTCAGGTATCCTAGTGTGTTAAAGGATTTAGAAGTCTCTGAAGTTGATTTTCTCTGCGGGTCAGTACTGGTACTAGGACAAAACAGACTGTAGCCCCTGGGAGGTTCCCAAGTTGGAGGACTTTCGATGGGTTACAAGACTCCTTAAGTACATTTTTGGTTCTTCCGCAGATCACGATTTTTACTTTGGAGTCTTGGTGTCTGCTTTGAAATATCTATGTCTTACATATTTTTGAAAACTTTAAAAAGAACAAATGCCTCAACAGAAATATGGTTAAAGACCACAAGTAGACAATTCGCAAAAGCTATTTAAGTAGTTAATAAACATACGAAATAATATTTAGCTTTATTTATAATCCAAGAAGTCCAGATTATAGAACAGGGAAGTTCCAAGTTTCTCTGTCACATTGGCCAAGATTAACAACTGGATTTGGAGAAAATACTTTTCTAGGAGGATTATAAATTATCACGAACTTTCTGGAAAGCAATTTGGCAAAACTGATTGAAATGGGTCCACCTGTTGACACCTGAATTCCAGTTTCAGGAATTTATCTTAAGGAAATAATCAAGGATATTAATTATAGCATTATTTTTGAAAATGAAAAATCAGAAAAACAAGTGCCCAGCTACACAGAATTGATTTAGTAAGATAATGGACTACTATGCAAGTATTACAAATCATATTATGGAAAAACATTTACCGACAGGAGAAAATGTTCATAATGTATTGTATTAGGATGTTTATGTAGGCATAAAAAATAAAGAATGAAAATAATAAAACCACAATAGGTTAAAAGTAGTTTGCTCTCTGTGTAGAGAAATTATAGGTGCTATAGAACTAAAATTATAGGTGTTCTGTGTTTTTCTAGTTTGCTGAAATGAACTTATAATGCTTTTGTAATTAAGGAGAAAAATTTTAAGGTTATTTTTTGAAGTAGTCATTCTGTCCTGGAGACATTTAGAAATAACACATACATACCCTAAATAAAATAGAAAAATCTGCCTTGCTTGCTTTGGGTAGAATTTATCTAATGCCCACAGAGGTCTCTGCCTCCCTCCTTCTGATCCAGGCATGCCACCCTGCACTTCACGGGAGCTGTGCCATGTGTGCCTTCTGCACGATGCCTCATTCACCTGAAGATTTGTTGGGTGTGTGTCTCAATAATCCTGTCTTTTTGGATTTGCCCAATTATCCAATCTAACTATTTTTCAAAAACAGTACAAATAGGTGTAGGAATTTTCAACCTTTGTATAACTTGAAGCTGGGGAATGACTGAGAAACTGTTTCTTTTACTCAGAAGGCTGCCATGTACTTGCGCAGTTTCCCTTGGAGAAATTTCTCTGTAGGTGAGGCTGCCTTCCAAACCATCTCAGACACTACCTGGATGTTTCTGGGAGAGGCTATGTGGCGAGTCCAATTGCATTTAATCTTTTGGAGGAATAGGGAGAGCCTGGGATATGACTTCTGTAAACACAAAACGTAGTTAGTTGTAGGTAAAGTTGAGTTTTTAATATTTTTTTAACAACAATTTATTTTTTTTATAACGTAGACTAGCTTTTCCCTGGAGGGCCCAGCGTGTGACTCATCTACCTGCTTCTACAAGCTGGTACACAGATCATGCCAGACTAGAGCTGGAGTCTGTTAAGCTGTATGAGATTGCATCACTGGATTTCCTGCAGGCAATCTTTAATGGAGGCTTTGTCGCAAATGTGAAATTATTTGCTTATCAACATATCCAAGGAGCACCCACAGCAGGGAACGAAAAGTGCACGATGTGGATATGAGGGAGAAAATGGCCCCACAGGATCACTGAAGTTGCCAAAATTATGTCAGGGAAAAAAAAGGGGCGGGGGAGGGTAAAAAGAAGTGGAAATGAACTTTGTACACGTGAGCAAAACCAAAGCAGTGTTTGGCTGTGGGGAGCAACAAGAACTCCAGTTTGTGAAGCAGGAACTCATAGGTATACTTTCTGGTTGTGTATTCCAAAGTGAAATTTGCAATTGCCTCCTTCTCTCCCACACCCACTTGGCTCCTCCTCCTCTATATTTTTCTTCTCATTGTGCGGAAATTCACCAGATCTCAATACTGTATCTTATATTTTCAAAAATCATCATATTTTTTGGATGTTCAGAGTCTAAATAAAGGCTTCTGGGAGGAAGATGGTTTGTCTTTTTATCCTGTATGTATCTTCAATTTAGTAAACAGCTCAAAAGTTGCGGTTTGTGTTCTATTTAGCCACACAAAATCACAAATTTGCTTTTTGAATTTGCCCTCAAATCTTGAGGCACAATTCATTGATCTTTAATAGTATCCTGAAATTGAAATGAACTGGGCTAGCAGTTACTCATTTAAAAGACCCACTTACTTTTCTTGTCTTCCTGATCCTTCCTAAACAATAAAATAACCTACGTGGTCGATACCCCGGGAACCATTTAATTACAAGTTGCAAGTTTTTCTCCAGCATACCCACGCTTGGCCAGGTGAACCAAATTGAACATGCTATTCAGAGCTTTCAGAGCTTTGTTGTTGTACCAAATATTCCTGGAATATGGAAGACATTGAAAATGTTTTTTACAATTCTGAGATTTTTATTGTACTGAATATTTGATGGATTATTTTACAAATTACTGTTTTGAAGCATTTCTGAATCTTCACTGCTTTCAATGCTACAGTGCAGGCTGACTTTTTTGAACTATTTTGTCATATAGTTTTACATTTGCATGTGTTTCCTTTTTAAGCACCATTTTTGGGGAAGCTTTTTTTTCTGATTATGAAGATAATGTATGTTCATGAGGAAAAAATGGAAACTAGATAAAAGTATGTAGAAGAAAAATCTCTCATAATTCCAGGACTCTAATATTTATATATTTTCTTACAATTTCTAATGTGTGAATGCATATGAATGTGGTTATAAAAGAGTATACAAATTGCGATTCCCCATTTTTACAACATTCATGTTATTCTGCATTTTCCACTTAAGTTTATATTATTAACATTTTACCAGTCCCTTAAATATTCTGCACAGAATTTAATGGTGAAATCCCCTGTTTTTTGTATTTAGGTTGTTTTGCTTTTTCTTTATTATAATCATGCTTACACATTAATCTTTGTATCTCTGGTTATTACTTTAGAATAGGTTTATGGAAGGACAAGAATAAAAGACATAAATATCTTTAGGTTCTTGAGTTACAATTGGAAAATAACTTCTAAAAAGATTGTAAAAATTTGTATTTTCTCCCAACAGTGTTTGAGTGCCTTTGTCACATCATATCATCAATAAATGAGAGTTAAGTTTTTTGTCAATTCAAAAAGCAAAAAAAGTGTATTTTTATTTTATTTTGCAATTTGATAATGAGGTTAAAACATTTTCTCAGATGTGTATTGGTCATTTACATTTCTTTTTTATTGAAGATCTTGCTCTTGCCATAGCTGCTACATACAGCTGTGCCATTGTGTCTGGATGAGGGGACTTTGGGGCTGAGATCCAGCTATGCTTCTCTCTGGCCTCTGCCCAGGGAAAAGGGCATCTTCCAGCATTTGTACAAATGTATGATACTGGTTAGCAATGGCTTGTTATTTTTCATTCATTTTAAAAATTGGGTTGCTGATATTTTTATTATCGATTTATGAGAGGTCTTTAAACACCTACTATTATCAACCCTTTTGTCAAAATTCTGGCTACCAATTCCCGAACTTTTTGTTTATCATTTGATTTCATGATTAAAAAAATATTTAGAGCTTTAAATTTTTTTCCATTTTAGATATATTGCTCTCATGTATGTAAATACTTTCATTGCTTTCAAATGTAAAAAGTTTGAGATCAACCTTTATGGGCTTAACTCATGAAAATTTTTTCTTCTATTTTAGCCTTAGTCTTAAGGTTATTTAAAAGGGCCCTTAAAAAGGTAATTCATACCTCATTGTAAAAACATTAGGGATAAACAATTACTCTCAAAACTACCACTCAGAGATGTTAACATTGCTAACAATGCTAACACTTTGGCATCTATATTGTAACTCTTGTTTCTATGCAATTACATACAAATAAAGTAGGTATACAGAGATGAGATGGTAATTTACATGCTCTTTAGGAACATATTTTTAATTAATATTGATCACAGCTTTCCATGGCAATAAATATTTTTAATGGCCCTATAGTTTTACGTTGAATGGAAATGTTTAAATTAATTTAACCAGTTCCCTATTGTGGTACATGTAGTTTTTTTTCTCAGTTTTTTACTATTAAAGTTAACATTCGAATGATTATCCTTATAGCTATATCTTCACACATTTCTCAGTTATTTCCTTGAAATATGTTCCAATGAATAGACATTTCTGATCAAAAGGTACGCTCTTTTTAAAAATATTTGGTTCATATTTCCAACTTGCCATCCAGATATTTTCTCGTCACTAACACTCCCACCAACAGTGTATCTGAGGGAGACGGTTCCGCTTCCTTCTCCAACAATGCATATTATCCTCTTTTTAGTCTGCCAATTTGATAGGGCGAAAATGGTAACTTGTTTTGAATAGCATTTCTTTTCATTTACTCATATGATATATTCTGTCTCAAAAGAGATTTTCTTTTTGTTTTTATATATAGTATTTTGATATCTTAAAAGCTCATTTTGGGGTTTTGTAGAGTTGACCATCAGTAAAAAGAGTTTATTAGCAGAAGGTCCAGCCATGGTCTCTTCTCTCAGTAAGTCAATGGATCTGAGAACTGCCCCTAATTCACAGCCTCCATCCTTTGTCAGTGAAAGCAATGACCCAGGTCTGCACTCAAGTTCCTTAATCAAAGATCGCAGTTCAAGGAACTTAGTCAAGGGACAGGGAGCCCATATCTCCAAGCCAACTGATGATGACCAAGTTCAGGATGAATATGTTCAAACAACAACAAATGAGTGGTCACCACACTCACTTATTTCACTTTATGATTTATCGAGTGCCTGTAGGCCAGGCATAGCAGCTGGGCACCAGGCCAGGCTCTGAGACCACAAAGATGAAACAGACTACTAGTTTAAGGTCTGAGAACCTTTAACAACATAATTAGAAAAAACATAATTTAGAAAAAAATGCACATTTACTTTTCATTCTTGAGGTAATTAGTTGTGAGAAAAGTGGAGACAGGCAGGTCCACGATAAGACAAAATCGTGCAAGTCTTCAAATTTTTTCCTTGATTTTGATTTGAAAAGACCTGCCACTATTTTTTATTTCTCAGGTTTGGTCAGGCTTTCGTCCATTCACTTGATTTATTTACTGATTTTGGTCTATTTTTAGCCGTTAAGAAACACTTTGGCTATTTATCTCAATAGTAGGGTTATTTAAAATGGAGTCACTTTTCAAAGAGAAATCTCTAGGACTCTGTAATTAAACTTTATATTAAAAATCTTTTCTAGAGCTATGGAGTTTAAACATCTATTTGTGTTCCCTGTCATATGCATTTTGCTTATAGTGTTAAAGGAAACATCTGTGGAAACTGGCAATTTATGGAAGTGATTTGGTACTTTTCTAAACTGAGGTACAACATGAAAACATCTAGGACAATTAGGAATTTATTTTTAAAGTGTTGGTGACATTAGAGCCAGCTGCAGTAATCAGGAACTCATTATCTGGTCTGTGAATTATTGAGGCTGTTTTCTTCAATCTCCTTCTTATGGTTAACCTTTTGGATATAAATTTTTTTTCTCCCTACAGATCTAATAGAGGGAGCACGAAAAGGAAAATTCAGCATAATTAGTTTGGCTACTGATTAAGGGAAAAAAATGTTTAATTACAATAGCAGATTGAACTAATTATTTTAAATATATTCTTTGATTAGCTAGGATTTCATGTGATGGTTGCTACCCTTTCTCCTACCCTTTTCAAATGTTCTCGAAGCTGTAAATTTAAGGATTGTTTGATTAGGAATCCTACCATTTGCAAGGTACATATAATGGCCTTCCCCGATGAAACATATAAAGCACTGTGCTAATGAAAGGCTAATTAAGTAATTGGCTTATGTTGCATATTTTTCTATTTTTCCAACCTGACTTTATAAGTATTTGTCCATAATTTTATGATTTTTTTCCTAAATATTTTAATGGCTGCAGAGCATTATGTGCTGTGGATTTACTATCATTGACTTACATTTAGGTTACATGTAGATTGTTGCCATTTTATTATTATAAAATCATACTTTTATAAAAATCCTCAGATATAAAACCTTTCACAATTTTTGAATCATTTACTAGAATGAATTTCTACAAGTAGAATTTACTGAATTAAAATTTATAAATATTAAAAAAAATATGTCATTACACAATAACTATAAATTAAGGGAGAAAAAAGATAAATTCCCCTTTTATAATTCTCTCCTACCATTTTCAACAGAATCTTGACAGTTTCTTGGATAGCCTTCGAGATGTGATTCTAGGCATTATATTAACATGAATATGTATGTACTTGAGAGTTTTAAAATTTTTTATTTTTTATATAAATAAATGATTTTATATATATTTTTTTATGACTTTGGTTGTTCCATGTCAACACTGCAGTATTATATCCTGTTTTATGGTTGTGCAATATTCCACAGTATGACTTATGAGTGACTAAATTTGTAGAAGTAAACTTCTGGAGCAAAGGCTATGTGTACTGAAATCTTAGATTGTTCTCCAAAATTATACTTTAATCTATAATCAATAATGTTGAATATGCCCATTTCTGCCTACCCTCAAGAAATGGATTTTTTTGAGTCTAAAGCTGTTTTTAATTAAAACATAGTTGACATACAATATTATATTAGTTTTAGGTGTACAATGTAGTGATTTGACATTTATATACCTTACAAAGTGATCACCATAAGAAGTCTAGTAGCCATCTGTCACAGTACAAAGTTATTGCGATGTTATTGACTGTATTTCCTATACTGTACATTACAGCTCCATGATTTATTTATATTAGAACTGTAAGTTTGCACCTCTTAATAATCCCCATCACCTTTTTTGGCCCATTCCACCCACTGCCCAACCCTCTGGCAACTATCAGTTTGTTCTCTGTATCTGAGTTCTGTATCTCTGTTCATTTAATTTTTTAGATTCCACCTATAAGTGAAATGATACAGTATTTGTCTTTCTCTGACTTATTTCACTTAGCATGATAACCACTTGGTCTATGTTATTGCAAATGGCAAGATTTCATTTTTTTTTTTTATGGCTGAGTACTATTCTTTTGTGTGTGTGTGTGTATGTGTGTGTGTGTACGTGTGTACCACATCGTTATCCATTCTTCTATTGTTGGACGCATAGGTTGCTTCCATATCATGGCTATTGTAAATAATGCTATAATGAACATAGGAGTGCATTTATCTTTTTTAATTAGTTTTTTCATTTTCTTAGGATAAGTGCTCAGAACTGGATTTGCTGAATCGTATGGTGTTTTAATTTTAATTTTTGAGGAACTTTTGTACTGTTTTCCTTAGTGGCTGTGCCAGTTTATAGCCCCACCCAACAGTGCACGAGGGTAGAGAAGAGGCAACTCACACTGCAGGAGGTGTGGTCCAAGGGCCTCAGGATCACCCTGGTTTCAGAAGATTTTAATGATCGGTTTTTTCTTGAGGTGAAGGGTTTATATCTGGTGTTCTCCTCTCTGCCTCTTTGATTTTTCAAAAATTTATTTATTTATTAAAAAATTTATTTTTCAATTAGAATTGACATTCAATATTATTTTTTGTTAGTTTAAGGTGTAGTGGTTAGACAGTTATACAATTTACAAAGTGATTTCCCTGGTTAGTCTAGTACCCAACTGGCACTATATGTAGTTATTATAGTATATTTCCTATGCTGTACTTCACATCCCCATGACTATTTTGTAACTGCCAATTTTTACTTCTTAATCTCTTCACCTTTTTTACCCAACCCCTCTCCCATCTAGCAACCATAAGTCTGTTCTCTGTATCTATCTCTGTTTTCATTTTGTTTGTTTATTTTGTTCTTTAGAGTCCACATAAGTGAAATCACATGGTATTGTCTTTCTCTGTCTGACTTATTTCACTTAGCATAATACCCTCTAGGTCCATCTATGTTGTTGCATATGGTAAGATTTCATTTTTTATGGTAATATTCCATTGTATATATGTACCATTTTTCTTTATTCAGTTGTCTACCGATGTGCACTTAAGTTGCTTCCATATCTTCACTATTGTAAATAGTGCTGTGGTGAACACAGAAGTGAATATATCTTTTAGAATTGTTTCGAGGCTTGGTTTTCTTCGGATAAATGCCCAGAAACACAATTGCTAGGTTATAAGGTAGTTCTAATTTAACATTTTTGAGGAAACTTCAAACTGTTTTCCATAGTGGCTCTACCAGTTTGCAATCCCAGCAGTGCACGAGGGTTCCCTTTTCTCCACGTCCTTGCCAACACTTGCTTTTTCCTGTCTTTTTGATAATAGCTATTCTAACAGGTGTGAGGTCATATCTCATTGTGGTTTTTACCTGCATTTACCTGATGATTAGAGAAGTTGAGCATCTTCGCATGTGTCTTCGCCATCTTCATGTCTTCTTTGGAGAAATGTCTATTCAGGTCTTCTGCCCACTTTTAAATTAGATTATTATTATTTTTTTATGTTGAGTTGTATAAGTTCTTTATATATTTTGGCTATTACTACCTTATCAGATATATCATTTGCAAATATCTAACCCCATTCTGTAGGTTGCCTTTTTGTTTTGTTGATGTTTTCCTTCACTGTGCAAAATCTTTTTGGTCTAATGTAGCCCCATTTGTTTATTTTTTATTTTGTTGCTCTTGCCTGAGGAGACACATCCAAAAATAAATTTATAAGATCAGTAACAAAGAGTTTACTGCCTATGTTTTCATCTAGGAATTTTATGGTTTCAGGTCTTACACTTAAGTCTTTAATCCATTCCGAGTTTATTTTTGTATATGGTGTAAGAAAGTGGTCTAGTTTTATTTTTTTGCATGTAGCTGTCTAGTTTTTCTAACAGCATTTTCCCTATTGTGTATTATTGCTTACTTTGTTGTAAATTTAATTGATTATATAAGTGTGAGTTTATTTCTGGGCTCTCTATTCTGTTCTATTGATTGATGTGTGTTTTTATGCCAGTACTATACTATTTTTATTACTTTGGCTTTGTAGTACAGTTTGAAATCAGGGAGCGTGAGGTCTCCAACTTCAATTTTATTTATTTCTCCTCTGGTCTTTATTTTTTTCTTTCTTCTACTAACTGATGTAAGTTAGATTGTTTGAGATTTTTTTTATTTCTTAAGATAGGCCTGTATTGCTATAAACTTCCCCCTATGAAAGGCTTTTGCTATATCCATAGATTTTGTAATGTTTCCATTTTCATTTGTCTTAAGGTATTTTTTGATTTTCTCTTTGACTTCTTCACTGACCCATTGGTTATTTAGTAGCATATCATGCAGTCTCTGTGTTTTTTTCTAGTTATTGTCTTATAATTGATTTCTAGTTTCACACTATTGTTGTTAGAAAAGATGCTTGATATGATTTCAGTCTTCTTAAATTTATGGAGACTTGTTTTGTGACCTAACATGTGATGCATCTTGGAGAACGTTTATGTGCACTGGAAAAGAATGTGTATTCTACTGTTTGGGGATGGAGTGTTCTATACATATCTAATAAGTCTACCTCGTATGTCACTTAAGGCCAATGTTTCCTTGTTGAGTTTGATGGTCTATCTATTATATAAGTGGGTATTTAGGTCCCCTGCTATTTTTGTATTACTTGCAATCTCTTCCTTTGTGTCTATTAATATTTGCTGTGTGTATTTAAGTAAGTGCACCCATGTTAGGTGCATAGATGTGTATGAGTGTTATATCCTCTTGTTGGATTGATTCCTTTATCATTATGCCATACCCTGGTCTCTTGTTAGTCTCTGTTTTAAAGTCTATTTTGTCTAAGTATTGCTACCGCAGATTTCTTTTCATTTCCATTTGCATGGAATATCTTTTTCTCTTTCCTCCACTTTCAGTCTGTGTCTTTAGGTTTGAAGTGAGTCTTTTTTAGGCACCATATGTGTGGCTCTTATATTTTTATTCATTCAGCCACCCTGTGTATTTTAAATGAAACAGCCCATTTACATTTAAAGTAATTATTGATACATATGTATTTGTTGCCATTTTATTTTCATACTAAGTTTATAACAGGTTGGTCTGCTACCTTTTTATATGTTTTGCCTTTACTAGTGATGTTTTTTTCTTTTATATATTTTCTTATTTTTAGTTTTGGCCTTTTTTTTTTTTCTTAAAGAATTCCTTTTAGCATTTCTTATAATGCCTGTTTAATGCTGATGAACTATTAGCTTTTGCTTGTCTGGGAAACTATCTTTCAATTTTGAACGCTAATCTTGCTGGGTAGAGTATTCTTGATAGTAGGTTTTTTCTTTTCATCATGCTGAATATATTGTGTCACTCCCTTCTGGCCTGCAAAGTTTCTGCTTAAAAATCAACTGGTAACATAATGGGGATTTCCCGTGTACATAACTAGTTGTTTTTCTCTTGCTGCTTTTAAGATTCTCTCTTTATCTTTTGATATTTTAATTATGATATGTCTTG
Organism: Pteropus medius; assembly: GCF_902729225.1. Taxonomy (NCBI): domain Eukaryota; kingdom Metazoa; phylum Chordata; class Mammalia; order Chiroptera; family Pteropodidae; genus Pteropus; species Pteropus medius. The sequence goes on along the minus strand of NW_024354502.1, from coordinate 20,345,421 downwards.
GTGTGGGTCTCTTTGGGTTCATCTTGCTTGGAACTCTCTCTGCTTCCTAGATTTGAATTTCTGTTTCTTTCTCCAGGTCAGGAAAGTTTTCAGCCATTATTTCTTCAAATAGGTTTTCTGTCCCTTCCTCTCTCTCTTCTCCTGCTGGGACCCCTATGATGTAAATGTTAGTATGCTTGATGTTGTCCTAGAAGTCCGTTATGCTATTCTTATTCTTTTTAATTCTTTTTTTTTCTTTTCGTTTCACTCTTCCAATTTGGTGGTTTCCACTATCCTTTCTTTCTGATCATTGCTGATCCATTGTCATATGATCTGCTGTTAATTCTCTCTAGGGTATTTTTCATTTCATTTATTATATTCTTCAGTTCTGATTGGTTCTTTTTTACATTTTTTATCTCTTTGTTGAAGTTCTCATTGAGTTGATCCACTTTTCTCCAGAGTTTGATGAGCATCTTTTTGACTATTACTTTGAACTCTTTGTCTAGTAGGCAGCCTACGTCTGTTTCATTTAGTTCTTTTTCTGGGGTTTTGCCTTGCTTTTTTTTTTTTGGTTTCATTTTTCTTATTTGTTTCTATGTATTAGGTAGATTAGCTATGTCCTCTGGTCTTGAAAAAGTGTCCTTATATAGAAGGTGTTCTGTGGGGCCCAGTGGTGCAATCCCCTCTGATCACCAGAACCATGTACTCCAGAGATGTTCCCTGTATAGGTTAGTATGGCCTCTTATTGTGGTTGGACTACAGCTCCTATGGACACACTGGCGGGTGAGGCTGGTCCCTGGCCCAGCTGGCTGTGAGGCCTGGCCACAACTGTTGTGGGTACTTGGGTATGCAGGAGGGGCCTCTGGTGTGGCTGGCTTCGAGGCCCAGCCTAAAATGTTACAGACACACTGCTGTGTGCTGATACTAACTGAAGCCACCCACCAGGTATGGCATGGCAGGAGCCTCTTTGGAGGGGTGCCAGCCAGGGCAGGTCCTCAGGGAAATGCCAGGGTTGGGTGAATAGCGTTAGCAAGATTAATGGAGAGTATTGGAAATGGCACCTGCCAGCATCAGACCAAATAGGTGGAAGAAAAGGAAACAAACAAAAAAGGCACCCTCCAGCCCTTCTGTCTCTGGAGAAAGTTCCAACAGACCCCTGTACCTCCAGCACATACCCTAAAATTAGTCAGTGTATCACCTTCATATTTGACCTGGCAGCTTTTCAAACTGCTGCCTTTGTGCTGGTTTCCTACAGCCCCTTGGCTCTTCCAGACATAAGCCCTGTGGGTCTTCACAGCCATTTGTTATAGGGCTCCTCTTCTCAGTGCAGGTTCCCCAGGCTGGGGCTTGGATACCTTGTTCTTCAGGAGGGAATTCCATGGTTGTGATATCCCTTCCACTTGTAGGTCATCACTCAGGGAATGGGGAGTAGGATGGGTCCTGACTCAATGGAGTCTCTGCCCCTTCTACCTGTCTTCATGTGCTTTTCTTTATATCCTTAGTTGTAGAATATCCATTCTGCTAGTCTTCAGGTTGTTCTCGAAGATAGCTGTTCTATATGTAGTTGTAGTTTTGGTGTCAACAAGAGGAAGCAAGCTCAGGATCTTCCTACTCAGCCATCCTGAACCCAAAGTCAGAAGCCTTGCTCTTGAATGACAGTATAGCTTGTCAGTAAAATGTTTCTTGCAGCCAGTGCACAGTCCCCACAACAAAAGTGTCTCCGGATCGCTGTGGCACTCACAGTGGATCTTAACAGTATTGAAAATTTTTGCTAACATAACAATGGCATCTTATTAATTTCTTAATTTACATTTCTTTAATTCTTTTTATTAATTTAAAAGCAATTTGTGCTTTTATTCCTGTGAACTGTTTGTCAATGTTCTTTGCTTTTATTGTTGGTCTTTTTTAAGCAGTTTTATTGAGATATAATTGATATACAAAGAATTGTACATATTTAATGTGTACAATTTGATGAGTTTGGATATATCCAAACACCTATGATACCATCACCACAATTAAAATAGTAGACATATCCAGTGCCTCCAGAGTTTCCTTGTGCCTCTGTGTGTGTGTTAAGAACACTTAACATGAGATTTATCTTCTTAAATTTTAAAGCGCACAATACATTATTAACTATAGGCACTATGTTGTACAGCAGATCTCTAGAATTGTGCATCTTGCCTAACTGAAACTTTAAACCCATCATATAACAACTCTCCATGCCCCCTGCCTCCAGCTGCTGGCAACCTCTATTGTTTGACTGCTTTAGATACCTCATATAAGAGGAGTCATGCAAAATTTGTCTTTCTGTGTTTGGCTTATTTCACTAAGCATAATGTTCTTTATGTTCATCCATGTTGTCAATAATGGCAGGATTTCCTTCTTTTCTAGGCAGAATTCTATTCCATTGTATGTATATACCATTTTTTTAATCCATTCATCTGTTGATGGACACTTGGGCTGTTTTCATATCTTGGCTATTATGAATAGTGCTGCAGTGAACATGGTAGTGCAGATATCTCTTCAAGATCTTGATTTCAGTTCTTTTGGATATATACCCAGAATTGGAATTACTGAATCATGTGGTGTTCTTTGTCTTTTATTCATGAATTTTAAGAGCTGTATTTGGACTGAGAGATTAACTCATTATCTACCAGTTTGTCATTTGTCTTTTGATTATGTTGTGTTTTACTCTCCAGAGATTTATAATGTATAGATAGCTAAATTAATATGTTTTCTTAAATGGCTTCTAGGTTTCATGACTTGCTTGGGAAGGGTTTCTCTGTTCTAAAGTTAAAAGCAAACAAACAAACTACCCCTCCCCCAGGCTAGCTTCTTCCAAATTTTATTTTATCATTCTATGACTTATGATTTCACATTTCCATTGAAAGCTTTGATCCACCTGGAATTTGCTTGATGAAGAAATGAGGTAGGATTCTTGTTTTTCTAGATGGCTATTGTGCCAATATCATTAATTGAATAATACATATTTTCTCCACTTATTTGAAATCCAGCCTTTACCATATATTAAATATTTCTGTGTATTTGAGACTCTTTCTTAACTCTATTCTGTTCCATTCAGCTACCTGTTTATGCTTCAGAAACAATTAGCTTTCTACCTATTTGTTTATCTTTATAGAATGTTTTAATCTCTGAAAGTTCCGTGTCATCTCATTACTTTTTAAAAAAATCTTTTACTGGTTATTTTTGCAATTTTTATATATAAACCTTAAAATTGGCTTCTGTAGGTCTAAAGAAATATTGATTTGGAGATAGGAAGGGGGAGGATACATTAAATTTTATTAATAACTTTGGTATAGAGTTGATATCTTATTAACTTTGTATCTTCCTATTTAAGAAGAGTATTTTTGCTCCATTTATTTAATCTTCTTTGATGTTCCTCAGTATCATTTAAATATTTTCTTCATATAAATCTTGCACTTCTATTGTTAAGTTTATTCAAAAAGTTTAAGTTTACTCAAAAATATGTTATCATTTTGCTATTATTTTAAATGGTTCTTTTCTTTTACATGTTTTAGCTGGTGTTTTATATAGGAAAGGTATAAAATGTTATTTTGTATCCAGACAAAATTTATTGTCTTTGGTTTGTCATAGTTGTTCAGCAGATTCTCTTGGGTATTAGTCATGCTGTTGTATTATGTGCAAATGATTTTTTATTCATCTCTTCCAATTTTTATACCTATTATTTCATTTTCATCTCTAAATGTATCAACCTGTTGCTATAGCACAATGTTAGCTAATCCTAACCAATAAGTCTAAGAGTAGACATCCTTGTTTAATGTCCTTAGAGTTTCAGCATTAAATGTGATCTGGACTTTGAAAGCTTTTGGCTTTTTATGATTTTATATCTAACCACCTAACTGGACTCCTCTGTTCTAATATCTCTCTATCTATCTACCCCTCTTCCCTCTCTTTTACTGAATCTCAAAGTGTTCATTAAGTAATTATATTATCTATAAATAATGATTATTTTTTCTTCTTTCTAGTATTCAGATTTCTTAAATCTTTCTCTTTTAATACATTGCTCAGCATGTTAAATACAATGTTGAACAGTAGGATGGTGGAGGAGGTTCTGTAAAAGAAGTGATTCTAATGTCTCAATTTAAAGCTTGATTTAAGAAATAATTTAGTTAATACATCAAAAGTATTTAGAATAGTATTTAAATCAATTTGTACTGTAGGTTCCTTGGCTATCAATAATAATTTTCATATTGTTTTTTTTCTTTGTTATTCTCTTAATGTAGTGATATTCATAAATAAGTTTCCTAATTTTTTTTTGGAAGTCTTGTATTCCTGGGATAAGCCTTGTGTGGTCATGAGAGATTCAGTTCATCAATATTATTTTGATGATTTATATCTATATTCATCTGAGCCTCACTGCTTTCTGGTGATGTGGCCTTAGGCAAGTTACTTAATCTCTCTGTGCCTCAGTTTCTCCTCTGTAGAACAGGGTTAATAGTAAGAGATCTTGCCTCCCAGTGTTGGGGTGAGGTATATAACCTTTAGAACAGTCCGCGATACATGGTAAACACTCAATAAATGTAAGTTATCATTATCATTGTCATCGTAGCTATATTATGATTGTAAATATTTTGTTATTATTACTGATCTCTTGTTTTTGGGGGTCGTGTGTGTATGTATGTAGGTGCACACTGTCTTTGTTTTGATACCCATGCTATGCTAGCTTTTTAGAATGAGTCAGGAAACTTTCCATGTCTTATTATACTCTCCAATAATTCAAACAGTATTGGAATGATCTATTTCTTGAAGGTTGTCTGAGCTTGGTGAAGGTCTTTGATTAAACTTCCGATTCTTCTATCTTTCCTTTGTCTATTCAAGCTTTCTACTCGAGGCCAAGTTTTAGCATTTATATTTTCCAAGATATCATCACTTTCCGATCTCCTTTGTATTAGTGGTTATGGCTTCTATTTCTTCATCAGATTTTAACCCTCCTACCATCACCTTCACTCCTGTCTCACCCTTACACACACGCATTCAGACACATATGCACACAGACACACACAGCAGACAGCTCATTACTGTCTTTGTGGATATTTGACTAGAAAATTTGAGGTCACAGTAGAATAGACTTGTGCAGTGATTCCTGTAGATATAACTGGGACCAATAGGTAAAAATAAGATTCTGTCTCTGTTTAGGTAAAATATACATACGATTATGCTTTTGTTCAAATCCTTCAAGAAGCAGTCACCAAGATGAGATTAAACAAGTGAAGATTTTATTAAAGGAATTCCTGTGTGAGGGGGTGTAAGGATGGTAAGGTGAGGAGCCCCAGGCAAGTCTGACCCTGAGTGCAAGAGAGTGGAAGGGGAGATTGGGTGGAAGCCTCTTACTTTTCCAGCAATTTAAGGAAGCTTCCTCAGAGCCTTGGGAGTCCTCTAGTTCTGTGCCTGCCTTCTGGGCCGAGTTCGGTTGGTTGTTGGCGCGGGGCAGTCTGGGGATGCCTGGCTCCAGCAGCAGCTGGGCCCTTGTCAGTTCTCTCCTTGCTACTGGAGGTCCGTAGTGTAGCTCGCACTCAACTGACTGCCACAGAGCAAAAGCTTCCTAACAATACGTACTTTCTACCAGTGGAAAGAATAACTTTGTAAGGTAGTGACTTCTTACTAGAGATGTTTAGGCAGAAGGGTGTTGAGTGCAGAGGTGGGGCTATGGGTTATGTTTGAGGGAGAGTCTCAACTTTCAAGCACCATTTCTGTTCTCTTCCCCCTCATCCCCAGTTTTTTCATTTTTCTTTTTCTTCTCCTTTCCTTCCTCTACTCCCTACTCCAAAATAATGTTAACATTAACAGCTAATATAGATATAGTGCTTGTTGTGCCACAGGTACTATTCTAAGTACTTTTGATGTATTAACTCAATTATTTCTTAAATCAAGCTTCTGAGAGTTGATGAGAAAATGGGAGCATGGAAAAGTTAATTAATTTGCCCAGGGTCCCAGAGCTAACAGGCAGCAGAGCTGGGATTTGAGCCCCTGCGGTCTGACCCTCCTATCTGAATTTGGTCATCGTGCTGCCTTGCCTGTCGATAGGGAGCAGGTTGGGGTCCGATCTCCTTCTTAGGAGACGGCCTGCACCCACTCACCTACTTCTTCTTGCCAGAAACTTGGTAAGTTTAGTGGGTGAAAACTGGCAATCACGGGCTGCTGCCTCTGGGCTGCAGACATGTTTCACATGACCCACAGAGTATTTTAACATATATTTTTTATTTTTATCACAGAAATGTATTTACTCAAAATGTCAAACAATACTAAAAATGTTCATGAAAAATAGCAGTTTCCTGAGACTGGCTCTATTCCCTGGATTCTGGTCTCCAGAGGTAGCTATACTCAACTTTTGGGCCTCTTTTCATTCTTTCTTACTTCCATACATCTCAATAATAAATACTACATTTCTTGTTCTATCTATTTTAGGTATTATCTATTGATTTCCAACCATGAAGTGTTTTTTTTTCTCCCAACCAAATCAAAAATAATGTTATTAATTTTGGTGTCTCTGAAGCAAAAAAAGAAAGGAGGAAGGAAGGAAGGAAGGGAGGAAGGGAGGAAGGAAGGAAGGAAGGAAGGAAGGAAGAAGGAAGGAAGGAAAGGAAGAAGGAAAGGAAGGACGGACGCATCCTTCCCACATTGCAGGCCCAGATGCAGGTCAAGGGGCTGCCCTTGCAGGCAGCGCAGGCCTGGGGGCCAAGTCATTGCTGACCACTAGCTTGAAGCAGGATTAGCCCATGGGTTTGACTCTTTCTTAAGGCCTGGCTGGGAGGCTGCCTGTCTCATTTTGATGGGATGAGAGATCAGGGGTCAAGGTTGGAGGTCTGGATCACTCAGTTCTGTCAAAGAAAATTAGGCTGCTTACTGTATTTGGAGCTCTGCAGGACACTTTTATTGGGACATATTCTAACATTAGTTGGAGAGTCTGTGTAAGTTTAAAAAATTCTCACTTTCTTCACGTGTGATAGCCAAAGCCACTCAGTTCTGTGGTCCAGCAGAGAGGGCCAGAGGATGGGGTCCAAGTTAACTGAATCCCGGGCTGAGATCCAGAGGGCGCCAGGCCACTCAGCATGGATGCTCCAGGAGGGGCGGGCAGCTGGACTTGCATTCTCCTCAGCAGGGGCAGGCCACTCTCCTGGGGCCCCAGGCGGTGTCCCATGCTCAGGAGCACTGCTGTCCAAGTAAGGAATGTCCTAGATTGCTCTGAGCGATTGAATTATTTCATTTTGTGTCCACTCTCTGGGACATGTTTGTATGCCCTTTCCATGCCAGCTTAAAGCCTGGGCATTTGAAGATGTGGCAGGGTGGAAAAGCTCAGTTTGGCCTATGAGTGAATTGGCTGAACATTCTATATTGAGTTCAGTCCACATCTGCAGGCATGCTGCTCTTAGATGTGTGTGTGTGTGTGTGTGTGTGTATGTGTGTGTGGCCGTATGCTTACTTTTGTAGTGATGAAGTGCCTTTACTTTTTAGGTCTGTCCCTTATTTACTGCCAAGTACTGGGACCTCTGCTTCTGCTGGAGACAGTCACCTTGGTTGTTCACACCTCTCATTCCCATTCGTATTCCCATGTCATTAGGGTTAAAAGAAAAGAGTACTTGAGGATATTGGTGCCATTGTTAACAGTTCACCATGGAAAGTTTTTAAGAAACTTCATCTGAAGATTTCAGCTGTCTTCTCTCTACCCCTTCCTCAGTTTTTCCTCTTTCAAAGGGTCTTACTTGTTTGTCTACCATTTTGTTTTGAGTTCTAAGTTCTTCTTCACTCCTGGGGATAGTGCTAGCTCCTTCTTCCACTCAGCCTAATCCCTCTGGCTGGACCAGATCCCTTGCACAACAAAGAGGGCAGGGAAAGTGTCCAGACAGCTGCCACAATAACCCCAAGTCACAAAAGCCACTGGAACAAAGGGCTATGCTGACTGTCACTCTATTGGCCTCTTTCTGTCAAAGAAAATTAGGCTGCTTACTGTATTTGGAGCTCTGTAGGACACTTTTATTGGGACATATTCTAACGTTAGTTGGGGAGTCTGTGTAAGTTTAAAAAATGCTCACTTTCTTCAGAGACAAGAAAAACAAGATGAGGTTTACATAGAAGGTCAAATAATATAAAAAGTACAACACTGATGTTTGTCTTTCTTTAGAGTTCCAGGTATGTCTGAGGTAGTCTGATACAAGCGTTACCAGCATTGTAATTAAGCAGCTACACTTCCTGGAAGGAAGGCTTTATGTCTCCTGCAACCCCACCTCTCTTTCTAACAGGCTTAGCGCAAGTTTGTCTAGCATCTTCTCGATAGGACTGAGGCTGGGAAATAGAACTGCACATTTTCATGCAGTGGTGATACTAGGTAAAGGTGCAACCTGGGTTCACCAACGTCTCGCTTATTCCCACTGACCCTGTCACAGGGCCAGCAGGAGAGTCAATGTGTCTGAAGAGTCTCAGACATTCTAGAGCTTCAGGGCTCAGGACGGTCCTCTTTCTTCGTAACACAGACTCACCTCACCTACTGTGACTTTGCGCTTCGTCCACAGCATAGCACTCCCTTTCTGAACTCTCCTGCACATCTTCCCCTGAAGTGGTGACACCTACAAAACATATTGCTCTGCTTCTGATTTTACTTATTTTACCTATCTGTGACCTTTCCCATTATAAAACCGTTAATGTGGGGAAAGGGACCAGTTGCTAGTGTGCCCAGGAGTGGTGCCCACACAGAATCTCCTTTTCACTTGGTAGAGCTCCACCTGAGTTCCGGTTTCTCCTGTGCATTTATTTGCTCACAAGAACGTGACCATTCTGCATTCTCCCGGTCCTTCTCTTAGACGCTTCTCCCAGTGCTTCTCTGCTAGTCACTGATATAACATATTATCTTTCTATGGAGACTTACTAATCAATGTCCTTTCAATATAGAACGATTCACTCTTAGCTAACAACAGTTACTTATATATGGTTGAGGTCATTCCACATTTCTTCTCTTTCTTACTAGACTAGAAAGACCCTAAGTTCTTTACATCTCTGCTAAAGTTTGATGGTGGGGGTCATGATTTTTCTCAAAGGGTTTTCCCAAGCTGTTATTCACATATGTCTTTGAGTTTCTCTTCATATTGGAGGGATATTAGCGAGAATGTGCCATAATCTGTTGTTTTAACTTCTGTCTCCTGTACTGCTCTGGATGAGGCACATTGGTACAAAAACCTTCTGTTTCTTCCCTTTGACACCATCTGTTATACTGTATGGCATGGGGTTGTGCACCTTCATTGTGTAGTTGGTAAGTTTTTGACACATGTGTGCACAATTTTTGTCTACTTATGTTAGGTCTTATGGGAGAGAGAGTTTGTAATACAGCCTCACTCTTATGTCTTTACCCTGAAATTCCTACACATTTTTAATGTTTAAAATGATCTAAGTTATCTTTTTTTTTTATAGATTCTCCCATTGTTTTTATGCTTAACAAAATCTTGCCAAATCCAAGAGCAGATTACAGAGGCGCCTACATATTCTTTTAATTTTCTGTGTGTGTGTGTGTGTGTGTGTGTGTGTGTGTGTGTGGTTGCATACTCAATCTAACTGACAAATTCTTCGGAATTTATTGTAATGGTTTCAGATAAGGTTTTAATTTAAATAAGTAAACACACAAATGAAATAAAACCTTTAACTACCTGCCCCAGCATCACTTATGAGGAGAAGTTCTTTCCATCCTCCTCCTTCCTTCCTCCCCTCATTCCCCTCTCCTGTCCTTATTTCCTTTCTTCCTTCTTTCCCTTTTAAAAATTTCTTTATTTGTATATAATTTTATACACAAACATAATTTTAATAATTGCATAAATGTGATTATATTATATACAGGTTTTTTTTTCCCTGCCTTCCTCTCTTTCCTTTTCTTATCTCTTCTCTCCATACTATTTACCTTCGCCTGCATCACACACCCCACCCTAATCCCGAGCATGTGTATATAAAGATATACATATATATACATATGCATATTCATATACATTCACATAACAGTTACAATTTTAAAATTAATATTTAACTTCAGGCACAGATCTAAGGCCAGAGGAATAACTGATTTTGATTATTGTCCAGAAGAAGAAAAACAGGTAATTGGTTTTTGTTTTCCTCGTAGTGTTCTCAGAAGTCCATCTAAATTCTAATAAGGCAAACCAAAGTTAACTGGATTATTTGATTTAAGTTAAGTTTATTATATAGTCAAGCCCATTTATTTGCCCTATTTTTTTTTTTTATGGAAGGAACATTTTGTGTAACCAGCAGGTTTTATAAGGCTTTTGTATGCATTTTCTCATTACTTCCTTGTGTAATCTTGTGGGTCTCTAATCGATTTTTTTATCTGTTAAAGATGGAGGTATATTCTAATGTTTTCACCATTAAATATTTCTGTTAATGTTGAAGAGCACAGGATAATTCACATGCTACGTGAGTAAGCATTAGCGTAAGACCTAATACCAATTTGCACAAAGACAGTAAAAGTTAAGACTTGTACCTAAATAAAGAATAAGGCACAAAATACTGAGCCTTGAGATAAAGAAAAAGGCTATATACTCTTAAGAGAGATCTTATGAAAATGATTTTTTTTTCTTTAGTTAGAAAACGAATCCTTAATTTATCTTTTTGTCTTGGACCATTTCAGTAGCTTCTTTTTGGTCTCCTACTACCTCTTTTCTTTCCAATCCATTCACTGTAGCCAGAGTGATCTTTTTAAAACACATATTTGATCAAGTTGTTCTGTTGCTGAAGACCCTGCATACCTACCTCATGCACTTAGAATAAAATTGAAAATCCTTAAAGTGAATTACAAATCCTGGCATAATCTGACCTCTGCCTATCTCTTAAGCTTCATCAGATCCTATTCTCTTCCATCTTGAAACATTATGTTCCCACTACCCCTGTCCTTCATTTAATTCCTTGATTGGGAGAAGGTCCATTCTGCCTCAGGGACCTCACACAGTTGTTCATGTCATGCTGCCATTTTTTTTCCCATCTTATCCTCCCTGCTTCAAGTCTCAGCTTAAGTGTCACTTCCCCAGTAACCCGATTTCTCAGTCTAAATTAGATCTGTGTTCATTTGGGTTCTCTGAGAAGAAGACTCCAAGATGGGATTAAACATACAGGATTTAATTAGATGAACCACCTGTGAGAAAAAGTCGAGAGGGATCTGGCAAAGGTGGGAGTGGCTGTCATACTGCCATGCAAGTCTGACACCGAGTGAAGGAGAAAGAAGTGCTGAGTGGAGACCTCCAAGCCTGCAGTTTCAGGAAGGTTTGGCAAGGCCACTGAGAGTCTTCAGGCCAAAGTCAGCCATCAAAGGAGTCTCTGCCTTTCAAGATTAGGCCTGCCCTCGTAGTCCTACCATGCACAATCATTGGCTAGGAGCAATGAGGAAGTGTGGCCTTTACACAAATGTCATTAATTTCAGAACTGGGCAGTGGGATCCTTGATCACTTATGCTTTCTGTAGTTGGAGGACTGTTGATAAATATATACCACCACATATTCAGTGTTCATGATCACCACAGGATTCCCAGGACATAGTCTCTCATAGCACCCTGTGCTTTTTCTTTATTAATACTTGTCACATCTGCAATTGTGTATTCATCTGCAAAACCTTCACCAGGGCAGTTATTGGTTTCTTCTTTTTCATCACTGTATCCCAGGATTCAGAAGAGTCAACCCATAGCAGGTGCTCAATTAAGATCTGTCAAATCACTGTTATCCTAATTTCAAATGTTTATAAGTAGAAGTGCCTCCAGTATATAAACGTACATACCTTCTATGATACAATTTTCTATTATATCTTTATACCTGGACTGACATATCTAAGGATCAGAACCTATTAACAAGAAGAGGACCTCAAAGTGTGAGCACGGGGATGAGATTTTTGTTAGCTTCTGGAGAAAGCTCTGATGATAAGATTACTTGAATGAATGAATGAATGAATAGCAGACTTTGTCACACTTGGTCAACGGTGTGTTCCCTGCACCTAAATCTGTGCCTATTGTACAGTAGGAGATCAATAAAAGTTTATTCAGTGATCGAAGGGGGGAATTAAAGGCAGGGGACGTGGGTGGAGGAGGGAACCTTTTGTCTGAAGGTGCATATAATTTTTATTTTACTCTCAAATAGAAGAGTGCTCGTGTGTCTGCAAAGCACTACAAATTAGCCAATAGGGCATGTGTCTTCCAGCAACTTGTCCTCTAGTCATTTTGATGTTAACAAAGATATCTGTGTCGTAGGGAAATGATGTGAGGTCCTGTGATCTCTCTGGACCTCAGATTCCGCATTTGTAAAATGAGAACTTTGGAGTGGGTATTATGAAGATGGCTTTTAGCACGTACATGCTATGATTCAATTCATAACCACAAGAACAAGTTGTACCTCAGGCCATTGGCAATTCTTACAAATACATAGGTATATAGATTATATCTAGTTCTGAGTAGTTTTAGAATTTAAGTTGCATAAGCTATGAAATGCTTTTTTGAGTTTCATTTCTCTTCTAAGTAAGTAGGCCTTTTAGTCATAAACTAAGAAGGTTCACAAAGTACAAATCTATTCTTATAAGGAATCAAAGGAAGCTTTTCCATATGGGCGAAGGAAGGTACACAGTAGAAACCTCATGCTTTGGAATGGTGAATTGTATAAAAGTCGCTGTGACCAGCTTTTATGGGTGGAGCAGAGAAAGGGAAATCAGGAATTATGGATGCCACAGAGAGGAAAATGCCCAAACTTGTCAGTTCCCCAGGCTTCTTTCTTTACTCTAGTACTTAGTACTTCTCCATCAGCTGGATGGTCCATGTTTCCATTTATAATCAGTTGTATAAGCAATATTAAAGAAAAATTACTAAAGACAAATCATTTGTGGTTCTACTTGCAAAAGTTAATTGTTTTTAATTTTTCTTTGTTTTTATGGTTCATAACCTTTTTTACTTATTTTCTCACACACGGTTGATATGATAGTCATCCATAGTGAAGTATGTAGTAGACTGCCCCTGCCTTTGGGTTTGTGTGATGTTCTTCTCACGATTAGCCTGGGATTATGGATTTTTAGAAAGAATTCCACAGAGATGAGGTGTCCTTCTTATCACATCATCTCAGGGTGTGCATGACATCACAATGGTGTTAGCCTTCATCATTCGGTTAAGGCAGCAGTTGCCAGGTTTCTCCACTGCAAAATTACTATTTTTCCAAGTAATTAAATCAAATTTGATTATGCATATTTTTTTATAGAAATGTTTCCATTTTGTCTAAGTTTTTAAATTTATTATCATAAAGCTATTTATAATGTATATTTTTTAAAACGTGTGCTACGTCTGAAATTACGTCTCCTCTTTAAATATTTGATTATTCTTGCCAGTTTGTTAGTTTTCTTTGTCATTTCAAAGAACCAACTTTTGTTTTAAATTGTCTTTTCTATCATGTCTTTACTTCATTAATTTATATTTTTATCTTTAGCATATCTTTTTTCTTTCTTTGGGTTAATTCTATTATTTTTTCTAATATATTATATGCTCTGCTCTTTAACTTTTAGCTTTTATTCATTTCTAATATAAGCATTTAAAGCTGTGAAGTTTACCTTTAAATGCTGATTGATCTATATATATCCCACAAAATGTAGCATATATTTTATCATTGAGTCTTAATTTTTAAAAAGTCCCTTAAGAGCTGTTTTTTTTTGACTTATGAATATTTGGAAGAGAATTTTATAATTTCTAAACATACAGTGTTTAAAATTCATCTTGTTTTTGTTGATTTAAAACTTAATTATGTGTGGTTAGAGAATTTAGTCTGTATCATAAGCATTCTTTGAAATGGGTGGTCTTGCTTAATGACCTGATATAGGGTCAATTTTCTTATATATCATAAGTGCCAAAAAAATACAGTACTTTCTTTTTAAATTTAGTTGAAGATATCTAATTTTTAAAAGTGTGGTTAAATCACCTTCATTTACTGCAATTGCTGATATGCAAGGTTTTATTTTTTCCATCAACTATGTCACTGTTTTTATTTTTGCTTGTTTTTGTTTCATTGTTCAACACTTCTTTTTCCATTATTTTTCTCTAGTGATTTTCTAGAACAATGGTTCTCAAACTTTTTGTTCTCAGAATCCCTTTTAAGGACTTTCCTTTTGAAGTCTCTAAAAACCTTATATTTGTGTGGGTTATATAAATATATATATGCTTACCACATTAGAAATTAAAGATGAAAGGTTAAATATATATTTATGAGTCACTTAAAGTAATAATTGTAAACCTATTGCATATCAACGTAACATTTTAAAAATGAAAAGTAACTAAAATTTCAAAACCAAAAGAATTTAGTGAGAAGTGTGATATCGCTTTACATTTTGCAATCCTCTTTAATGTCTGACTTAATAGATGACTGCTGGATTCTCATATGAGCTTCATTCAGTCTGTTACAAAATATTATTCTGATTGAAATATGTGGAAAAAATTCTTCCATTGATAGTTGGAAAAGGAAAATATATTTTCATAACCATTTCAAATAATCGTAGATATTCTTTGATACTGCAACAAAATTCAACAAGTGATAATTTCTTAAAGGTTAGTTTTTTTAAAAGTTAGTTTTAAAGTAAAACTGAAATCATACAATGATTTATACATATTGTCTACTTTGTCACACAGAATATTAAAAAGATGTGAACCCAGATATGCTAAAGATTTTGAGGTTAATAAAATAAATATTTTATACTGCTTCTTCAAGGACATTCTCAAGTGAAAATAGCACTTTTTGTTTTGTTTTGTTTTTATTGTGAGTGTGCGTTGATAAGAATACAATGATTCAAGGACAACTTGATGTCAATACCTTGATTTATATCATCAGGAACAGAAACTTTTATACACTATTAGTTTTGTAAAACCAGTGTAAATGTCAACATAGTAAGACAAATAATGTCCTACTATTATTATGAAAATAGTTTTAACTTCACAGACCTCTGAAAATATCTACGAGACCATATTATGAGAAATGTTGCCTTAAAATTTCTATATCCTATATTTATCCTAGTAATTATTACCACTAAATTTTTAATAAACATTTAAACATATTTCTAACAATATAAAAAATTAATCATTATTTATTATTCTTCCTTCATACAAAACAAAATCTTCAGTATACTTTTTAAGCAACTGCTCTCCTATCACCCTTCGGATATTTCATTCTAGTTTGGTACTATCTTTAAGAATCCTTTCTGAGTGACATAAATTTTATTTTCACGATCAGAAATTAGTTACAATTAATTTAATGTTTTACTGGTTTATTTGATTCTCTGATTGCTGTATCACTTCCTTCCCTACCCATGTCTTTTTTCACTTTGAACTGAGGAATAATTCTTTCCAAAGGGATATATGTGTAGAATAGTTTTTGAATCCTTTCGTGACCAAACACGTCCTTATTTTGCCATCACACTAGTTGATCTTTTGCTGTGTTCAGAATTCCACATTCAAATCTCTTTTCTTGTCTTACAGCATTTAGTGACGCAGATGAGAAATTTACTGGAGGACTGTTGAAAATTACTTTTTTTATTAAGTGAGGCAACCCTGACTGTTGAAAGTTACTTTTTTTTTTTAGGTGAGGCAACCCTTGGTTGATCTCACACATTGCAAGGACATTGTTAGCTTACAATCCCTTTTTTTTATTTTTATTTTTAAAAATTTTTTATTCCTACGGGACCTGGTCTTCCTAGGTGGTCTCCCATCCAAATTCTAACCAGGCCCGACCCATTTAGTTCTTTTTCAAGTTTTTTTTTTTTGTAGCATTTTCTATTTAATCTTTAACATAGAAATTTTGCAGGATATGGCTTGATGTGTGTGTGTGTGCGTGTTTTTTGTTTTTTTTTTATGATTCTTTTCAGCACGTTGGAGCCTTTCATTCATAGAACAAGTTTTTCTGCTGGAGGACATTTTCTTCTATTATTTCTTTTATTATTTATTTTTCCCTTTCATCTTTTCCTTACTTTCTTCTATAAATCTTGTTAGTTGAACATTATACTTCCAAATCTGTTCTGCATACTTTTTAACTTTGTCTCTTAATTTCTTTTTTTTTCTCTAAGAACTGGGAAAATTCCTTGCTTATATTTCCCAGGTCAATTTTTTTGGTCTTCTTAATTTAATCCTTATACAAAATTTTATTTTTATTGCAAAAATTATGTATCTTGTTTTGTGATTATTTCTTTTTCATAGTAACCCAAACTTGCTTTGTAGATATAATACCTTTTTAACATTATTTTTTGTATAAAACACTAATTATTTTCCTCATCAGTAAGCTGTTTTGATCATCTTGGGGCTCCTCTTCCATTCATGTTAGGTTTCCTTAAATATCTAGAGATTCTTAGTTCTTCTATTAAAAAAGCTTGATCACTTTTCAGCGCTGGCAGAGTTTGTTAGCATAGTGGAGCTCACTCTTTCCAGAGAGGGCTGTTCTTCTACGTGGAAGAAGTGGCTATAGGTGTTGAGGGTTCCTGCAAGATTCTTTTGCATAGGGGGCAAGTGGGGGTTGGACACATTGGAAGGTTTTCCTGTTGTTTTCAGTTGAATTTTTTTTTTTGGTTTCCATTTGATACATTAGTCTTTTTAGTTACTATAGTCATTTTACCAAATTATTTCTCTCTCTGGTCCTTGAATCCCAAAGGCCGATTCATTCGTATTTGAGAAATGAACACTGTAGTAGTTCCTTTGTGTGCACTGCACCAAAAGGAAGAGTCTGTGACTTGCTTGGCGATAGACCCTGAAGTCTCTGAGTTAGAGTTTTCCAGGCTCAGTGGGAAAACTGGTGCTCACTTATGCGTTCCCCACTCCCGCACCAGAGCTGGGGTGTAGCCTTCTTGACTTTGATTTCTCCTCTGTTCCAGTCTCTTCTGCTTTCCATCTTCTAGAATTGCACAAAATTTCTGTTTCCACACTGGCTATACACATTATTACTTATCTCACTTCAGGGAAATCTTTGAGAGGGAAGTACACATGTGAAATGGTCTTAAGATGGAAATCTGTCCTGTGGCCTTGTAAGAGGCTTTTGTGTTTTGTTTTGTTTTTCTGCTAGAGATTTAAGCATGAGAAGTTCCTCCGAAGTTCTCTTTTTAATTTTTAAAGCTAATTTGGTTTAAAATGATTCTTTCCTTTAAAAGTTGTATTTTGGGTCAGCTACGTATAATTGTTAGGTTCCTTAAAAGGCCGCCAAGGTGGGGTGGTTTTGGAGGGTGTAGAGGGTGTGTTCCCCATGGTGAAGAGGATGGGAACCACCAGGAAAGTGAGGAGGGCGAGTGGCAAACCACGAAGGAGGGAGGGGCTCTTTAGGTGGGCGTCCCCACTGGCAAAGAGTCCCGTAAGATAGAGCAGAGGGGTCCTTCTGAGTTGGGTGTCCCCAGTTCAGAAGGACCTGGGGCGGGGCCAGGAGGCTGAGGAGTCTTCTGACCTAGCGATAGGATTTGTCAGAGAACGAGAGACAGAAGACCTGAGAAGAGGTAGATAACTACTTCTCCGAAAATTAAATGACCGATGTGGACTGGCAGGTCAGCAATGAAAAAGTGAAGCTCCCGCTCCGGCGTCCTCCCCGGCTGGGTTTGAGGAGGTTTGGGGAAGTTAGGGTAAACCCCGTAGCGCCCAAGAAAAGGTAGGAACCAGAGATTGGCCCCAGCGTGCCATAGCCCACTGCTTTCCAGGTTGCAAACCAATTACCACCGCAGGGCTCAGAGGAGTGGCCACTGAACCTGCACCAAACCCTCTCGGGTTTGGCACCGTACGTTAGAGTTGCTGAAGGAAGAACGCACAAGGCCGAAGGGGTTAAGCAAGGTTTATTGTAGAAGAACGACAGCTGGGCTGAGCCAAAGATGGTGTCAGACCCGAATGCAAGGGGACCTGAAACTTATGTGGGGCTTAAAGTGGGCTTATTGCGTGGGAATATTTTGGGTGGGTAAATTGGCGGGGAAGGGAGGAGAGTCCAGTGAAGCAGGAGGTGAGCATGTAGTGTTGCTAACAAGGATGCAAAGTCCGGTTCTCACATGCAGGTAAGGGAGAAGTCTGGTTCCCACACTATGGTGGGGTGAAGGGTAGTGATTGGGCCCTCTTGGACCTAACAATAATGTTTCCAATATTTACTAATTATTTATTTTGTATTTTTTTTGTGTCAATTATATAACATTTTCCCATAGGACAATTAAAAAAGATGATCTCTAGCTATGTCAGACTAAAGATGAATAAGGAGGAGTTGCTACCCCTCATCTCACATGATTCGTTTGTGTTGCCTGATAGGATACTACCTTGTGGAATGTTTTAGCACCTTGGAATTTGCACATAATCTAAACACATTGTCTTTGTCTTCAAGGAGTTTATAGACCTCCACTTCACACAATTTCTCTAGAACCTCTCAATTTGGAAATCCTCTCATTTACTTGCATGTAAGAAATCCCCTGTTACATTGGTCTCTTGTATCCAGTTTGTGTTTTAGTTCCCTCTTTTCAAGTAACTTTTTTTTTTTTTTTAATGAAAATAGAGCATAGTCAAGAATTGGCACCAGAGAAAGATGCTTGCGAGCTGAGCTCTGATATGCAATTCTGGTCAAAGCTGAGCGCTGCCTAACCCCGGGCCAGTTACTTAGTGCTAGCTATTCAACATCCTCATCAGTGTAAAGGGCATGTTTACTGTACCAGACTTCAAGGCTATTATAAGGAATACATGCATTAATCCATGTCAAAGACTTAGAACACTATCTGGCATAAAGTAGGTGCTCAATAAGTGTGTATAGTTCATTACTGAAGACTTCAAAAAGCAGAAAGAAGCAAATCAAAATTCATCTATAATCATTGAAAACATTTTGGATTTTGATTTAAACCCATACACATAATTTTTTCATAGATTGCGGCCTCTACAAATGCTCTACGATTGAAAATTATTTTCTTATTCTCTTCCTTCCACTTTCCGTTGTGATATCTTTCTCCTATGGTTGTTTCTAGTGCTTAATGCATGCTTTTAATTATATTCCTAATCATCTCTACCTCAGTTATAAATTATTTAACATGTGGGCTAAGAGCATGCTTAGGGCATGAGCAAAGCTGGGGCAACAACAGGAGAGGGAGAGAAGGTGGGGAGATTATGTTTTAATCAGTGGATCATATTTTGCTATTGGTATATCTAAATGTAACTATCTTGATTTCTATACATACAAATTTTGTTTTATGGCTTATTTTTAAAAACCACATTTTCTGTAGTAGGGGGCATTAAAATATCTTCATTGAATTAACTGAATTCTCTTTCTCAAAAATACTAATCTTTAACATGAAGATTATTAATATCGCCCCAGGTTTGTGGATTCATTTCATTTCCCTTGAATCTTATATGGATTAGGTCAACAGCAAAAGGTTAGCGTCATTAAGGACAAGTGCTCAGTGTAGAAAGTTTAGAATATATTTCAACCCTTGTTCTGACATGGAAGTAATCTGTTATCTCTTGTGTTTTGCCTCTAGCCAGCACTGAAAGGAGGGATATTACTGAAGTTAGCCAGGAGTGAAATGACTAACATCGTTGGCATTTAAATTGTGACATTAACCCTGTCTGGGATGATTGGTTCATTAGCTTCCATCTGAAAGTCTTATTAAGTTAACGGAGAAATGCCAAGATTTCAAAAGAAATAATAATTGTCACTTCTTGAAACTTTGCTCCTGAGTTTAGCTTCTGAGTATGGTCTTTTTTTTTTTTTTGCTGGTTTGCTGAAGTGGTTATATGTCAGTAATCAGCTACAGCAGATCAGCTACAACAAAATGAAGAAAATGAAGACTAAACCCCAAGTGCTGAACAGAGTATAAGATAGTTTATTGATCTGAGATATTAGTTTTGAAAAAAATTAGACTATTTTCCTTGTTTTTTTTTTTTTAAAGATATTCTATTTGGAGAAAAGAAATTCATACCATCTCAAAAATAAAGGCCGATGTGCCTTGCATGTGAAGAGAAGAAGAGAAGAGAAGAGAGAGAGAGAGAGAGAGATGGAGAGAGGAGGAGACTGAGGTAGAGGACATAGCATAAAATCCTGAGAATTATATTAAAGTTCATTTCTTCTTCTCCTTCAAGAGAAGTGCCTTTTTCTGGGTGGAAAAAATTCTTTCTCCTCTAACTCAAGTCAGTGTTGAGAATAATGGACAACAAGTGGGAGAAAAGGTCATGAATATCAGACCTTTGCTGGTTGGGTTTCAATCTTCCCCTTGTTTTGCCTCTGGTCTGCACGCAAGCCTGATTGGTTTCCTGAGGCTGTAGCTCACATTTAAGGAGAATAGAAGAATGAATTATCATTTATTTAATTTAAAGGCAAGAATTAGAAGGTGAGAGACAGATAGTTTAAATAGGATCAATGTTTGTTAAGTTAAATTTACAATTATGCTTCCTAAAATTAAGACAACTTGCATTTGTGTGGTGTTTTATACTCAAACCAACTTTACAGATATGCTATAAATTGATTTTATCAAAACACGAAAAATATAGCCCCCATTCCATTCCTTTCATAACATTTGAAACCTCAGCTTATACTTCAGTTCCTCAAAGAATTTTTATTCACTCATTCGACATTGTTAATTGAGGACCGCACATGTGGCGGGCACAGTTCAAAGTATTTGTGATGTATCCATGAACAAAACAAAGAATCCCAGCTCTTGTGAAGCACACACTCTCATGGGGCAGACAATGAACACTGAACACAATAAGAAAGCTACATTGAGTGTTAGACTACAGTGACTGCTAGGGAAGAAAGAATAGAAAGCTGAGTATGGAGACGGACCATTCTAGAGGAATTGAAAATTCCAGGGTGGGTGGAGGCAGATCATTGCCTTAAATAGGGTGGTCACAGTGAATCTCATTGTGATGAGATTTGGTTTAGAGGAGATAAGAGTTCACTTTGGGTGTTTGGGGCAAGGACATTCCAAGATGAAACAACTGGAGCCAAGGCCCTAAGGTAGAGAGACTGGTGGGCAGTGTAGGAGGATCAGAATGAGTATCAAAGAGTATTAAGAGAGGAGGTCAGAGAACTAAGGGAGGTGAGATTCTGTAGGGCCTGGCAGACTACTGGAAGGATCTTGACTTCTAAGGGAAATGAGGAGTCATTATAGGATTGAGCATGAAGTGACATGATCTGATTTATGTTTTAATGAGATTTCTCTAGATGCTGTTTTGTTGAGAATAGACTGGGGGCGGGGGAGAGGGAGCAATGGTAAAAAGAGGAAGATCTTTTAGGAGACTATTAGATATCTACTGCTGTGCCACATATTATCTCTAAATTTTACAGCTAAATTAGCAAATATTTATTATCTCCCAGTTTCTGATAGTCAGGAATCTCAGAGCAGCTTAGCTGATTGGTTCCGGCTCAGGGTCTCATAAAATTGTTAAGTTCTCATTTGGAGCTATAATGGATTTAAGCCTTGACTCTGGAGAATCTACCAAGCTCTCTCATGTGGTCATTGGTGGTCAAGGCTGTAGTTTGTCCCTATGATATGTCAATTTGATTTCCCGGATCAAGAGGTGTGTGTGGGGGGGGCAGGGGAGGGGAGGAGGAAGATATGAATGAGATTTACTAAAATAGAAGATGCAGACTTTTATTATCTAATTCTGGAAGTGCCATACTCTCACTTTTGCCATACGCTATTCATAATAAAAGCAATTCTGCTACAATGTAGAAGGGAAAACTCTAGGAGATAAGGATCATTGAGGGCCTCTTAGAACAGAAGTGAGATTAAACCTGAGATTTTTTTCAACCCCAAAACCATCCTCCCCTAGATTAAGACAAAAAACCCCACCAAAATGAACAACAACAACAAAAAACCAGTGCCCTCCTAGAAGTTATGAAAGAAATGGATGATAAGAGATGAGAGATGGATTGAAAACGATAATTTGTGTGAATATTTCACTGTCATTTTTATTTTGTGGTCTCAAGTGAAATGGATTTATGTCTGGATTTGTTGCCTATTACTACACACATTTTTAGCGGGTGAAGACGTTGTGTGCAAAGTTTCATATGCTTCTCTCCAGCAAAGCATTCCTGCATTAGACTCTTGTTAATACTCGGGGGCATGGTGGTGGTAGGTTGTCTCTGGCAGAGTGATCTGAAACTTTTCTTGACTTGTTGGTTACGATTTAATCGCATGACTGCTCCACCTCTTTCACTACTAAAGCTGATGACTCATCTCTCAACTGTTCTCCCAACATCCACAAGATGAAGTAGTGGATTAAAGAAAACAAATGAGAAAAAAAAAAAAAAGTTATACCTGTCATCTAACAGCCTTAGCCTTGCTGTGAGTGCTTGGGTGCTAATCTAGACTTTTCTCCAAAGAGGGACCGGGGATCAAGTTTGCTGTTTACAGCCCTGTGTCCTAGGCTACTCGGAACTTAACACACCTAAAGCTGCACAAAGGATATTTAGAAAGCCGGCCAGAGCGAATTAGAGCCGCCATTCCAAAAGAGCAATGATGAAATCAGCTTCAGAAAGTGCTGCAGACTTTGGTAAAAAAGCTGCTCTGTGAAACTTTACTTTTTTTGCAAGTCTACATTTTTGTTCAGTGTACCAAATAGATTATTCTGTTTTTATAAAACCAAGCTTTATTCAAACAGTGATTTGTACCGGAGAGATTATAATCTGTAAAGAAAAAAACCGGGGTCATTAACAAAGTTAAAGGGAAGAGCATAAAATGCTCCTTTGGCCATCAAAAATATTAAAAGAAACGATGAATAAAGTTGTGCTTTTCCAGAATAGTTCTTTCTGTTGATCATGTAAGAATTCATCAACCATTTCACCACAAAGGAAAGGCTGATGAATCTACATTTATGAGGAAACGTTTGTGCTGGGCACAGATGAAACCAGCAATTCTGGAAGCTCAACAGGAGGGAGCAGGGGCTTTAAGAAGGAAGATTCAAGGAAAAACCTCTCCAGTGAATCAGGACACTGCGTGTAAATCAAGAGTTGGCTCTTATCCTTCAGCCTGGTGCTTCCCCCCAAATCTCAGAAATTAGCCAGTGTTGTAACTGACAGCCCCATCCCCCAGCAATATGTGCTTCTCTCAGGCATGAAAAAGAAGAAAATCCTCATCTTTTTCGATGGTGAGGTCACTGTAAATAGCATGAAGCTTTTTATTCCTTCCTGTAGGACTGAGTATTTTTAGGAAGTGTGTATGGTGCCCAGGCCCTCATGGGGCTTCAGAATCCTCTAATCTCACCCTTTAAGTGAAGGCTGCAGATCAGGCACCCAGGGCGGCCCCATCTAAACCACTGGAAGGGGAGGTGGCGGCACTGCCGTGACATAGGCCCACCACCTCTGCCATCTTGGTTCTCCCCAGAGGCCTTATTTATTCCACTTGTGGACTTTTATGGGTCTATTTCTACCTCCAAATCCAACCTTATATGATTAGTAATTTTTACAACACGAAAATGCTACTTCACTGTTAGATCAAATATGTAAATTTCTCTAGAATACTCTCCAAAATGAATACAAATATGCTCCTTTTGTCAGAAAATTCCATTATTCTGCATTACCAAATATTCTTTACCTTAAAAAATAATTCCCATATCTTCCTATGTCAACATTGACTAGCACATTCCTTCCTATCCTTCAGGTCTTTGTAGAAACTTTGGTTCCTCCCTGATCCTCTGATTAGTTAGTCCCCTCTGTCATGTACCCTCATGACACTGTCCATTCTCTTCCTTACATTCATCGCCCTTGTGGTACTGTCTCTGACAGCAAGCTGCGTGGACTATGGGACAATACCTGTCTCATTTGCCACCGTATCCTCAACAACTAGCACGATGTCTGGTACCTACTCAAATACTTGTGGAATATCGCTAAATGAACAACTTCATTTTCCTGTTAATTAATGATTATCTTTAGCACTGTTAAATTATAATCAACTTTACCCAAAACTGATATACCCACGAGCGTTACAGTAACGCCGAACTAGAACCGCGCCGTGATAGTAATACCTGTTATTCGTATAGCATGCGCAGTTTACACAACTCTATTTTATCCATTATTTTATTTGATTCTCACAATCGAGTTATGACGTTAAGTAGGGAGGGCATTACTATTCTTATTTGAGTCAGGATACATAAAGAAACTGAAGCTCAGTTTTTGACCACAGTAAGTAGCGACCAAAGACACTCCTGGGGCCGGCGCTGCTCTGGGGCCGGCGCTGCTCCCGGGGCCGGCGCTGCTCCCGGGGCCGGCGCTGCTCCCGGGGCCGGCGCTGCTCCCGGGGCCGGCGCTGCTCCCAGGCCACCGCACCTCCTAATGGTTAGTAAACCCTTCCTTCAGAGTTTTTCTCATTTACCTCCAGAAACCTGATTACATCCTTTTCACTCAATTTCCTTGCAATTAGGTTAATATTCTCTTTCTCCCCAATCAGTTCTATCAAACTACTGGCACAGAGAATTCAAACCAGGAGCCTGGAGACCATCTAGCCTAGAATTTCACCAGCTAATTGTGAATTTCCTGCCCCTGTCTCCAAATATATTTTACCAAAGTCAGCGTCATTTTATGACCTTACACCATGCACGGCACCATGACAGCACCTAAAGGACCCTCAACATGCTGTTGAAGATTCACACCGGTTCTCATTACAAAGCAAACTGAGAGACCATCTACCGTTGGAAGGCCCTGTAGGAATGTCAACAAAAAGGGACCTCTTTTAGAACTGAATGACTGTTGAAGGCCCTTGGGGCTGAATTTCCATTGGTTAGTATAGATGTTGCCTTCACCAGTCCTGTCACTTGTCTGTGTCCTGTTACTAGGAGCGGACATAGGGGTTACTGAAATACAATGTCTCATTGTTCCATTTCATTTCCATTTCAGTGAACAAGGGAAAGAGGGCCCGTGGATGAGGGCCAGAGCCTCTCCAGGTTTCTCTATTTGACAGCTGGGGTCCTGATCAGACAGCTGCTGAGGACTGTTGTGGTCTTTGGATGTTGGAGTCACCACATCCTCCTTAAGAAATTGCCTTGTTTGTCAATTCCTGATTTACTCAGATTTGGCTTGGTTAGGATTAATGAATGATTACTTCAGCCCCTTTCTGTCAATTTTCTCCTGAAACTTCTACTGAAACTTCTCCAGACGCATTCCTCACTCTCCATGATGATTTTTAAAACATGTAGCTTCTATGTCATTTAAACATAGTAGGATCCTGTGGCAACACTGGATTCACATATAAAGTCTGTCTCATCACAGTTGTTTCATCTTTATTATGTCTTGCTTGCAAAGTAGCTTATATTGCCTTTTTAAATTAAAAGACTTTTGGATTGGCCTATAATTCAATAGCAATTTCAAATGTAGATTAAAGTGGATAATTTTTAATAATCATTGACATATGATTATGTTTAATGTACCGCACATATTTATAATTATAACAGAATTAAATGAAACCTACTTCTTCACAGGGTTTCATTCTAATATTCATTAATGAAAAGTACTGAAATAAAATGTTTTGACCCTAGAATGATTGGATATGGAAAACCAAGTATGAAGGGACCAACTTACACTGCTTATACAACCTTTTAAAGATCATTCTTACTTGTCATAGAAAGTGAAAAAATAAATCAGTGCCTTTTATCAATGCAATGTGGCAGTCACTTTAATTTTAATGTTCCCTTCTCCATTCAGGGAACGTACAAATTAACCATATTATGTGTATATTATTAGTGGGAATAGGAACATTTCTCTGATAATGGAGTTCACATTTCTCTTGCTTTCACAGTAACAAACGACTGGTGGCCTTAGTGCCCATGCCCAGTGACCCTCCATTCAATACCCGAAGAGCCTACACCAGTGAGGATGAAGCCTGGAAGTCGTATTTGGAGAATCCCCTGACAGCGGCCACCAAGGCCATGATGAGCATTAACGGGGATGAGGACAGCGCGGCTGCCCTGGGCCTGCTGTATGACTACTACAAGGTACGTGGGCAGTTCCACTCCCTCCTCTTCCTGCTCCTGGCCTCCCCTTGGTGGTGGGAAGAGGGCACAGATTCTTCTTCTCAGGCCAGAGAACTGACAGCATTTACAAACTTCCTGGGAATTCAGTATCCTCCTGTTCCCATTGCTTCTCTTTTTTCCCACTGATGAAGCATAACTTCGCCACCCACCCAGAGGAAGTTTTCATTTGGGATAATTATTTCTGTGTTCTCAGCTTGCATGCATACATATCACCTACTTATAATTCCTACTTTATGTCATATTTGCAAATACTTTCTTGCTGCTGTTTTTACTTTATGATTATTATTTTTATTGAATAAAGAATATTGCATTATGAAAAAAGAATATGACATTGTGTAGCTTACCATAATTTAGTCATTCTCAGTTATTGAGCATTTAGGTTGCTTTTAGATCTCTGTTTTAAAAGAAACATTCAGGGTTTCTAGACATTTCAGTTTTATAAAGAATTCCAATGAATGCTTTTGGGGTAGAGTTTTGCAGCAATTCCAAAACCCAATTTTGTTACAACCCTACCTGTCTGCATTTATTTTGATGAGTACTAAATATTTATTTTGAACAATGCTTAAAATAAAATGAATGTAATTTAGTTATATTACAAAAATACCTGCCATGCAGTACCTTCAAAATAGGAGTAGTTCAGGAAATCAAGTGACAAACAATGGTCCATCTCAGCTACGGCTATATCTGGTATGACTTGTTCCCTTGGAACCAGGGAAATATAAAATATCAACAAGTATTTACTGAATGAGGAGATTTATTGCTCGCTGGTTGGGGCTGGGAATCGGTACTAAGGTGAGAATGGCAGTGTTTATTTTGCTAGTTGGACACAGTGAACTATTTTAGAATAAGGATTAAATCCTCGCCTCTCTCATCCCCGTCATGAGAATATCACCCCAGAGGAACAATTTTCCTTGTAGTAAGCTTCAGTTCCTGTTTCCTGTTTCCTTCCTGCTTCTTACTTCCTGTTTCCTTCCAGCAGTCTCTACTTTTTCAAGTTGTGTTGTACCCTGTATCTCTCCTAAACCAATGTTCATGCTTTCAGAAGACCTCCCACCACCACCAACTCTGACACTTCCTCCAGGCCTACTCTTCTGCCAGAGTTCCTTATAATCACTCTTTTTTCCCATCTTCTTTCTATTTTCCTCATTAAAATACCGAGGATGGCTCCCTCTGTGGGGAGATGAATGAAAGCCATGCTAAGTTAGCCTTACCTAAGATGAAAAACAAGATATGAGTAATTGACAGGTCAGCCCATCCAGGGTACATAAAATGAGGTATTATTAACTCAAATAAACTTATCTTTTATTGTCATAAAGTTCAGGAGAAATATATGAAGGACATTCCACTGGTACTCTGGCCAGTCTATGCTGACTTTTTCCCCTTACCAAGAGTGGAATTGGCAGATTTTGACAGCCCTCTTGTGAAGGTGAAAAACTCCCGATATGGCTCCCGGCATAGCAAGAAGGGACTGTAACTTTGGAAGACTTGGGCTCTAGATGAAAGGGTGTTTTAGAGCCTAAACTATGTTTCATGTAAGAAGGACAGTTTCCTCCAGTGAACAAGTAGGTAGCGGCTGAAAAAAATGAGCCCCCAAAACAAAGATGGTTTCATGGTAGACTTTCTCTCTCCTTTTCTTTGTTTGTGATTCTTTTATATTTTTAACCCTTTTTTGACTGAGGAGCTCATTTGAAAAACACAAAGATGAGTTCTACATGTTTTGGAGTGAAAAATTTCAAAATTTATTGAAGATGGTACAGAACTATAAAACTTATCAAATTAGACTCCTGGGCCATTTCTTGAGGGTTCAGCTTTATTAGAGTTTTATGTTAATACATAATGTTCAGAAGTGGTCATATCCTTAGAAATAAATCACAAAGCAATTTTATGATAAAAAAATAGTGAAAACTTGAGAGTTTTATCAATTTTTAGCATCTAGTGACACATCATTAAAGTGACCCAGATTTAATCACTTTGGTCATTACAACTTCTTTTATAACTATATTAAAATAATATGTTAATTAACAGTTTCATAAAATTTGGTGGATATATATTAAGACATATTTTGAAGAAATATATTGTTCTATTCTTAAAATAGATTTTATTTCATTGTGTGAAATGGATATAATTCAATATATCTGTATTAGATGTCAATTCTATTGTATTAATAAAAAAGACATACGTCAGAACAAAAATAATTAGTAATTTATGAAAGCAATGAATTTATTTCCCATAGGTTCAGAGAATAATTAAGTATTGGTAAATATGGTGCCTGGATTGCCTTTCCTCTTGTACGTTTTTAATAGTCACATGAATTGAAATATTCCTTCCTGTAAATATTTTGAGATGCAGAGTAGAGAGTTTACATAAAACTCAATTTGTAACCAAGTTTATAACTCTTTCTGTTGACTTAATATTTTCCAGGATTAATTTATTCATTTAGGATGTAAAATATCTAAATAAAATGTTTTCTAAGACTGTGGATTAGTAAATTACACGGCTTCTTTTATCTCATACAAGCTTTACTATAATTATACTGGAAACATTTTAAACATTAAAGAATTAGTCTTCTTTCCAAAAACTTTGCATCCAAATGATTATTTTCAGGCCTTAGTCGGCCCTTGGTTATTCACAGCGTATATATGCTGGTGTTAAAGTTAAAACAAAGTTAAATCTACTTTGAAGATAAACCTTTCTGTAGTAAAGTAAAATGTTAATGAAAAGAGGTTCTATTTTACGAGAGTAAATTTTGGGAAGTCGTTTTATTGTAACAATTACTGCCACATTATTATTTAAATTCTATAGACTTTTTATACCTCTTTGGAATGCTAGTTGATTATTTTTGTACCATGCATCATTTTTTTTTATTCCTAAGGTTGGAGTATATTGCTCCTCAGGAATAGTAGTGGGTTTTGTCATAGAAAAGCGTGTATGACACACAGCACGCACTCAAGAAATGCTGGTCCCTGTCCTTGGAAGCTGGCAAAGGCATATCTTGGTATAATACTTTATACATTTCAAAGTCTTTTCACCTGCAATTTAAACTGTCACCACAGGATCATTGCAGGGAAGCCCATCCTGTTTTATATTTTATAGTTCAGGTAACTAAGTCAGATTTACTCAAGGTCTCAAGTAGGTCCTGTACATTTCCTAACATCTGTTCCATTACACTGTAGTAGTCCGTTCAGGCAGCCACAAAAGATTGTCACAGGTTAGATGGCTTAAACAACAGAAATGTATTTTCTCACAGTTCTGGAGGCTGAAAGTCTGTGATTAGGGTGCTGGTAGGGTTGGTTTCTGGTGAGACTTCTCTTCCTTCCTCCTCTGCAGTTGGCCGTCTTCTTGCTGTGTCTTCACATGGCCTTTTCTCTCTGTGCATTTACTCCTGGTGTCTTCCTCTTATAAGAGCATTGGTCTTACCGAATTAGGGCTCCCCGCCTTATGGCCTCATTTAAACCTTAATTACCTCCTTAGAGTCCCTGTCTTCAAATACAGTCACATTGGAGGTTAGGGCTTTAACATGAACTTTAGGGGCACACAGTTCAGTCCATTATACTGTCTACCATTGTTTTGAACCCATTTGAAAATGAGTTCAAATTTTAAAAATATACATTTGAAGCTACTTAGATTATATCTATTATAAAAATAGCCAAATTGCTAGAATCTTTCATAATTTAGGGACTCAAATACTAGCTCAGTTTTCTATCGAGTTCAAGCTACTTGTCAATAGCAGCTCTAAAGTCAAGAGTGAGCTTTTGATGAATTTTAGATGTGACAGAACATGACAGATTCCATTAGTTAGTTATTTTTAAACTAACTAACTTATACATTTATCTCACTTTATTTTCTCTTGATGGAGCCGGTGGTTCACAATCATCTGATTCTAGCTCTAGTGAAAACATGCTTTCCTGGCCAGTTGATTTCCATCTGTTCTGTTGATCTGGTACTGCTGGAAACCAGTTTTTTAGTTTGTTTGTTTGTCCACCCATAAGGCCATCCATTTATCCATCTGGCCAACCAGCTAGCCAACCATCTATCCATCCTTCTATTCTACAGATATTCACTAATCAGCTGTGACCTTCCAGCAGTGATAATAGATATTACGGAGGTGAATTTGATATCCAAAGACAGATGGGACCCAGTTTAACACCTCAGAGAGATCACAGTCCAGGACAGACGTAGTTCTATAAAGCTACAACCACAGTGTGTGGCAGTTAGTGCGGTAACAGGGACGTGCTCCGGGAGCAGTGAGAGAAGAGTGGCACCTCCTTAAAGAGTTCAGGTTTTCTAGAGGAAGCAACGCGTGCTCTACTGGGGAACAGAGGAGGGTTTGTCAGGTGGACAGATGAAGAGAGAGCATTTCAGGCAAAGGGAACAAGAGATGAGAAAACATGGTTGCTCTCAGTGGAATCCAGGTAATTGGTCTTGCTGAGCTGAAGGGGATGGGCAGTGAAGATTGATCAGGAAGGCAGTGGATCCCTCTGGAAGAGGCCAGGCGGGCTGGGCTTTATTTTCTCAAAAAAGGTGTCCAGGGCTAGGTGCATGGCCTTTCTTTTTGCTGGATGAATGCGTGAATAAGTGAGTTAATAAATATTCATAAGCTGTTGAAATTTTTCAAAACAGCTTTTCATTTTAAGTTTACATGAAAATGCAGGAAAGCTTAAAGAAGAAAATGAAATATCCTATAATTCTTCTATCGTATTATTTGGCATCATTTCCTCTGAGATTGAAGGATTTTGAATATAGGCCTGGTAGATTAGAGAAATGATTTACACATATTACAGCCGCAGCAGCAGCAGCAAAAGCAGCAGCAGAGCGAGGTGGGTTATGGGCAGAGAATCCAGTGAGCAGTCAATCAGGATAGTCCAGTTGAAAAATGGTGACAACCTGCAGTAAGCATGGTGGTGGGTTTTTCTGGATCAGCATTTGTCAGATTGTCACTAAGTCAGCCACCAAAATAAACACTAGAGACAAAGCATTATGTTCAGGAAATCATCAAGTATTTGTTTGAGTAAAAGCTAGCAACTGATTGTGTGTGTCTATGAGTTGGCAGGGGAACCCCATCACTTGGATCAAGATATCCGAGAAAATCCCCAGGTTCACCAAGGTGGGGAGTACCGGAGAAAGGCTTTGGGGAGAGAGATACGTGTATGTGGAATTCGGTGTGCTTGTAGAATGTCCAGGATAGATGGTGATGTGGGTCTAGACTGGAGAGGAGCCCGAGTTCAGAGGTCTCAGTTTCTCTGTGGAGGACAGTCTTTGGCAGGCCAAAGGTAAACATGGTTCCGAGTTGCCCAGGTAGGAGTGGGCCCAAAGGTTAGTATGGCCTCAGTTGCATGGCACCCAGCGTGGGGGGTGGAGCGGAATGCTTAGCGCTCTCCTCCATGCGCCTTGGCAACGGTGGCATTTGCTTCCCACCTTTTTGGGGGTTGCTAACATGTTTTAGTATTGGGAATCCCTATTTCCTCTGCTTCTTGGGTTCTGTCTTTTCCAGGACATTTTGATTGATCGATTCATTGTTTCAACAAGTATTTAGTGAGGGCCTGCTACATTCCAGGCACTCGGGACAAAACCATGCACAAGGTGGACATTCATGGAAATTATAGTCTAACTTTGGATATGCATTTAGATGAGACTTGAAGCATGCTCGTGAATTAGCTCAGAGAAAGCATAGGTGGGGAGTGAGGTGGGGTGTGTTCCAGGCAGATGGGACTTCGTGTGCTGGCTCTGTCTGAGAATGAGCATTGCACGGCCAGACAGGCAGTGTGTCTGTATGCATGGTAGTGATGAGGGCCACCCAAGTTGAGGTGAAAGACTTTTTGGTGTCCGTGTTCCTGAGAATAATGGGAAGCACTGATGAACAAGAACCAGGCTTGCATTTTTAAGGTCTCTCTGAATCTTCTTAATGAATCTAGAATGGATTTGTAAGGACGAAGTGAAGGAGAGACCATTAGGAGGCTGATGTAGCAGCCCAGGAAGAGATTTTGGAGGCTGAACCAGGAGACAGGCATCTGGAGGGAAGTAGATGAATTTGAGTCACATGGGATTTAATATAATATCCTTAAGTCTCATTCATATTATAGCATGTATCAGAATTTCAGTTTTAAGGCTGAGTAGTATTCTAATGTATATATATACTACATTTTGTTTATTCGTTAATCTGTAGATGGACATTTGGGTTGTTTTCACCTTTTGGCTATTGTGAATAATGCTACTGTGAACATAGGTGTGCTGGGTATTGAAATTTTGTGTTTATCTGTCATCTTCAGTAGATGATAGGAGCTATGTTATATCCACTTCATTTCTGTCTAACACTGAGCAATGCCCGGTACATTTTAGACCCTCAACATTGACATGTGAATGAACTTACAATGAATTTATCTTATTTTTATTTAACAAATACTTATAAAGCACCAAAGACTCTAAAATTTTTTTGAAAATTAACTCATTTAATTTTACTAAAAACCCTGTAAGATATAAAACCCTACCATTAAGCCTGTTTTACAGATGAGGAAAGCGAGGCAGAGTGTAGATAGTAGCAGAGCTGGAGATTCGAACCCAGACAGTTCAGTCTGGGTCTCGCCTCTTAGCCACCCTATTATGTTGCCTCCCTAGTCCAGCTGACTGGGCTTGCATAGATATTCAGGTGAGTGGAAACCATGAGAATTGCTAGGGGAATTCAGAGAAGGGGTGCTTCTCATTAGTGCTCTTTTATGTCAAAATTGTGAAGACTGAGTTTTGAGTACAAAGGAGTTTGGCTAGAAGGAAAAACAAAACCAAAAACCCAAAGCTATCCAACCAACCAAAGAAATCCAAACCTCCTATTCCCATGTTTGCAAACTGCAAAGATTGTTTGCAGAGATATGCAAACAATCTGAGCTGCAGTGGGGTGATTAGATGACAGTTAGAAACATAGCTGGTTGGCGGGGGCGGGAGGGGGGGTGCCCCTTAAGTGTACTTATTCAATAATCTTTGAGGCAACGTGTTGGCATCGTGGTTGTGAAGACAATAATAAAGGTGTATTAGAAGAAAAATTGTGGAAGCAAGTCCCAGAGTTATGTAGGGAGTGTAGGTAAAGGGTGGTCCAAGAATATCAGATGTCGCTCCCTCAGTGGACAGTGCAGCCCCATGCCCAGTTCGCTCTACTTCATGTCAGCACCCGAGGTCCCTCATCAGAGTAGAGGGTCAGTCCCTGTTCCTTAACAGGATGCCTGTTGTAACTCCAAGATGTTTTCTGTCTGCTCAGAGCACAGAGGTTCAGATTCGCCCTCCGTTTATTGTGTTTCTTTCCTCCATCAACTCCCAAAGTGGGGAGGGCTCAGCAGTAGCTCAGGTCCAGGGAGAGTTGGCCCGTGTCAGCAATGCACAGCAGAATCGTGACTGTGTTAGCCCTCCGTTTATCATCACCCCTTTGTGTCTGGCCCGCTGCCATTGCCACGTACTTAAACTTTAACCATCTCCTGGCTATGGCAAATCTGCTACTTCTCCTGAAGAGCATTGCATTCCGGTTTCTTTGCTTATGCTGGTGTCTGGCTCTGCACGTGGTCGTGGTTGCA
Source organism: Pteropus medius (assembly GCF_902729225.1). Classification (NCBI taxonomy): domain Eukaryota; kingdom Metazoa; phylum Chordata; class Mammalia; order Chiroptera; family Pteropodidae; genus Pteropus; species Pteropus medius. The sequence goes on along the minus strand of NW_024354502.1, from coordinate 20,311,902 downwards.
CCTATGTAAGTCTGACTGGTGGTTGCTGATGTTTTCAGGTTCCTCGAGACAAGAGGCTGCTGTCTGTAAGCAAAGCAAGTGACAGCCAAGAAGACCAGGACAAAAGGTACAGTGTTATGTAAAGGAATATGCCTAGCTCCAAAAATAACTATTGTTCTATGTTTTTGTTTTTTTTGTTTTTTTTTTTAAACAACAGTATTAAACTCTAATTTTTGTTTCTGAGAAGAGATGAGATCAAGAAGCATAGCCTCCTTTTTCTGTCTTTTGGAGTCTGGACCGAAACTGGATGCCTCGGTAGGGAGAGCAAATTGCAGTTTTTGGTTGTGCATCCAAAGGGTGCACAGGCTCTAGATATACTAACCCCTTCCAAGGAGGCGGGAAATTCCCAGAGTTAGAGGTGATATGCCAGCAAGATAGTCCACTGCTAGGGTGAACTTTTCTGTAGGTGTGATCAAGCCCTTGAGGGGACGAGACACTTGCAGCTTGCTTTCGATGAGGGGAGAGGAAAGAGGCAGGGCTGTTTCTTGGCCCAGGCAGGCAGCGCTGGGTAGCAGCGGACTGTCAGGGTATGGGCAGGAAAGATGTTGGGACATCATTATGTAGCACCCCTTTCCTGCGGTCCTAAATAAGAATCAATTGAAAAACAAGACACGGTCAGACAGATTGAAATTAAAAAGGAAAAAAGAAACTGTTTTATTTCTGATGAAGCTAGTTAGAGAATGTGATTTTAAATCTACAATTTCTAACATTTCATTCCTGCCTTAGATATGCTTACTCATCTAGTCCCAGACAGGGCTTCAGGTCTCTTTGATGGGACAGACCTCTCGTGGCACGGCAGGGGTGTCTGGAGTGTCTCTTCTCTTTGGACAAGATGATTCAAATAGAAAGGAACTCAACCACCTTGCTCTGCTACTTCTCCCCAACGAGCCAATCAAATGCATCTCTTCCCCTGCAGAGGGATGTAGGTACTGCAGTGTTTTTCTATTGAAGGCTTTTTTTCCAAATTGAAATATGAAGCCAAGAGAAGTGAAACCCCCTGTTAGCACATACGTCAGAATCTTACCTGGCCTCGATAGGAACTGCTTGTGACATTATGATCTCATTAAATGACTAGAAGTGGGGGTCACCCCACCAACCAGCAGCCCCGATCTGTGTGCATTACCTCTAAGGTAGACTCCAGCAGAAGACGAGACGAAGGCCGCCCGCTTCTGATTTGCAGCTCCACAGGGATCTTCTGATGCTCCCTGCTGCTCTGGGACCCTGGGTCCTAGTTGGTAGTAGTGATGACAGGGAGAAAGAGGCTGATGCTCTTCGGGTCCTGTAACTTTTCTTTCATGTAGCCAGTAAGTATTAAGCTGAGCATATGCTGTCTGCCGAGTCCTATATCAGCAATCATTAAGGAAAAACAAGTCTAAGATGTGTAGTCTGTCTAGGTCATAACAGACAGAATAGGCCATGTTCTCTTAAAGTATCTTTTAGAATACCATTAACAAGTGATAGCCACTCCTTGTATTTTAATGGTTATTTTTGTGATTTCAATAGAGCACTTTTAAAAAAGCCGGCCATGAGTTATAGACAAAACCATCTTGTACAGACTGATTATGACTTAGTAGACTGGCCGCATGTGGTTTGGAAGGATATCATTTGCTCTGCAGTGCATTCATGAATTAAGGTGCCATGTGCTAACATGGTATCATTATAACTGTTCGCATACAGAAGCTGCTGCTTTGAGAAATAGAATCTTAACGACATAATCCAGATTTTTTTTTTAAAGTATATTTAATGCTTCATTCTTAGACTTGCATTTTTTTCTCATATTAAATATTTGATTTAATTTTAAATTTTATTGCAGGTGAGTCAGTATCTCACAATTCTTATTTGTTCTAATCATCCAGTTTTTTGGATGTCTTTCTCTGGCATCAGCTTCTAAAGCCAATGCTGTTTTGCAGAGGGATATTACACATTATAGGATGATGCTGAGTCTGTTATTTCCTTGTCATATGATAATAAGAAATCGAAAAGATTTATACCACTTTATAGTTTGCTTTTTTATTCGTTTATAAGAACATTCCACATTTTTTACTTGTGTTTCTTGTTTAGATTTCAGAAATTTTGCATGAAGTAAAAAATTAAGAAATTTGTGCTAAAGTAGACCCTAACTATAGAGGAATCAATTAACTTTGAATATTGTGGCCAAGCCAGTAAGAGCATGCTTGTGCAAAGCCCAGACGAGTGGAAACTGGGTAATTGCTTTGGTAGCTAATCGATGGAGACCAACCTTTCTACACCCAACTTGTAGGACATTATCTACAAGTAGCAATGGTTAATCTTCCACTAAAAGGTCTGGGATAAAATGAGCTTCAGAAATTCTGGGTTACAGTTAAGCAGGTGAAGGAACACCTGGGGGGCCTCTACTCTGTTCAGGATGTTTGCGACCCACCAGGGTGGTCTTGTTAGGCAATTGCTTTTTGTTGTTATTTTGTTTTAATACTGATGTTATCATGGACTCCTTTCTTTGAGGAACATTTATTAACATTCCATGCAATGTTCTAAATAATGGGGTTTAGGAAATGCCTCTATGAATGGGTGGTCTGGGTTTTTGCATCCTCCAGCTAACTGGATTCAGATTAAACATAATTTCTACATTTTCACTGTGTCTTATATTCAGATTTACTGATTGATTTGGCCATGAAAGTAGGTTATTATTTAAAACCAGAATGTTTGTAGATTTGCGATTTTATTTTTTAAAGGATAATTTTCTAGAGTAATTTCTACAGGTCTGTGACAGTCTCAAAGAAGTTTAGATATTTTTCTGTTGGCTTTGTTCACGTGGAGCCATTCTTTCCTCAAGCTTCGCTTTGAAGTTTTATCTGAAAAAAAATCAAAGCCAAAATACCAAGTCCTGCTTGAGAATTAGGCTAGCTCAGAGGCTAATGGACTTCCTTTATAGAGAGGAGGCTGAAGAGCTCAATTCTTGGAAGAACCAATTTTATTAGAATATTTTCTTTCCATGAGAGATGCCAGTAAGCCCTAGAAAGAAGATGCTAGTTTAAAAAAAGCAGACATTGGAGACAGGGCTCCATGCAGAATATGTATTTTTCTCTCTGTATCAATCAGAATAATCCATAAATAACTGAGAGGTAGCCCCAAATTTGACCACAGGGACTTTGCTAGTAAAATCATTTTGCTATCAACAGTAATCTTCCATTAACAAGGCTCTCTTTGCTTCTGCTCACTCCCAGAATTCTTTAGTATAAATGAAAATATTTCATCCTAGCCTGGCAAGAACTAATTTTCTAAATCGTCATTTTTCTCTTTGTACCAGCTGGGAGGTCTGAGATCTGAGAGATGTTGTTTTGCAAAAGCCCAGTTACACCACTTCTTCAAACCCTGAAAGTAATTCAATGCTAAAGATATCAATAAGCTCATATTAGTTCTTAATTTAGTGAAAATATTTTACTGATATATTCTCATCGTCTTCTTTTTCCTACGACTTCTAAATTTTGAGTTCCGCCCACAGAAAGGTGAAAAGTATCTTTCCTACCCCTGTTGAAATATCATGTTAGTTTCCCTCCCGTATTTTTAAAAAAGCTATTTTAAAACATTTTCTTTTGAGAATTTTCAAACAAATACCGAAGTAAAGATGATAGTATAGTGAACCCCCGAATACCCATCCCATCCTCCGGGTTCATCAGTGATAAATTTTTGTAATCTGTACTTTTTCTCTCTTTCCTAACCCCCCCTTTTTTAAATTGCAGTGGTATTTAAAATAAGCCCCTGACCTCATGTCATTTTATCTCTACTTGTGATTTGTATCTCTAAAAAAAGGGACATTTTATTACATAATCAAAATACTTATCACACCTAACTCATTAATATACTTCCTTAATATCACGTAAGCCCTAGTCCATATTCAATTGCCTCAAAAATCCCACTGCTTCATAAATGCCTCTTTGGTTTATTGAGATCGGAATCCAAACAAGATCTACTCATCACGTTTGATCGTTATGTCTTTTAAAACTCTTTTAATCCAGAACAAGTCTCCCACCCTTTTTCCTTTTTTCATGCCTGTGACTTATTGAAGAAACAGGTCAGTAAGACATGTTACATTCTGGTTTGTCTGATTGCTTCTTTTTGATGTTGTCTAAGTCCTTCTTCCAGCTCCCTCACTTCCTGAGAGCTAGAAGTTAGATGCGAAGGCTTGCTTAGATTTAAGGTCTTTTTTTATTTTTATTTTTATTTTTGTAATAGTGCTTTAGAAATGGGCTGATTGCATGATAAATTGAGGAACACATGTGTAGTCGTCCTATTTCTAGAGATGCAAAGATCCATTGCATCCCATTATAAAGTTCACCATCAATCTTTCCTTTAATGGTGTTCACATCCGTTGATTATTGCCAGCATCAGTTATTCTGTTAAGAATTGCAAAACGGTAACTTTTCTAATTCTATCATGTTGTGGGGTGGATTTAAACTCACAGGAACTGTCTCGGCACCAGTGAAGCCCAGAGTAATTTGAGCGGAGGAGAAAACCGCGTGCAGGTCCTAAAGACTGTTCCAGTGAACCTTTCCCTAAATCAAGACCACCTGGAGAATTCCAAACGGGAACACTATGGCACGAACATCCCCGAGAGCCCTGCCATTGTCCCCGTGTCCGGAATCACGGTGGTGAAAGCTGAGGATTTCACACCGGTCTTCATGGGCCCACCCGTGCACTATCCCCGGGGAGACGGCGAGGAGCAGCGTGTGGTTATCTTTGAACAGACTCAGTATGGTGTGCCCTCCATGGCCAGCCACAGCACCTACCTCAAGGATGACCAGCGCAGCACCCCGGACAGCACTTACAGCGAGGGCTTCAAAGATGGAACCACAGAGGTGAGTCCCTGGCTCTTTCACCAGTAGCTGGAACCTAAACTCAGAATCCCTAGAGAGTTTTTTCCCCCTCTATTTGTTTTTTAAGTGGGATGAATGAATTAAACCTTAAGTTTAGGGTTATTTTTTAAAAATGTGTTTGTCCATATCTTTCATTATAAACAGGTTTTAATAAACCATTGGTCTAGGTATATGGAGGAATTTTTTTTTTTTTTTTTTTTTTTTTTTTTGACTCTTAGATGACAGATTCCTTTGTTTTAGTTTTAGTTTTAAAATGAAATATTTATGTTTGTGAGGAAACTTCTACTTTGTAAAGTTTTTACCTTGACCTCTTCTATTTTGTAACCTCCAATGGTAGCTAAAGATGTTGCCTGCTCATTCTTTTTTAAAACAATATAACTCTTTACAACTTTGTCTGAAGAAAGAAGTTGTATTTTCAATGATTGACTGTGTATATCTGTACTTTGTACTTTATAGAAACAACATATTCTTCACATGCGCCCTCAGAATTTACAGAAACAATGATCTCTGATTGCTTTGTTTTAAAATCACATGTTTGTTTTAAAATCACATGTTTTAGGTGCACAGTTTGAAATTATTGGTATTGTGTAACCAACATGGGAATCAATAAAAAGTCCTATCATCCTAAAAATTTCCTTGAACCCCCTTGCTCTTGGAAGCACAAATCTGCCTTCTGTCTGTATAGTTTTGCTTTTTCTAAAATTTCATACAAATGGAATAATAGAATATATAGTCTTCTATGTTGTCTTCTTTCACTTATAATATTTTTGAGATTCATCTGTGTTGTTGCTTGTATTAATAGTTTTTTTTTTAATTGCTAAATAGTATTCCACGGTAGGCATATATCACAAATTGTGATTTATAACATCAATTGCTGATATATTGTGGATCATCTCTCTGATTTTTGATGCAGAATATATAATGCATTTTTTAAAAATCAGGTCATCTTCTTCAACATTCAGGTACAGTGCCTCTGCATTTGAGATGATGATCATTGACTTCCCATTTTTTCAGTTTACCTGCACTAAGAAAAGACAGTGGCTGAAGGGGAAAACGTGTGGTTTGTAATTTCCTAAAGAAGAGTGAGTGTGGTGGGAGTGTGCTAAATACTTGTGGCCTGCCGTTCGTTTAGTTGCCATTGGGACAAAATGCAGTTATCTGAGGTTGAGAATAAATCCTTAAATAATAATATTTAAAAATACTAAACATTTGAGGATCACTTACTATGTACTGGGCATCATTCTAAGTGATATATACTCATATAATGCTCACAAAAACCCAATGAGGTAGATACTGTTATAGTCATTTCCATTTTCCAAATGAGGAAACTAAGGTACAGAGAGCATCACTGTGCCCATGGTCACACTGTGGTGAGTGGGAGAGATAGGTAGGGCTCATCACAAGCCCTCTCCTCCAGGATCAATGCCCTTAACCATTGTCTCTCGCTCTCAGAGAAACTGTGTGGGACCTTCTAATCTCATTAGTTCCATTGCTTAAGACTTTTTTTTTTTTTTTAATCTGAGTGTTCTTATCTATGTCATTAGATATTTCTTATCTTTCAGATGGGGAAAAGAGGAACAAAAGGGATTAGCTCTCTGCAGCATTGATAGAAAGTTGGGGTAGATAAGTTGCACTAGCAGCCCACACACTAGTCATCCTGAGCACCTGCTGTATTCTATGAAACTGAGGAATGAGCAGGGTGAGACATGATAAATTCCCTGCCCTTAAGAGGGCATTGTATTTCTTGGGTTCTGGTAGCTTTATAATCAAACTTTCAATGTCCTTGTAATTTAAAAAAAAAAAAAAAGTCTTAAAGTTAGCTTCCTTAGCTTCCTGCGCTGTATTGCTTAAAATGGTTAGCAAACTTTTTTTGTTTTAATCGAGCAAAGGATCTCATAGGGTCTTTGGTATTATTGAATATTTGATTGCCCTTAAGCAGTCAGGGGTGCTTCCTTAGGAAAACCAAATCACTCTACATGGGAATGTGAAGTACATGGTTTTCCATTGAAGGGTTGCCACTGATGTTTTTCTCATAGGGTTTAGAAATATTCCATTAGTCACAGAAGAGTCCATGGATGTGATCCAATGTCAACGGAACCATCATACTATTTGGGGGATGTGTTATCGGTTGTGTTGTGTTGTAGATAAAGAGGCTTGTGAAAGGAAGTCATTGTATTTGGGTTTTATTCTGAAGTGCATGAGAAGCTAACTTAACAGAAACTAAATGTGAAGATTATTCCCACGAATTTGGAATATTTAGAATGTTTTAACTGCTCTCCTAGTCTTGGAAATCAGTTTACATTGCATATTGTATTTCAATCTGATGTGAATTAAATGGAATGCTCTTTTATGATCTTTAGCTGTGACTGCCTACAGGTTATAAGATTAGGTGAGCTCTGAGTAATTTCACCAAGTTAATTTCACTAACGAAAATTTGTCTAAAATCTAGTACTTTTTAGGCAAACTATTAAAATGTCTAGGATCCCTGTTGAATTAATAAGTTTCATTTGCTATTATAGACTGATTTATCCGTGTGTGTGTGTGTGTGTGTGTGTGTGTCTTTGTATAGTGGTATCAGGAAGGGAGTAGTTTGGCCCAAATGATTAAGAAATGTATAGATGCACTACATCAAATCATACTAAGGTGATGTAGGCTACCTACCTGCCTTTGGGCATTCTATAAATTATATTAAAAGGTGTCTAAACAGCTGTGGAAACTTGGTAGCTGTAGCCAGAACAGCGCAGACATTTTGGTTCTAATTTTTAATATTAAGTCATTTAGGGCCATGCGATCCATTGATGTGATCAGGTCTCATAAAGAATCATGATATGATGATCAGGTCTCATAAAGGATCATAAAGGATCAAGTGGACTCTACATTTAATTTTTTTTTTAAATTATAAAGATAATGTAACAGAATCAAGGAAAAAATTTTAAACTTGAAAACAATAATTTTGTTTCTGTAACATATCAGCTTTTTTCCCACAGTTCTTCTTGTTCACATGCACTCGTAGTTATTGGAGTACTATTCTTTATTTCAGTCAACGTGTAGTAGTCTCTTTGAGTCTGAACAGCTGTAGTATACCACCTTTTCACATCACCTGGGGGATTAGAACTGTAGAATTTGTAAGTTCAATATGTTTTAGTAGGCTAGCCTATCCTCAGGCTGCTGAGCTCTATGGCATAGACAATAAATTCATTCAAGGCCATGTTCATTAATACTGACTGGTTCACCATGTATTGTTATGGGTTAGTGCATATTTCTCCAAAGAAGACCATTCAGAGAATGCCATCTCCTCTTCCTCTAAGTCACTTCCTTAAATGCTTTTCATCATGCTACCCTCCTACTCCAAAATTTCCTAGTTCTTAACTATATTAAATATAAATACTTTTTCATATATCAGCCGATTGAACTTTCTGCAACCAATAGAACTTTCTGCAACAATGGAAATTTTCTTTTATGCTATTAATATGGTAGCTACTAGCCTCATGAATCAATTTAGTATTTGAAATGTGGCTGGTTGACTAAGGAACTGAATGGTCAATTGTATGTAATTCTAATAAACTTCAGCACATGTATCTAATGGCTACTGTATTGGTCAGTAAAGACATAGATTTCCAGATCCTCCCTTCATAATCAGGTCAGGCCTGTGTCCTTGGCCCTGTCACATACCACATTTGTACTCATCATTTTGTTTTAAATCATGGCGGTCCTCTCTCACCTGGATTACTTTCTCTTGATTCTTTCAATTAATCCAACTTCTCTTTAGCTCCCAAGGGTCAGAGCAAATCTCCATGAAATCTTTCTATAATTTTGCTGATCTTTCCTTCCTGGAAATGCCCATTCTGTGCCTTTCCAGTGAGGACACATGAATGAATGAATGAATGAATCAACATAGACTTTCATATGTAGTCATTTGCTGTATTTTAGTTTCTTTCGTTGTTATTGTTGTTTTTCATGTGAACTTACCCATTCCCCCAACCAATTTTTATTTCTTTGAAGACAAGACAGTGTCTTACATATTTTCTTTATTTCTTCTGGCACCAAGTAGATGGTGAAGCCCCAGAAATTCCCATGGAATGCTTTGCTAATTGATTGATTGTAAAAAAAAAACCTAAATCTGAATTTTTGATTCTCTGTTATGGTTATTGAACCAGTCAACAAGTATTTGTGAAATACTTGGGATGCATTTGGGTAAACTTTGAAGGGCAAACTAATTCTTGGATCCAAAGAATTTATAAGACTGGGTAAAAGTAAGGATCAAAAGTATGTGCATATAAACTGTAATATAAGGGTAGACTGATATCTAGAGATGATATCTAGGGATCGTGAAGGAAGTTTAGGAAATAACCACGAGCAATTGTTTCCCAGAAGGAAACCTTTAAATTGCTGGACAAATAATAGAAGTTTACGGCAGAGAAATGAAAAGCAAGAAGGTTGTTTTTTAAAAAAGACAACCTTCTTTTTAGAAAGAGACATTTGAAAAAAGGTCACAGTGGAAGGACCAGGTGTTGTATGGTCAACCAAGTGCTTTTGTTAAAATCAATATTTTATTATATTCATTTTAGGATCAAGAGTTAGGGCTTTTGTCCTTCTTCTCTTGAAGTTCTAAAGTGTGGCAAAGGGCATTCTACTTGCATTAAATATACAACAACTGAACATCTCTGGACCCAAGCTTCTTCACGTGCACTACTAAGACTTAGAGTTTCCCCCAAAGCTTAACTCTTACAATATGGTGATAATGAAGAGCTTAGAAAAGGTCACTGAATATGGTTAAGCTATTACTGTATAATAGAATTTAATACACACATATAATGCTTACTGTGTACCAGGCACACTGTTCTTAGTACTTTACTTCTATTAGCACATTTAATCCTTCTACTCACTGTAAGTAGGCATTTTATAGATGGAGACAAATATGACACTTGCCTCAGTTTACACAGGTAGCAGGCAAAAAAGCTAGAACTCGACCCTAGACAGTCTCGTTCTAGAAACTATGTTCCTAACCACTCTATTACACTGCTTTTGCTATGCCATGTGGCCTCTCTGTAATTAGTGTTCCATTAACTCAGAATTGGTGACTTTTGGAATGACTGTAGAGTTAACGGAAAATGGAAGAGATGTCTTATATGCTTGAGGAAATGATTTCAGTACTTGCAAACATTTTAAGAACACCTGCAGACATGTGTATAATCTACAAAGTACAAATACATTATCTGTTGAGTATAGTTCTCATTGGGCAGGTGATATGCATGCTCTATGCACAAATGCTGTTAAAGATATAGTATCAAAAAATGTATAATTTTCTTAGGTGAGGATAAAACAGTATGGCTACATAGATCACTTCTTTTGTCTTATCATAAGGACTCATCTATTTGTTTTGATTTGGTAACTTTAAAATTTTTCAGAAATTTCGGAGTGCTTCAGTCGGGGCCGAGGAATACATGTATGACCAGACATCAAGGTAGGTTACCAGGAGATGCCCCTGGCCACCGAGGAACCGATGACCCTATAAATGTACCACCAAGTTATACTTTTAAATCTTTTTTCTCTGTATACTTTTGTTGAACAATCCGATTTCCTTTGTCTTCAATTCTTTTCTCTACACAAATGACCTTTAAAATACTATTTCTAGTCTTGACCAGTTTTCTGGGTTCTCTACCCCGTCTTCGTCCTTCTGGTGACTAGACATCTCTGCTTTGGTGTTCTTCTGAACCTCACGCTTGTGTGTCTCCACCCCAACGTGTGGATAATGGCACTCTTTGTTATCTGTCCTTGGTGCTCTGCTTCTTTCACACCTGGCCTCCTGCTTTTATTTCTGTTGTGGTTAATGACGCAGCCGTTCTGCCAGCCACCCCCTCGAGGCAGAAGGGCCTGCTTGCCTTCCTGCCGCACTGTCACGTCACTCGCCAAGTGCTGAATGTTCTCTTGTACCTGTCCCGTCCCCTCCATCGTACCCTCGTTTATTTCCTCCTGAACTATTGCAATGTAACTGATTTCCCTGCCCCAACAATTTCTTCCCCCTTCGGTTCCACTTTGCATATACCTAACTTCCCCTAGCCCACACTCCGGTGTCTTCCATGTATCAGCAGCGCAATGGGAATTAAGGATAGGATGTAACTTCTTACAAAAGACTTCCAGAGGAGACAAATGTAGCGACGGGACAGATTGCAATACGATTGCAATACATTTGCTAAGTGATGAGTCCTGCTACAGAGATACGTAAACAGACAGCTGAGAGGACCTGCAGGCCTGGGTGGGGCTGAGGTAGGTGAAAGCTTCACAGGAAGTGGCATTAGAGCTGGATCTTGAAGGATTAGCAGCAGAAGTTTTCCAGGGAAAGGAGGCAAATTAAGAACATTCTAGGTAGAGGAGCTAGATGTTCAAAGACCTCGGTTGTGATCCTGCCTGAAAGCAGGAGAGGATGGCAAGAAATGAATTCATCTCTTCCATGTATAAAACTTCCAGTGAGTCACCGTTTCAGATAGAATTGAACACAAATTCCTTAGGAAGGAGGTCAGGGCCCTCTATTTGCGTTAACCCTCGTCTCTCATTGGTTTCTTGCCCTTTTGCTGTTACATGTGTGGCCGTCTTCTAGTCTCTGTCTCCACTTGAAGTCGTCCTGATCCTTTAGGCTCTTGCTCCAATCTCAGGCTCCTCAGTCATCCTCCCAGATCGTCCTAGTCAGAATTTGGGTGTGTGGAGTGGGGAGGAGAGAGGCAGGAAGACCACCGTTCCAAATTGCCTTTTACAATGTGGAGATACAGCTATAATTTGCATGCTGTAAATCCCGTTCACTCTATAATCAGCTGTCAAGCCAGTGAGAAGAGCATTGACCCACCTACCAGTCCCTTGACCTTGTGGCTCTTTCTGCTGCCGTCGTTGTCCAGCAGAGTGAGCAAGTGTCTCACCCTCTCCTCGGCTGTAGAATGACAAAGGTGGCTCTTATTCACTGTTGCAGATAGGCTTGGGGGACAGAAACCACCTGAAGTTATATTCAAAACCATTTATGTTCATATATACTTTTTTTCTGGGAAGAGAGTTCACAGCTTTTTCTTGTTTTTTTTTTAAGCAGTCTGTGCCCCACACAAGTTGCAAGCTACCAGTCTAGGTGATTCTAATATCCTGTCCAGGTCTCAAATTTTATGAATCACTGGCTATATATATAGAAATTTGTTTTTTCCAGACAAAATGACAGTGGAATTGATTCTGTCTTAAATGATTTATTTTCCACCTTGTTCTAAGACACATATTTTGGAATTTGCTTAGTTTATCAGCTTAAGCCTAATATTTTTATCATGGAAGAGGAATATTATTTTGTCTTTCAGATTTTTCTCATTATAAAAGTTTAAAAAAATCAAACATTGAAGAAATATTTAACATAGAAAGCTGTGCTAATAATCTTGTAGGTAGGCCATTTTAAGAGGCAAACTTTGAGAGTCATTTTTGCTCTTAGCCTTTTAAAGACTATGAAATTAAAGAGCTAAAAAGAAGGTAGGCTCAATGAAGGGATTCTGATGAGTCAGAAAATATACACAGCATTTATTATTGGATCACCACTGTGTGCCTTACTGCAGTGTAGCAGAAATAAATATTTCTGAACAAACAGGTATATGAACAAAAGCATTCATACATTTGGTTTGTTGCTAGGATAAAAGTGGTAAATTCTATCAATCTTTAAGCTTCAGGCATCACCACTTGCCATCTAAGACCTAACAGAGGTTCTCCTGGCACGGCCGTGCACAGTTGGCCAGGCACATCATGGACTTTCTCCCCTTCTAAGCCATCTGGTTTATGGGCCACTATTAGGAATGTTATATGTATTGTACTAGCAATGACCTTCGGTCTGGTGTCTTCTCTTTTGCCATATGCTATGTTTTGTCTCTGAAATAGAGTAAATATTGGTTAATATTCATACAAAAATGATATCGATATGAAATTGATCAGAAAGGCAGAAACGTCCAAGTGAGTGCATCTGACCCCTGTTTGTTTTCTGTTCACAGTGGCACGTTTCAGTATACCCTGGAAGCCACCAAATCTCTCCGTCAGAAGCAGGGGGAGGGCCCCATGACCTACCTCAACAAAGGACAGTTTTATGCCATAACACTCAGTGAGACCGGAGACAACAAATGCTTCCGACATCCAATCAGCAAAGTCAGGGTATGACCACATTTGTCCAGTGATGCACAGAGGGCTCAGATGAATGCAATTGTTACCTCACGGCCTTGTGGGAAGGGCATGGAAACAATTCCAAAATAAGTAATTCTAGAACAAATGTCAGAGAGTTGGGGTGAGAGAACATATTGGCTTGTAGTTTATCATTTTAATCGGTGACCAATAAACCCCAGGAAGGGACGTGGTTGGAACATGCTTTCTGACCATAGCCAAGGAATTTTCCCAGCTTCATTCATTGCCTGTGTGCCTACCTAGTTGTCGCTGTTGTCTTCAACCAATGGATCTTAATTTTTCAAGTAACTATAAGCCCGAATCTATTCGAACATATTTGCTGCTGCTCTTGTCTGTAAAGGAGGATGCAATTGCGCTGTGTCCTGGGGCCCTTTGCAACTTTGTTTAAAAGCCGTCTGCAGCCCAGTGCTTACTCAGCAGCTGAGGGGTGACTTGGAGAAATTTTACGTTCATCAGTGTTAGTCCTATTTGTGGGAAATGAAAGTGCCCTGGAAGCCTGCCAGCTTTTGGCATTTTCACTACTGCCAAGAAGGGAGGGAACTGCTAATCCCTCTCTACTGAAAAGGAAGATTATAGAAGAACTCTGAAAAGAGGCTGAAGGACTTTCCAGCCCCGTCATAGAATGATTTTTGCTGCTGCGTGCACGGTACCCCCACCTTACATTACCCGCAGTTACCTCCTCCTTATCTCTTCCGCCTCTAAGAGAGGAGTGCTGTGCTGTGCCCCAGAGCGCAGGGCAGCCCAGCTTACCCCGTCCCCGATTCCGTGCAGAGGCAACGAATGAGGTGAAAGAGAAAGAAGAGTCTCTGGGCCCCTGTTGGCTGGCCTGCCTGTCGCTAGCTTTTGGTAAGATCGTTGCAGTGGTGATGTCTGGATCAGCTGGATTTTCTGGCTTGGTTTTAATGAGAAAGACAAGAAGGATCGCTGCTCATTTCTCCATCCAACAGCCTTCTTCCCTCCAAGGCTGCCAATCCCAGATCAGAGCTGTCGGAGGCAGGGCAGTTGAGAGTGAGCTAATGTCCCACCCAAGGTTGAGCGTATTGCAGATAGGAAGGCGCTTACTGTGCTGTGTGCCCGCCGAGGGAGTTAGTATGTTCCCATAGGAGGTCAAGGCTATGGCGAAGGGATGCCTTAATAAGAAGAATAGTGATCAAGGCTGTGGTGGAGGGATGCTATAATAATAATAATAGGTGGAGAGATGCCATAATAGTAATAACAACAATCGCAATAAGACCCACATAGTAACAACTGATATTTATCGAATATATATTCTGTGTGCCGTCTCTTTGTTAAACACCATACACATAGTAACTAATTTGAAACTAAAAACTACTCCGTGTAATAGGCACTGTTATTTTTATATTATAATGAGGAAACTTGGCCTTTTAGAAGCTAGTAACTAGTCTGGATTACATAGCTGAAATGTGAGGGAACCGGGATGTATCCCAGCCAGTTAGACTCTTGAACCCATTCATTCTCTTCCCCACTAAGGTGCACTGTGTTGGCTAGCATGGAGAGCTGAAAGGCGGAGGCGTTTTAGACTGGAACCCACCTCTGGGTATATATCCTATAATTTACATGCAACACCCTTGCATGTGGATACCTGATAAGAAGATACTAGATAATTTTTTTTTTAATCTTGTAAATTTTGAGTAAGTGTCTAACTTACCTACACCTTCTTAACAGCATTAGCATCACCTCAAAAAGATGGAGGACGGGTAGTGGCAGTATTCTCAGGCCATGACAACAGGGACTTTCCCAAGGGTTCATCTTTATTGAAACCATGGAAATAATTTAATACGGATATTTTATTTCTTTCTGCTTCATTTTGGCTAAAACGAGGAGCTTTCCTTCTCTTAAGCGCTTCATTCTAACACCCTTGGAGAGCAGGATGGCATCTCTCAGGTGGATCTTTCTTAGCCCCCAGCTCTGGGGGAAGGGAGGAGGGGAGGAGGGGGCAAGTGGTTTGGAGGAAAGAGGGATGCACTTGGAACCTACCAGTGTTACTTTCCCAGAACTGTGTTTCGTCTAAGTGGAAGCGCATAGGCTTGGTAATAGCAGTTTCAAACTGCCTTTTTGTTTATCACAGAAGAAATAGATTTCCATACCAAGAACAAGCCATTATTAATGCTAATTTATTCATTTGCTACAAAAGATTACCTTAAATGTTATTTTTATTTTGGAACAGACAGATGCAAACAGCAGAACACCCAGTAAACTTTTACATGTAAATGGAAGTTTGAAGAAGTGGGAGGGAAGAAAATGAAGAGCTGGCTGAGCTGTGGATCCACCAGCACAGTCAGTGGTGTCCTTTCCGGGTATTGCCATGCCTTGGAAGGTCACGCTGCTTTTAAATTCAAATAATACAGATATACATTTCTAAACTAGTTTTCCTAACAAGCATCTGCTTCAGATTTTGAATTGACTGTACAAGCACAAGCATGTATCTGGTATTTGTCATTTGTCAGGCGTGAGGGCTGCTATGGTGAGTGGCACTGTCCCTGTCCTCACTGAGTTTGAAGCCGATGGGAAGACATTGCCATCGGCTGAAATAATTAAGTAAATGACTGCAAATTTGCAAAATGCTACAAAGAAGAAATTATTAAGCAATAAGGGTCAATGAAATATTCTTCTGGAATAGTAGGAAAATGTCTAAGAAGTATGTTGGATATGGAGTAAGAAGGGACAAGCCATATCCCTGATACGGGAAAGGGTTCTTTGGGTTTGTTTGTTTCTTTACTCGTTTTGGTACTTCCTCCATCTCATAAAAGACAGTGAGTTCATGTGTATTTAGCTTAATATGGCTGTTTATAATTTAGAACTAAAAGGGGTTTGGGTTTCTCAAGCTCATTTTTAAAGCACCCCGCATTGTATTGAAATAAATAACGTAGTTGACCTTGTATCTTTTGGTCTGTGGTTTAGATCTACGTTCAGCAATACGAAGTCATCTTATAGTATTCCTCTCATTACTTTAGTATTTCTCTCATTAAATCAGTATTCCATCCTGAGGCACTTAATTAGGCCAGAAACAGATGTTTGCTTCTTCATAAATGGTGCCAGTTTCTTTGTTTCCGGATACAAAATTTCAAAAATGTGCTTGTTTTCAGTACAAGAAACGTTTTTTTTAAAAATTTTATTTTGGTATTCCCACTCACCTTGCAAAATAATAAATTTGCTGCTCATCGGTTAATATGGTTGTTTATGATTCAGGGTAAAAAGGATGTAGGATTCTCTTTTTCCATTGTTCTCATTTCCCAATCATTTTTTTTAAGTAGGCCCATTTTAAAACAAGACAAACCATATAACTGAGGCTCGTCTGGGCTTCTGTAAAGCAAGGAAAGCAATATTACAGAGATACAGCTCCAGTAGAACTTCTGCTAGAACTTCCAGAACTAGAGACTGTGTGGAGCAGCCGAGGCACCGAACAGAAAGTAAGTCACGTGATTCTCCCCTCTGCAGAGCGTGGTGATGGTGGTCTTCAGCGAAGACAAAAACCGAGACGAACAGCTGAAATACTGGAAGTACTGGCACTCTCGGCAGCACACGGCAAAGCAGAGGGTCCTCGATATCGGTAAGTCGACCTGGTCTTTGGCAAACTGACAAGTTGTTATGTTGCAAAGGAGGGCCCAGCACAGGAATCACAGCTAGGACCCACATTGCTTCTGTGATGTGCCAGGCACTAGTCTAATAGACATTTAGTGCAAATGAGACTGAGAAATCAAAATTGGGCTAAGCTGAGTTGTTCTGACAGTCAACTGTGTCCTATATAAGAATAGCAATATATAGAGATTTGTAAGGATCATGCCAGTTTCTAAAACATATTTTCTTGCCCTCCCGCGTTTGAGCTAAATAGGCAGGCAGGCCAGATGAACTCTGACCCTTCTGTGACATGAAAGACTTCAGGCTCCTTTGGCTCTAAGGGACTTGTGAAGGTCACAGTTACATAGTGAGTTCTGGTTCTCACTTCTCTGTCCCTTCCATTCTAACACATGTCTAGTGCAGATAGTACTAGGTAGTCAGGCAAATGAAACCTTTGAGGGACTTTCTGTAGCAGTAAAGAAGGAACGACTCTGCCAAGTACATGTTCTGGAGACTGTAACTCCTAAATATGATGTATGTTCTCAGAGACCTATAGTCCCCTCAATGGGACTCAGAGTCCAGTCAGGAAAGCAGAGCTCATGCCAAATGGTGCAAAGGAGGGCTTTTGCTGCAAAGGTTGGGAGGGCTGAGGGCACCATGAGGCAATCCAGAGATGAGCAGCTGCTCTTACCTGGAGGGCTGGAGCATCAAAGGGAAGAGGTGGTGGGTGTTGGGGTGCCACCCAGCAAGAGCTGGAACAATGCTGGGGGCTGCCTCCACAGAAGCTGGGACCACAGAGGGGCCGGCTTTCCAAGAGCAGGTAGAACCACAGAAGAATTTCTGCCAGAGACACCCCTCAATGCCGAGTGGGCAGAGGAGTGCCCTGGCTTTGCTCTGCCTCCTAATCTCCCACCAGTGCTTCCTGTTGGCCAAATTACCTGGAAGCCGCTGGGCACGTGACCCTAACAAATGCAGTTTTCTGGAATCAACCTCAGACACAGAGCAAAGGAGGGGAAATCAGAGATTGTATCTTCAAGTTTCCAGAAAGTACTTAAAAACACAGTAATATATAATAAATACACATAAGTAATATATAATAAAATACATAGACAGTGTTTCTAAGTAATTTTTAATACTTTATGCTGTTTCAGTAAGCATTCATTACTACCACATTTTGCAGACCAAGAGACTGCAGGCCAAGCGCAGGCAAAGTGAAGGTTTCTATCATATTGAGTATCAGAAGGTTTTACTAAGCTATTAGAGCGATGTTTGCTTTGATTTCTTACACACTGCTGTGATAGATGTTTTAGACCTTCCACCTCACCCCTGTAAGAACCCCTTGACCAATGGCAGAGAGTTTAGTGACTAGGTTAGGGTTAGAGACTCATCATAGAATATATTGAAACTAATTACTAGTTTATCCTGGAAAATGTTTATGCACCTCCTTACCTCACACCACACACACACACACACACGCACGCACGCACGCACACGCACGCACGCATGTATATACACAAACACATATATTCTATTAACTAGTCCAACATATTTATCTAATAAAGAAGGAAACTGAGGCCTAGAGGGGCTTCCTGACTATCGTCCTAAGGGACTTGTCTTCAGATGATTAGTGCAAGAACTGGGATAAGAACGGTCTTCCTCATCCTGTTTACACATTGAACCTCCAAGACCAACGGACTGAGGACAAGGGTTTGGAGATACTTGCCTTAACCTGCTTTGTAGCCAATCTGCATAAAGCAGAGGAACAATTTTATTTTATTTGAAAAGTTAGCCTTATAATTATTACCCAAGAAAATGAGAGAAGCAATTAAATAGCAATGTGGACTAGGTCCAAATAAGGCAAATAATAAAAGCATTTTACTGGCATAGCTGTTGGTTCAACTGATATTATTATAAAGTTGACTTTTCTTAGACAAGAACGATTTCTCAGCTCTCATAGGACTTCAAATCTTATCTCTCTTCTTTATCAGCTCCTGCCTGCCTTCATACTTTTCTCTCATGTAACCCTATATACACACGCGCATGCACACACATGCATGCATACGTGCTTTAGCTTTCAGATCTGTGGCTTTTGCTAAGTAGCTTTATGGCTACGTGGGCTCCTTGCTCTGAATCTGAGACCAAGGCATAAAATCAGCCCCTTAGCTTTAAATGAAAAATCAATTTTCTGACCACAGTCTATACCCCTAATATCAACCTGACAGCTACTCACAGGATGAAGGAAATATACAAAAATCATGTAATTCATTCTTCTACTAGATTAAAAAAAAAATCAAACCGTGTGTTCCTCTGCCAGAGGGTGGTTCACACCATTTCTTATATGAAGGGGAGATTTGAGAATGTTTGGGGGACTACACTGTGGCTCAACCCAGAGGTTTATTTATCTGTGCCTGCTGAGGGTGAAAGCAGGCCAAAGAGCACATGTACTAAAGATCTGCCAGTTTGGGCTGAGAACTTTCTAATAGACTAAAAAAGAAAAGGAAGAATCCAAAATTATTTAACATATTACTTTTTATTAACCTCCTTGAAGTTGGAGGTCAAAGTCAGGGCTCCAAAGTCACAGTTCCCAAATCGTCACCAGCCACTGTGGTCAGCAAGTTCAAGTGAGCCACAAGTAGTAACCGGTGGCCCTTGATGTCTGTGGGTGAGCCATAGGGGAGCTTCAGACTCCTCAGGTTATGTATAACATAATTTTGTGAGATGGGAATGCACAGTCTTTCATCTCATTTTCCAGCCCTCCCTCCGCCACTCCTGCCTCTCTGACTTCGCTCCACGCAAAGCCGGGGGAGCTGCCTCTTCTCTTTGTCTTTCCTTATTCGGCATCCCCTCAGCGCTTGTGCTCAAAGATTGTTCTGTCGTCTCTTATACCCCATAAAAATGATGTCTGGCGAACAGTCTGTATCTTTTCTTACATAATTTGTCTCACTTTGGATTCCGCTGGTGATTGATCTTTGAGGCTGTTCCTGATGCTGTTTAGCCTCTCAGTGCTGGTTGCCTAATGGGGAGAGACCCCGCGGTGTCCCTCACGGAGTCCCATCGGTGGGTCTGTGCAAATAGAGTGGGAGCCTGAGGACCCAGGGCCCAGGGGAGGAGGCTGCTCCTCAGAGTACATGGCGCCTCAGCTCCCAGGTTCCTGTGTCTTGAGCAGGGTTCCTGGTGAGGCTGCTCCTGCATAATACCAGGCTCGTCTCTTTGGGAGGATATTTGCACTTCGCAGGGCTTGTTCCCTCACTTATAGGCCTTTGCTTGTTGTCACCTTATCAGAAGGACTTTCCCTAAAGAGACCTTTCTCAACCTGTGTACCCATCACGCCCACATCACGGTTGCACTGCCTTGCCTTTATGTTGCTGCAGAGTGCTCATTACTACCCAACATGTTTTTTTATGTACGTGTTTCTATTTATTGTTGTTTCCCTCTCCTACCATGAAGGCAAACACCTGTCTGTTTTGTTTCCTGTTCTAGCCTCAATGCTCAGCACAGGGCCTGAGACATAGTGAGCATTCAATAAATGCTTCCTGAATGAATGAATGAATGAATGTACGAACTAACAAATGCGTGGATAAAACTTGCTGCGCTAATAGAAATTAGGCTCCTGAGGGGTGAACTGTGTCTCAGTAACAGCCCCTATGTGTTCATTTTCTTCTATGTTCCAGACTCTTCTATGCATCATACGTAAACATTTTGTCCTTCATCCTCAAAAACAACTCATTTTGTTTGTTTGTTTAAAAACCAAGATTGTGAGGGGTTAAGAATTTTACCCAAGGTCATGCACTTGGTAAGTGGTGTAGTTGGGGTGGAAACCCAAGAATGCCAGTTTGCATCTCTGTTTTATTTGTTTGTTTTATGCTAGTCCTCACTCCTCTGTATACTGTCTTTGTGTCCCACGCCCTAGGTAGCTCTTGGCCCCCAGCAGGCACCGACTCCGCGTAGAATTACTGAAGACATCCACTGACTGACCTTGCCCCGACACCCTCGTTCTCGCCTCTGCGCCTTCCTCTCCCGGCTCTGAGAGCGTTTTGCAGTCTGGGTGGTGGGACTCTTGGCTGCTGCTCGTTCTGACATTTCTGAAAGCTGGTTCAGATATGTGGTTCTTGTACATTAGGCCATAAGCTATTTGGGGACGCAGGGAGGAAACGTTAGCAATTAGCTCTTATTTGATATAAGTAAAACAAACAAATCCTGGCCCAAGTGGATTCTGCTGCTTTTCAAAGCATACGCAAGCAGAGGTCTCACAAGTTCTTTCTTGTGAGCTTGTTGAATAACAACAATTATTCTAGGTCATAAATACATTTACATTTTGCAGCCCAAGGAGCATTCCTGTGCCGATTATACCTCCCATGTGGATAGCTACTTAGATTCTATGTGTCCTTTGCTTGTCTCTGAGTGAGAAAGCCCCTTTATAATGGGGCATGGAGTTAGTGTTGGTCCCATATTAAGGACTATCAACTTGCAGAAAGGCATGGTTATTCCACATTCATTCAGCAAACATGTCAAACCCTTCGTTAGGGTCCGGCGATTCAGAGCTGATTAAGGCCCCTGTTTTCTAACTGCTCAAGCCTGGAGGTGAGAAGATGTCACAGGGCGAGGGCCAGCGCGGAGGGGCGCTTCCCAGAGGAGGTGTTTTGGAGACCTCTCTGAAGGGTAATAACATGTGAGGTCACAAAGGTGAGTGAGTGCTACGAGCCAAAGAAAAACCCGGGAGAAAGCACATGCAAAGGTCCGGGAACTAAGGCAGCAAAACCAAAACGAGATCTGCAGATTATTTTATAAAGTCTAGGAAACTGTTAGCACCGATGAGGGGGTGAAACTCTCACACATGCTAGTGGGAGTGTTCATTGATTCAACCAATACGGAGAGTGGGGTGAAGGGAGGAGGGCCCGAGTAAATGGGGGTGAGAAAGTGAGAGAGAAGGGTCTGGTCGTTGAGGAAAGGCTTGCTTTTTAAGGCAGGGATCTTAGGGCTTCAGGGATGTGAAGCATTAGTGGAATTTGCTGGTTTCAAGATCTAAAAGGAATCCCCCTGGTCCCCAAAGGAGGCTGACTGTGCCCAGCAGGGCGTCTAGAGTGTGAGAGGGCCGTGGACTCCTGGCGCCTGTCCGCGGATGGTGGCAGACCTCGGAGCCGCAGGTAGACGATTGGAGAAACGCTTTTTCAGATCCTTTGTAAAGACCCATCTGAGGGTCATCACCATGCCAGATGCGGAGGGTAATTAAGCGCCGAGTTTCTTGTCCTCTGCGGCTTCGACACTCTCTTGGCTCCACGGAGTCATGTTTTGCAGTTTTGTTGGGGAGATATTGAAGCGCGTGTGGTGCGTGTGTTTATACTTTTTATAGCGAAGCGTAACATACCTACCTTGTTTTTTAGCTAATCCCTGTTTTTCTGTGTTCTGATGGAGTAGATTTTAGAGATCCACGTAAGAGAGAGAAAATAAAGTTCTATCTACATATTTTCGTTCGTCCAGGTGGATCTGTTCCACTCGAACGTCAGTCCCCCAGATAGGGACGGACGGAGGAGCATGTGCAGGAATAATAGTCAAGTAGAGGATTGTGGCAAAAGGGCATTTCCCTTTAATAAATTGCTGTACTTGATTTCAGGCGCTTTGATAACCATTGAGGAACTTTAGCAGGACTGTAATGAGATGATCTCGGTATTTCAGAGAGGTAGTTCTGGGCCAGCCTGTGGGTGGGATGAAGTGAGGCAGTGGGGAAAGCACTTAGAGCGGTGAGAGGAGGGAAGTGTAAAGGGGACATACGAAGGTAACCCAGGTATGAGAGGCAAATTCTAGAAGTGATTGGCTTTCCAAGATGCCTGGCTGTGAGGATGAAGGAGGAAAAAAGGAGAGTAGAAAAAACGCCACTTTGCAACTGGGCACGTGCAATGGGGCACCAGGAGGAGCCGCGTGGCTGGGGAGGGAGGCTGGCCAGATGCGGAGTTCAATGACTTTGAGGTGACCTCTACGCCTCTACACATGGAGCGGGGTCGCAGTTCCCTGGGACTCATTTGCATCGTGGAGTTTGCACAGCGTGAGCCATTTAAAAAATATTTGAAATGCATCATAAATCACAAAATAAACTAGAGTACCTACAAAGTCTACGGAAACAGTGGATAGTTCCCAAACCATTTTCTGGAGAAGGCACAGTTTACCATTTGCCCTCTTTTAAGCAGGGAAGAAAAATTAGAAGAGCTTCAACAATTGATATTGACTTTATAGAAGGAGAGCCAGAAGCCATGACAGATAAACTGAGTCACATTCATGTGGAATTTCTCTCTACTGAACAGAATTAATAATTACTTTACTACTTTACATGCAGATGTTCTAAGATAACAAACAGCACCGGGTTTGCATTTTCAGAATGGGTGGTCTGGATTGTAATGTAATGAGACTGATTCCACGAGCACATCTAAATGAGCATCGTTGCTTTACGGTCACATCCAATAATGGAACCACTATTGATATAATTTTGTAGTTAATTGTGAAACTAACCATTTGCTCTTTCTTCAATCTCCGTCTTTCATTTTGGTTCGTAGTAATCTTTTCCTGTAGGGGATTATAATACCTCAGGATGTAATAGTTATTATTGTTAATATTAATCCTGTAGTTCTCCATGGTAATTAGCAGGCAATTATAGTACATCTTTGGTTATTAACACGTGATTATAGGATTTTCATCTGTGCTCTAATACAGATCTATTTCTTAAGTGCCAGTTTTTAAATTGTTCTCTGTTGGTAGCAGATTGATATTAAGGTAAAGCTTTTCATGAAAACTTAAGTTCCAAATAAATCAAAACATTTCTTCAAGTTTAGTTCAAAATCATTTTCTTTTAGGGTTCAGAGAAGCCTGTCAGAACTCTCAAGCACAGAATTTTGCTGACCACTGTGAATTATTCATCTTGGCTGATCTGCCCTGGGTAGGAGCTCTCTTCAACCTGGAGTTAAACTTCAGTTTAGAATAGGGGTTGTGATTAAACTTAAGTGACATTGTTTTTTCCTTGAATTTTCTAGAGGAGACTGGTTGGATGTGCCCTACAAGTGTGCTTTTTTGCAGTTTTTATAGCCAAACTTGGGTTGGGCTACTCAGAGCTGTGCAGAAAACTGGGAGGGTGGAGATTAGGGGCGCGGGCGGTCAGGGAGGCAGCCACCGCCTCTCAGAAGGTCACATAGCTGAGTGGTCAGTGCCAATTCATTGCCCAAACAGGCCTCAGAGACAAGAATGCCCAGGAACTCCCCTCTGTCTTCACTACGGTTTGCCACCTGCCATTTAGTTTGTTCTCTGCAAGGTTCTCCTTCCCCCAGGGCATGCAGGCCTGCTCTCTCTCCCTGTAGTTGGGCGAGTGTTGGTCCACCTTCCTTTAAAAATAACTCAAGTGAATATAATTTTGATTCTGGATGTTTTCCTAGACGATTTCCATGCTTCTGAATAGATACTAAAAGTAAATTTGATCCGAAACAAAACCAAACCTCTGGAGAGCCCCCAGCTTTATAAAAACACTGGTGAGCGTGTAGGCAGTGAGTCAAGCTGAGTTAGAAGAGCGACCTTGACCCCTACCCCCTCCACAGGAGGGAAGAGGCTGGGGTTGGGCCAGGCGCTATGAGGCCTGGGGTCTTTCTCTCTTTCCGTGGCCCCTGCTGTCATCACAGGCATGCACAGTGTGAGGCGCCCTTTCTGTTACAAGTGCTGAAGCTACAGTTACTGAAAATCCCTTTTCATCTCCAACTTGGTTAGAAAACATTGATATGATTAAGTGTGGTAGGCTATTAGGTTATATATATTTTTAAGCGTTATAAAATGCAAGTATTTGAAATTAACCTTAGTTCAGACAGAATATATTAGTTTTCCATAATAATCGAACCACTGTGGCTTTCCATTTATTGCATGCATGTCTCCGTGTGAATCCTAGAAGCTCGTTTTGTTGGGGACAAAGCTCTGGGGAGAATCACTTCCTCCTTGACATATGTACCTGGTAGTATTTTTCTAGACCCCCGGGGAGGGGTCCAGGACAGTGCCCCAGGGTCCTCGAATTACCCATACGTCCAGGTCCTGATCCTTTCAGACTTCCCTTCAAGCTGTTGCTGGGTGTTTCCCTTTCCTTCCACTCCATGTTTCTTAGAAGTGGAGCCCACTTTTCACCCCACATCCCAAACAAGCATGTCTCTATCCAGCGTAACCTGTCTTTCATTAACATTTTTTAATGCCGAACCTGTAGGTCCGTTTTTGCTCTTCATTGGTTTTCCTAGTTACCTCCAGCCTCTCCTTTGCTCCTTCTCCGAGGCTCTCCTTGCCTCGAGTAGCCTGCCCTCTCTCCTTCACCTGGTAGATGTTTCACCCCTTAGGACCCTGTCCATCTGCCCCGACTTGGGTGAGATCTTCCTAATCTTTCCAGGCAGAGTCAGTGCTTCCTCCGTGGCATTTGGTTTATATCCAAAGCCATAGCACTTGGCCGTGTTTCACGTGGTTTATCACTTTACATTCTGTCCATCTCGCTAGATGCTGAGCTTCTTAAGGAGAGGATTTTTTTTTTTTTTTAACTTTGTATACCCAGCACCTGGTACAGAGCCTGGCACAGAACAGATGCTTAACCAGTGTTGAGTAGTTAATGAACAAACCACTATATGCGGTTTTGTGTGTTTAGGTAAAACTCACTGTAAATAGGCACGTGTCTAGCTGAGGTCACGCTTTTTCTTCTGTGCTGAAAGAATTAATTTCGGTCATATTTTTCTCGACGTCAGGGAGCTAAATGTATATTTGGTACTTTAATTTCTTATATTTTAAAAATTATTTTATTATCCTATAGCCCTTTTGATGAAACTTGTTTAACAACTCTTAAGATTTAATTGCTAGCAAGGAAATATTATATATGTACTAATAAACCAGCAGAAATTACTCCTTTTTAACTTAACTAGAAATTATTATTATTACTTTGAAACAAGCAATAGGAAATTGTTTAAAAGCAAATTTTCCAAAGAAAAAACATAGCTGGATTTGGAAATTAAAAATTCCAATTAGTGTGGTCCTTTACTATTTTTTTCACCACTCCTAGGAAGGGCATTTATCTGGTTCCAGGACATTATTGTTTGATAAAACTTTTCTGGGGAAGGGTTTCCCCCCTGCTGACAATTTTAAAGCCCCAAGTGGTCATCCAGAAGGAATGTTACAGAGACGATGCTAGAAGACCCCCCTGAGAATCTGTTTTAATGAGAGGGTAAAACAGTCCCATAGATACTGGTTTAGATTATGAGCTTTTAAAATTACCACACACACACACACACACACACACACACACACACACGGCTGAAACCACTTCAAAGATCCACCATATTTAATACCTGTCTTCCATCTTTTTCTCTGAATTTACTGGGTACCACATTGCTTTTTCCCTAATCGGTGGGACCTTTTCTATATCTTCAGCTACGTAAGACCATGCGTTCATTTCAAACACAGAATCTATGCTTTTATTTATTTTCATGTTTCCCCCCTTGGGGCCTAATTATTTTCTTTCTTCAGAGATATATCTAATGAAACCTCAGATAACCCATGACCTCACATTTTAAAATATTATTTGATTGGCTTAAAAAATTAGAAAAAGTACCTGGAGATACAGTCTGATAGTTTCATGAGACTCATCTATTTACTTAATAAAACTACAGAGCTGGTCTTTTCAGCCATCCTCCAGCATTTACTAGAAGCCTCTCTCTCACTGTGCCTTTCAACAGAAACAAATTTATGCCTCCGCAATACCCCCAAGTGTGAAATTAGGCAAATCTAAAGTTTTTCTTCTTTGTTTACAAAACCTAAAACTTGCCAAGGGAAAGTTTTTCCAAAATTAAATTAAGCTCATTTAGGTTGTAGAAGCCAAAATAAGGTGAAACTGATCTGAAGCAAGTTCTTTGAACAGGCTCCAGGAATGTGGAGCCGCCCCTAGTTTTTCTGCTCTTGAAAAGACAAGTATCGAAATAACCGCGCGTGCTCACTAAATGGCCGTCTGGTCCTTGCGCGGCAATCCTGTGAGGCAGGCGCTGGCATTGTCTCCACCGCGCAGGCAGATTGGGGAACCAGCTCAGCGGGGTTATGCGGCTTGTCTGAGGTGGCTGCTGATTCAGCTGAACTCACATCTATAGCCCCAGATGCTGTGGTCGGCGTGCGAAGGAAAATAGTGACAGCAGCAACAGCTTCTCTCCTTGGAAGGACAAATTTACCTTCCTGAAGAAATATATTTAAGAGAATTAGAATTTCAATTTTGAAGTAACATCTACATCCTCTAATAATTGGTGGAAAATAAACGGAAATAGCACCATGAGTAATTCAAATATCAGTCATCGCAAAAGTCATTCATGTAGCTAACTAGAACAGCCAATGCATTCTTTCCCCTCCACCCCACGCCCCTCACACTGAGCCCTTAACAGACTTAGCTTCTTATGTCTGTTACCGGTTCTGTACATGTGATCGGGTGGCCAGGAGCAATTGAGGAAGATGGAAATGGAGGTTAATCTGAATGGAATTTGAGCAGCTGAAGGGATTGGGTTTGTGGTTCGAATTAAGTGAAAGATAATCCATCTGAGGATTTACAGTTCTTGTAACAGGTCTGTGTCCTGTCCCATCAATTACTTAAAAGCCATCTTTTGTTTGAAGCTGTTCAGTCTGCAACTTAAAGGTACAATTATATGTGTTTGAAAATCGTTTCTGACACTGAGGGCTGCTAGACACTAGAATTGGTCTCGAAGAGACTATTGAATGTCTTGTAGAATGGCACTTCTCAAGACTCTTATTGCTAACACAGTACCATCATTTGAGAGAGTTCGATTTTCTTTCATAAATTAGTGTTAGTTTAACTGGGGAATATTACAGTTTCTAGAGATATCTGGGGTGGGAAGAGGTTGAAAGCTGTTGTTCTTGAGAGAGGAGTCCTGTTTGTAGGTCTGAAATGATTCAGCTGATACATAGGTACAGAAGCATGTGTGCTTATGTGTCTGCACATAGGTTATGACCTATTGTCAGTTTGAGGTCAAGTTTACAGGTCAGAACCAGGATTCTTTGAAAATGAAATCAAATAGAATAAAGAATACTAACATACATGGAATACAGTAATGGGTTATAATGTAAAATGCTTTTCTTAAAGTAAGTTTATGGTTAACGAAATTGAAAGCTATAATGTTGGCCTATACAATTCCTTCCCAGAAACAGAAGGGTGAATCAAACACAAATAAAATATTAGATTTTGCCTAAAGGAAAAATTCCAAGAAAGAGTCCAACTTAAATGTTACTTTAAGTGAGGGTATGATAATAAACCATGGAGAGGAAATAGTAATAATATTATTAATTCCTGCTTTAGGATCAAATAGTCGCTCTCTGCCCATCACATTCTATGAGTCAGAAATTAGGTCTTCATAATTTCAGCCATCATCGTTCTGGATTATGTATGGAAAGGTGTTCAGTTGAAAAGTTGTGTATCACAGAAATTAAAGAGCTCTGGCTTTATATGTAGATAGAACTTCTTAGGTTCCAATCTCAGCTTGGCCCCTTAAAAGCTAAGTGACTCTCAGGGAGGGGAGGTACTTAGCACATTTGCCTGTTTCCTATTCTACAAAGTAGGAGTTAAGAAAAAGGCTGGTGACCAGAACTGACCAAAGTAATGTTTGTGAAGTATCTATATTTGGCACACACTCAGCTCTCAAAAACTGGTGCTATTCCTATTATTTGCTCAGGGATCAAGACCAAATGATGGACATACAGTTAGTGCCTCTACAATTCAACTCAAGTGTCAACATACTTAAGGAAACCAAGGTTACTTTACTTGGGAAAAGCATTATAAAGGAAATAACTCACTAGAGTTCTTGTGAGTCATTTAAAAAGCTGCTTCTTTGATTTTGAAAAAGAGGGAAAAAAATCTCAGAACCTAGTTGGACTAAGTTTTATTATTCTATTTCAAGTCAGAGAGCGAATCCTCCTAGAATGGCTCTCGACTGTTTCCTGAGTTTGAGCTGATCCTATTTGACCTTTGCAGACAGTGGGGAACAGATGTTTGAGGATGGGTGGGATGGGATAAATAGAGACCAGTGTTGTTCTCATCGCACACCATGGACTAGCTGGGTCTGTTGTCTTAGATGTGGTTCTTTTCGTAAATGAGGAGATACAAGCTCAGGGAGGTTTCATAGTTCACCGAAGGCCACAGGGCTTGGTGAGAGGAGGATGGAAATTTAATTCAGGGCCGTGCGTCTCCACCACCAATCTCATTCCTCCTGTGCTTTGGGTGCCACCCTATAAATGGATTTCTTGTATATCCTGACCCCAAATATGCAAACCACCCCGAGTTCTTAGCTTAAAAAAATAAAACTTCTTAGGCTGCAGTGTATGCACACCGAATTAGCAACAGTGCCCTGAGCTATCTTCAGCATTCCAGGTTCATTATTTCACTAGTCCAGACAGAATCCACACCTTTCAGAGGAGAAGCAATTTTTATATTAATTGTACCACTCCTTTTAATCTCCAACAATATATACAAAAATAATTAAAAGGAGTAGTTATAATTTACCAAGCATGTGAAACTTAAGGTGAAAGAATTCAAAGTTCCTTTGACGACATTCCAGGATCACACTTACGCACACAATCAGTTTGAAGAAAACTCAATCTATAAAAGTCTATTAATAGACCACTGATTAAATGCAAAAATAAAAAAGATAACAACACGATTTACCACCGTGCTGCCCATAATAGTTAAAATAGAATCCAGTCCCGCAGTTTCTATGCAGAATGTAACTTGCCAGAAAAAAAACACATGAAAGCATTGCACATTCACCCATGCTCAGCAGCCCTTTGCTGGCAAGTAGAGTTTATCTTCTCCCTCCCACCCACCCCTTGTTTCCTCTGGAGTGTTAACTTTTGAACCTTTCCTTCAGTCTTCGTGGTGCCTGCAGGATATGATCTGGAGATGTTTTCTTTGCTCCTCTGTAGTGTGGCATCCCAGCTTTGCCCTCCTTTGTCAAGGAGTTGGCAATTGTCCAAAAGTGTCTCCTTTCTCTGCTTCCTCTCTCCTTAGCACTTCTTTACCAGCTGGTTGCCATGTAGCATGTGCTGTGATTTTTTTTTCTGCAAGGTGTTAATATCGGGTGAACATTTGTTGTTTGATTTGCAAGATAAATATAGCAGTGGTTAAAAGTTTGTCCTTTGGCACCAAACAGACCCGGATTCAAATCACAGATTGGCCTGTCACCAGCCACATGATCTTCTACAAGCAGCAACTTCTCTGTAGGAAGAGGATCCTAATGCCTGCCCCGCAGAGTGCTTGATTAGATGAGGTAACCTTGGTGAAAGGGTTGGCACAGGCCGGCACTCAGTAAGTTCTAGGTCTGTGGCAGTTGTTCTTATCCCAGGAGTATTTGCATTTGAATGTCAGGAGATGACAACGCCCTTACCCAAAGGAAAGAGTGTTTCAGAATGGGATTCCAGGCTTGAGAACAAGCAGACTTCTTGGAGCAGATGATACTCAGGTCTCACCATACAGGTAACTGCCTGAGCCTCCTACATGTGGTGTTCGTGTCTTCCCAATAGGAGAAATCTTCTAGGAAGAAGAACAACCTGTTTCGTGGACTTCATTGATTGCGTAGGGCCTCACCAATAGGCGTAGTGCTTTCTAAGACCATGTGTGGAATGAGGCAAATGCACCTAAAGGATTCAGTCATTTCAATTTGCCATAGAATGGTGCTATCCAAAGTTTGGTCTGCAGCCTGGCAGCATCGGCCCTACCTGACAGGTATTAGAAAGGCAAATTCTTTGTCACATCCTGGACCTGCCGAATCTCTGGGAGTGGGCCCAGACATCTGCATTTTACCAAAGCCTTGCAGGTGGTTCTGATGCACCCCAACATTTGAGAAGCACTGTTATAAGACATCCACTCAAGAGTACAAGGTACAGGAATCTAGACTCATTCTCCATCTTTAGGGGGCATCCTAAAAGCCCCAGAGAAGGTACATGGCTGTACACTCCTGTACTCCTTACTCTGATGTTCCAAGGACACACACAGCCTCAGAGAGGACCTTGGAAAGTTTAGCCCTGTCACTGGCAACATTAGCGATGAGATCAACTTTGTTTTTATTTCATTAGACAGACTCCCAGTTCTTCTTCCCATGGCTTCATTCTTTCTGATGCTTTAAGCTAGTCATGTACTTTAGGATTGTCCCTTTGTATGCAAATTACTAAGATTAACAAGAACTACCTTTTATCTCAGATGCAACTGGCATATTTTTCCTTAGAGATTCATTTTAGCCAATTATAATTTCGTTCTATCTTGCTGGTTTTTGGAAACATCGGCCATTTTTCTATTTATATCACTATTCTCACCAAGTAGATGTCAATATTATATAGATATTTACAAACAAGTATAGAAAACATGTAGCTTTTATGTTTCATTTTCTAAGAAAAAAAAGTCCATTCAAAATGTAATAGATTCACAATTTTGTGCTTTATAATTCTTTCAAAATGAGGTGATGATTTTTTAACTGAGGTGGCTGTCATAACAATAAGCCATTCACTCAAATCACATAACTTCTAATCATAGGAGGGAATCCCAGGTGCAGGGATTGAAAGGTAACCCTTAAAAATGATGCGGCCATGTTCTAACTTCCAGAACCTGTATAATATGGACTATTTGGGGGGAAAAAAAACTTTGCAAATGTAACTAAGTTAAGGATCTCAAGATGAGATTATTCTGGACTAGGGTGGACTCTAAATTCAATCACAAGTTCTTAGAAGAGAAGGGAGAAAGAGACACAGACACGGAAGAGAAGAATATGTGGACACAGAGGCAGAGATTATAGCGATGTATCTACATAAGCCAAGGGACACTAAGGATTGCCAGCAACCAGCAGAAGCTAGGAGACACGCATGGAGTCTGTCATTCCTCAGAGCCTCCAGAAGGAACCGATCCTGCCAAAACCTCAGCTGGGAACTTCTGGCCACCAGAACTGTGAGAGAATAAATTTCTGTTGTTTTAAGCCTCCAAGTTTGTGGTGATTTGTTAGGGCAGCTCTAACAAACTACGCTCATTACACTAGCTCATCACAGTACCCTGGTTTGCAACTGTCGACATTTACGAAATATGGGTTTGAGAAACTTTATTGAGGAACTAAGTTAAGTTAAGAAGGGCTTAACACCAAGTTATTGAATTTCTGCTTTTATACCAGAGATCATAAAACCTTAAGCAAACAACACTTATCAAAGGACAGTAATGGTTTTCAGAACAAGAGATACATCTATTAGCATTTTATTCATTGGACAAATATGCATATGGACTAAGCAACATCAGTGTGCATAAGGTGTTTAGTCTTTTAGAAAACTTAGAGTTACAAAGTGGTGGTAGAGCTATTTCACCATCTGTAGGTAAATGACTTTTAGGGACCAAAAATAAAGGGTAGAGATGAACTGGCATATCTTGCATTGCATAAGGTTAGAGGGGAGTATGTGACATCAGTCTCATGGTTATATTTTTTGTTTAGAATGCTTATGGATCTATTCATTCATCCATTTGCTCATTTATTCAACTAACTTATGGAGTGCATCTTACCTGTTTGGTGGCAAGCACAGAGAGAGCGGCAGTATTTAAGATAAGTTCCTTGCCCTCATATAGCATATCTAGCTAATGGGACATGCTGGTGATAAGTAAGTGAACAAATAAATAAAATATTGGTATACACTGTGAAGGAAATAAACATGGTAATGTAACCACCCAATAAAAAGTAGCCTCGTCAGTCTTTTTGGGTTTTGTGTTTGGCATGGAAAAACAGATTAAACATGATCTGTTGTTTAAATAAATAGACAAATAAATTACGTGTTGTTTATTTATTTGTCTACTTCCTCTGGACTGTGAGAGCCACAGGATCAAGGACCTAGTCTTATTTTATGCTGTTTCTTGGGTGTGAGGACACTTGCCTGGCACATAGCAGGCACACAGTAAATACTTGTTTAATACATTTGTTGACTGAGTCAGTGAATTTGAGAGGGAAACTGATGAGACTCTGCAAACTTCGGAGACACAGAAAGCATTTATTTATATTTGTATTGCATTTGTTTTTTTAAAAAATCCTTTCCTTTTCTGAGCTAATGTATTTTTTTAGGTGAGAAATATTTTCAGATGCAGAAGCTATGGAAAAATGAAATCTTATAATGCAGTAACTTATGGTATCTAGGATAAGTGTATGACCAAACCACTTCGATTTGACTTTATAGATATGACATTCACTTTCTTAATTTATGACTGACTTAAAGGTTTTTAAAAAATAAATTCTTATTCACAACTTTAAATTAAATTGCAACACTATCTTTTAAAACAAATACCTGTGAAGAATCAGGGAACTCAATTTTTTAAAATTCAGTGGTCTGCTTCTCTCTTCGGATTTTTAATAGATTAGATGGCCTACCGAAAGCACTAGTTTGCATTTAAAATCATCTCCTATATAGTGGTAAATGCTTATTCTAAATTTGTAGGCTATAAAATGGTTTTCCTTTGCTTTCTATTTTCTGTCTTAGTTTTAAATATCTACTTTAAAATCAATAAAAATTTGAATACCCTAAGAGAAAAATGAACAAAAGACAGAACAAGAGGCTGTTGGATAAATGAATAAATATAAAAAACAAAAGAGAAAGAATATACAGAACTGGAAAGAACCAGAAAGCAAATGAAAGATTCTACCTCTTTAGCAATCAAGGATTTGCAAATGAAAATAATAAGCATATTTTGCATATCAGTTTTGAAATAAACAGGAACTCATACACTGTTATTGGGAATATGAATTGTTTCAACCTTTTGATGAACAATTGGACAAAACAAATTAAAAGCTTAAAAAATATATTTGTCTTTGAGCTATAAATTTCACTTCTGAAAATATATCTTAATGAAATAATGAGGTATATATGAATATTTAGCCATAAAGATAATTTGATGAAGTGACATTTAAGGAAAGTATTGGACATCTTTTAAGTGACCAACGTGAGCAAAATAAAGTTATGGCACTTTATTTTAATTCAGTATAATAGTATTTGGCCATTAAAAGTATTCCTCACAAGTTTGTTTATTGACATGTAAAGATGCTGAAGATGTATTAAAGGGGAAAAAAGCAAATTTAAAAAATAATTGTTACAATATTGTGTTAAAATATTGACATATTTTGGAGAAAGGGAGACAGAGACTGAG
This sequence comes from Pteropus medius, assembly GCF_902729225.1. Lineage (NCBI taxonomy): Eukaryota > Metazoa > Chordata > Mammalia > Chiroptera > Pteropodidae > Pteropus > Pteropus medius. Next base: position 20,278,047 of record NW_024354502.1, on the reverse strand, counting down.
AAGAAAAGTGAAGTATGTACAGATATTTTGTGTGTTGTTTGTGGGTGAGTAGATTGTGGCTGTTTTTAAATATTTTTCTTATTTGTTCAGGTCACTCACTCTCCCATGGTGAACACATAAGATTTTATAGTAAAGCGTGTTTGTTTTATTTAAAATGTAAAGGTATATAGTTTTGCTTTAAAGTTTTTCTGGGGCAACCAGTAGAAACATGGACAAAGGGCATGAACAGGCCGTTTATATAAGGAGACATCTGGTTGACTACACTGGATGTAAAGAGATGCTTGAACTCGTAAGTGATAGAAGAAATGCAAATATAACATCATTAGGATGTCACTTTATACCCATGGGATTGGCCCAAAAAGTAGATGTTTGGTGAGAAAGAGGAAATAGCATTCTGGTCAGCGTCTAGGCTGACAGGATCCATGCTAGAATGGGAGTCGGGAGGGCCGTTCTGGAGAGTACAGATGAGTTGGTTTGTCAGTGATTAACCATCAATCGAGGCCCAGTCATGAGAAAACAAAATCAAACTGGCTTTTTAAAATTATGGATTATTATGAATTTATTAGGGACTTTGTTTTTATTGTTATTGGTATTATGGATAGGAGAAGCAAACAGGAGTACTACTTCTCTTAACCCAATTCACACAAACAGAAAGAGTTGTCTTAATAAGAGAAAATAATTAAAATCTTGGTAAAGGATCATATGAACTTAGATTTTGTGAGCAGGAAACAGCTAAAAATGAGTAGATAGTGAACTTCAGGAAAGCAGACTTCAAAACTTCACAGCATTGACCCAGAGAACTTGCCAAAGCCTCGAGAAGCCCCCAGCCCTGCAGTGATATGGTGACTTCACAGAATAAGAGAGAGGAAACAACCGTTTGCCAGAAACGTGTCAGATTCTGTAGACAATGAACACTTCATATATCCTGGACGTTGGTCATAGTAACTAACTCCTATCCTAACTCGGAAAGAAAAATATTTAGAAAGATTTTATAAACAAATAGGCCTCCAGTATCATTAGAACTGCACCTTTCTCTGACCCTCAGTGTGGAGTGAGGGGCGATGGCACCAACACATAGGGCCCAATTGGGAGGGACACAATAGGTCATGATGTAAGATTTAGCCTTATAAAAAATTATAAAAAAGCATATGGTCAGAGTTCTATTTTAGAAAAATAATTATGGATGCTTACAGAGGAAGAACATGTGATTAAGTGATCAATTTGTGAATAAACCAGGCCTCAAAGAAAAGCAGGTGGCCAAGCAGGACATGACCAGTGCTTATTTAGTATACAAGAGGCAGAATGAAGGTAGGCTGCCATATCTAAGGAGGCCAGGAGTGTGTGTGTGTGTGTGTGAGGGGTGAGGGGGCGGGGGAGATCAATGGTGAGCATAAACTAGAAACCTCAGGAAGCAGTGAGCATTGGATTAGGAATATCATGTGCAGACCTAAATCCCAACTAAGACAGTAGCAGTGGAGACAGTGAGTAATAAAGATTTTGATCACAGGTCTGTTCATCGAACCAGAGAGCTAGAGCCCACGGAGAGGCCCATCTCTGCGGAGTCAGGGTAAATTGTGGTGGATGGTTGCCGTGGCTTCCATGCAGCTGCAACTAGAAATAGGAGTGTGGTTAGATCTGAAAAGGTCCAGAGCTAGGCTTGCCAGATAAAATACAGGGTGCCCAATTAAATTTGAATTTCTTATAAACAACAAATACTTTTAAAAAATAAGTATGTCCCAAATATTTGCTAAATCTAGCAACCCTAGCCATAGCAGAATGCAATTTGTGAAAATGAAAGCTATGTACACAGGCAAATCAACACAACTTATACAAGAATTCATAGCAAACACATTAATAGCCGTCATGTTTATGGGGACAGGTAATGGAAATAAAAGGAATAGATAAATATTACATAAATAAAGAAATAGAGGAAGAGATGGCCTTAAATAGACAGGTGGTGATAGTGAGCTGAGTATGATTACCTCAGCTTTCCTTCCCAAAGTCCAAAAGAATAAAAAAAGTTTTCCAGCAGTCTCCTGGAATTTCTTCACTGCAGTCCTGATGACACTGTCTGGCTGATAAACACAATATTCTTTTCTATAAAACAATCCCTATGGAATACTATGGCACTTCTAGCAAACTTAAGCGGCAGGAAACTGAATAGGACTGGGAGAGGGTAGGTGACAAGGGACTCAAGTGGAGAAGAAGTTAATAACTTTATAAACCTAATTAAAAAAAATGAAACTAATTAACAAATCAGTTAGGAACATTCCTTCACCTAGATTTACTCTTACTAGAGGAACATGCTTACATTCTTATAAATATTAGTGAAAGAATATCAGCAAACACAAATCCTTAACCGTTGCCATAGAGACAGCCAGAAAAGAGGCAGAGTTTCAATTTCCCCATTGGAAAATGACAGTCTACTACATGTCACCTAGTAACTCTTACTCTTTTAAAACCTTTTCTTTTTGTTACTGTTACAGCTGATTACAAGGAGAGCTTTAATACAATTGGAAACATTGAAGAGATTGCATATAACGCTGTTTCCTTCACCTGGGACGTGAATGAAGAGGCGAAGGTGAGTGGAAAAGTGGCACTGATTCGTTGTTCAGACCTTTTAAGTGATACGTCCTTTGTCTGCAGGTGATTTTTTTACAAAAGCCTTTATTGGTAGGGAAAGAACTGTTAACGTGAGCCAGAATCAAAGGAAATGAACCTATTATCTTTCTTTAGAAGTCACACACGTTCAGTTATGTGCCGCTGAACCGTCTTTTGTGGGGTAAAGGAGAAAAAGGAGTGTACCTGTTCCTCCTGGCCTTCTGCAGAATGTTCCAAGCCACTCGTCCCTCCCAAACCCTCCAGACTCCATTTTAGCACTTGGGGCTGACATGACTGGGCCAGGAATCCTTTTCCACCTGCACAGATGTTCCCAGATTCCTCTGTAACAGCTGCCTTCCTTCAGAGGCAGGAAAGTGCTCAGAGCTAACATCTTCGTAGGTAAAGGACTGGGCATGCCTCCTGACCCCAGGACTCCTTCCAGCCATAACCTGGTTGAGGGAGGGGGCAGGAAGCAGGGCTGCAGGTGTCTGAACTTCACTCCCTGGGGTATAGCCACTGTGACCTTGAGCTATTTTTTTCTTATCAGGACGGCTTAAGCTTTTTCTATTTCTCTCTGGTGCCAGTGTAGTTAAGAAGGGCAACGGTACAATCTCCAGCAAGGTGTGCCCTGAGGACAGACGTCCACCATTGCACTGGTTTGGGTAAAAAAGTGAGACTTGCTGATACTCAGATTTACTTTCTAGCCAAGAGTTTCTTTGAGTTTATGAAAACTCCAAACTTTTCTGCTATGCCCACCCTTCTGTGTTCTATACCTTCTGATTCTTGATCCTTATTTTGTTCTAAAGAGAAGATTCCAGATGAAACATAAGTTTGTTTTCTACTTCAGTTACGTACCATCTACAGAAGGCATTACAAAACTTTGTCTTCAAACTAATGAAAAGGTCAATGTAAACAACGCCTTTCAATGCTTTATTGTCTGCGAGCTGGGGGAAGGTTGGGCGAGAAAGGAAGCTGGATGGGAGTTCGTGGGCATGACTTATAGAAGGAGATGAATTGCTCAGTGTCTTGTTTCACTCATGTATAAAACAGTGTAAATGAAATTGGCTTTAGGCCCAAGAAAGGTGACCTAAATGGGCAAGCAGCAACAGAGTGCCAGAGCAGCCTGGAGAATGTTCCAGTGACTCACAGCATCCGTGGGAAGGAAGGAGGCCCTGCACTAGGTGGGAGGTCAGGTCCTGCACAGAAGTGTAAGGGAAGATCGTCTTCTAGGGTCCACTCTGCCTCCATTTAAAGTTCCTCAGCCAAGCCCCGCACTTTCTCTTCAGGCCCCTCTCCCCACCCCAGGCTAGGGAAAGAAATGGCAGATAAAGAAAGGGCAGTCTGTGCGATGGGCCAGCGGGCCGGGGTTAGAGTCCCTAGCAAAGCATCTCACCTCTCTGGGCCTCAGTTCCTTCACTCGGAACAAAATAAAACAAACTTTTCCACTTGTCTCAGTTGTCCCGGGTATCATGCTGGGTGTGACATGTGACAATCCAGTGCTGTGGGAAGGGAGGCGGGGGAACCAGTAACCACACGGCAGGGTGAGGAGTGGGAGGCGGGCCTGCTGCAGTCACTGGGGTCCTGTCACTGGAAGCGCCTCGTCCGTGTGCAGCCGGCTGTAAACGTGAGCTGTGATCTTCGTAGCTCTAAGTTTCATTATCGTGCAATCTGTGATAGTGAGTGCTAGTGGGTATATGTATTAACTGTTAGTGTCAATAGGGACCTTTTAAAGAAAATGCCTAAAACGAAATGGACAGATTGAATGATGGAGGCTCCGCGGTAAACCAGCGAGATAGTTAATTTGAGCTGACTTGATCTTTCAGCCCAGTTAAGACGAATTCACTCATTTACTATAGGTACTTTCCTTTAAATAAATACGTGTTTGCGCATGTGTGTTGTTTCAGGCTGAGAATTTAAGCTCACATATGCTTTGACAAATGGCAGTGTTTGCTTGTTGTAGCAAAATTTGTTTGAATAACCAATAAGTAATAAAATATAATTCCATATAATTTCCTCCCAAAATACTGGAAGGGCTTAAAAAAAAAAACTCTAAAAGTTAAATCCATAGCATTTCATAGGCCAAGAAGATCTCCCTCCCCCAACTCACAGAGCCTAGGGTATTTCTTTGAAATACATTTTATAATAAGCAGACTGCAAAAAACAAAATCATGTGGTTGAGAAAAACGTTTTCAACAAAGCAAGAAGTAAAGGCATCCCTCTCACAATGGAAATGTTTATGATTTTCGTATGATGGACTTCTTCTCAGGAGCAGTTACATTTGCTTTGAGTTCCTGTTGGTATCATCTACACAGAAATCTTTTGTAGGCTTCAGGCCTGAGGCCCCATTCCATGATGTTTTGGTTTACGTGGCCAGAGGACAGAAATTCCACACCTGCTTAGACAACCGAACGTGCAGTTTATATCTTCGTTGACTTTCAGTGTTGGGCAAAGCAGTGACATGATAGAGGTTGACATGGTACGACTGATAGAAATGGGGCCAGGAGCCTCTCCCGCACTCACTGGCTCCTCCGGCCAGGCCTTTGGCAGCAGACCAGAGGTCACTCGGGTTGGCACTGTTAAAGAGAGTTGCTATGACATCCTTTTGAATGCCCACAATGGCTGTAAATCTTGATCTTCGAAGGTGTTTTAAAAAAACACCGGAAATCACTTGGGCCCACATGTAAATACATACGACAACTTGGAGAATACCACTCTAGGGTTACAAATGAGATTTCTTTTGCGCAAGACCAGCTTTGAAGAAGACAGTGTCAGAAGAGACACTACAAATACACTTTGAGCCCCAGCAGGATCATTCGAGAAAACCGTATGTCTTCCCAAAATGGCTATGTTGAAGGGTAGCCTGTGTTTGGACATATAAGTTCTGGTGCATTTAGTACAACAAACAAACAAACAATAGCAGTTCAGTATTGGTCATCTTACCACATGTGAATAAGCAAGAGCTGATGACAAGGTAGACAGCTTTTCCCAGAGCATATTTCTACCTTTTCTTCTGTTGCTGACCTACATTTTACTTCTACTTGTTTAGCATCAATAGAAGAAAGGAAAGGTTGTGAAATTCTAATCGTTTAGTTTAATTATAGAAAAAAATTTGACTAGTGAAGGTGTTAAAACTATTAGTTAAAACGAGGTTTGGGAATGAGCTCCTGGTGCCCAGTATCGATGGCAGCATGACTCTGGCAGCACTGTGACGAGTTCTCCCACCCAGGACCGGTTTTGCCAGTTGTGCCACAGTGTCTTTCTGTGCGGTGACTCAATAGTCTCCAACAGGACATTTTTTTCCCCCTAAGGGTCTGTGTAGTCTGGAAGCTCACATGATGTGAACGAGTATCCCTGGGTTCCTGGGAGTGACTCAGGTGACATCTAGGTGGATGAGGTTATGAGTGTCCACCCTGTCACCGCTTGAAAATTGATAGGGCACTAGGCACTGGATGATACAGAAGAAAAGGCACCGAAATGGGGTTTGGGCAACGAGGCCCTAATCCCGGCACTGGAATAGCCGGCTTTGTGACTTTCCCTTCTGAGATTCACTTTCCTTAGCTGGAAAACGGCGGGGAAGGGAGCAGGGATTATTAAAACAGATTATTAAAATTGACAGATTAAGGTCCCACCCACATGATTCTAATGGGAGGACTGCAGTCCTACATTCTTTCATGTGACTCATTTAAAAAGTTACTTCAATTTTTCTTTCTTCCCTTAGCCAAACATGGGTACCTACAAACTAGATTTGTTGGTCACTAAGCCCCCAGATGAGGAATTCCCACGCGAGACCCTATCGAATTGTTAAAGAGCGGTGAGTTCCGATTCCTGGCACCGAGTGCTGCCTTGTTCCAGGCAATGACATCACCTCCCAGAGCAGGAGCACAGTGAACCCTAATTAAAGGCTCTCCTTTCTCCCAGATTTCTAAGGAGATTCTTGAAACTGGGCCCCTCATTTTTGTCCCGTGCCGTTTCCTCTGTTCACAGGGATTTGAAGATTAAACCGATTTCGGTGTGCTGCAAAGGGCTCTCTCATGTGACCGCAGAGGATCACTTGAGCGTAAAGATGCTCCTTAGCTCTTTGAAAACTGAGTTTCCTTTTTGTTTCTTTCCCCTGGAACACCATACAATTCCCTTGCACCTTCCTTCCCCCCAATTTCTATGCTTCACTCCTCTCGTGGTTTACAAAGTACCTCAGATGAAGGAGACTTCTTTCCATGAACCCTTTTTTAATCCCTCTGCTGCAACCAAGCCTTTTGGAATGATCTGGAGTCAGTGAAAATGTTCCTCCCCCCTCACGGCCAGCATTGTTCAGTCATCCAACAAATGGAGAAATCCACAGCTAGCCCATCCCCCTATCTCTAGGATTAAAAAGAAAAAGCTATTATAATTCAGTAATATGAAATGCTGCCTCTCCTGGGTTACTCTTTGTTGCCCTCTAGACTAGCACCTCTGCCTTGCAGAAGTAGAGTGATTATTCTCTGGGGCGGGGCCTACCTTGCCCCTCCTTCCACCTTCCGCCCTGAGTTGCAGGAAGGGCTTCGGAGACTGGCTAGCTCAGCCCTCTGCCTTGTGAGATCAGTGGTGAACTTTCTTCCTGCATTTTGGGCTTGGGGAGGAACTTACAGAGAGAGAGTTGTTGCAGTTTTAGAGGCCCAAGGACACAGATCAGGGATGTGTTTTCATCTTCGTTAACACATTTTCCCTATGGGATTGGGATGTGCAGGTCTGAGACCCGGTGGGGCCGGGCTGGGAGCAGAGAGGCTGACAGACGCCGTGGATCTGTGCATCTCAGATTCACATTCCACTAAATACTAAATTGCTACGTACCGAGCACTGCTGGATTAGGAGATGCAAAGGTGGGCTTTGAACTCATGTCCCTCTGAGTTCAGAGTCCATGCTCTTAACCATCCCAACAGAGGAAATCTGTAATTTTTTTTTTTTTTTGGACCAAAGCATGCTATGATTTTCTTTCTCAAAGAAACCTATAGGGCACAAGATATATAGATCCAGAAAGAAAGAAAACAAATGATCAGCCCCATTTCCTTGAGCAAAACAGTTTAATCAAGTCACCCTCTGTGTCCCATCTGTGTCCCTCTCCCCACCAGCAAAGGTGGGCTTACTAGTCCAACATTTCTAGCACACAGGTCTCTCCCTATCCATGTCTTTGGTTGCCCTGCTATATTACCTGTTGATATCATACAAATCTTTGACCAGAATGGATATGAGACGTGAAGACTATTTGGATTCCTTGCCCTCTTCAACTGTGTGTGTGTGTGTGTTAGCTTAACATTAGTGATCACATCATTTGCATAACTACTGCCTCCATATTACTTGAAGATCAGTACGTGCTTTCTAATATTACAACTCTGAGGCATATCATTGTTTTTTTTTTCTCCTTACCTTTACACATTTATTCTCCATTTTCCCCACTTATCTCTAGCTCCTTTCCCTGGTGTCCAAAATTTCATTTTTATACTCATTTATGTTATTTCCATACACTTTTCTCTTATGTATTTTTTTTTCTGTTTTGAATAGTGAAGACTATTCACTGTGTACTCTTTTTTGCAACACTATGCGGGAAGCAGAGCATAAAAAAAAATTCAAAGCCAGAATGACAATTATTATCAGAGAAAATAAAGGTTGCAAAAGGCACACAATGGCTATCTACTTTGTTTGCAACTTAACAAATCAAATAAACTAAAACCCATATTTACCAAGCTGGTAAATTGGAAGTAAATATTTACACGTGAGCAATATTCATTTTATGGAGTCCTCTAACTTTGGGTCCCTTTGGATGCTTTAAAAGAATTAGGATTTACACAAGGGCTTTTTGACATTGCGAGAAAATGCAAGGTGAGGGGTGCATGTTGATATTGCCTCTGAGCCTCATTCCTCTTTATATTTTTGCTTTATTTATTGGCTTTGTGCCTGATTTTGCTCTAATACCCAGGAGGTACCATAGAACAACTGAGATCCAGTGTGAAGAGTAGAACATGGATGTGCTAAGATGAGTCGGCTGGCCGAGCAGGGAAATATAAGTGAAAGTTGGGAGTAAAAAGTTCTCTCCTCTATTTGTAAGTCCATTCTTCAGGAAGGAGATGAAGTTGGTGTCGTGCCCAGGCACCGCCCTGCAGCTGCCCCGTACATAAGGGCATTCACTGTGGCTCGTGTCAAGGCTTGCTTCACATTGTGAAATATAACTAGAGTTGCCATATAGGATGACTTACTTTTTCCATGTGAAGTCCAGGTTTCTTTCCTGTATGGGTCGACCCTTTCTCTTCCCACTGCTGTCTTTTCAAGGTACAACTTGTGGTCAACAAGGCAGCCTAGCTTTGCTCCATCAGCTGTTGATGGATAGGAAAAACAGCCTCTGTCCTCATCTCAATTTAAGTAGTTCAAAAGACAGGATGGTGAGAATGGCAGTGCTTTGTTACAGCCTATGAAAGGTAGTAAATTGGAGAAAATATAGATGTTCTTGTACACTGCAAATTATTCAGTCTCTTTGAGTGGAAAATAAGGCTATGCTAATTAAAAGGCTGACTTGAAATTCATTACCAAATCATGGCAAATCCATTAAATTACCCCAAATCTATTATTCTGCTCTCTCCTTCCTTCACTCTTTCTTTCAACATTTCTTTTTGTTCTAAAATATTTAATTGGATTTTATTGGGCTCTCACTGTGTGTCAAGCACAGTGCCTTAGAAAATTACAGTTTTGTAGTGTTGATAAATCAATCACGCTTTCTAAGGGGATGTTTCTGAACGGATTGTGCTCTCTTTCTGCTAAACTCCAGGGAGAAGAGAAGATATGTAAATATTGATTTTCGGGATGAGAAGAGAAGCAAAAGACTGGCCGAAGGTGGCCATACTCCTGATGCCCTGTGGGTTCATGACCCAGTTCGTCCCCCAGCCTGTCCCCACCTCCTGCCAGCACTTGGGGCATTCTCTCTCTGCTGATAAGCCAGTCTCAAATGAAATGGGGTTGATAGATATTACTGATTAAAAAAAAGTTACATTCTACTGTTTTGCCTAAGTTGAGCCCAATTTTAAACAGATTATCTTATGGAAGGTTAGAGACTATTAAAGGACATCTTCTGTGATCTCAAAAGTAAAGAAAAGGTTGGGGGAAGCTCTTGGGAGGGCTCTTAAAAGGTTGAGATACACATTTTGAAGCAGGGCAAATGGCATTTTATGTGTTTGTTGGGGCGTGGTATGGGTGATGGAGGCTTTAAAAGGGAAAGGTAAACATTTGCTGGAGTCTTCGGTATTGAACTTAAATAAAGTCATGCTTTTGTTCCAGTTTTATAAGGTAATGGATGGCAGGAAAAGCTGTAAAGCTAGAGTTAATTCATATATAGAAGGAATAGTCTTCGGAAGGCATCTTGCCGAAGTTATCAACAGCTTAATCTTTTGTTAGAATGAGAGTATCCATGGTTTCTGACTTGAATTCTGCTTAGGGCTCTGTAACTTACATGCGTGAACTGCCGTGTGTATGCAGAGAGTTAGATTACAGACTTGAATTTCATGGACTGATGTGTGTATGCGTATGTGTGTGTCTGTGTGATGTGTGTATGCGTATGTGTGTGTCTGTGTGAGTGTGCACCACGCTAATATTTGTTCAGTGATTACCATATGCCAGGCATTCTGCCAGGTGCTTTTTATACATCATGTAGTATTCATATTTTTAAGTGGATATAATTTTTTATTTAAATAATGAAGAATTTGAATCCCAGATCGGTTGGCTAAGCTTGCCTAAGGTTGCACAGCTAATGCACGGCAGAACTGGAATTCTCACCGTGGGCTGTTCGAAGCATTTGCTCTTTCCACAATGCCTTTTCGTATTGGGAGGATCTAGTAGTAATATCTTATACATTATCTCTGGCAAAAGGGCAGTCATTCCTTTAAAGCATTATACCTGCTGCATATCATGCACTGGGCCAGGCAGTGAGAATTCATGGACAGAGCATCTGCTGTCAGAGAACATTTGGGCTAGGGAGGGAGGAAACTGAGACATAGCTATAAATAACTGCAGTACGAGGTAGAAAATAACGGCTCTAATGAAAATAGAGTTAAAGTGCTAGGAGAGTTCTGGAGAGGGAGATAACTATGATGTTTATTTTTAAAACATTCTCCCAACTTTTTATTTTTATAAATTTCAAATGAAAGGTGAAAGATGACTACAATTAATACCACATACCCTTCACGTAGATTGACCCATTGTTAGTATTTTGCCAGATTTGATTGACCGCTCTCCCTTTCACACACATATGCACATGCGTACACACACACCCTATACTTTACTTCTAAATACTTCAGCGTGTAGCGAGATCGCCTTCCTGTGGGGTCAGGGGAGACATGAGGGAGGATGTAACACGTGGGCTGTGTCTTAAGGGTCAGGTAGAATTCAGACATGTGGAAGTCGGAAGGAAGCAGCACATGCTAGGTGGAAGAATGGGTGCTCAGAGGTGCAGCCTGTGGGAAGCACAAGAAAGGCAAGGATTGTGAAGCGCAGGATAGAAGTTAGCGCTGTTTTAAAAGAGAGGATCGCCGGAGTCCCGAGGAATGATGAGATTGATGGGGGAGAGTGTTAGCGGGGTGGGCAAAAGAGTGTCAAGGATGGGACTTTAAACCCACCCCATTTAGAGCATTTGGAGGAAGAAGGACCAGAGAAGGAAGGGGTGGTTGGTACGGAGAGTACAGAGGAAGGTGGTGGGGAGAGGAAAAGGAGAAGGAGGAACTGGCCAACGAAGTCAGTGCTATAGGCAGTGGCTTCTCCTATCCTGAGTCTCCACGTGCAGTATCAGCCTCAACTGGGAAACTGTTAGAAATGCAGACTTGGACCTCTGCCTCAGACCTTCCGAACTGGAAACTCTGGGGGTAGAGCCTTGCTATCTATATTTTAACAAGACCCCCCCGGATGCATACTAAATTAGAGATCTCCTGCTTATAAGGTTGCTATTGGGAAGGCTGACCTTGGAGAAAGCAATTCTAGTGAAATAGTAAAGACAAAATTCAGATTAAATATAGTCAATGACACGACCTGTAGTACTGCCAGGAATTTATATGTTCACATGTGTGTAAAAGCCATGTTGAAACACATGCATTGCATCATTGTTATAAGATGAAATATATGAAACATAAAAATATAGAATATATATGAAAAAACTGGAAAAAAACTAATGTTAAAGAAGTCGTCGCTCCGTATTTCATGGCTCTTTAAAAAAGAGAGAAAAAGCTATCTTCAAAATTTATTGTCAAAACAAGATGAAGAACTATGTTTACTATGCTACCATTTGTATAAAAAAAGAAAAGGATCTGTGTTCTGTCTGTCCATAGAATATTTCTAGAAGGATATGCAAGAAACTGTGAAGGATACACAAGAAACTGTTGGTCGATTGAGGAACAATGATAGTAAACTCCTTTGGATTTTCATGGCACTTTATGGTTTAAAACATGATCTCATTTTAAGTGTCATGGTATTAAGGTAGAGATTATTATCTCTATTTAAAAGATAAGGCACGTGAGGCCCAGGAAGTTTAAATAATTAGTCCAAGGCCATAGTGCTAGCATTTGCACCAGGTACATACTTTTTTGAGCCTCTTGTACATTTTTTTCTTGCTGTACTTTCCTCTCATTTTGCCGATCAGCTCCATTGAAAGCTCTGTCTTTCTTCTTACAAAACTTCACTTGTGAGTTGATCTCATTTAATCCCTGTTTCTGAGGCTCTTAGCTCCCACAGACTCCTCTTTTTTTGCAGACTCTTACATTCATTCTTCTTATTGTGTGAACACCTCCTCGCATTTGGAAGAACACCTCTGCTGGGCCCTGCTGCCCACTTCCCGTGTCCTGTCCATCCTTCCTTCCTCTGCCCAAATTCTCAGCGAAGGTGCCTCCTCTTCATATTCACGTTGTGTCTGACCTGCCCCAGCAATCTAGTTTCCCATCCTTCCCTCCACTAGTCCAGCCTCTGGAAGGGGTGCACACCCTCTTTACTTCTGAACCTGATGACTTTTCTCGGCCCTCACTCTCCATGTCCTCTCTGTAACCTGGATATTGGATACTGTGGCCACAGTTCTATCTTCTCTTGGCTTCAAGGATACACTCTTGACCTCATCAAATGTTCATTAGTTGATCACAGTGATACAAGCATCTTGGCTGGCCTCTTCCCTCATCAACCTCCTTTTTCAGGCCTCTTAAGCTCCTTAATACAAACCCTCCTCTCCCGTTATTAGGCTGGTCTCTTTCTTCCAGCTCAGGACTCCAGTAGGAAATCTTCCCTGGCTAACTTGTTGAGCTTTCTCCTTTTCATCAAGTTCTGACGGCATGTGTAGTCTGCAATATTTAACTTAGTGTCTAATTATATACCTTATACAACAGGTAAAACTGTTAGATCCCACTTTTTCCTTGAGGGCAGGATGCTACTATAGATTTCTACACCTCTCATAGCATCCTCTATACATAGCATCCTCCGTGTTTGTGTGTGTGTATGTCTGTGTGTACAGACAGACACACATACTGAATATATAGTTGGTGCTGATTTTATGTTTGTTGATATAAGGACAAATAATATTTTTTGAGGATAAACCTGGTCAGACCAGCTAACCCTACTGTATTATCTTGACAACTTGAGCTACTCAAAACAATCTCAGCTCTTAGGAGGTTTTGCTTATGAAAGCAAGAGCATGGATGAAGATGGAAATGTGTATTTAGAAAAGTAATCTTATCTTAATTCATTGGACAAATATTTGTCGAGTATCTACCATGGGCCTGGCATTGAGACTAGAGTGAGCCCGAGGGAGACAAGAGGCCTCCTCTTAGGGGTTTACGGCCTCATGGAGCAGACCTGACAATTCAGCACTAAACAGATAAACAATGAGATAAATTCAAATAATGTTAAGCAGTATGAAGAAAATAGAAAAGAGCAGTGTGGTAGCGTGTGCTATAGGCCATGGGCTGAGGCTGGAAGAGGAGGAGGAACTCAGCTCTAGATGGGTGGTCAAAGCAGGTAGTTCTGAAGAGTTGACATTGGACTGAATGAGAAGAAGGAGCTGGCAATGTGAGGATCTGTGGGGACAGCACTGGAGGTAGAGGGCAGAGCAAACAGCAAAGGCTGTCAACTGGGAACACACTTAGTATGTTCTAGAAATGGAAAATAAAATGAGTACTGAAAGAATATAAAAAAAACTATGGTAGAATATGTGAGTAAACCAAATGCATGTGTGTGTACACAGATGTAAAGGAGAAAGTAAAGAAATATATTATCAGATTTTAAATCATTCCCTAAAAGTGCTGTATAAATGGAGGCATCAGGAAATCTAGAAGTTTCTTAGATCCTCAACAAAAAACAAGCTCTTTGCAGGCAGGGAATCTGTCTTGTCATTCTTGTGTCCCACCTCCTGGCATAGTGCCAGGCAGTTGATAAATATTTGATGAATTAAAGCATGAAGAAACAAATAAATACCCAAGACTGAGATTTCGTATGTTAATATTATCTACTTTTAGTTTATCTTTCTGTCTTCTTTGGCATTGCATCCGCACCCAAATACAATCATATAAAGTGGAAGAAAAGTGCTGAAATGTAAGAAAACCGTCTTTAAGGTCTTTAATAATTCCAAGAACCAAGAAGTAGGGAAATTGGCAAGAGCACACTTACGTATTTATATATTTTTAATGTTTTAGAGTAAAAATGATGATTTTATGGTGTACAACATGACCCTGTAATTCAGAAGCTAATACATATGCCATTTCTTGGAAAAGAGCTCTTCAGAGTCTCAACCTTAGGAAATAAATAGCTTTCGTGGTCTTTAATCAGAAAGATCTTGATAATGCAAAATACAATTGCTTAAAGAGGAAAATAAATACTTTCTGTTAAATCATGGATTTTATGCTTTTTTTAACCCCCAAATTGCTTTGTAAATCAAAGGTAGCCTCATTTATTTTAGTGGCGGCACTCAGAAAAATCCTAGGAGTTAATAATTAACTTAATGTAGCAATTCTAAAGCCCATCATTGATCTGTGTTTATTTTAATAAATCTTACTACACCTAGCACACAACTGAGACGTATTATAACCTGGGCAAAGTCACTTGTCTTGTGTAGGAACTACAAATAGGAATTGTAATTCATATGTAGAAATGTGACTTTATTTTTAAAAATGTTAATTGTCCTAAGACTTCCTCTATTTCTGGAAAGGTCTTGGTGCATTTAGAAACAATCTTTCTATCGGAATCAATCTTTGAACCAATGACAAAATTTAAAATGTATCTATTATCTGCCTGGATGCACCTGATTTAATGAATATTTTTTCTAAAAAATAAAGTAGGAACTGTTAGAATTATAGGAAATTATAACTGAGGTTCTGAAAATATTATATGAACATATGTAATATTTATAACTCTTGGGTGACAGGGACATTGTTTGCCACATTTATGTGCTCTTTACATAATCAGGGCTCCTACTGAAGTTAAAAAGAACTTTCCATGCTTGACATCTGGATGAACATTTGTTGGAGAAAAGTATACCTTTCCCTAAGTTTTCTGTAATACATGTTCACAAATAGTGCTTTGTAGATAAACTTTCAAGAAATTTGATCTCATATATGCCTGCTGTGCATGGAGCTGGGACATGGTTGGGTTTGCAAGATGAAACAAATTAATGCTTATCGGTTCTCAAGCCAATGTTTTAGTTAATGTCTTTCTATGCCTTCCCACCCCTGCCCGTTCCCCCAACCCGCCAACTGCAGTTAAAGTTCAACCATTTGGGTTTTGAGTGCAGCACAGCGAGACTATGATTGATATCACCAGGTACTCAAACTGTGCTTTGCTATTGGGTCAGGCAGCCAGGCAAAAGGAAAGCAGTGCCAACCCTATTATAAATCTTTGTCTGTTAGGATGACTCTGGGAGGCGAATACGATGTAGCTAAAAAGGCAAATTCTAGTGTTGTTTATTTTTTTATAGAATCAGGATGCCATGAATCAAAGACAACCCATTGGACCCTTTATTAAAGGACCTTTATGAAGGAGATGTAGCCTGTCTCCTGGTCGTCTAGCATTGTAGCTCATTTGACCTTTAAAGACCTTTTCTACTAGGTGGCTGATTGTTATCGCTCCTCCAAGGAGGATTTAGTCTATTTATTGTAGTATATTGCCAGTAAGCATTGTTATTTCAGGGGGTCTGTTCCAGTCAAGTGGCCTTTGTAAATATATACGTTCCATCAGCCCAGCTCTCTTAGTCGAGACTTAGAGCTGACAAGGCCACAATGAATACTTTTTCCTGCCTGTCTGAGTATATGTCCGCTGTGAGTGATGTATGGATAAATCAATGAGCCAACCATGAATCTTAATAGCATGGGAAATATTCATCAGAACACTTTTCTCTTCTGGCTTCTATAGTACTAGGCAAGCTTAATGAGGAAGTAGAAAATAACCAGTGTGGGTTGAGGCCCTTGTGAGTTACAGCACCAACCGGAAGATTTGTATATAGAATACATGGCCAAAAACACGGACAACTGCGTAGCTCACCAGAGTGGTCATTGGTTTGCCAACATAAAATTATATTTATACATTCTGACCAAGATAATCCCACTGTTAGTAATAACAATAAAAGAAAGTCAAGTGTTCCTAAGAAAGTATGCTTTTATTTTTTGACCTGAAGATCAGTGTTTGATGAAGTTACTGTAATCTTTAGGGCACCGTCATGTTGTCTCTCTCTCCATTTAGCCCCTGACTTCTCTGATTGCCAGGATCATAATTAGTGCGCTTGCGCTAGTACTTCGCACAGCCTCAGAGACATGGTAGGTATTTTAAAAGGTTTGTTGCATGAATGAATGTTCTCTGCAATTAGGGCAGCAGACAGAATTTTCTGTCTCCTTTTACCTAGCATGTTCAGTAGGAGAATCAGGCATATTCTTTCCTAGCAGTCCTCATCACTCAGGGCCCCTGAATCGTTTGATATTCGCTCTTTTTCTCTACCATTCTTAAATAATACATGATGGAATCCATTGTCTTATACCATTGTCTGTGTGGGTTTTGTATTTCACTCGTGTCCTCCAGGTTCTGTGTTCTGTTCTGTGTTCTCATGGCCTCCGACCACATCTCACTTTGGAGAGTTTTGACCACCCATGTTGGTCATTGCCCATCTGTCTTCCCTTTGGACTGTCTGCTCTGTGAGGCAGGGAGCTGAGTTTCTTTATCTGCAGGTTCTAACATTGAGTTTGACCCATTGTGGGCTTGTGTTGATGTTTATAGGATGAATGAATGAGTGAACTAATAAAAGGAATGAATGAATGAAATGAATGTATCTGTGGCACTTGTTTTCAGATGTTGACCAGAAAAAAGAGAGCCTGTGGCACAAGGCACAAAGTTGTTGTAATTAGCATGTCCCTAAGACCAGTCATCTGGCCTTGAATGCAATTGATGTGTGATGCCTTGCTAATGTGTCTCTTATTGGCAGGGAAGGAGCTCAAAAAAAATTGTTTTTTAATGATCTTTGTATAGATATAGCACTAAAAGTGAGATACATATTGTTTTTTAGGTAGAACTCACGCCAAAATACTCTTCCCCTCCCCCATTTCAAGCCACAAGTCAAACATTTTTCTCTTGATAGGCCTGAGATATCTTTCATTAGTATTTTTGTGAAATCAATTCTTGTGCCACTTTTATATATCTAATTGTACTTCGGCACATTTTAAGGTTTTAAAAAATGTATATTGACATCTCTTGAGATACTTTATTGCTGAAACTCGATCTGTTTTTTTGTTAACACAAAAATCTATCTAGAAAGAAGGGATCATCTGCATGCCTTGCACAGTGGAATCTCTTATGACTTATAAACTGTCTCTAAGATTTTTGTTTACAGGTGTTTCCATTTTAGCAGGTGTGCTGATCTGCAGTGTATGTGCTACATACAAATACATGTGTTCTGAATCTTTTAATCTTATTGATATACTTTCACAACTGTGTTTCCAAGGAATAAAGATTATTCTTGCTTAAAAAAATTTTTTGTGTAAATTACCAAAAGCATATAGGCATAGAGCTTGAAATGAATTAGATCATGCCTGGCGGTTAAATAAAAACTTTGAATGATCTTTAAATTTTAAAATACAGCCCGTGGCAGTGGGTCTTTGCTCTCTGCAGAACTATTCTCTGTGGTGTTGCTGTGATGCTAAAGGCTTCAGATCAAGGGTTTGAAGGTGAATAAAAATGTAAGGGGACCAAGTAAAACATGGGCCAAATAATACATTTCATGAAATGGCTTTCAGAATCCATAAATGTACAATTTTAAAACAATGAGTGATTTAAAATTTTATGTTAAGTAAAAATAATAGATATGGTGTCAGATGAAAATAATACGAAGAGTATAATACTATACTCAAGAGTATAAAAACAATACTCCTGATTTTTCCCAGAGACCATCTCTTAATATTCATGGAGTTACCACATAAATTTAGGTGCCTTACTTATATCTCTACTTCATGAAATATGAACTTTAAATGGTATATAGATACTGACATCTACCTACTATGTAAAATGAGGATAAATTAGTCATTTATACTCCTCTCTCTATTTCTCCCAATATTTTATAATAAAATTATTATTTTTAGTTTTTCTGTTGCTCAGTACTATAATCTTTACTAATTTTCTTGAGTTTCCTTTTCTTTTTGGATGCATGTAATTTCTGTTGTACCTCTTGAGGCTCCATGTCGTAAGCTGAGGATGCCGGTGCCTTTACTACATTTCTGTCTTCCTGTTTCATGTCTTCCCTTTGCCAGCTCCTCTTTTACTTTTTCACTTTTTGTATAATAGTATTTACATTTTGTCCTTCAGGAAAAGATTTAAAAAGTCATCTGAAGGGAAACTTGAAAACCGATGACAATTAAGGACTTGCCTGAAGTTTCTTAGCCAGGAAACGTTAGAGTTAGGACTAAATCTTGGAGCTTTGACTCCCAATCTAGTGGGTTTTTTACAGATAAACTCATCGATTCATTCATCAGATGTTTATTGACTGCCTGTGCTCCACCATGCACTACATTAGGTAATACAGAAATAATAAGAAATATAGAAATAATAAGAAATACAGAAATACAGAAATGATAAGAAATGGTCTTAAATCTTAATAGTCAAGTAGGAGAAGCAGATATGTAAAGAAATAAGTTTCAGTGTAATAATGCTCAAAGGAAGGTGTTATCTAGTTTTGTTTTGTTTTGTTTGTTTGTTTGTTTGTTTTTAATCTAACAGGCCAGAGATTAGAGAAGTGATAGCTTTAATATGTTGAAAAGACAGTGTTTTACCAAGCTAACTTATGCATGTTTCAAAAATAAGACTACTGGTCTACTCTAAGGAAAGTAATTTTAATTGTTTCAAGATTAAATATGAAAGTAAAAATTTTTATATATTTATAATTAGAAATTACATAATTTATCATATTTTATGTGCGCAATGTTTTTACGTCAGAGCATCCAAATATTCTTCAGTTGTCTTTACATATTGGTTTAGTGTTTTGATTTCGAGTCTAAGCCTTATGCATTTTTTATATATCTTTTTTATGGTGACTTATGAACTTTTTCCTTTCTTTCTCTCTCCCTCAGATTTTCATCACCGTCAATTGCCTGAGTACAGATTTCTCCTCCCAAAAAGGAGTGAAAGGACTTCCTTTGATGATTCAGATTGATACATACAGTTATAATAATCGTAGCAATAAACCCATTCATAGAGCTTATTGCCAGATCAAGGTCTTCTGTGACAAAGTGAGTAAAGATGACAGTTTGTCATAAAGGTATCTTTGTTATTAGATATTACTTATAACGACATTTCCCTCTTGTCACCTTCTGTCATCTGGTGATGTCAAAATAATCACCGTATCGATCACAGTGGGAGTGGTAATCTTTCACTCTCAGTTCCTATCAAATATCTAGGGAGTCAACTGTATTTTTTTGTCAGTCATTTTTACCACTAATTTAATGACTGATTGACATTGTACTGTGCTATGAATCTGATTCACTTAGATAATTAAGTGAATGTTCTGTCTCAGACACATCAGTGTAACCTTTATTATTCTGTAGGTCAAATGGGGTTTCATCTAGAGCTTTCTGGAATGGAATTGGCACCTATAAAATAAGTTTATTAGTAAACATGTACTCCAGAGGAGATACAGTTTTTGAATCTTCCTGAATCCCACCATAAGAGACAAAGCAATTAGAATAGCAAAGACTAAAATCCGTGATTATGTTACAAGGGATCCTTACACATCCCAAATATAAGTGGGACTAAGCATCAACAATTTCATACTTGGGTGTTATCAGCATCTTTAGGGAAAGCGATGGGCCACTCGATTATCAAAGAACAGGACACCTACAGAATTGCCCAAAGTACTCACTGAAGAGTGAAGTGGGCCATCTGAGGACAGTATGTAAAATTGGAGTGAGAGGGTGTGGATTCTGTAGTCTCTAATTTGCTGGTTGGTGCAAAGGGACAGAACACTGAAGTGTTCTGGGCTATATGAACTCAGGAAAGTTATAAATCGAAGTTCCCTTCTCGGACAAAAACCCTGCTCTGAGAGAAATCTGCTGGGAGTTGGACAAAAAAAATTGGTGCAATGGAAAGAGAAGTTACAAATAAGGAGAGGAAAGGATACAGAATAGTCAGATTTCAAGAAATACAAAACTATTCTCTTTTAACCATTTTGTGAATATACCAGAAACAGGAGCATGAGAGCCACGAAGCTAGAAGAACTATCCTGGCCTACTCGTTTCATTTAGGAATGACCAACAGAAAAGAAAAATAGTTGAGCCACATATAATGTCTCATAAAAAGGATATTAAGATCAGACTGATTTCTCTGCCAGAAAAACATGCTCATAAAACAGGTGAAAATTGTAGCCTAATGTTCTGAAATGAGGTAAATGAAATTAAGAAAATAATAGAAGTTATGAAGATCAACATAAATCACAATTTGAAAAATTCAAGACATAAGATGTTTAGAGAACAGATTGATTTGAAGAGAGATGTGATAGAATTCAGGAAAGAATTTAGAAATAAAAGATTAAAATACTATAATCTATAAAGACTATACTAGAAGTAACACAAGAGTGAATAAACATAACAGATAATGCCTTAAGAGGAATACAAGTTGGGAAAGAACAAAATTTTTAAAATCAGAAGAAATGAAGAAAGAGATGTGAGAGAAAATAATAGGTATAGTAGAGAGGTAAAGAAGATCCAATATACATATAATAGGAATCTTTAAGGAAGAAAACCTAAACAATGGAGTAGCAAATGCTAAAGTGAATAAATCAGGGAAACTTAAAATAGAAAGTACACATATTTGAATGGCTCACAGTGCACTAGGGAAAACTGACCCAGGATAGCCAACACCAAATAGTTAAGAAAAAAGGAAAATATTTTTTTAACATCTAAGTAAAATAAAATAAATATTAAGTCACTTATAAGGAAACTTTATCCTCAGACTTTCAACAATAGCATCTTGTCAGAAGACAATGCTATTTAAGGTAATTAAGTAAAGAAAATGTGAGCCAAAGAATTTATATCCAGCTAAACTGATTTTCAAGTGTGAAAATTACAGGCAAAACCAAAAACAAACAAAAACCATCAAAATAATAATAATAATAATCAGCCCTACAAAAAACCAATGAGCAGAAATTCATAGAATAATCCTTTTTTGGGGAATCTAGTAGAGAACAAACTTTAGACAAACAATATGATTATAAAGGCATGGATAAATGGACTGATAGTAAGCATTGAGTATGTATTTACCTATCGATCTAGTTCTAAATGATGAGAGAGAGAGTAATGGCAATACGATATGTTCTGACAATGTAGACTTAGTACAATTACTTAAAAATTAGGGAAGATGGGGAGAGAATATGAAAAATAGAATAAGCCGCCTAACTGCATATAGATATTAACTGGATATAAAAGGATATGACTTTGGACTAGATCCTGGCGAGAGCAGAGAAAGGGGTAATAGAAGTGAGTAGCTAATTCAGTATTGCCCAGCGCTGTTAAAGGTGCTGCAGTCAGTTGTATCAAAAGTCTACTATGCCATTAAAATGTCTGAAAGTTCTGGTTTAGCAGTGATAGAGTATAAGGAGAAGTGGGCTTCTGTCAGCAGAGAGCAGAGATGGTCATGAGAAGAGAGAAGGAAATACCCTAACCAGAACTGCACTGGGTTTAGGGACAGACATACAGCATAGTGGTAAGTATCTATAAAATCTCAATAGCTTTTCAAATCGTGACAGTTGCATTTAGTGCCAATCATCTAGCTGTCAGAGCAGTAGAACACCCTCAGGGACAGTTAGCCAGTCTCCAGGATGCAGAGGCCAGTTAAGTCAATTGACACAGTTGTGTGGGTGAAAAAACAATGGGTCATCCAGCTTCAGTAACTTGTCCAAAGTCACACGGCGAAAAAGTAGAGGAGCTGGATACAAATACAGATCTGATTCTGAACTCGTATCCCTTGAATTGATAAATAACTTTACACGTGAAATACCAAAATCCAAAAACCTCAACAAAGAGCCAAGGTAGACTTTAAAAACAAAACAAAATAAATCTATTTATATCTTTAATTCAGCATATTAAACATTAAGAAAACATTTTCAAATAATGTACCTCATGGAATTTTTTAAGTATTTAAAAATAACTTGAATTTCCTTACTTTATTCCAGATATTTCAAGGGAGATTGTGGGATTCCCCTTCATGAATCTCCTTTTTGGAAGTGAGGAGTAAAATTAGGAGCAAGAAGAAAGGGAGGGAAGGATGGATGGAGGCACTGGGCAATTCATTTACCTTTATTTTGGTAGTTAGAGTTGAAAGTGGGAAAGAGAGGGTTTATAGGATGCTTATAGAATTATTTTTTCTACAGTGTTGATGTAATAAATACAAAAAAAAATGAGCAAAAATGAAGA
This sequence comes from Pteropus medius, assembly GCF_902729225.1. Taxonomy (NCBI): domain Eukaryota; kingdom Metazoa; phylum Chordata; class Mammalia; order Chiroptera; family Pteropodidae; genus Pteropus; species Pteropus medius. The sequence goes on along the minus strand of NW_024354502.1, from coordinate 20,255,527 downwards.
ATAAGGAGTGTTATATTGTTGTTCGCTTAAGCCATAAAATAGGGACATAAGAAACGAAGAGGGTAAATAAAGAAAATGATCGATTATACCTTTTATTTGAAAATATTTTTTAAATAAATTTTCATTCAGTTATTTTATCTCTAAAAAGGAGAGGGTAGAAAAGAGAGTTCTATGGGTTTATCCAAAGCATCTGTTTCTAAAAGTCATAGAAAGGTAATCTGCAGCAAGGAAAAAAACACACCTTATGGCTAAGAAAACACCTTATTTATGTGTGCTTGTTTATATAGATGTATAAAAACTAGAAATAATCGTATTGACAAACATTGCCAATCTGAAAATAGGCAGCCTTTTCTAAAGCTCCCATTTTAAATATTGGTCTAATACATATCAGTGCTAACTAGAAGAAAATAATTCGAGGATGTTGGGTGAATATTGACATTTATTCTAAGTTGCTAGTGATGTAAAGAGTTTCTACTGGGTAGTTTTTAGTTTACATATCCTGATGTTGAGGGTTAGGAAACTTATAAGGAAGACATCTCATGGGGCATGCAGAGTATATTAACCTTAACCACTACTAATTTTTCTAATAAGCTATATACAAAATTTTTTGCTATAATTTGTTATATTCGCAGCTCTAAATTTAAAACTCACGCCAAACTCACTCCTGGAAGATTAAAAAGAGAAAAGGTTTATTTTTTTGCACTTTTCAAATGGTCGTGTAAATGCAAATGATTAATTTGAATTATCCTCTAAAGCAAAAGAATTAAGAGCTATTCTATTTTAAAACTGTACAATTCTCCATCACGGTCTAGAATCTTAAACAGGTGGAATTTTGCACTATTTATAGTTTTCCAGCTTGATTTCTAATTAATATACCTACAGGATCGCAGATGAAAATAGGGCTTTCTCTAACTTTTTTTGGTATTATACTTATTGAAATATATATGATTATGCATTAAAAATTTTAGGATCTGTCTATATATCTACTTATAATTAATACCTATATCTATAACTTTATATTTAATAACTTCCATTATCTTTGATGAAAAACAAGAATTGTAAACAGTAACTATAGTGCAAAACTTGAGAAATAAAGCCACGTTCTTTTTTTTAAAAAATATATTTTTTCTCTTCATTAATTCTCATTTAGAATGATCTTGGAGGCAATGACTGCTGAAGATTGAAAAAATGCTAAATATATATCTTCAAACCCCCTTCTCAATACCTTGGCTGATTTTAAATAAGTTAAGGCCATGTTTTAATAATAAATTTAGGAGAAACAAGTTAAGTGTCGAATAAAAAACAAAGATAGCCATTACCTCTCAAGAAGTGGCAAAAGTGATCACAATATTATTGGGAAATCTTCAGGCATATTTTTAAAATTTAATGCTCCATAGTGAACATTTAGGTGGAGAAAATTATTTTTAAAAGATAAATTCGGTATTTTTACCAAATTATACAAGTTATGTTCTTTTGGAAGATCTAGTTGGTTGGGTTTTTTTGTTTTTTTTTTTTGTTTTTTTTTTGTACTTTAATAAGAATGGAAAGAATATTTTCATATTTTCTAGAAGGTTCAGGTCACAAATAATCAAAGGAGGGAAGGGATTCTTGGAAGGTTATGTATCAGAGCTTGCCTGGGTGACTGCAGAGTCAAAGCTTTATTTTAGAAATGAGAACTGTGATTCTCCCAAGAGTGTTTAGGCACTATCAGAATTGTTTTGTCATGCTGATTATCTGTCATTCTGGGCAGGAAATTATTTATATAGACCAGGCACCAAGACTAGGCTCTATGGAGAGCTACTCTGTTTTATGTTAATCCCTTGGGTTTACATATCAAAGAATGCCTGTAAAATAATTAGCAGGTGACTTTATTTCCTAAAAATCTACATTGAACATATGTAAGTCTTGAAACATATTAATTCTAGACCTTTTCCTCATAGAAATAGTACAATATAAAACAGTAATTTAGAAATAAAATTGCTTGACAAATTTTGGAGTGTGTCTTAGGTGAATTGTAACTTATATAGGTAAACTTCCACATTTCTATTTATATTAAATGTTACATCATATAGAGCTCCAATTACATTGAAATGCTACATCATATAGAGCTCCAATTACATTGAACATTGAAAGTTTATACTGACAACTCAAAACTTAAAAAGTAAAGCACTGTAAAATAATTACTCCTTTGGTAATAAGAAGCTTTTGACATAAAAATGTGTATTAAAAATATCCAGTTAAAATATAACCGTCCAAATCTTAGTTATGTAAAGCTCTTAGAACTCAACTGGCAGAGATAAGTGCCACCTAAGTATTAGCTATACTTATTTAGTTACTCATTTTTCAAGAAGGAGCACTAAAACTATCTTCTTTATTCGTTGACCACAAATCTCCATTGTTTCATGACCTTACTTTGGCCAGAATTGGAAATCTGATTTAAAAAAATAAATAAATAAGAAAGAAAAGAAGAAGCCAACATGATAAGCAACAAATATATCTCCTTGTTTTAATTCAAACAATTCGTGTCTTTTTCTGTGAATTTCATAGTTCATGACTGTTGTCTATTTTTCTATTGGTTTACTTTTTTTTTAATTTTGATTCATTATATATTAAGGATTTAACACTTTAATATTTTATTACAAGTATTTTCGCTAATTTGTCCTTTGCTTTTTGATTTCTTTTTGCATAACAGAAGGATTACATTTTAATACTATTAAATTTCTCTTTGTGATGATTTGGGGGCCGTATCTAAAGAGTTAGAGGTTGCTGGTCAGTTCGTGCCTCAGTGCTCCTTAAACAGGCTACCACGAAGGGCAGGAACTGTAAATGAGGATCTGAAATTTAGGGGAGGAGTTCAGATTGTGGTGTCTGACTGTCACCTCTCTAGAGCGTCATGAAAACATGGATGCAGATGAACTCTTCTGCACAAGAATGGAGATAGAGAAAGGAAAAAGAAACTGTTGGAACAGCTTATTTGGAGGGAGTGAGAAGAGGAGGCTGAGTTAGCAAAGCTGATGTAGGAGGGCGACCCAAGAGAGGGGAGGATGACCAGGAAATTCTCACAGCCGAGAAGGAAGGAGATAGAAATCATACGTGTATATGCAAAATGATCTTACATCCTGTATATTTTTCTTATGCCCTCCCTCAATTACACCACTGTCATGATTTTGTAAAGTTCCATAACAACAATCAAAATTTTATAGGGAACTCACACTCAATTTTAATGCCCTCTCTGTGCCTGGGAATGATGTTAACAGGCCAATACTTCACCTTTGGACATTGGATTATAATCATTAAAAGTTACTTACCTGGCTTCGCTCAGATAGGGAACTGGGAACTGGCTCTGGTCTTTCTGTATGGATTCAAAATTGAAGCTGTGTAATAGGCGAGATGCCAAAAAATGGGGGGAAATCTGAGAGAAATGGGGTCACTCAGAGGTTCAAAATGTAGTGTAGACTAATGAGTGATCTGAGTCTTCAGAACTGAGGCCAGCCTCTTCCGAGGGATGGAAATAGGGCTGCCCATTCTCCTCCTCTTGTTTTGTTTGTTATCCCTGCGATTTGTGTGTGGACAGTATTTGTGCGTGCTCTGATAACATGCCTAGCATTGTATTTGTTTTTCCCTGTCAGGGAGCAGAAAGAAAAATCCGAGACGAAGAGAGGAAGCAGAACAGGAAGAAGGGGAAAGGCCAGGCCTCCCAAACCCAGTGCAACAACTGTGAGTGTCTTGGAGAGGGGGTGAGCTCTACCGGGTCTACTGGGGAATAGGTAGAAAGCATGGGTTGCGGGTAGAACTATGGCTTGCTTTTTCCTAGCAGTGAAGATACAGTGAATCGTTACTGTGAAAAGCAAATAAAATCAATGATCGCAGAGTATTTGAGCTAAGAGGAACTTTGTGATATCGCGGAGACAAACACTTTCCATCTGTGGACAGAGAATCTAGGACACAGAGAGGGACAGGAGAGTGTGAGGGGATCTGCCTTAGGAGGGTCACTCAGAGTCCAAGTTCTTTCTGTTGGCTTGGCAGTGAGAGAGGTGGGGATCTTTTCAAGTGTGTTCACATTTGAAAAGCTTCATCGGAGAAAGTCATGGAGTTTAGCTTTGACTAGAACGTGAAGTTGAGAGTTCTTAGTCATGCACAACCCTCTCATTTTTGGGTTTTCGGTCATATCCAGCCTCAGATGGAAAGTTGGCAGCCATACCTTTACAGAAGAAGAGTGACATCACATACTTCAAAACAATGCCTGATCTCCACTCACAGCCCGTCCTCTTCATACCCGATGTTCACTTTGCAAACCTGCAGAGAACAGGACAGGTATGACTTACCTCCTAACATCTACTTGCCATTCTTCCGCGGGATTGGTAGAGCCTTAAGATAGAATTGCTTCAGGCAGCATTGTCCTTAAGAATAAAAACCATACTCCATGCATTCAACAAAGAATCAGTCATACTCTATAGAAAATGGATTTTTATGGAAAAAAATGTTTCAGGAAAGGAGACCAGCTTACTAAGGGGAAGAAGTAAATGGGCAGATATTAGTGAAGTGCTGACAAAACAGCGAAAGGGGAAGAAAGTAAGAAGGCCAATAACCTTTGAGTTTTGTTTCGTTTTAGTTTTGTCATGTGGGATTAGCCTGATGCAATAGAGCTCCACCTAATGGTAGGAAATTGAACTACACCTATAGTTTCATTAAGTTGCACCTATTAATGTTTCCCTTAGTAAATTAACAGTTCCCATTGAACAGGTAAATAATTTAACACTAAAAGAAAGATGAAGTTGTAGGCAAGGCTTCTAAAAAACAATTTCCATCTTCTAGGTGTATCTACAAGTGAAATGAAAGAGCCAATATTCAAATAACCTAAGCATGTTTCTTCCAGTCTAACTGCTTAGACACTCATTCTGTTAATAAAAACCTATTAATGTTTCCCTTAGTAAATTAACAGTTCCCATTGAACAGGTAAATAATTTAACACTAAAAGAAAGATGAAGTTGTAGGCAAGGCTTCTAAAAAACAATTTCCATCTTCTAGGTGTATCTACAAGTGAAATGAAAGAGCCAATATTCAAATAACCTAAGCATGTTTCTTCCAGTCTAACTGCTTAGACACTCATTGGAATTGGCCTTAGTCTGGGAGGAGAAGTCAAAATTGGCGTCACTTTCCTTTTTGAGAATATTTTGTCCCCCACTGTTGTTTTGATACGTATGAGACAAAGCACTTATACAACCAGGCTTTTCATTGCTGTTCGTGACACAACATGGAACAAAACACCCACAGCTTTCTCTTAGAGCGCTTCCTACTAGAAACTAATTTACCACTTCCGTTTTGTCTTATTTGTTTGATAGGAACAAGGGCAAAAAAGGGAAAGGAAGACTGTTACGATTTATCAAGATGTGAGGGCCAGCACCACATTTTAGTTTTTAATTCCCAAGAACGTGGTGATCTGTGTATTTACTGCATGGGATTTTGTGGAGCTAGGTTTCCATGCCTTCCAGAGGAGGGACAGTTGAGTTAAATTGTTCTTAGTATTTACTGTCATGATTCTGGCTTCAGCTCCGTGATAGCCTGGCCTATTCTTCTGGCAACATTTCTGTGAATTATAACAAGCTGTAAGTAAATCTTGAGAGAAAAAGTGACCCGACCTGGCTTCTCACGCCTGTCAGTCCTTTGGTCTCACTTGCCCGCTCTGTGTCCTGAGCTGGGCTCCTAGCCCGTGGCTGAATCAGAAGGAAAGAGCAGCTTCGATAGTTTGTTGGTTTCAGCAGCTGCAAAGCAGCCCAATCAGCGTCCCCCCAGACCACTGGTGAAGTTAAGTCCTGTGATCTGGGATCTATCCTTGCAAAGCCTTCGGGCTTTTCTTGTGCACTTGGAATCAGAATTAAAGAATCAGTGAGGGAACCTGCCTGAGCTCCGAGCAACAAAGGATCACTCAGCTGTGCCCTGGAACAATGTGCAAATATTCTGTGGTTGATCCACTTGCTTGGCCAAGGAAGAGCACCCACCCGTGGCTGGTTGGAACTTTAAAGGCTGCCTTTTCTTAGAAGAGCTAGAAGCCTAGGAGATGGGTCCAGAGGCAGGAGGGAAGACGGTGGTGCCATACGATTAGAAGCGGGCATGGGGCAGGATTTGGCATGCTAAATAAGAGCCAGCAATGGCAAGTCAAAAGATGGGCCAGTTTTACCATGAGGTGTGGAGTGGGGGAGGGAGGCAGGCAAGAGTATGCGGCTCAGTAGCCATTGGTAGACGTAAGCCTTATTTAGAAGCAGTTACATCACAGCTCTGCCCACCTGCAGGGCGGGCAGCCCTCTAGTTCACGGGCAGCAAGATATCCTCAAGCCACACTAATGGCACATTGGCCATGGTACAGGGATTTCTGGTCACCCAGGGACATGGACAGGTGGGGTAAGGATCTTCACTGTCAGTCCACATGTACCCCCCAACCCCCTGATCTCACTGATTCACATGTAGATTGGAATATTCATCAGACAATTATTGAAAACTAATATGCGAGATGAACCCAGTGCACAAGAAGTACTGAGACCTTCAGTCTCCCTCTCCTCACGTTAGAGCCCTGATACTTCCCTCAGCTTTTGTCTGGAATGCCTTTAAAAACAAGTGATAAGGGAGTTCGGGAGAAATTATGGGGCACAGAGCCATCATCCTTCTGGATAGTGTGTGCTCTGCAGGTATCAGCCTTCCTCAGAGCTTGTGAACCCAAGGAGAGCAGCAGCCCTCCCTCACAGCCTCCAGAACAGACTAGCCAGTTGTGGTTTGTAAGCCATCTTCCTACAAATCACAGGAGTTCTTGGTAGGAATTCAGGTTCCCAAATTCCAGTCCTGGTCTCTTCAATTAAATTCTCTGAAGGTCGTTCCAAGAGTTTGCATTTATGACAAGGTCTCCAGATACTGTCTGTGCACTCTAAAGTTTGAGGAACGCTCTCTAAAATTAAATTAGTGCAACGAGCCCTACAACTGATAAGGAAGAAATAGTGCATCGTTACACGAACGGAGGAGAAATGGCAATGCAAGGACGGTCATAGGGACAGTGTCATAGAAGCCATTCAGGAGGCCGGAAAACACTTAAGAGAAGGCTGCTTCCATCTTTGGGTTACCAACCAACTTTGCGGAGAGCTGTCCCTTACCCTGCCTTATAGCTGAGCAGGGCAGATGCATTACGACACATTTAGAGAATCCAGCAAAACACAGACTGACATCAGGAACTTTTTCCAAAAAATTCTAGTGATGTGGTCAGTGCTATGGCTCGGGCTCCTCACTTATGACAAGGGTCATTTTGTATGCATCTACATGGACAGTCCCATTTCGTCCATCACAATGACAGATGCTCCAATGCCAGGACTGAAACTAGGGATGGCTGGGAGGAAGCATCTTACCTTCATTGTTTTCTGTTTAAGAAGAAACAAAATATACAATACGACAATAGACATAAGAGATTTAAGAAGGAAAAGTTCCCCTAGGAAATCTGAGCTAATGACCAGAGTGACTCATTCCCAGTGAGTTCCAGGTAACCAGCTCTGTTACATAACCTAAGCTTAGGCTTGGCGGGGTCCCAGGAACCGCCAAGAGCCTTTGAGAATGTTTGCAGGGAGAGTATCCATCTAGACACAGCTGTTTCTCTCCCAGGCAAATGGGGCAAGGACAGTGACAAAATGTACTAGAACCAGAGGCAACTTTGAAATTAATTCGTAAGTGTCCAGTACTAACTTGGGGACTGTTCTTTACTCAAATGAAAATGGTCCTGAAACACACAGATGAAGCTCATGGAAGGCCCACAATTAATTCTTATAAATCATTGGGTCAAGAAGATCTACGTATACAGCAGAACACCCCTGGATCTCTCTTATTGCCTCATAAAATAATAAGAATGCTTCATAATTTCTTTAATTCTGATTCTGTTTGCCACCATGCTGCTCACCGAGAGTGTTTTCTCGAAGATCTTCCTCTAGCCAGGAGCACCTTCAAGAGCTGAGTGACCTTTCCCAGCTTGAAGACCATCGGCTCCTTAATTTCTGTGGTTGAGGGATGTCAGGGTGACCCCTGTGTCCTGGGGTTGCTGCTGCACTCATGGGGGACCCTCTTGCTCCCCTCCCGTCGCCGAAGCACAGTGTCGGGAGTCAGCTCACCTGTGGACTGGATGGGACTGCTTACTCATAGGCTCAGCTCTAGAGTGCTTCTAAACAATGGTTTTTATTTTTAGATCCTGTTAAAATATTTCCTTATCGTCAAAAGCAAGATTTGGCTTAGGGCTGTAGGTAATCTGATCAGACTGACTTGAGCTGGAAACAATCAGATTTTCAATTTTATTTTACTAAAATATAAGAATTAACCCTAGAGAGAATGGGAGGGTTAAATTTGTGTTTTCTTACACACACACACACACACACACACACACACACACACACACACGGCGCATCCTTAAACAGATTTGTCTTTTTTTATGAGACAGTGCAATGCCTTAGGAAAGTCTGTGCATCACGTAATGTATTTCCATTTCTTGTCTTTGACCTACAGTAAGCCTATTGTTTTGTTCCACAGGTGTATTACAACACGGATGATGAACGAGAAGGGTAAGACACTCAGTTCTTTCACTAAACCACCCAAAGTCAGTTCATGTCAGTAGAAGTGACTCTTCAAGCAATGGATAACCGTGGGAGGGAGGTGGGACCTTCCTCTCAGCGCCAGACTCAGAGTGGAGAAATGCTTGATTCTGGGTGGTATCTAAGAGGAAGTCTGGGGGAACGCTGTTCTCCCTCCAAGCCTCTTTCCCGCTCTCTCCTTCCTAAGATCTGCCTTTGAATAACTAGCTAGTTTTCTAAGTGGCATACCTATTTACCAATCACCCAGTTATTGAAAATTTTTTCCGGTCCTGACATAAGATCAAGCTGAACTTGAGGCAAAGCCAAGCAGACAGCCTGCCTTGCTGTTAGTATTACCTGGGCTACCTGCACATACCTCCTGAAGCCCTCGTGCTGGGAAGTGAGCTGGGTGGGCTAGTGAGGCTGGGTTGAGTGGGGCTGGGAAAGCTGAGGACCTTTTCATTGTCCTTAGGATTGTAGATAAGAGAGGGTTTACTTAAGGTCACCCAAGGTTCCCAGTGTCTTGCACATCAAGTATCTGCATAGTGTTTTCTATCCATAACTCATAGACACCTAGAATTTTAGAGCCAAAAAGGAAACTTCAATGTCGTTTAGCTGATCCTCTTTCTTAAATAATGCAACATCTTATACCACATCCTTGAGAGGCTAGTTTTTCATTGAATAGGCCCACTGATGGGAATATTCTGACTATTCTCACTGTGTGCGAAGTAGCTCATTACACTGCTGAATAATTCCAGCCCCGAGAAAGTTAGTCTGTCTGTTGAACTGATGTCTACTTTCTCTTGACTTTGGCTCTAGTTCTGGTCTCTGGACAAGTCTGTTCCTTTCCTCACCATTCCAACATAATTTTACCCCTCAACATCTTAATTCTCCCTCCAGGGGATACCACCAAATTTGTTAATAATCTCTTTAAAATTAACTCTCAGAAATATGTGTGCTTAAAAGCAGCACATGAATTGGAGATTACATGGGGATAGTTTCTTCTTATGACCTGGAGGCTGTTTTTCTCTTAAAACAATCTATGACTACATTCACTTTTTAATGTCTCCATACATTTCATATATGTAACTAAAGTCTCGGTTTGCATTACATGTGTGTAACTAAAATCTAGAGGTAATCCAGGGCTTCCAGATTCTTATGTAATTAATGTATTTACTAATATATTTACTTCTAAAACATTTCAAGGCAGAGTCAGTGGAGCAGATGTTGCTGAGCTCATTTCCTAGAGCAGAGGTGGGCAAACCACAGCCCAAGGACTGGATTGGGTCTGCCACCTCTTTTTGTACTGCCCACAAACGTTTTCAAATGATTAAAGAGATCCAGAAGAATATCGCATGACACGTGGAAATTATATGGAAGTCAAATAGAATTTAATTAATAGAATAAATAGAATTTCATCGGAGCTCGGCCATGTGAATTCCTTTCTGTCTTGTCCATGGCTGCATTGGTGCTATCGCAGCAGGGCTGAGTAGTGGCAGCAGAGACTCTGTTGCCTGGAAAGCCTAAATGTTTGCTAATCTGACCCTTCATGGAAAAAGGGTGCCACCTTCTGTCCTCAAGGATGGAGAATCTCAAAGGAGTCAAATAATTTCCCAGCTGATTAGCAGTAGAACCTCCTCCAGCATCTGACCTCTAAATTCTGAGTTCTAAATTTTCTGAATACTTAATTCGATTGTTCTTTTTATCTTGGCACGTGAGTAATATATTTCCAGTGGCTGGAATAAACAGAAATGATTAGTGCTATCAATTCTTATCTGTTACTCACATATTTTACAAGGGACAGGGTGGCATCATGGGAAGAATGTTGACTCTGAGTGTAGGCAGCCCACGTTCCCCTCCTGGGCTGCGGCTGACCAGTGGGAGGCCTTGGGCTGGCTCCTTGACCTCTGGGTTTCGGTTTTCTCAATTATAAATTGAGGATTTTATCTAAGACTATCCCTAAGATCCTGTCTCATACTATCATTATATTATTCTCATGGGAAAACTTAGCATCCTGAGTGAGAAGTGCCCAGGACCTGAATGCTACTTCATGTATAGACCTCGTTTAGTCTACCTTGGCCTAGGTCATCCTTCCTTGCAAGTTGGAAAATTTTACATGGCCCGTTGACCTACTTCTAACTCCTTTGGCTTGACCTCTCTGTAAGAATTACCCTCTGTTATGGCATAATCTTGAGGCCCACAGCCCATTTCTTACTCTGATACATTTTCTGATTAGAGATCAGTTGAGCAATATGGATGGCCTTGGAGCCTCCATGTTATTGTATAGCAGGTATTTGGCTATTGTTATATGTAAAAGTAGTAACAGTCACTGAATTCTTGGTTGGGCACTGTTCTAAGTGCTTTATATGCATTATTTCATTGAATTCTCCCAAAATACCTATGGTGAAGTTGGTATTATTACCTCCACTTTATAATGAGGAAATCGAAACTTCAAGAGATTAAGAAACTAGTTCTAAGTCGCACAGCTGGTAAATGAGAGAAGCAGGATTTGAGCCCAGGTCTAGATGATAGGTACCCTGTCACCCAACTCTCTTAATTCTTGATCTGTGGCTGCCAAGGAGGCATCAAGAAACAGGCCATCATTGTGATAGCTTTCTGGCCATGACAAAGGGACACCCTTGGCACATCTGTGGAGTGCAGGACCCAGATTCTGACAAGCCCAGGTGAGTGTACCTGGCAGAGGGGGTCAGTTCACCAGCCCTGAGGAGTTCCACCTTTACTGGCATTTGCACATCTTCCATCAAGACTGTCCCTGGCCAGTTCTTCACTCTGCCAGCTAGGCGTAATCACATTAGTGTGAAAGCATCTAAATGAGTCTTTGAAAGCATCATTCAGGCAACTGCCAGCTGCAGGAGAGGCACACCAGAGCCCTTCTCCCTGCAACTCTGAAGCCAGAGTGGTGGTCAGACAAAGACTTGTTCACAAAGTAGGAGAGCTTTTTAGCCTGAAGTGTCAACAAAACTGAATGCAACGAATGAGAGAAACTAGAGAAAATTAACATGAGGTAAAATGGGGAGCAATCAGCAGCCAACTGCGTAAACTGAACAAAAAGGGAGCACCTATTTGTTCCTGCCTTCTTGTCTAATGATAAAGTATTTGAGGTGACTTCAAGTGCTGAATTGGAGATCAGCAGACCCTATGCAGGTTTATTTTGTAGGCAGTGGATACAACAGTTAGATACAGAGGCTTTTGGACATGAGTTCTCAGCAGCAAGCCTCTCGCTACATTTGGGAGTCAGCTGGGGAGCTAAAAGATACTCATGAACAGGAATTTTGATACAATTGATGTGGGATGCGGCTCAGGCTTGGGGACTTCGAATAGTCCCTAGATGATTTTAATGCTCAGCAGTTTTGAGAACCACTGCTCTAGAGCCTGTCAGCCATGAATTGAATCTGGTCTTGATCTTACAAGCTCTGTGACTTAATAGAACAACCTTATGGACCCTCAGTTTTCTCATCTAAAAATAGCAAATAATAATACCCACCTGCTAGAGTTATTATAAACATTAATATATAAAATGTCCTGATACCTGAAAGTGCTTTTAAAAAAATCATAGCTATTTTTATTGTTAAGATTCCTTGTCAGGCCCTGAAAAATGATATTTAATTGAAAGATGGAAAAGAGGGAGATGAAGAAGAATGGAAAGAACAAACCAAACAGAAAGAAGGTTCTGTAGAGCACGGGCCCTTTAACCAGGAAGCCATAGAATGGCTCTGATGGGGAATAATATGTAGATTAACATGCAAATGTCATGCACAGCGAGAAATTCCATTTCTGTTATTTCTGGTGATCTGGTCTCCATCTCCATCTGATTTCTAGTTCCTGGAAATCCCTTCCTACGTCGATCCTCTGTCCACAGTGGTCCCCAATGAGGTGCCCCCTGTTCCAGCCTGCTGTGAAGTCCCTTTAATCTCTGTGGCTTCTGCAGTGCATCTGGGGCATGGGGATCTTTGGCAAGTTTGGGCATCCCGGTGTCTGGAGGACAGTGGTCTTCCTCCAAGATCCTGCCGTCACTGTGGGATGCTGCTTGGGATCCTTGGACCTCAATCCCTCTCCAAGAACTTCTGTTGTCCCCTTGCTTCTTCTCAAAGGCGCACCACTATCTCTCTTGGAGCCACCTTGTATAACTTCCTCAAAGGCCGAGACTGAGGAAAACAAAAGCCAGAAGAAGACAAAGTTGGGAAGGGCAGCTCCGTAGACTGGTTCCATCCCAGCTCAGAGTCAGCTCCCCAAAGCAACTTCACTTATTAGATTCTGAGTGACTCTGGCATAAGTCCCTGCCTTTCCTCTGGCAGGAGGGATGGTCCTGCAGATGCTGCCGGACCAAACCATGAACCTAGTTATCGTGCTGCTGAGAAAAGAGGCAGTTCTAGATGTTCCTCTTCCGTGGAAGCCAACACTTCCATTAAAATTCAGTACCCTTTGGGGAAGTTAGTGATTATTAACCTATCACCAGTGAGTGCATTTAAACAACCTGATATTAAACCTAAAAAGTCATCACCCTGTGTTCATAGCACAAAACAAAATTACTGAAGAATTCTGTGCCGTTTCTCTTAGAGGAGCAATTTCCCAGAGAACCAGCACTTTTTGTTGCTGTTCTCAGGGTTGCTAGGCAAACCATGAAGTGTAGGCTGTAGTGGGCTATGTTTTACCACGTACACATGAATATAAGGTGATTACAGATATAGGGTGATTTCCCCAATCTCCTAAGGGGAGATGAAAACAGATTAAGGCTTTGGGGCCAACTTGAGTAGGCAAATCTTTATGAATATAGCCAAAAGCGTCAGTGATCTACTGCTACTTGCTTTGTTAATTTAATTACACACACATGCAAAGAATAGTATATAATTTAGAAATATCTGCCATTTATGAAACACTTTTATTCAAATTCTTCACAATTCATCTTTGACATCGGTATCTTTCTCATCGTTAAAGTTACTTTTTCTCATTTCACACTGTTTAGCAGGACAATTCTTCACTGCCATCAAAGTTGAGATATAACACTTTTTAAATCCACATATATGAGACTGTCCTCAGAAATTTCATCCCAAGCCACAAATATTAATTCTCGTAACATTAGAAATAGTTACATAAGTGACTACCACAATGTTGCCTCCATTTTGAAATTTCGTTTTTAATTAAACTTTATTTTGAGGTAACATGCTGTTGTAAGAAGCTCTCATCCCCTTTTCAATTGATGTATTTTTATGTTTTACTGTTCAATATTGCATTTTAAAACCCACTCAATAATACCAAAATCTGTACCAGATATGCAAGGAAGGTTTTAAAAATATTTATGGAAATGGAAATCATTCTTTACCATCTCTCATAGCCAGATTGTCATCAGTTTCTTACATTAACACCAGTTATTCTTGCTTGCATACTAGTTTGCCATTTTGTAAATTGGAAGATATAAACTTAAGACTTTTAAAACTGAGCTTTACTTCCTTTTATAAATTTAACCTATATTTACCCATTCTGTTGCTCTTCATTCATTCATTTATTTCTGTTTCTCCTTGTAAATATTTTTCTTCCTGCCTGAAGAACCTTAGTGTTTCTATTGTTTTTTAGAACTTTGGCAAAGAACTTTCTCATAGTTTTTTGTTTGTTTGTTTATTTGTTTGTTAACATTTTTATTTTGTAGTCACTTTCACAGGATATTTTTGCTAGATATCAAATTCTAGGTTGACAGTTATTGTCTTTCAATTTTGCTTTTCATCATTTCTGTTGAGAAGCTGGCTGTCTGTCTTATTGTTGCCACTTCAGATGTACCTTTCCTCCCTCCCTCCTCCCTCCTCCTCCACTCCCTCCCTCCTCCCTCCTCCCTTCACCTTCCTTCCTTCCTTCTTCTTTCCTTCCTTCCTATTTTCTGGGGAGGCCGCTTCAAAATTTTTCTCTTTCTCCTAGGTTTTCAGAATTTTTACTTTATGTTTCTACATGTGGGTGTTATTTGTATTTTTTTCTAATATGGCTTTTTATGGCACTTATTGAATCTGTGGGTTAATGTATTTCATCAGTTTTGGAACATTCTTGGCTGTTATCTTTTTAAGCAGTGCTTTATCTCTCTTTCTCTACTGCTTTGAGATTTTATATGTGTATTCAAACTTTTTAGTGTGCTTCTATGATTTTTATGTTCTTTTCTGAAATTTCCATCCTCTTTACTCACCATGTTTCAGCTTGGATATTTTCTATTGATCTAACTTTCAAGTTTTCTCTTCTGCTGGGTCCAATCTACTGTTAAACTTATCTATTGATTTTATAATTTAAATTATTGCACATTTTTAGTTCTAGGATTTTCACTTAGTTTACTTATTTAATTTATAGATTCCAGTTCTTATATGTCTTGTTATTATTTTTATGAACACGATAATCACAATTATTTTTAAGTTCAAATCTGATAACACAAATAACTGTCCTATAAGCGTGTTATCTGTGAGTCGGTGTATTTTTCCTTTGGTCCTGTTTATTAGTATATTTGATAAACATTGGTTGAATGATGAATAATGATAATATAATTATAATATAATTATGGTCCAGATGACCATATTTTTATCTTGTGAAGGTTTTCTCTGTCTTCTGGTGTGCAGCCTGAGTGAGCGCAGATCACCATAATTGAGTTGGGGGCAGAAGTGACCCAAAGCTGGGTTGCAGTTTGTGTTAGCCTCAGACTACTTCTAGTTCATCTGAATTCCTAGATTATAGTTCTGAGAGATTTTCTGTGGGCTTTCTTCTTTTCTGGGGCCTGCGATCTTGGCATTGGGAGACTTCAAAACCTCCTCTATGATTTTCAAGGGCTTTCTGCTTAACTTCTCTTTCTTTGGTCTGTGCAGCTTAAGAAGTTGGCAAATACTTCAGAAGGAATATTGCAGTGTCTGGCTCATTTTTCTGTGCTTCAGTACTTTATGGTAGTTTGACCTTAAGCCCTGGATACCTTTGCAGTCCTAAACACCATTTTCTGTTTCTCTAACACCATGAAATTGCCCAAAGCTGTGTAAAGTTCTTTGCCCTTGGCTATGTGCCTCTGTGGAATTACTGTCCTCAACTTCCAGTCAAGAAGTGGCGAATGCTTTGAGAGGAAAAGTTGCGCACTGAGTATCAGCTCATCCTCCCTCGGTTCTCATCTCAGCTCCTTGAGTTCTGGCTGACTCTTAAGCAGTCCTCAATATCATCATTCAGATTTTTTTTTCATGCTTTTTTTTTTTTTTTTTTTACATTGTTCCTGTTGGGAATATTGGTTTACCACAAGCTACAACATCTTAGCCAGAAATAAAAATATCTGTATTTCCTCTTAAAATAATCCTTCTGGGGCCTACTGACCTAGTCATTTATTACTTGTAAGTTTGAGCTCTCAACTATAGTAATCATTACTAAATCTATGTGTGAGTTTTGTTTGTTGATTGGTTTTTTGTTTGTTGTTTTTTCACTGATAAATTCTATCAATATCCCAAGCTAGCATTGATTAAAGTCATTTTGGGATGATGGCTTCTTCCCCAAAGAGTAATTTGTTGTTAGAAATAAACTGAGATTAAATGAGAGACTTCTTGAGGACTTAAATATAAAGAGGCCCTCCTCTTTTCTGAAGCAAACACGGGGGGAAGAATGTCAATTTATTTAGGGTATAAATGGCAATCAGCCTACATAAGCCATACGCAGAGTTGTGAGGGATAAACTATGTCTCTGTGATGCCTGCAACTTCTCTCTGCACTTTATTTTGCCACCTTCTCACTAGGCACCAATGCCTAGTGCAGTTCAGCCTGGTAGGTAGGGCACTGCCTTTTCCAGATATGGCCAGAGACCCAGGCTTCAGACCTGAACACTTCCAGTTTAGCCCTTTGTTTATACTTTAGGCACTTGTTTCCCTGAGATTGACCCCTCAAGGTGACAGCTTCATGTTTTCCTGGACCTGGAGTCACTCCACATATTATCATAAATTGTGCCAGTGGGATGGAGACTGATAACAGAGAAACCACTTCTTTTTGTCCTCAAGTCCTTTTGTGGTTTAATCAAATGTGATTGGACAGGGCATCAGGAGACCTAAAACTCATGCTCTTTTTATCTTCAAATGGGGAAGTCTTTTCTGCCCTTCTTTTCTTGCCTTGTTTTGAAAGTAAATGTCACAGTTGAATTCAGACCACACAAACTTACTGACTCCCTACTGGGTTTATAGATTTGAAGGTGTGAAAAAGCACTTCTGAACTCCCAAGAAAAATGTGGTTTATCCAAGATGTTATTTTAATGGCAGAGTTTGCCATGGCTCAAAATGGGATGCTATCAAAAGTCAGAAGAACTGTAAAAATATAAATAAATCTTACTTGGTGAGAAAAATAAAATCACTGGTTTAGGAACCCTCACACAGCATGAGTGATGGTCCGGTGATATTTCAGGCTGTTTACCCATTGTTAACCTTCTGGTCACTGACAGCTGTGTGCATGGATTTTTAATCTTCTGCTCCTAAGGTCCTGGTGACTCCAGTTCCAAGGCATGACAGAATAACATGACCTCCTTTTACGACAAGGTAGTGAGGGGAAGACAGAGGGAACAGTGCCCTAAAAACTTATTATCACCTCCACCTGGGACTTCGGTTTGAGCTTTCCTTCTAGTTATTTCCATAGTTTGACTTACTACAGAATAAAATAAGAGAATGCTGACTGTTAAGATCATTTCTTAGACCCTCACTCATCATCACCTGAGATTTAGTAAGTACCTTTATCATGAGGCTGTCCCTCAAAGTCGAGTTCTCTGAACAGTCTGTTTCACTTATTAGCTGCATTGCTCAGCATAAGACACTTAACACTCTGAGCCTTAGTTTGATCATCACTGTAATATGGGTAAGATTT
Source organism: Pteropus medius (assembly GCF_902729225.1). Classification (NCBI taxonomy): domain Eukaryota; kingdom Metazoa; phylum Chordata; class Mammalia; order Chiroptera; family Pteropodidae; genus Pteropus; species Pteropus medius. The sequence goes on along the minus strand of NW_024354502.1, from coordinate 20,238,078 downwards.
GTCTTTGCTCTGGCTGGCTCACAGAGTCCATAACACTGAGCATCAATGATTTCTTTTCAAATACTGTCTATTTTTCCAATTTCCATTCCTCTCAAACAGTCCCCTCCTTCCTTAGAGTGCCCAGAGATGTCAGGGACTTTGGGAGGAAATGCAGAACCATCAGAACTGGCCCAGTTGGGGACATGCAGGGCCTCTGTTCCATGGACTCCCAGGAAGGGGGACTGAAACCCTCTCCCAAGGAAGAGGAAATGCTGGGCACCCGGTGTCTGGGTCCCTAGGGAACTTCCACCAGTGCAATCTCATCTGCTCCAACCAGATAGAGCCACAGAATAGCAGGAAGTCAGGGCAGCCTCTTAACTGGGAACCCATGAGGCAGAGCTGCAACATTTCTACATGTCCCCACTGTGCCCTCAGGGGGTCTGGCAGGAGAGTGCAGGACCCCCCGGGCCCTAGCTAGATGGGAGGGGGCTGATATAACTTGGAGACCACGCAGACACAAGGGCTCACTCCTGGTACTCCCCAGACCTGATCTTCTGAGCAGGAAGAGGGGTTAGTGCAGGACAGAGGGAATAAAACCCAGAGTTCTCACCTTTATGGATCCATATTCAGCAATGGGGAGTCTGTCTTAGGTCCATGCCCTGAACATACTGGTGTGTGTGTTCTGCCTCAGACAAGCATGATTTGGGACCTGCAAGGGGGAAGAACAAGGTGGGTGAGTGGACCCAGTATACCAACGAGGGTTGGTATAAACAAAGGGAAAGATAGGACTGACGCATACATGAACTTTAGTTTTGGCATCCTGACTACCTCACTTAATACTTTCTGTTCATCTCTTCCAGCAGCAGTGTCCTCGTTAAACGGATGTTCAGGCCCATGGAGGAGGAGTTTGGTCCAACCCCTTCCAAGCAGATGAAAGAAGAAGGGATGAAGCGAGGTACCTCTTGTGCTGGGGCACTCCGCTGGCATCGCTGAAGTGGCCCATCCTCCCGTCAGAGTGGGGGTGGCGTGCCCAGGCCAGACCCCTGTGGTTCAGTGTTGGCCTGGGGATTTTTGATTGACACAGAAAGTTCATGATCTTCTCCTCTGCTTTAAACCCTGTATTTTAAAACACTATAAGCAAACATTCATTCTTTGTGGGCACTGGTTCTTTCCTTTGCTTTGGGAGAAATGTAATGAATATACTGGCTCATCCAGCAATGAGATATAAGGTTAAAAAGAAATTCTTGCTGTGTATGTGACAATGACATCTCATAAGCACCAGCAACTGAGAATCATTCAATAGATGCACACAATTAATCTCTCACAAATAAATGAGCCTGTTTTCTGTGACATCACAATTTACTCATATTTTCTCAGGCAAGGGCCTTATTCCATTTCACCAAGAGAGTAAGAAATGAAGCGTGAGCATGTCAGCTTGCTTAGCATTTGACGTTGTACACGACCCACTGTCCTTCCTCAGAATAAGAGGAAAGTGTGGGGAGAGGCAGAACCCCTCGTCCCCCCATATCCTGCTGTAGCCAACACCGAAAGCTTCCAGAGATCTTTGTCTTATATAGTACTAGACTCTTAATGAGTCAAGTTACCATGTTACATATATTTGCCATCTGCACAGGCTTGCATTTTTTGTTATTGAGAAATTTTATTTTTTGTCAAAATGAGATTTGTGTAACAATCAAGAGATCCCCTTTGTGGCTTCCTTTGGCCACGTAGAGTTGTATAACCTTGGAAATGCCATCTTCTTAGAGTCTCCATTTGTAAAGTGGGGATGACAGAAATATCTACTTCATAGAGTTGCTGTGAGGACTGATGAGTGAATGTATATGTATTTATTTTATTTTATTTTTCAGGCGAGGCAACCCTTGGTTGACCTCACAGATTACAATCCCTTATTTTTTATTTTTTACACCTAAAGCACCTAGTCTTCCTAGGTGGTCTCCCATCCAAGTACTAACCAGGCCCAACCCTGCTTAGCTTCCGAGATCAGACAGGATCAGGCTTGTTCAGGGTAGCATGGCCGTAGACTTGACAAGCAAATGTATAAAGCACTTAACTCCAGTGCCTAGTACACAGTGAGCACTGTGTTCACTGTTATAACTCTCAGCTTTATTATTAGACGTGGATCTAATAATATATTATCATAACTGTGAATAAGTAACTAGTGATTCAGAATGCAAAGATTATAGATGTCTGGATAGTGTTAATTAATTAGAGTCATTTAAACCTTTAAAAGATTTTCTGACTTCACAGGCTCGCCATCAATATTCAAGAGCATTTTGAGCTCCCTTCCTGCTTGGCTTTTGTAGCTCATACTTAAAACGAGAGCGGGGCTATACAGAAATCAAAGAAACATACAGGCAAAATTAATTATAGTTTGCATCTATGTTTAGTGCATGCTGGCTAGTCCAAAGGTTGTGTGTTTCAAATTATTTTGAGATTGTGAAGTCAGCACAAAAATTGCCACTTGGAATTTGGATTGGGCTGTGATAAAAGCAAGTCTTTGGCCTTTGAAACATCTATCACATAGAGACACATGAGGGCGCTGCAACCTACCAGCTATAGAGAAAAATGTTCTCTCAGGAGTGGCTTTTCTTTGGAAAAGGACCCTGGCGTGTCTGAGCCCCCTGCCCAGAGCTTCCAGTCTGAGCTGGTCGTTGACAAGCAAGAGGAACTAGGGTCAGCGATGGTTCTTATTGTTGATTTGTTAGCAGTTCTCCAGGAGAGAAAATGAGCATAATTATCACTGATGCCATTATTTGTTGTATTTGCCTTTGTAGCCACTTCTCAGGGGGGCTCCCTTGGTGTCACTTGGGGCTGCCTCTGTGGCCCTCTGCCTGTGTCTGTACAATGTCTGGGATGTGGGATGGTTGTGATGGCTGTCGGCATCAGAGTGACTCTCAGGAGTGCTGTGCCGCAGATATGCAGTTAATGAAAGCCGACTCCCAGGCACACTGTGGGAGTGTGCTGTGAGCCCAGCACGCTCTGTGTGTGGCTACCAACAAGCCCAGCGGGAGAATGGTGGCACTGCCTTGTGGGGGTTTCTCCCACAGCTCGTCAACAGGCCACTATGCCACCTTTAACTCTGTCCGGTGACACCTGCAGCTAGAGTAACAGCCATACTATTTTAAAGACAGTAATTTTTTAAATGTCAGTGTATTTGTTATTTTTTATACTATATATACATAATTTTTAAAGCATTTTATTTATTTGCCCCTCCCTTAAGACAGTAATTTGAAAAGATTTATAAATCCAATGGAAGCAGTACTCCATTTTAATAGAACATAGTTTGGGGTTACCTTAGGATCAGATTGCTGGAAATGACATTTTTCTGCTGAAGGATGTGGGAAGTTATAGAGTATACATCTGTAATAACCACTAGTGATGGGTTGCATTCTTTTGTTGTTTGTTTGTTCTTTATTTTTTTAACTTTAATTTTTCTCATTTAGTTGTCATTTAGGTCCTACAGCCTAATTGTTTCTCATTGTACTGCTAACACTGAGTCCTCTTACATCGCCATTAGGTCACGAGACCATTTTAGCTGAAATGGAGGCTATAAAATATTCCATCCAAAGGATTAAATTTGGAAATCTTCGGAGACACAATCTGTTTATTTAATTAGAATTTTGTTTTTATACTAAGTAAAGAGAAGAAACTGCAATGCTTAAGTGTTGTGTGTGTGTGTGTGTGTTTGTGTGTGTCATACACAAACCAAACATCTGTGGGCCGCAGAATGAAAATGCAAGCAGAACCCTTGTGCATCCATGTAGACGTTGCCTTTATAAAGCAGCAGCTTTAACGACGTCCTTGGAGATTAGGGAGGAGAGAGAAAAGGTATGAGTTAGAGCTGATTTCATTTCCCAGCTCTGACCTCATTCTTTCAGGTTGGTGGTGACTGGGGTGCAGCTGGTATCTGACCGTAGCCAGATCCAGGCCTCTCAGGGCTTTCTGACGTGCACATGCATCCTGGGGTGGTACATGCACAGGGGTGCAGGCTTTGGCCTCGGCCCTCTGCCTTCACTTTGAAGGAAGAACCGGAAGCCATGTGTCACTGGGAGAGCGAAGGGCAGTCAGCTCACCGGGGCTGGAAGGCCACATCTGAATGGCAGTTCCCAGTTCTTTGGGGGAGCTAAGCCCTAGTGCACTCGCTAGTAGGAAGGGTGTGCAATGTGGAGTGTCTTCGCCTCAAATGACACCCAGGGTCCCTACCACCTCTCATTTTCTGTGCATCGCCAAATGCAGAATGTTGTGTTATGGAGAAATGAACAGAAAGCTGCATTCATCTTCACTGGGGGCACTAGAACCACAATGGCTTCATGACAGCATCTACTGATTGAGGAATGGGGGCTTGCTGCGTGCCGGGCAGCTAAGCATCTCACATGGAGGCTATTTCATTTAATCCTCACAGCAACCCTATGAGGTAGATATTATTATTATCCCTGTTTTACAGAGAAAATCAAAGCTCAGAGAGGTTAAATGACCAGAGTCCCACAGCAGACTGAACTTGGGTCAAAGCCAGACTTGTTGTCTCTTACCAGTGTGCCACTGAAATGCACCATCTCTCTCCCAGGCCTTTGCACAGCTGTCGGCTGGAGTTTGTTCTCCCTGTCCTCTCTCTCCTGGCCTGCCCACCTCCCTTGCCTGTGGTGATGCCTCTATACCATTTGTAACTCAGGACTCTCCTTCAAGTTAACTTTCTGGGAGCCCAAAAAGCTCAGGCTCCTGTAAGCACCCTATCTTTTTCCTTCATAGCTCTCATGACTCTGTCTAGTTGTCTGCTTATTTGAGGAATGCCTGCCGTTCTAAGTGGACTATGAAGTCCTTAAGGGCAGACAGCATCTTAACTCATTGCTGCAATCTCAGCTCCAAGCACACAGCCTGGGACCTAGGGGCCCAGATAGGCATTCAGTAATATTCGTTGAATGATCAAATAAATAAATAGAAGACAGAGGTCACAGAAAGAGATGTCATAAAGAGCTCATGTAGCCACTTTGAGAAATTCAAAAGCGAACAATGGTGAACAATGGGTAACAGCCTGTTAGGTGTTACCCAATTGTCAGGTTATGTCATTGAATCGCTCCTCACCGCAGTTGTCTGTGGAGGTACTTCATCACCCTTACAGGATGTCATCTGCGTCAGGGGTCCGAGGTTTATTAGAAGATGTTGTCGGTCTCTGACACCTATGTGACAGGAATCATCTCCTGTGACAGCAGCAAAGTCGTGTGGGCTCCTCAGTCATCACTTTCCTCCTCCTTGTTTTTCAGTGCTTTTGTACGTGAGGAAGGAGACTGATGATGTGTTTGATGCCTTGATGTTGAAATCTCCCACGGTGAAGGGTCTGATGGAAGCGGTAAGCCACAAACCCCTTTCAACCTCCAGAAAATCTGCTTGTGTTTTCCTGAGCTGGAATCCATTTATTAAAATGCAGCCTTGGTGTTAGCTCCGGAATGAGCTTACAAAGAAAAAGGGAAAGCAGAGATTTATGGTGACACTGATCTCCATACTGTCAGGGCTTATTAGCATTTCCAGGAGAAAGAAACTGAAAAACTGCCAATTCCCTGTCAGTTTAAGGCTAATCGGTGTAAGATGCCATAGAGGAAGGTTAAACTGTGAATTTGCATTTGTCTCTGCGTGAAACCAAATTAGACATGTTTAACTTCCAGATATGTACAAAACAAAAACAATTAGGAAGTGTCTTGCTAGCTGTATGATAGTGTAATCCAAAATAAAAATATGAACTCTTTCGGTTAAGAAAGAACATATATATTGCAGAATTCTGAAGTAAGAGTCTAAGTTCCTTCCTCCCTTATCATTCCCAGTTTAGTCTAGCATTACCCTGCTGGGGCTCAGAAAAAGTTATTTTATATTTTATCCATATACTATTTATCTTAATATGATTTTAATATGACTCTATTTTGAATATGATTTCTAACTTCCTCCCACCCTTTCTTCTTTCTGTACAACTTGTTGTAGAAGGTCCAGGTTTTTTATAGTGGCGGAGACAACGAGACCTCCAAGGGACAGTCCATTTATGGACCGTTGTTGGTTTGCAAAATAGCTACATTAGAAACAGCATCTTGAGTTATGAGGCAAAGTGTTAAAATGCATAAGATAGTGCCTATAAGTGGAATCATACAGTACTTGGCCTTTCGTGGCTGGTTTCTTTTAGCCCCATTTCATCATGTTTTGAGGTTCTTCCATTTGTAGTATAATCAGTACTTCATTCTTTTTTATGGATGAATAATATGCATTGTGTGGATAGGTCACATTTGGTTTTTTCATTCATCAATTCATAGACATTTGGATTTTTCCACCATCTGCTATTATGAATAGTATTGCTATGAACATCCATGCACAAGTTTTTGTTTGAACACTTGTTTTCAGTCCTTTGGGAGTATATACCAAGGAGTGATAGCCAGACACAAAAGGTCACATATTACTTGATTCAATTTATAAAAAATATCAAGAGAAGGCAAATACATGGAGACATAAAGCAGATTAGTGATTGCCAGGAGCTGGGTGAAGGGGTAATGAGAAGTGTCTGCTTTGTGAGTTTCCTCTGGGGGTGAGTAAATATTCCAGAGCTAGATAGTCCTGATGTTTGCACACCATTGTGAGCGTACTAAATGCCACTGAATTGTACACTTTAAAATGGTAAAAATGGCAAATTGTATGATATGTCAAAGAAAAAATTATTGATTACTTATTTGAATTTTTTAAATGCATAAGAGTGTTAACAGTGCAGATTTCCCACTCCCCTCTGGGGCTGGTGTTGTCAACAAGTCCCCAGGTGGTTCTGAGCTGGGCACTGTGGTTCTGAGCTGGGCACTGAGGACCACCCTCTCAGAAACACTGCCGAGGGTTTGGTAATCTATTCTATTCGATTTTGCATTGGGATGGGGTTACCTGTTACTGAATCTGCTGTGCCTGAAGGAAAATCGAAATAGAAATGAACACAACAAAAAACGTGACCTACATCTCTTCAAATCAACGAGAATTTTAAAAAATGACCCTAAAATTACCAGAGGTAGACTTATGAGCTAAAGAAGTCTATAAAAGGCTCAAAGCTCTCTGGGGTCCTTTGGATAAATTTCATTACCCTAACCTGGCCTTTAAGATCATATTACTGAAACTGACTTACCTAGGACAATGGTGAATACAAAAATTAACTAAGTAGTTGTTTTAAATGTATAATCCCAGACTTCAACTCCAGATTCTGATTCTGCTGAATCGGAGGTGGAGTGGTGGTGGAGGATCAGGAATCTGTAGTTTAACAAGCTTTTCAGGTGTTCTGAGATCAGTCAGGTATGAGAACCACTGATCCAGACCAATTCTAAACTGATTCATTAAGCTATGATTCATTAAGCCTTTTCCCTTGGTGTCTTTCTTTCCCTTTCGTGACATCTGGCCTGATCTATGAGTGCTCTGTAGCTGTGGTCATGCTGGACCACTGTGGGGGTAAATGTCACCTTCACTCGCACCCGAACGTTTGCAGGCACTTGCCACCACAGCAGAGTTGAGCTTTTGATGCCTCTTAGGGGAGCTCGTTACACCTCCCTTGTCCTGCTTAGCCAGGGCCCAGGGGCAGGTGGTGCACAGTATCCTTTGACCTTGTACATCATGGAGAGATCAGAGTTCCCAGGCTGACTCTGGTCAGATTCCTCAGAGCAGTTCTGACTTCATCACTCCCTCATTAAACCTGGTAGAGAGGTTTTATCAAAGCACCAACACAAGGATCTCCTTGCTTCCTAAGTTGTGCAGATGGGAAAGTCAGGTCTGAGAAGCTGTTCAAGATTCCCAGGCAATGTGGCCTGGTGGTAAACTCTGAAGGAATGACACTAGCGGCCCCTGAAGTTGGGGGGCAGCTGTAGGGACAACAGGGTCTATTTAAGTGAAGACTTCAGTACACCATGAAGTGAGAAGGCAGAATTTTGAAGAATACTGGCTTCTGTTTACTGTCATTGTTCCCTAAAGTTACTTGGGACCTGAGTGGGGTTAAAGGGCTCTCTCCAGGGTGTGGGTTCTCTGAGGACCAGCGCCTTCCTGGAGTATGACATTTATCTCTCTGGCACCAACACACACAGGTGGAGACAGCGTAGCCTAGTGAGTCATCATGTGGAGTTAGAGCTCAGAACACAGAAACCTGTGTTCATTTCCTGATGGTGCTCCTTACTAGCTGGACAAGCTTCTTAACCTCTTCTTCATCCTCTACATGGGAATAATAATAGTACATTCCTCACCGGGTTGTTGTGGGGATGAAACTCTCTGCCCGATTCCTAAGTACCCGATAGAGCTTAGCTTTCGTTACTAGTCATCGTTTGGGGTAGGAATCAGAGCTTGAAAAGTCACAGAGTAAAGATTTTCCCCTTTTCCTCAGATTTTGGATTTCTCAAATGACCAGCTTCTTATAGACATGGTCTGAAAGATGGAAAGTTATTTTGGCTCATGATTCCATTATATAATCTTCCACTAACTTGGCATTTCAGAGGAGGCATGGAGCTGTGGAAACAGTACAGGGAACCAGATCTGAAATTCTGGAAGCTGTGTGGGGAGTTCCCTCCTGAGCCTCCATCTAGAAAGCTCCTCCCAAGAAATGATCTTTACACTCCACAGTCTAAAGTCCACATTAAACAAAGCCTCAAAACAAGAAGGCAGTGTGACCCTAACCTCTATGCTCTGTTATCACTCTTATTCTTAAAATAAGATCACGTGTGGGATTTTATATTTTTTAATAACTAAAAGCTACATTTAAAAAACCCTAACTTTTAAGGAAATCTGTTTAATCAAGAAATATTATGCTTGATCTTGAGCCATCGCTTTGAATTCTGTCACTGGTTCAAAATGGCTTCCCCTAAAACACAGTCCCCCACTCATCATGGACCCAGCATGTACTGTGGGGCTAGGATGTTGCTTCTCTCAGTGGGAGATTCTATTGGAATCTCTTAGGGTGCTTTTCAGTGATGCCATCCCAGAGCCCAACGTCTGACCGGAATCAGGCTCTCTGCAAGTAGGCCCAGGAACCAGCATTGGTGACAATCTTCCTGGTTGACCCTGAAGCTGGAAACTGGTATCAGCCTCTGATTCTGCCCTAAGGTCCTGTTGTGCATATTCACTTAGAAGGGGAATAACCACCCTCGATATACTCTTTTGGGGGCCCAAGTACCTCCAAAAGTAGTCCTGAGCAGTGACGTGGCCCTATAGGCCATGCCACATCACAGCCCCATTCCTGTGGCTTTGGGCATTGGCCTAGGTCGAGGACACCTCTTTCATCCTTCATCAATGGTGTAGGAAAACCAAACACTTTTTCTGCCGAGGAAGGTGCCATTAGTCTCCCAGGGACAGCAGACCTCACGACTCCAAATGTAAAAGTGCGCCTTGTGTACAATCTGTGTGTATCTTGCAGTTGTTTCTGAAATAGGAACACCCTGCTTTATCTCAATAGTCACACTGTTTTGTTCCCTTCCTAAACTAATTACTGAAAGGTTGGCTGTGCCTCAACTTCCTCATCCGTAAAGTGGAGATATTGAGAATGTTAAATGAATTAATGCAAGCACTCAGTAGATATTAGCAGAGGTGACGGCAATGACATCGATGACGAGGCAGCTGCTTCCGCAGCAGGATGATTTGGATTGCTTTTCAATGGGAACCTTCTCTCATTTCTCCCGTTAAACTCCAGGTTCTTTATCCTCTGTCAGGCATTATTTAGACGTTAAAGAAAACTTGTACTGGAGGATAAAGAGCCCCCCCAAACAGTTTTGTACTTTTTTCCTTTTTTAAAAAAAAAAATAGTAATTATTGGCATTTGGTTGTGAAATATTGATTTGTCATGGGACAGAATAGAACAGTATTGCCACCCTTCCTTCAGATGGGAACTGAAGTCTGAGTCAGAAAGTGTCACATCAGAGATTCGTTGAACAGTTTGGAGATGGTGACAGTGTTCCTACAGCCTACGCAGATTTCCTGAAGTCTGTAAGTTAGGTCACTTAGTAGGATGGAGTAGTTCTGTTATCTTGAAATTGGGTTGTTTTTCTACTCAGCAGACTTTATACTATCCTTTGAGATAATATTACTGAGTTGTCCTTAGAGAAGTCTCCTATAAGACCAAGGTCACAGGTCCCACCAAAAGTATACACGGAGCAGCATATGGAATAAAAGGGAATGGGAAACTTGATGGACTTGGGCCAAATCATGACTGTGTAGTCTTGAGCAACTCAATCTCAGATCTCTGGTTTCCTTCCTCAAAAAAAAGTGCTACATGTCTACCTGAAGAATGGTTTTATTTGCATTGCCCTTGACCTCTCATTGTCTTAGAAAGAGCCCTTGACCACAACAACGAGAAGTAGAATTACTATTTAATCATGCCAGGCTGGGTCACTTTCTATAGGACAGACTGGATAATTCTTATTTACTAGTCCTGATCATCTCAGACCTTCATTTCACATTCCAGGGAATCATTATTCATGCAGATCTAGATGCCTGGATAGAAAAAGATGTTACTGAATATTCCCATACTTGGTGTCATTTGGATAAACTAGAATGTTTCTTTTTTCACCTGCATGTTTGGTATTATGTCAATCAAGGCATCCATGTAACTTTGATGATTCACTCTGTATTCCTTATTCTTTTTTTCCCCTGTCTTTATTGAAATATAATAGAAAATTAGTTGCTCATATTTACATTATACAATTCAATGAGTTTTTTTTTTCAGTTTTAGTTGCAATACAATAATAATATATTAGTTTCAGTTGTACAGCATAGTGCTATATAACTCACGAAGTGGTCACCCCACTAAATCAAGTACCCTTCTTCTCCCTTACATATTTTTTACAACACCGTTGACTGTTGTCCTTATGCTACACTTTATGACTATTTTGTATCTATCCATCTGTACTTCTTAATCCCTTTGCCCCTTTACACTGACTCCCCAACCCCCCTAACCCTTCTCATTGTCTAGTAGCCCTCAAAATATTCTCTTCAAGAGTTTGTTTCCATTTTTGTTGTTGTTTATTTTGTTCTTTAGATTCCACGTGTACGTGAAATCACGTGGTATTTGTCTTTCTCTATCTGACTGACTTTATATAGTGCAATACCCTCTAGGTCCATCAAGACAATATCTTTTTCCATCCCCTTCCTTTTAGTCTGTGTGTGTTTTTTAATCCAAGGTGAGTCTCTTATAGACAGCATATGTAGGGGTCTTATTTTCTTATCCATTCAGCTTCCCTATCTTTTGGCTGGAGCACTTAATTCTTTTCCATTTGAGGTACTTGTTGATAAATATTTAGTTATTACCATTCTTTATTCATGTTTTTGATACATGTTTTTTTTTCTTAAAGAAGTCCCTCCAACAATTCCTGTAATACTAGCTTGGTATTGATTAATTCTTTTAGCTTATTTTTGTCTGGGAAGCTCTTTATCTGTGCTTCAATTTTAAATGATAGCTTTGCTGGATAAAGTATTCTTGATTGCAGATCCTGGGTTTTCATTTTGCCAAGCCCTTTTGTCCTTCAAAGTTTCTTTTGAGAAATCGGCTGCCAGTCTTATGGTAGTGCCCTTGTAGGTAACTAACTGCTTTTCTCTTGCTGCTTTTAAGATTCTCTTTTTGTATTTAACCTTTGGCATTTTAATTATGATATGTCTTAGTGTGGGCCTCATTAGTGGTTCCTCTTTCTTGGGACTCTCTGAGCTTCCTGGGTTGTATGTCTATTTCCTTCACCAGGTGAGGTAAGTTTTCCATCATTATTTCTTCAAATAGCTCTTCAGCTTCTTGTTCTCACTCTTGAGGTACCCCTATGACATGGATGTCATTACCCTTAATTGTGTCCCATAGAGTCCTTAAATTATTATTATATTCTTGGTTACATTTTTCTTGCTGTTCTGATTGAGTGTCCTTGGCTTCCCCATCCTCTATATCGGTGTTTCAACCCTCTTCTTCACCCACTGTGTTGATTCCCTCAAATATACTCTTCAGCTCAGATAATGTGTTCTTCATTTCTGACTGGTTCCCTTTTATAATTTCTATTCTATTTTTATGTTGTTTTTTTTCAATCTCTTTGTTAAAGTTCTCACTGATTTCATCTACACTTCTCTAAGTTCATTGAGCATCGTTATAACCAGTGTTTTGAACTCTGCATCTGTTAGATTGCTTGACTCCATTTTCCCTGGATCTCTGTTCTATTCTCTCATATGGTTTCTGCTTCTTTGTCTTCCCATTTTGACTGTTTTTCTGTGTCTGTTTCTATATACTAAGCAAAGCTCTTAAGTCTCCCAGTCTTATTAATGCGTCTTTGTGTGGTAGGTGTCCAGCGACACAGTCCTGAGAGGGGTTCAGCTACAGGCCAGTTTTCACCCCAGCCTGTGCCCCTCTAGGGCCACCTGTTAAGATTCAGCAAGCAATCCACAGATGCTGTTGTTATAGTTGTCTCAAAAGGCCATGCCACGGCCAGCTGCCACCACTGTGAGTCTTGGCGCTGCTCAGCAAGGAGCACTGGACTCATGGAGGACACACCTGGATGTAGCTTGGGTAGGGCTGTGAATTGGGGAGGTAGAGTTTCAGGGAATCTTCTGGGCAGAGCGACCTCTGTTATCCAGTTTAATGACTTCTCAGCTATGGCAGCACCGCGGCAGCACACTGGTGGGTAGGGGGCGGGGAAAGGCTCAACAGAGGAATAGTGGATACCACTGGCACTTCTGCACGAGAGAGAGCCTTGCCTCCAGCCCTAGCTCCGACAACTCAGTATTCCCCTGTAATTCCCTGGTGTCCCCTAAGCAGCCAACTGGGTACTGGTGCTCAGAGTGAGCAGGTCTGTCACTGTGAAAGACCGGTTACAGATACAACCCCTTAAGAGATGTCTGCAGCCTCTGTCCCACTCAGCCACTGGAGACTGGGAAGCCTCACATATTGGTCCCCTCCTACCTTTCATTATTGCAGGGTGATTTCTTATTTCTCTTCCTTGTTATACGGCTTCTGTTCCTCTAGACCCGCAGGCGACTCTGCTTGCTGTTTCCTCCGTGTTTCCGTCTCAACTTTGATGTGGTCGCAAGAGGGGATGAGCAAAGCTTCTATCATCTACACCATTTTGCAATGATGATGTTTTCTTTTTTCTTATAATTAGGTGTTCAACTTGGTTACAGATAAGGATTTAGTGATGATGGTAGTAGTGAAGGCGACATGGGTTTTTCAAGCAGGGTAAATATCATCACCATTTTACAGAGGTGGAGACTAAGGCCCAGAGAGGGGGTTTCCCAAGGTCCGATAGCTCCACAGAGTGGTGGAGCCAACTGAAGCCGTCAGGCAACTTAAGTCCCATTAGGGAGATGCCCAGTATATGAAAAGTTATTACAATAAGAACAACATTCCAAGTCACAGGTCACAACGACTAAAGGAAAGAAGCTAAGGCAATAATAAGCCATCAGGCAAGAAGTACCATGTGTAGTGGTTGATCCCACACAGTCAAGGTTCAAATCATGGCTCTGACACTTGTGAGTGATGTGACCTTGGACAAGTTACTCAACCTCTCTATACCTCAGTTTTGTCATTTCTGAAATGAGAATAATAATAATTTGGAATATTATAAGGATAATGTTAAAATGAGATATAGGGTTGTTATAGGTATTAAATGTGGTCCTATATAAGGTATTAAATGAATTACTATATGAGGTGTTTGACTATATATGCTGTGGGGTGGGGAGGCAGATTGAGATTCCTCCAAGCCAAAAGGACTTGAGAAAGGGGCTCTCCTGGGATTCTCTCCTGCTGAAACTAGCTGATGTACACAGGAAGAAGGTTGTCCATGGACCCAGTAGCACTCTCTTCTATCCAAATGAGTCATTCAGGCATGGAGTTGAAGGCCTAGTCTCCCTGATTTTCTTGACAAGTCAAATGCAGCCACCAAGGAAGTGTTTGCAAGTGGGAGTCCCTTCATTTTAAACATACATCTTAGAGCCCACACTGAAGAATTTCTAACTCTAGATAAAATCATTGGCTTCCGGAGCAGGCCGTTCTGTCGGATGCCTCTAGACAAGGTAGACTGAGTCTTACATTGGTGAAAACCAGTGGGAATCTCTAAGTTCTGCCTGTCACATACCTGAAGTTTCTGGGCAAGGAAAAGTCTCCACAAAGTTAAAGTCTAAAAATTACAGATCACCAGACAACTATTGATGAGATATGTTTAAGACCTAGGATCCTTCTGGATGTCAAGGAAGACTAAAAATATTAATAATGGACTTTTAGAAGTTATGAAAGTGTATGCTTAGTCCAAACAACTTGCAAAGTGTGTGCGCACACGCACACACACATACACGTACACACAACCCACGCACTCTGAATCCTGCTGTTCTGAGAGATCTGTGATGTAGCACTGGCTTTTCATGCATGGAAAGGAGGGTTGTGTGTAACTCTCCCACCACATACACACCCAGGCTCCTCCACATGGTATCCTGAAGCCTCACTTCTTTTCAGGGTTCTGAATTTGGCAAAGCACACTTCCTTGCTTCACTCGGAGGCAGAGGATGCTTTGCTAGTGTGGCATATTGTCAAGTTGCTTTTGCCTTTGACAGTTGCACTGAGGGCAGGACTTTGCCCTCCTGGAGACTGTTGTCTTTGGCATCTTGGTGCATATGTGTCAACATGGCCAGTCGCTTCTTGGTACCTGATGGGGTCCATAAGCCCCTCTCCAAACAGTCTCAACATATGCCTACTTTCTCTAAGAGTCCAGAATCTGAAACCAGACCGCTAGGTTGTTCTCTTTCAAATCTTGTCACTGCCACTTACAAGCTGAGGTACCCTGGGCAAGTTACTTAATGACCATAAGCCTCGGTGTTCTCACCTGAGAAACAGGGTTCATAAAAGTACTCCTTCCATTGTAATGATGTGAGGATTGAACAAATTAACAGATGTGGTGCTCCATGTGCCTATATTCTAGGCACTTAGCACTCAGTCAATGCTAGCTACTGCTGCTGCTACTCTCGGCAGGCGCAAGTCGAAACTGGAATTCTGTAGGTTTTATACAAATTTCTTCGTTCTGACCATAATTCATTGATTTGTGAGCCACGGTATATGCATTTGTGCTTTGAGAGATTGAGAGTTAAACCCCTGAAAAAAGAAGATCTAAGAAGCAGATTCGCTTCTCTTCTAGAATAGGGGAGCTAACAGATACAAGCCTACTGATATAGAGTGAAAAATAGCTCCTGTTGTGTTGTTTTATTTTATATTTTATTTTATTTTTAAAAAGTTCCAAATGACCCTAACCAAAGTTCAAAACCCAACTCTTACAGCCAAGTAACTCACAATGATAATTAGGTGCAAATCACAGGGGCCCTAGGACTCCATACAGACAGCAAGCACTTGCGTACAGCAAAGAATGCTTATCAGGGGTCTTACCTTTTTGTGCCATGGACACCTTTGGTAGTCTGATGAAATCTATAGACCCTTTTCAAAATAATGATTTTAAATGTATCGAATAAAATTCATGGGAATACAAAGGAAACCAATTATTGATATGCAGTCATTGAAATTCCCATGTTTGTGATATAAGAATACATGTACTCTTTACTCTTGGATTAAATATGCCCACTTATTTACTTATTACATGGGTATGACTAAAAACTACTATAATTTGGAAGTATAAAGGATGAATGTAGTCAATATTTTGAAATACCTGCAGAATTCTAATATAACATGAAAGCATCTGTGATTTCCATTGGTAAAAAAAGACAGATACTGCTAATATTACTGTAGGTTCCAATTGCAGGAAATGCTAAATTCTAGTCTGAGGTTAGTGAAAATGAAGATATATATTTTTTCCCATAAAAATTTATGTACATGCTCTTTGGGCCTCTGTAGACCCAGGTTGAGAAGCCCTGGCTTTAACCAGCCAAGCTGAGGAAATGGCCACTCCAGAAACAATGCCGGAGCAAGTTGCTCCTCAAGCATTTTCCCTGTGCACCGGCTGTGTTAACTAAGCAGTTCCAGAACCCCAGGGAGTGGGGAAGGTGGTAAGCTCATCCCTGAGAAATGTCACATCTAATCTCGTCTTTCCTTTTCCCTTCATCCCTTAGGGTGTAGAACCCTTAGGGTGTAGAACCAACACACATCAGCATCTCTCTTTTGATTTACATACGCAGGTATGGACACCGGGACACCTGCCGGAACACCGACAAATAGTGTGGGTGCTGGGCTGGGGAGAAAGAGAGCTAGAAAGTAGAAATTCTTCCAAAGGGAAATGAAGTCGAGCTTTGGGGAAGAGTGATGAAAACTGTGGCACCCCTACATTATTCTGAGTATGTCACCAGATTTGGAAACAGCTTTAAGATTGCTGGAAAAACTTGCTACTATTAGTTTATGTGAATAGATGTAACATAGCATCTTCCCAAAACAGTTGCTAAAGTAATTTGAGTTTCTGAGGAAACTCAGAGCTGCTGTACAGCCAGGGCTCTGTAGGAGTACTTCCAAATAATTGAGCATTTCTAGCAACTTTAAATTTTGTATTTCCAATTTTATTGAATTTTGATCTAATCTGGCTTATCTTTGTTGCCCACTACATGATAGATTCTTCTTAGGAGTTGTAATGTGTGTGTCTGTGTGCGTGCGTGCGTGTGTGTGTGTGTGTGTGTGTGAATATATATATATATATATATATATATATATATATATATATATATATATAATCTAGTATATTGATTATATTATTCAGCTGTTCTTATTTGTTCATTAGATTTGTCCAATTCTGAAAGACATATATTGCCTGATGTCAAACTATACTAAAAGGCTATAGTAATCAAAACAGCATGCTACTGGCATAAAAATAGACATATATATATATAGATAGATCAGTAGAACAGAATAGAGAACCTAGAAATAAACCGATGCTATATGGTTAATTAATCTATGACGAAGGCGGAAAAATATACAATGGGCTGAAGACAGTCTTTTTAATAAATGATGTTGGAGAAACTTGACAGATACATACAAAAAAATGGATGAAGACCACTTTCTTATGCCATATACAAAAATAAAGTCAAAATGGATTGAAGACTTAAATGTAAGACTTGAAACCATAAAACTCCTAGGAGAAAACAGAGGCAGTAAACTCTCTGGCATTGTTCTTAGTGATGCTTTTTCTGATATATCTTTTTGGTCAAGGGAAACAAAAGAGAGAGAAAAAAAAACCTAAACAAATGGGGCTACATCAAACTAAAAATTTTTTGCACAGTAAAGGAAATCTTCAATACAATGGAAAGACAACCTACTGAGTGAGAGAAGATATTCACCGATAATACATCTGATAAGAGGTTAATATCCAAAATTTATAAAGAACTCACACAACTTAACACCAAAAAACCAACAATCCAATTAAATAATGGGTAGAGGACCTGAACAGACATTGAACATACAGATGGCCAATAGAATAACTATCATGTATACCTGAAACTAATACAGTATTTTATGTTAGCTATATCTTAATAAAATTCTTTTAAAAAACATTTTGTTTTAAATAACACATGTTTAATGATCAATCACATGACAGTTATTCATTTCAGGCACACATGAGGGGATGGCTATAGATGTCAGTGTATCATAACATCAATGTTAAATAATTTTATCTTATTTTACAAAGCAGTTGGAAAACATCAACATTTCTCAGTGTATTTAGGTTCTTTTCATCTTGGCCTTGTCGTTATTCAGGATCAGCCACTTGACTTTATAGTTTTCCTTTGCATTTTCATCAATAAAATTCTGTTGTGGAAAAAATAAAAGAGATCTATCGAAGTGTCCCACTATAGTTTTTTTCAAATTTTCTCCACATCTGTCATAATTTTTGCTGAAGTGCTGTGCTGTTGGATGCATAAAGTTTTATGATTGATGTACCTTTTTCATAGATTGTGCTGTTTATCATTACTGCATAATGCCTGTTTTTACCTCATCAACATTAACTTCTACCAGTCTAATATTAATCTCATCATTCCTACTTTGTTTTTGTCTGCATTTGTTTGTGTAGTCATCCATCAGTCATCCTTTTATTTATCACATGTATTAAGTGTTTTTCTTGTAAACATCACACACCTGGTTTTCTCTCTCATCCTTTTTTCTCCTTCCTTCCTTTCGCCCTTTCTCTCTCTCTCTCTCTCTCTTTCTCTCTCTCTCTCTTCTTCTCTTTCCTTCTTCCTTCTTCTTCCTTTTCCTTCCTTCTTCCTTCCTTCCTTCCTTTTCCTTCCTTCCTTTTCCTTTTCCTTTCCTTTTTTCTTTTTTTTTTTTTCCTCACCTACCCTGACATTCTGGCAATTGTAGATAGATGATAGATATATAGATACAGTTATATGCATATATGTATCTATATAATATAGATATATATAATAGAGTACATATAGAGTATCTATCCACATCTTTCTATCATCTATCTATCTATCTATCTATCTATCTATCTATCTATCTATCTATCATCATCCATCTAATCAATCTATCAACACTGGTTGCTGGTTGTCTTCCCCTTTGGCCAAGCTGAAGTCTCTGTTCTGATGCATTTTCTGTTTAGATAGAGTTCTTTTGTATTTTCCTCAAATGTGATATTGGGGTGAAATGCTCTCTGAACCCTTGCACTTCTTAGATACCATTCTTTTACCCTGAGAATTGAGGGGTATAGGGTTCTTGGGGTGAAGGCACTGTCTCAGTAATCTGTAGGAGTTATTCCGCTATCCTTCGGTTTCTAGTGTTGCAGACGAGGAGACCGAAGCCATGTTTCTCCTCCTCTGCCTCTCCCTCCTCTTGCCTTCTCCTTCCCTTCTTTCCCTTTCCACTTCTTCTCCTTCTCCTTCTTCCTTCTTCCTCTTACTACTTCTTCGTCTTCTTTTTTTCTGTCACGTTTTCTTTCTGCCTAGGAGGTTCCAGAATGTTTTCGTTACCCTTGGAGATCTGGCACTTTTCAGAATGGCCAGACCTTTGTCTTTTCTCATCAATCTCCTGAGATTCAGGATACACCTTCCTCTCCCAAACGTGCTTCTTCTGTTCGTTTCATGATTTTCTTTTCTCCGTCTGTTCCTTTTCCTCTGTCTGCAACTTTGGATATTCACATCGTGTATGGCCTGCTTCTGTTCTTCAAATCTCCTTTCTTTTTCATGGTTTCCATCTTTCTAGGTAGGGATTTTTTATCTTTGAAATTGTTTTTCTAATTGAACTTTCCTAACACTATTTGTTTTATGTATTGACCACCTATTCTTCAGGTCATATTTTTAGATATTTTTAGATAAGAATTTTGTACATGTAATCATATTTTGAGACAGGAATTTTGTACACGTGTGGTATACAGCAATCTTCACAAATATTCTTTGATGATCTTCTTAAGTGCTCTTTTATGTTCTGCTGAAGTGGATGCCTCCAACGAGTTCTGTCCACAGGCCTGCCTTGGATGTGTCATTGTACATACTGGGCTCATTTCAGCTTAGGTATGACTTTGATTCATCTCATCAGTGTTGGAGCAGGGATGAGGACAGGCAGTCTACTTGTTCCCCAGTCTCCTTTTGCTCTCTCAGCCCTCGGCCCATCTGTTCTGCACCTTCTGGGCTTATTAGGGGGTAGGGAGTTCTTCCTGTGCAGTAGGAGGGATGGACAGATGGGAATTTATGATTCTCTGTAAGATAAGCTCTTCCCAGGAACCAAAGCTATCCTGCCTTGGCCCTAGAGCTCTTCAGCCTCTTTTCCTAACCCCTGCTAGCCTGCCCAGTAGTCCAAGTCCAAACGTCACCTGCCCTGGCTGTTAGTGAGCCCTGGGCTCAGAAGAGGTGGGCGGAATGGATTTGGGAGGGAGAAGGCACAGAAGGCATTTAGGGTAGGTCTCTGCAGAATCCATCCCTAAACTATTATTACTTTATATTTATAAAAGCCAATAATAATCATTGTGAAAATAAAATAAACAGTACAGAATTGAAGAAAGTAAAAAGTGAATGAATCTCCTTAATTCTTTTCCTTCTTCCAGGGTAACTACTATTAATAGGTTGGTGGGTCCTTGAAGTATTTTCAATTTACTTTCATATATTTTTTTAAAAAAATACAAATGAGATCTATATATATACCGTTTTGCAACGTATTGTTGTTGTTTTTTCCCTTAGTGTGTTAAGGACATTTTTTTTTCATATACGCTTCCCACATTTCTTTTAATGACTGAATAACTGTATGTAAAAATATCAAGATGTGCTTAATGGATGTTTGTTATACGCAGCTTCTGTATAATGAACAGTGATGCTTTGAAGAGCTTTTTGTACCTCTAAATATATTTCTGTAGACCAGATGACTAGATGTGGAATATGTGGGTCAAAGGATATATGCATTTTAAATTTCAGTAACTTCTGCCAAATTACCCTCCAAAAAGGTTGAGCTTATTGCTTTCCCATCTGTGAAATATGAGAGTTGTTGTTTCTTATACTCTGGCTGATATCATAATCAATTTTTTAGTTTTTATTAGTCTGATAGATTAAAAGTAGTATCCTACTATTGCTTTAATTGGAACTTTATTGTTTATTTTATTATTAGTTTCAAGTATACAATAACTTGGTTAGACATTTATATAGTTTATGAAATGATCCCCCAGTTACTCTATCTTCCCTCTGGCTATGCACAGCCGTTAGTTACAGCTGACTATGTTCCCTGTGCCATGTTGAACGTTACATTATGTGCGAAATGATGCATTTTTTCATATGCTTATTGTCCTATTGCATTCTTTCTGTGAATTACTTCTTGCTGTTTTCTTCCTTTTCCCATTAAATTGTTAGCTTTTTTGTTTGTTTGTTCGTTTTGATTTAAGTTCTTTCTAACTTAAGGAAGTTAGTTCTTTGTCTGTCATTTGTGTTGCAAAAATGTTTCCCAGTGTATTATTTGTTCTCAGCTTTTTATGGTGGTTTTTGCTATGCTGGTATCTTTAACTCTATGTTGTTTTTATCAACCTTTTAATTTTTTTTCTTCAGGTTTCCTATCTTGCTTGGAAAGCTTTTCCTTACTTGAAGATGATATCTATACAAAGAATTCACTCGTGGTTTCTTGTCGTATGGTTTCATCTTTCACATATAAATATTTGATCTGCTTTATTTTGATGTAAGGAGTGGAGAAGAGATCCAGTTTAACTTGTTCGGTTTTTTCCGTATGGCTACCGATTTAATCCAACATCACGATTAGAGTCCATCTTTTTCTGACTGATCCGAAATGACACCTTCATCACAGAATAAATTCCCATGTGGCTGTATCTATTGTTGAATGATATGAGGTTCATCTAGAGGGAAAGAGAGCCTTGCAGATGAAGCATTTTGAGAGTTTGACTCATGAGCGAAGGGCACTGGTACCCAGGAAAATCTCCCAGAGACTGAAGTTGGAACTTTCTCTCTTGCCTTTGCTTGGGCTCTCCTTCCATGCTCATCTGCCTTTTTGTTGTTGGTGTTACAGATATCTGAGAAATATGGGCTGCCTGTGGAGAAGATAGCAAAGCTTTACAAGAAAAGCAAAAAAGGGTAAGAAAGAAACTGAATTTAAATTCACTTTCAAATCAGATAAGTCAACATAGTGCCTTAAAAAAAAAACAAAGACAGCTCTCTTTGTAGTTCTGTTGTCCACCTTTAATAAAAACTGTGTGCCATCCTTCCAAGTGAGCAGCTTGCAGTACAATGCATTTTGAAGACCTGTAATGAGAGAGGGAAGTAGGGTGATAGTGCATTGTTATGATGTCAACTGAGATGCCCTATTCCAGTGACAGGATTAGTGGGTGGAATAAAGGGGCTTAGAAGTGGGGGGCATGGCAAAGTCACCCTTCTGCAGAGAGTGTAGTTTATAGGGAATCCGGTGCTACTCTCGGGGTTGGTTTCCGAGTGGCACAGAAGGAACAAAAAGAATTCATTCTTCCAAGGTAATTATTAATAAAATGATCTAAGTAATCATTGGACCTGCTTGTTCTCAGTGTTAAGAACAGTAGCTCTTGTTTATTGGGTGTTCAGTAGATTCTGGGTCCCCTGCTGCATGCTTTATATGCATTGCTCTATTATCCCTCACCACTCTATGAGGTGGATTCTTATCCCTAATTTAGTGATGAAGAAACTGAGCCAAATGGAGGCTAAGTATCTTGCCCAAGGACTCCTGTTCAGTAGGTAGAAGACAGATTTGAACCCAAGTCTGTGGCCCCAAAGCTCCGGTGCTTAGCTCTTCATTCTGCTCTCTACTCTCTCCAGTCCTGGGGCTTCCTGTGTATAAGGCCCCAAGGGCAGAAGCTGCAGAAGCTAGATCTAGTGCCAGGAGAGGGTCTCCACTGAGTCAGTTTGTGGTACTATTTTTCTAGAGCTATTTTAATACAAAACAGAAAATTGGTCTTAAGACTCTTCTCTGGGTCTCTTGGTTGATTGGGACTCATGTGAGAAACCCTTTTTACTTGAGCCATTGTCAGAAAGCTCACTAAAGTGCATATTACAATTCTTTCTAAGGTCAGTGCAATAGACTGGGTTTGTTCCTTGATGGTGAGATTTGAGTGGTGTCTCAAGGTCTTGCCACTGAGCAGAACTCAGTGCCGATGTACACGCCGCTGATGATACCATTTCATTTTCATTGAGCACTGCGTCAGGCCCTGTCCTAAACACTTTAATCCTAACAACAAGCCTTTACAACAGGGTTGTTATTCTTAGTTTTGCAGAAGAATAAACTGAAGCTCTAAAAGTCTAAACATCTTGCCTAATGACACATAGCCACAAAATGATAGTCAGTTATTCATTCTTGAACTAGGATCTGTTTGACTTTGATGAATAGGATTGGGTCAAGGACTGCTAAATCGTGGACAGATCCTGAAAGATGTTGGTTTTCTTAAAACTAAATCCACTGGGGATAGTTAGCCAAGAAGTACATCACATGTGGTAAAGTATGAGCTTCAGACTGAGGCAAAGCTTGTTTCAAAACCTAGCTCAGCCATGAACTTGCCGAATGAACTTGGGAAATGATTGAACCTCACTGAGCCCAGTTTTCTCATTTGCAAAATGGCAATGATCAAACCTCCTTTCAGAGTTGCTGTGAAGATAAAATACAGAGTCTCTGAACCCCTGGAATATACCATGTGCTCAGAAGGGATAGCTGCAGCTCCCGGTTACTTTCCTCTTCTTGAGTGTGGAATACTTTTTAAGATGCATTTTCAAGGGGCAGTATGGTTTGATGAAAATAGCTAGGGGCCCTAACTGTTTAGGTCCTGGCTCTGTCAATAGCTAAGTCTGTGAGTTCAGGCTCTGTCAACTTCTTGGGCCTCAGTTTATCAGTCTATAAGTCTAGAGGGTTGGGTCGAATGAACTCTGAAGTCCTGTTTAACACGGAGTCATGAGGTTAGTTCTGAGAAATTGAGGCTTTGCTTTCCTCAAACTGTTTTATAGACAAAGATAATATAGTGAGAGTCTTTTCCCCCTGCCTTGTCTCCTCTCTCCTCCACCCCTCCTAGTCTCCCTTGCCAAAGAACGGCAAAGGGAACCCCAGCCCGGAGCCTGCTGAGCGCACTGTTCATGGCGTCTTTGTCCCCCCTTCTCCCGCAGCATCTTGGTGAACATGGATGACAACATCATCGAGCACTACTCGAATGAGGACACCTTCATCCTCAACATGGAGAGCATGGTGGAGGGCTTCAAGATCACGCTCATGGAAATCTGAGCACTGGCCTCGGCTCGCCTCGGCGGGAGCCCTCTGCGCACTCCTCCGCGGGGGAGGCGGAGGCCGGACCCCAGCACTGCAGCCCCACCTCGCCCCACCACAACTGCTGTTACACGACTGCGCTGGAGAGCGGGCCAGGCACAGAGCCCCATTCCTTGGCGGTGTGTTTGGCCCGTCCACCGGGTCCAGCTCTGGAGCTGAGGCCCGAAGCCCCTTGGGAAGGAGCCTTGCGCTTGTCAGACCCTTATTTATTATCCAACGTTTTCCGGAGCTCAGGGCCAGGCCCGCCGGGACTCCACTGGTCACCCCGGCCCCAGAGGGCACCGTCCAGAGCCCTCCCCTTCGAGGGAAACAGCGCCAATCCATTCATCTCGAGTAGCCTGAGAAGGTCTCGTCCCGTGTGTCTCGCCTCTCCAGTTCTCTGGAGTGGCTGGCCGAACTGAGTTGCTTCTTGCTGCAGCAGGCGGAGGTGGAGTAGGAGGTGGGTGCCCTCTTACCCGTCAGCCCTTCAGGTAGCTCCGGGGCAGGTCACCTTGCTGGACACCTCCAGGGGTCCCCAGTGAGTGGCCACCAGGCCTTGTACAGGAGGACATTCAACTACCATGTAATTAGTAAGTGACACAGAAGATATTCCTGGCTATCGTGTACATAGTGTCTATAATATTGTAATAATATATTTTACCTGTGGTACATGGGCATGTTTACCTCCGCTGGCCTGGGGGAGGCACACAACTGGAGACTCCACTTTCTACAAGAGGTGTCTGCCTCTGTGCTATTCAGAAGACACTCTGGGTTAGGGGAGTGGCCTCCGGGGAGTCAGGAGACTGCGCTGGGTTCCGAGATGACCGCTCCCGTAGCCTGCCCAGACTCCTTGTCTGCAGAGGGAGCCCCATTCCCTCTTCATGGGCACGACCCACTCTGGAGGCCACCACCTTTATCACAGGGTGGTGTGCTTTGCTGTGAGTAGCCCTCTGTGCTGTCACGTGGGAAAAGTCACATCGTCTGAGCCCCCAGCTCTTCCAGTTCCTCCCGCCTGAGCTTTCTGGAGAGACTGCGGGGGCTTTGCCACCAGGGCCTGTCACTGGGGCCCACCGCAGAACTCCTCGGCTATCATGGGGATCCTGGCCACTGTGCAGTGCCTCGCAGCTTACAAGCACGTCCTTCATCTCAAGTGGCCCCCTTAAATGCCCGACTGCAGTTTTGTGAGCGGTGCCAACAGCTCGGCTCTGAATGGGCGGCCGGGGCTGCCTCCTGCGCCTTGCCAGAGAGGTAGGGACCAGCCGCCTCTGCTCCTGGCTGCTGGATGCGGAGGGAGGGTGGGACAATGGCCCAAGAGCCCTGGCTCTTCTGAAACCAGTCTGGGAGACTTAAGAGGAGAAAAGTTGCTTCTCCAAACAATCACAAAATCATGAACCATCCTGGACCGCTGTTCTCTTTGCGGGGACATGGAGGTGGTCTAGGGGTTTGCATTCACCCCTGTGGGTGGAAGCACTAGCTTTTTGGTAGCCAGACACATCAGCCATCTAAGGTCGGGATCGAGGACAGGCTCTCTATAAAGGCCCAGATTCGTTTGTAAAGCACTTTGAAGTCTTACCTGGGGCCTGTCTCTCCAAGGGCTGCCTGCCCTCCCACCCCGTCTGCCCCTGGGGCCCAGAGCAGGATGGAAGGGCTGCTTCCGGCCCAGCCCTTTCTCCTTGAGGCTGCAGAGAATTTGAACAGATGGCAGGTGCTGCTCCTAGGACAACCTCTGGATGGTGGCAGGGGGTACCTTTCTGTGTGTCTTATGGACACCTCTCCCTGTAGTGCCAAAGGTTTGCATCCTGGTCAGCTCTGCTCAGTCTGTCCCCTCTTCCTTTACTCTGGAACTGCCATGCCCTGGACCAGCAGCTGGGGTCCTCCTGGGTACTACTGGGACTCTGTGCTAAGATGGATGGCTCAGTGTTGGAAACACTAATTGTACTGTGCACTTCCTGTGCTGCTTGCCTTAGGGGTGTTCTCAAACATGACTGGCAGATACACTGGCAAACACTATGGGGCGGGGGGGCCTAGGACTCCAGGAAGGGGAGAAGATCAATGTTTTGGCAGTCTGACACAGGTTACCTACTCTTTTCTCTCTAGCCTCTGTGGAAAAAATGTTTGCTGGTCCTGCCCTAGGCAGAGGATGTATAAGAGACGCTTTTGCATTTGTCTCAGGTCCTTGAGCAATCATTGTGGTGACCACGGCCAGAACAAAGAATATGAGGTCGGCAACACCAAAGGATAGTGCAGTGTCACCTCCCATCTGACCTGTCCCCCATCTTTACCACATCCCCTCTGTATTCTCAGAGTGCCCATGGCTTAGCTGTGATGTGTCCTTAACTAAGTATGTTAGCATACTTTTGATGGGGACAATTTCCTGAGCGAAAACACTCCAGAAAGAGGAAAATTTGCCTCCTCTTATTTTTTTTTTCTCTTGTCCCTTAAATGAATCACACTCAAATGGGTAAGATTTAAAAAAAAAAAAAAAGCCATGTAAGATAAAGGACATGTGAAACAAATGTTTTTTAATGCATACCCAAATGGCTTAGATTTTACAGGTGTTCAAAAATTGGGAAATGCAATCAGATGTCACCTTGGAATTGGATCCTAAAAGACTAAGGCACATCCCAGGCCAGAAACTTAGGAAGCATGAAGTGAATCAAACATTTATTTTCCTTCTTATTTAAAATCATAAAAAAGCAGCAGAAGCAGAGGTCTGTGCCAAATTCTATGAACAGCCCTTTCTTAAAGATAAGCAAAGAAGATTGATAGTTGGACAATTTGCTCTCACGTTAAAAACAAAAAAAGGCAAATGTAACTTAATAGTTTTGTAAATGGGAGAGGGGGAATCTATAAACTATAAATACAGTTATTTTATTTTTTGTACATTTTTAAGAAGAAAAAAATAAATATTCATAAAGTAAAAGTAAACGACAGTGCCTGGTCATTTCCGTGAGGTGGATGTCGGGTTCTTTGCCTGGTCGGGAAGAAACCTGTGTGAACTCAGAAGGTTCCAGGCTCCCCTCCCACACCTCGGGCCCTGGGCTTCGACACAGCGAGCATTTCCCCATCTGGTTGCCTTGTCATGTCCCACCCCAAAGTTAAGTGAAGAGAGGGCTGAAGAAATTAAAAGGCCTTCAGTGTGACCACGACAGGCCGAGGGTGGTTCTTCTTGACCAGCTCCGCAGAGCAGGGGCAGGTTCTGTCCGCGAGCCTTTCCCTTCCCCTCCTCAGCTCACTCAGCCCACGGGACTCACCACAGAGCTTCCCAGTCTGGGGTCCCTCTGCACCAGCTCCCACACAGAGGCTGAAACCGCACGGCTGGAACTCCGGTTTCAGCACAACGGTCTCCCGCCCTGGAAGCCACGGGCTCGCTAGTCCTGTCAGGTGCAGCGCGGATCCCCGGGTCCCCAATCCCTGTGCTTACCGGTGTTTCCCCGGCAAACACCCGCCGACGAGCCACACTCCTTCACCATCACCTTGGTTAGCTCTGGAGAGCCTCTCTGTCCCAAACAGGGAGCATTTCGCATTTCTATGTGCTTCCACATCTCGCCTTCTGTCTATCCATGTCCACAGCTTTCAAATCTCAGCTAAAAATTCGCTTTCAGAACGCCTGCCCTGACTTCACCCCCAGCGGCATCCCCAGCAGCCTCTATGCCTGGACCCGTGGGCAAGGAAGAAGTGCTTATCGAGGGGGGCTTCTGGAGAGATCAAGGGATTAGAGATGGGCCACAAGGCCTTTTCCCACATTCATGTTCCACAGTCTCGGTTGGGGGTCTGAATCCATTCCCCGCAGGTCCTGCTGAGGACACAGTTGGTCCCCACATCTCCTCTGACCCTCCCTTGGCCCATGGAAGTCATTGTTGTACTGTTTGGTGAACTTCGCTTACCACATGTGCCACCCCCTCTCCCACCTCCCTGTGCGGGACTCTGGCTGGGTAGGCAAGGATGACCAATTGTCAAGGCCACGGGGCCCCTTT
Source organism: Pteropus medius (assembly GCF_902729225.1). NCBI lineage: Eukaryota > Metazoa > Chordata > Mammalia > Chiroptera > Pteropodidae > Pteropus > Pteropus medius. The sequence continues at coordinate 20,210,439 of NW_024354502.1, read as the reverse complement.
TACTTTCCACTCTATACCAGTTCAGTTCAGTTACCATGTGAAGTTACAGGTGCTGTGGTCAAAGGCACATGAGGGGCAGATGCAGTCTGCCGCAGAGGCTGTGGGGTTGGAAGTGGTAACAGCCTGGCGTCATCAGCACAATAACGGGTTAACCCTGGGGGAGTCAGGGCTCTGTCACCCCCTAAACTCCTCTTACCCTCGGCTTTTCACAATGTGATGAGAGGTCTCCAAATGTGAACCTCACTTTGGAAAGGCTGCCACCTCAAGGGTCTGAACCCCACGTATCTAAGCATCGGTACAAATGGCGAAGGGATGGCTGCCATGCCAGTCCAGGTCCTCCAAGAAGCAGAAGCCAAGATGGAATTAGATAGATGTTCAAGAGATTTATTGGGGGACTCGATGCGAAGAATAAAGGGGAAACAAGCATGGAGACTGGCCCCTGCGAAAGGAGAGAGGGAAGGAAGAAAGCTTGGGCAGAGGACACTTCCGACTGCCTCAGCCAGGCCAGCGGAGAGTCTCTGAGCAAAGGTCACCGGAGGGACGAATCCCATTTGGGGCAAAAATGGCCCGATTCTAGTACCCCTGCCGTGCACAGTTATCGACTGGGAGCAGCCTGGAGAGAGCGTGGCCTCAGAGAGCACCGAGGTGGCTCCAAAGGTTGCAAGTGGAGCCTGTCAATCAGTGTGCTTCCAGCAGCAGGTTCTCACAGCAGAAGATCTGAACCGGCCCCTCTGCAGTCACCAAGCCAAGCCCTTCTAAAGAGGTCTCCAGTAGAGATCCATTGGAGTTTTACATGTAAACATTCCCTGAGTGGGTTTTCTAATTCGCCGCCTTAGTACGGTATACCCTTTGTCCCCAGGGTCCTTCATCCCTACACTTGTCTGAGCTCTGCTTAAACGGGTACACAGGGTAATTTTTGAGACTCAGGAATCCCAGAAAACACAGTGGGGCCAGGGGCTCTGATCAGCCAGATGCAGCAAGAGAGGAAGGGGATTTTGAAAGGGCACTAAAGGCCAATGTCACCTGCTTGTTCCCTGGGTAACAAACACCTCTCAGCACCAGTCAAGAAAGATATTGATTTCTGCTTTTCCACCCCACACAGGTGTAAGCTACTTCGAAATCATTTTCAAGGGTTCGACAGAGCTCGCCAGCTGTGAGCTCAGTCTCTACTTCTTTGCTAGTAACTCCTACTCCCTGACCGCACCCTGCCTCACCCGCCCACACACACACACACACACACATCTCCAAGACGGTAGTGCTTGGTACTGTGTTGGGTCAGCATTGAACAGTCAATGCGAGCACAGAAAAGTGATTAAATACTGATATTGGGAAGGTACATTTTGAGGGAGAGAGTCCGTCCATCTGTCTGTCTATATGTATACGACATACTGGTGGCAGAGCCACGAGTATTTAATAAGGGTCGGCAAGCTGAGCTGCCCAGAATTTTGAAGTAGTTTCACCATCTTTCTACAGAACTGTTAAAATGCCACCCATTTCCTGGAATAGTGTGGAGAAAAAAAGTCATGAAATAAGCCGCCCTGAGGCCCTGGCCCCGTTCTGAGCTATGCTTGGGAGTTAATACTGTGGAATGTTCTTGGAGTGACCATCAAGGATATCTGAGACCAGGCATGGCACGTGAACACCCGATGCAGCAAGTGCCCAGGGTCTCTCTAGGTCTTGGACTCGTGCTCAGCATTCAGGTGCAGAGAAACCCGTTTGAAATGAACATACCAGCGGTTGTAGCCTTGGCCTGAACATCTTTTCACTTGACAACAATCTTTCTGTTTTAGGCTGACTCAACTGATACTCCAGTGCCTTGGAAAATACAGGGCTCGATGTTCTTTCTCTTATTTCTTTAGCCGCCTCAGAAAACAGAAAATTCCAGCAGAGCGCTGAACATCTGACAAAGACAGGAGAGGCACATATGAAGCATCTCCACTTCTTCCAGAAACAGTTCTCATCTCCTCTGCCTTGACTGAGAGAACACTTGGACTCTTCCTCAACCGGCATGTACCCTCCATAACTGAACTAAGCTGTGAGGGGATCCAGTTGGGTTGGGGTTTGGGGAAAATGCCCTGAAAGTGGAAGCCTTGAGTTTTGTAAATTTACTGCAAATTGCCAGGTTGGCCTCCAACAGAATGGGATTGCAGGCTCCTGATGAGGTTGGAGGCTCCCAACCACCCTCTCGCCATCACGGCCGTGAATGACATGGTGTTATTCATGCTTAATACTCGTGCATATCAGGGCCATTGCTGGTCCATAGAGAAACTGTATGAAGTAGAAAAAGCCTCTGCTCCAGGCCAACTCTACTCCTACGTGAGGTCTAGTTGGCCCATGAGGTGCCTACTATAGCTGACGCTCGGCCCCTTTTTCTTACATTAATAACCTTCTGTGCTAGAGGCAGCACCAATGAAAGCAACAAAAAGCAAACAAACACTTGATCTGAATTGGCTTTGAGGGCATCATGTCATCTTTTCTACAGACTCTTCTCCAGAATGAGAGGCAAAGAGAGGGGAGAAGAGGATATTCGTTTCCCACTAAAGAGGTCGTTGCCCCAGTTTCTCCTTCCATTGCACCTGATGTTTAAACTAGTTTGCAGCTCCAGTTGAGGAAGGAGAAGAGGTGAGAAGAAAGTGTAAGCCACAAGGGGACAGAAGTAAAGAGCCCAAGTACAGACCCAGGATGCTTTTGGATGGAGCTTGGGACTCAGCAGCCTCTCGTATCCCCCCAGGAGGAGACCAGTATTGCTCCCTGGACCCTCACTCAGGCACAGAGTCAGCCGGAGCAGCCATTTAGGCCTAGAAACCTCACATCTCAGACAATCGTACTAAATAATCAACATGCTTGACTGCCAAGCTATAGTGACACAATGTCAACTGATATACGGGCCACTCCATATGATTGGATTTATAAATATAGATATTGTAAAATTCTATTTTGGCAAGTGCCCCCTGGGGCAGATAGATGGATGGGACAGCACCCTCGGCATCCCTTCCCCGTCCCCTAAACAAGAGTAAGAACAGTCAACCACTCTGTCTCATCCTTCAAGTTGTAAGCCACTTTATTCCAATCCCTTGAACATCACAGGCTGGTTTGATTTCAGACAGAACAGACTCCATTACAGAGGTCCCTCAACACAACAAAGACAATGAACAGCCCAGCACGGGAGTGACATTAACCTTTAAGCATCCAGCCTTCTGGGTGCCGCATAGTCCCTTGGCCAAACTTGAGTGCATTGGATTAGACACACAAAGACCTTCCTGGGAACGAGGAGAAAAAGCAAAACAACCCTGGAGAAAACACAGACAGGGTCAACAGCAGGCCAGGACCAGGGCGACTTCCATACACCTGTGCGTCGGTGTTTGTTGGCCATGCATCTGGCTCTGTGTTCTTTCCTAAACAGCTGAAGACCCTCTTCTCTTTGCCTCACTCCAGCTCTAGGATCTGGGGAAAGGAGTGAGTCTGGCTCTCCAAGGTGTCATGGCCTCGGGCAGAGCCCAGGTGGGTTTCTCAAACATTAAGTGACACCACTATCTAAGGAGAACTAAAAGGAGGAATTCGGTCTTCAGTCAAGAGCAGGAAAAAGTGGGATACACCTGAACACTGTCCATGGAGGCACTGTGTCTCTTCACCTATTCTGCACTCCATGTCTTAGGGTAATTCCTTATTTTTTGAAAACCAGAGTTTACCACTTGGCCCATGGAGGAACTTGGCAAGTCTCAATATAAAACTACTATGAGAAACACACTTGGAGGAAGATCAAGATTATTTTACCATGTTCAGGTCTCGAAATTTCACCCTGCAAAGTTGGTCCATTTTGGTCAACAATACAAATTTGGGTTTTTGCTACTTGTTAAAATGAACTTAGGGAAGACCCGGGAATCTAGAGATTAGAATGAGCTCAACATCATCTTCCTTGTGGTTATATTGTCCATCTCTCTGTGGTTCTTGGTTTGCAGGAAGCAGTGTGGAAGCAACAGAACCAGTGGGGACCTCTCTGTCCTCTCTTGGGGCAGGCTCTTCCCATCTACATCCTTGAGTGTTGGGGGTTCCTCATGCCTTACTGCTTATGAAAATATGACTTCCTTATAAACTTTTAATTCAAATTAGTGGGTATGAGGTCACCAGACTGAATGGCAACTCAGATTTGGGTCATCCCTTCTGGAAATAGAAATTGACATTCAAAGAACACCGTGATGGAAAACACTTCCAGATACCCCATAGAGGGCCTCGGAAATCACAGATGCACTTGCCCAAGCCTACTTCATGACGAATCAGATGATTGCTCAACCTCTGACTCTGCAGGGCCACTGGGGGCATGGAAAGTCAATAGTGCAAATATGACTCCCTAACAATTCATGTGGGTTAAACCACTGGGAAGTCCTGAGAATTTCAGCTTTTTTTTTTTTTTTTTTTTTGGTGGTGGGAAAGGGTGTCTACAGAATATTGATCTGCTCAGAACAGCACCACGCCTCCAGTGTAATACTGCCAATGAGCTGCTGGGCTGCGTGGGCAAATCATCACTTCACGTCTCTCATAAATATCCACTTTCTGGTGCTCCAGGTGATGTGTCCCACATAAACCTGCTCTGATTCTATTCTCCAGGCACAGCTACTCTGGAAAAACATTCAAAATTAAGTTTGGGCCCTAGTCATAGTTACTTTGTACTTTTCTGGAATATATAAAATATACCTGTTGATTGGTGCATTTGTGCAAAGACAGATATGACTTTAAAACAAGACATAAACATTCATTATAGTTGGCTTACTTCACAATAAGCTACTAGATACAGTCTTCTGTAATAAGATTGGATTAGTGCTCACTAAACATGCATTTCATTTAAACAAGGCAAAACACTTAATTTGGTCTGCAATACCCAATATTTTATATACAGCATTCTTTTTTTTTTTTTTTTCTTTTAAATCACAAGAGGCAACAAGATGGGTCTGGTCTTGAAATATGTTACCATTTGTGTTTAATTTCCAAAGAAACTCATCTTAGCTCGACTAGTGTAAACCTCTGAAAAAATAGCTGAACCATCTTTTCCGTCTCCACTATTAATTTGCCTTGAAATGTTCACAGCTTAGAAACTACAGCCTGCTGGGGAAGAGAGTGGAGAGGGCCTGCAAGCGGAATCCCCCACATCCTTTTAATAGCCTAGCCCCAGAGGGTTCCTTGTCTTTGGGGATCCCGAATTCGGTGCCGCCATTCCTAGGGCACGTATGACAGCAGACCCAGGGGAGTTTCATTTTTCAAGCAAGCCCCTTGAAGCTCGCAATAGAATCACTGCACTGGATTGGTTTTCATTTTCCTGCCTCCCCGAGTCTTCGGTTTTGAAACAGAGACATCAGAATCAAGAGAAAAATCATAATAATAATGATCAAAAATCATCAGAACAACGAACACCACAACATCTGTGCACGACAGCACTGTCCATGCTCTGGGCATTCCCACGAAGCGTCCACGACAAAAGAAGCTGAAGGCGTCACGGAGGAAGGCGCGTCTGACCGCACAGGGAACAGCGTCACCGTCCATATTGTTTGGCAAAAAAAGAAAATGTTAAAAAGAGAAACCAAAGGGGGACACAAGCAGCTCTCTGATTCGTGGGGTACAGGCTCAGAACTGGCCGGCGCTGCTGGGGTCACACTGCAGGAGGCGCACTATGGACGGGTCGCTCTTGGCCCCTCGGATGAACTCTTCCAGGGACAGTTTTCCTAGAAGGCAAGAGGGCGGGTGAGCAGCGGCCGGTGGCAGCTACGTGAACTTACACACTCTTCCTATGGCCTCCTGGCAGCGGCCTCAGCTCCCTCTGTCCCCAGGGTCCCACACCTGCGGTGACGCTCACACTCTGTCCTTCTGATGTGAGACTCGTGGCTCAGGGTTTAGTTCACCTGGCATGGCTCCTGCTCCCTGAGAGCCCGCTACGCGTCCACCTGGCATGGTGCTGGGTGGCCCTGACATGGCCCCCGCCCTGCTGGCTCTTCCGGATGCAGGTGCCCCGGATGGACTCACTCAGTATTTGTGGAACAAACGGCCCCGAGCCTTTATGAGACAGCTGGATTCTCCCAGCAAAGGGGCGGTTCCCATGGTGTCACTGGGAGCCGCTGAACAGATATCTGGGGGAGGACTCCTTCTTTTGGACAGCAGGTGAAGACAGCTGCACCTTCATCTGAAGGAAGGAGAGAAAAGGGGAATGTTCGGGAGGCAGAGGGGTGTCCTAGTGGACCCCTCGAGTCATCGGGGCACTTTCCTCCTACTCTGACAGGCTGGCAGAGGGTGCCTGGGCCCCCTGGGATCGCCTCTGACCCGGTGTTCTTTCCCTTCTTGAGTGAGCTGGAGCAGGCATGGAATTCCCTTCCTGAAGGTCTCCCTGTCAAATTATTGGGGTGAGGGGGCGCCTCTCCCCCATTCCTGCTGCTTCCAGAAGGGCCTCTCCTACGGGGGAGCTGCTGGGCCTTCCCGCTCAGCTTCGCTCTCTCTGTCTCTTGGCAGGAGCTGCCTGAGAGAGAACTTGCGCCCCTCTCTCTCCTCAAAATCGATGCCACACCCACCCTGCCCCCTACTGCTGTGGGTTTTGTCCCCATGTTCTCGGGCCATCGCACTGAGCTGTGCCCTTCAAGTTCCATCCTCCAGCCTCCATTATTACTCTTTATTTCTCAGCGTATTTCGGTTCTGGGCAGGAGGGGTGCTATCTATTGGAGCCCTCACTGTCCACCCCCAGACCCCCAAAAATATGTCTTCCCCTTAGCCATAGCCCCTTCCCCAAGACCTAGTTCTTGGTTAACCAAATTCACCTTATCTACACGAAGGAGCAAGGCAGAATTCGTTTATCTATTTATTTTGAATATGTAGAGCAGGCCGCATCTAAGATTTGTGCCCTGGCCATTTTTTATGAGCTCTGCTCAGCCTCAGGCAGGGGTTAAAACGGTGATAATTTCCTCAGGTTTGAAGGTTGGCATGAAGAAAAGGAGACAGGAGCAGTCAAATGATCTCCCAAAGGGTGGCTCTGGGACCCTAAGTCGGAAGTGGCAGGGCAAACCCTGCATTCAACACACACATCTGGTTCCAGCGGGTTAGCGCCCATGTGCTTCGGAGCTGGCGCCTGGGCTAACTTCCCGCAGGCCCAGACTCTTCAAGTCAGCAGCCAGGGGTTCAACGCAAAGAGTTTCTACCAAGAGGACTCTAATGGCAGGAGGCTCTCGGTGAGGCCTCTGCTCCAGGCAGCGGTGCCACCCTCGGCCTTGGGTTCCAGAAAGAAGCAGAGCACTGAGCTGTTGCACCGTCTCCTGGGGCTCTGCGGTCCCACTGTGAGCTGTGCGGTCCCACCGTGAGCTGTGCGGTCCCACTGTGAGCTCCAGTGGAGAGACCCTCACTCCTCATCTACAATCAACACGCAGTAAGGATTTCATCCTGCAGTGTCTAGATCTTCTCCCATCCTTCAGCCCTATTCTAAAGCTGGGCCGAGGGCAGGGCAGGAACCCACCTGTGCTCCCTGGAGCCCGAGCAAAACATACAGTTTAACATCAGCAAGTCCATTAACTATTACATAATCCCGTGTTCGTTACTTTTTGCAAAACAATCAAACTATTTGCTTTGAATCAAGGTGCCTAAGGGAAAACAATAGAATGCATGGCACCTTAGTGGAGGAAATGAAGCAAACAGACTGGCCCAAACTCTTCAAACCCGGATTCTAGGCAGCGGGTACCCCAGGGAGTGTGGGGTTAGAAAGAGAGACTTGCTCTACTACACAGCCTTCTGTCAGTCTGTCCGTCAGCTCATCACTGACAATTGTTGGGGATGCCCAGGCCAGCTGGTAAAACCCAGAGAGCTACAGACGACTCTGGGCTCCTTAGGGCCCAGGCTCTGGGCTTGGCACTTTCAACTCAGATGTCACATCTAAATAGATTTGGCAAATAACTCAGTTAATTTTGAATTTCAAATAAACGACAAATAATATTTTTATATAAATATGTCCCAGCTATTGCGTAGGGTGTATTTATATGAAAAAATCGTCTGTCGTTGATTGGTCCTCCTGTATTCTATCCTGCAACCCAACATCTAAAATCTTCTGTTCTTGCATTTGAAATTTAACCTTCCTTTTCACTTTGGTTTGCTAGGCATCCCTTTTTTGGTCTGAACTGTGAGTGGCACCCTCAAGGTAGAATCTGCGGGCCTCACTCCTCCCGCTGCCCCCCACCGCCCCCACCGCCCCCACCGCCCTCCCGCCCTCCGCCCCCCTCCGCCTGCGGGACCGCCCCCACTGCCCCACCGCCCCCACTCGGGAGCCTACTTGGCTCCCGAAAACAACACCTTGGAGCATGCGCAGGAGAGCCCACTAAACCGCAGGCAGGCTGCGTGGAAGCTCCTATGGGCTGGGTGAGATGACGCCAAGCCCCTTCCCACTTTCGGACTAGCTGGTCTGCAGGGACCCAGCCTGCTGTGGTCTGGGCCTGTCCCCACCCTGGTTCCCTTCTGTCCTGCACCACCAGAGAGAGCCTGCAGGATGAGCCACTTTCACAAAGGGCCGTGAGCCAGGTCCTTGTGGCCAATATCTTATTGTCGAGTGGCATTTCCCTGCCTGGACACCCCCAGCCCCTCCAGCAGCCCCCACTCTAGCAAAGCAAGGCAGCTGCCGCCTCCTACCATCTCTATTGGTGTCCATCTGGCGGAAGATCTTTTCTGTCCTTTTCTCTGGGGTTGACTCATCTTCAGGCATTTTCATTACGGAGGAAACCATCTTATAGATCGCCTGGGGACAAAAGCGACACGGTGGGAAGACAGAAACATGGTTTGGTTCGGTACGCAACAGCCGTATCATTAAACCTCTCAAATATGGGGGTGAAGGGAATGTCCCCCATTCATTCAGGGAGCTAGCTGTCCCTGCTGACCTTCTGTTGTAGAAAACAGATGCTCGGTCACTGGAGGGAGAAAGCAGGCCCGCAGAGCTTGCTCCAGCACTGAGAGCCTTCAGGAGTGACAGCTGGCAGGAAGACCCACCACGGCCCTGCGTGTCAAACTTTAATGTGCATATGGATCCCCCGGGAATGTTACGAAAATGCAGAATCTCATTGCGGGCAGGGTCGTGGGGGTGGGGGTGGGGCTGAGATTCTGCATTTATAACAAGCTTCTGTGCGATGCTGATGCAGCTGTTCTGAGGACCCCACTCCTAGGTGAAAGCTAGAGATAGCATTCCTCAGGCTGGAGGGACAGGTGGACGTCTGCTGTGGTCTCCAGCTAGGTCCCTGAGGATGACAAACACCCAGCGGTCTGCAAGTGTGTGTCCTAGTCTTCTCCCGGGCAGGCATTACCAATCAGCCAACGCTCTCCCCCCTTCTGTGCGACAATTGTCTCACATGTCTTCTCAGCGAATCCCAAATATCCCTAAGACGATAACAATCTGCAAACCCGAGTTCTAGATTAAGTAATTACTCAATCTCAGGCTTGAGATAAGCGGGGTACATCTGAAATCCGATGAGCAGAAGAGGGTTCTAGTGAAAGCTTTGTAAGCAGCACTGAAACCGTGTCCCTTGCTACATGTGGATCCCATCCCCACTCCATGGTACTCAGTCAGGCCTCAGTTGTCAAATCTAGTTTTTCTGTGAGAAGAAGAATGTAAAGTCATTGTTTTCATCCCCAGACCATGACTTTGCTAATCAGATTCATTTGGGAACTATAGCTCGGGAAGGAGTTTTAGAAAATGTAGATTTTGCCAGTGGTTGGGCAGAAAAATCTGGAAAGTTTTGGAGCCGTGCGTGCAGTGGAAGAGCTGGAGAAGGGAGAGAAGAGAAGGCAGCTGAAGGGAGCGAGCCTCTCAATGGGAACTGTGGGAGAGAAGCTGGTCCTAACGGCTGAGCTCGTCTGCTTTACAGTCTTGTTTAGGATCGACGTGCCTCAAGTCCCTAAAGTGTTCTGGAGAAAGGGTGATAAACATTCTAACTCCAGTGACAAAATAAGAATGAGAAAGGGGGTCGCCCAGTGTGCTGACCCTTGGGCTGATCCTACCCCGTAGGGACCCCTTGGGCCAGGCTCCCTGAGTTTGTCTTGAACCCATCCAAAGCTCTTGCTGCACTCCAAAGCAGCCTCCACAGTGATTCCATCTGGGAGGAAGGTCAAGCTCACAGCTGTGGCCCTGTCTGGGATTATGGATGTCATTGGGATAAACTTGGCCACAGTCAGTTTTCCCAAGAAACGTTCACTGAAGTGTGCTCTAGAGGCAAGAGGTGAGCCATACTCTGTCTTCCTCCAGGACCCCTACTTGCCGTCCCCTGCAGCCCAGGTCTACCGCCATCTGTGCTGCAGTTAAAGTGCCAAGCTGCTGGGGATACCTGACTCCGTGGGGGAACTAGGAAGGACATAGAGCTAGAGCTATTTATACGAATGAGAGAAAGAGGTGCTGAGATTTTATAGGGCAGGTGAATATTTAGTAAAATGAGCAGAAAGCAGGAGTCTCCATACCAGCGATGTCCTGAGGCCTAGCACCCTCTCCTTGGCTTTCTTTTCTCCCACATGGAAACTTTTCTGTAACTCTTGACTAGTTAAAAGAGAATCAGTGGCACCAACTGATGAACACACACACACACACACACACACACGCCCCTCTCACAGGAATTTCAAACTTACACAGTCTAAATATTTTGTGAATTCCCAAGCCCAGGAATCTTAAGACAACAATAACAAAAATAGTGTCTAGAAACCAGTATCTCACTAGGTCATATAAGTATGACCACTTCAAAGGATCAAGAGCTGCCACGTTTCAGGAGCTGTAGAAATGATGTGGAGGAGACCGTAAGTTTACTTTTTGTCAGAAGTCTTAGGGATGCTGTGTAATTACATATCTTCAACCCTCTTTGGGGCTGGTTTGTTCCTTCCCTGAGTCTGTTCTGGCCTCAGGAAGGTCATCTCACTTGGTAATTCCAGGTGCCACCTGCTTTGTGTCTATGACTGGCCACCTCAGATGCTTCGCAAAGGTTGTCGAGAACCTGGTCACCTGTACGACACACACTTTGGTTTCTGGGACCAGCAGCTTCGTTTACACTCTTCTCTTCTCTGAGTGCTCACTAGCCCCTCTCCCCTCTCCTCGAAATCCTATCCATGTTAAGGGCACATTACCTTCCTCTAGGAAGCCATCCATGGTGCTGTGTCATCTCCTTTCCTCTGTGCCAGCAAATGGCTCCATCTAAACCTCTCCTGCATCATTTCGTTCCACTCACCCTGAATTGTAGTGACCCGGGACACTCTCCTTTCAGATGTGAGGGCAGCGATGGGCTCTGGCTATTCACTGAACCCCCAATAGTTCCTACCACAGGTTTTGCACAGGCTCGGGCTCAGGATTCATTAAGGCATAACTGTTCCCCACCCCATCGCCTTCTTCATGTTCTTCCTCCTCTCGATTTTCTCCTATCCTGCTTCTGTTATAAAGTTCCCCCTTTATACTTTTATAATTTTTTTTTCTCGTGGTCCCATCCTCTTATTTTTCTTCTCTCTTTCTTCATACAATTAAACATATTGACGTGAAACTCCTTAAAGCTTCTTAGTCTGTGTAAAGTGATGGGCTCTCGCCTTAGAAAGCAAGCTAATGTGCTCATGGATACACGCTTGCCGTTGTAGACAGCTTCAGGGGCTCGTGGATTCGAGAGTCCACCCACAAATCCAGGTTAATAAAACCCCTGTTCTTCGCTTACTCTCTCCCCCATTCTCACTCACTCATCCATTCACTCCATCATGCACCAAACATTTATTGATCAACTACTGTACAGTTGATCACAAGCCTTATGTTCTACCGAACCTTTGCCTTCATGGGGTTTGCTATTAAATAAGGCAGGCCGACGTTATTAAAATAATCAAAAAGAAACTAAAGGTAAAACCTTTGTTGAGAACAGTGCTACAAAGGAAGATGCATGGTCTTATGAGATGACGTAATGGGGAAATTGGGCCTTGTCGGGAAGATTAGGGATGTGAGAGTCACCACGCTGAGGAGTGGTGACTGAGCAAAGAGATGAAGAAAGCATAGAGCTTAAAGAGGTAAAGGACGGAGGGAAACACATGTCTGGACACTTGAGGCAGGAAGGATGTTAAGGCCAAGAGAGCATGCAGGGGAGCGTAGCATAAGATAGGCCCCTCGAGCAGACCACTGAGGCCTCACAGACCACCTTAAGGTATTTATGTTTCTCCAAGGAGCAACAAAGAGATGGAACTGATAATAAATTTGATTTTCTTATCTACACCTATTTCCTAAATCTACCTCTATTCCCACATTTGCAGGCAATGGTCTTTAGAGAATTAAAGAATAATTATCCACAATTTATTTAACAATTATTTATTGAGTGTCTACTCTGTGCTAGGTGATGGGGATTCAGTTATTAACAAGACCAATGTGGCCTTTCTTATTTTATACCTCACCAAACCTCTGGCAGAAGGCTTGGGAGACACCACACTGGAGACTAAAAGCACCCCATTTTTTTATGAGTATTACTTAAATGGGTATAGTGAATCTAATAATGCCTAAATAATAGTTATACAATTCCTTATTTATTCTACATCTCGGTCACATGGTACAAGTAAAACCCACTAGTCTGGAACATTCTGTGTAACTCTCAGCCTCTAAGAGTTAAGGCTTGTAAAATTATCATTATGGGATTCTGATGGGAAGTCAACTGTGTAATAACCTAGAGATTATTCCATAATACTCTTGTTGAACAAATGAATGAAAGACCAAGCAAACAAATGGATTTGTATTAGAAAATGAGGCTCTGACAATCAACAGGAAGTTTTTAAGAGTTTTAGTCTAGCCACAAGGAGAAAGGAGTGAAGTTGGGATAAGTAAATACAAAAAAACAAAAACAAAACAAAACAAAAAAATGAAGAAAGTCAAGATGCCCATGTATGAATATATTTGCAAATGGGACTTCTGGAAGGGGGCAAGAAGCATAACATCTGAGTACATTGTGGGGTTGAGGAGGGAGTGAGTGCTCCTTTAAGAGGCTCACATTTTCAGAGGCTCTCGTAGCACTCAGACTAGATTTTTTAATGTACCTCAACCCACAGATAAGGATTACACAAAACCAGGTCTCTGACATGGGTGGTACTAGAGCAGTGAGCAAAGAGCTGAGGTGATGAGTCCCAGTGGTCCCAGCAGTGAGTAAGCGGATGACGGCAAAACCACATTTAAGGGGATTGTCTGTCCCTTCTCTCCCTTCCCACGGCATCAACAACCCAGAGCCGATTGCATTAGAACTTCAACATCTAGGACTCTACAGCACGGAGAGAGAAAAGATCCAACTCCAGACAGCAATCTGAAACAAATCATGTCTTTTATTAGCTCCGATTTCCCCCCACTCCTCCCCAATTTAATGGAATTAAACCATGAAGAGGCCAGGCTACTTCCCTACTTTATTTTTAGCAACATCAATGAGAGGCCCAGCAGAGACATCCTGTTTTTAATTAAACTTGAAGAGCCCTATTCTTGTCTCTGGGTAAACGAAGAGCTATGGGACACCCAGGGGCCGGGCTCGGGCTCTGCCCTATATGGGCCATGTGGCTAGGGTACTTACCAGCTTCTGCACGGCCTACATTTTTCTTTCTTTTTTCCCTTTTGGAATGTTGGAAAGGAAGGACTCACATCCTAACCAATAAAATTTGTGGGATTAACTGAGGACAGGCGCAACTCCAAGAGTTGAAGCTGAACCTTCTCTCTGAAGGAAAGCGGACTGACTCTTCTCTCCTAACAGGACACCCGAGGCCCCGCAATAACCAAGCGAGAGTAGAAGAGGTTTGGCAGTACAGGGTTGTTCAGATTATAGATCAAGATCAGCACCCTGCTTAGAGATTATTTCACATCAGGAAATGAGGGTGAGGAGAGGCCGTGAGGATCTTTCTTGGAAACATGTTTAAAATGAGATGAATAGCTATGTATCTGGAATGGTTAAGCACCTCCTTATTTAGAGCTAGAAGGATACGTTAAACGAGCAACTTTCCTAATGTTGTACGAGGTGCTTTAGGTGCTTTCACAGATGGGGAGAGGATAAGGGGAAAATAAGGGCCCTACCTCTTTCAACCAAAGCAGCTCCACTCTTATTCTCTACCCCAGCCTCCCCAAAAAAAAAAAACTGTATCATTTTATAAAAAGCCCTATTATTCATCTTGTAATCAAGTCAAAGACGGCTTTGGCATCTCTCCACTATCTACCTCCATATCCAGGCAGTCGCCAGATCTATTAAATCTGCTTACTTAATATTTTTTAAATCTATTATTCCTCCTGCCACTGTCATATTTCAAGTCAGTGGTGGTACCTATTGTTTTTAGATATGGGCAATTGATAGTTTTTTAATCTTATGTAAAGTGTTATTCAAAGGCAGCTTCAAACAGCCCCTTCCTAAAATCTCTTCTACTGTCCTCAACAGACATTCTGGAGTTGTACAATAGGCTTTCCCATTTTGGTGGGGCAATAATGCGTTTATTTTTGGAATGCTGACTTTGAGGTACCAGTGCAACATCTTAGAGGAGATGCCCATTAATGGCTGGACATAGTAGAGGTGAAGATCTGGAAGTAATCTCTTTCTTCATACCTAAAATGAGGTCAATGAGGTTGCTGTGAGGATTAAATGAGACAATGATTGTGTACTAGGTTGACTCGTGCCTTGAAAAAAATTCACCTTTACCCAAAACCTGCAAATGTGATCTTATTTGGAAATAGGGTCTCTGAAGGTATAATCAGGTTAAGATGAGCTATTAGATTAGGGAAGGCCCTAATCGATCCAATAACTGGTGTCCTTATAAGAAGGAGGAAACTTAGACACAGATACACAGATACACAGAAAGAGCATCATGTGATGATGGAGGCAGAGACTGGAGTGATACAGCTTCAAGCCAAAAATCGCCAAGGATGGCAAGCCGCCATCAGAAGGTAGGAGCAAGGCATGGAAATGGTGTCCTCCAGGAGTCGGGAGAAACCAACTTTGCCCACACCTTGATTTTGGACTTCCGGCCTTCAGAACTGTGACAGAAAAAATTCCTATTGTTCTAGGCCACCCAGTTTGTGGTGATTTGATACCATGACCCCAGGACACTACCTCAGAATGAAAAGCACTTATCACTATGCCTAGCTTATAACAAGCCCTGAGAAGATGAGACTTCCTGGAGGGAATGGAAAGAAAAAAGGCTGTGTCTGGAATTCTGCATGGGAATACCCGTGTTTAGGGAGCAGGAGAAGGAAGGGGTGTCTGCAGAGGAGACTGGGAGGGGACAGCCAGAGAGGTGCCTCCTCGGTAGTGGGCATCACTCTTGCTGTCAGATGGCATACTTGACGCTAAGAGTTAAACTCTTAAACTACAGAGTGGCTTGTCATGGTAGGATTAATCCCCTAACAGGAAGGGAGAAAACCAAACACAACAGTCAAGCAAGTACTAGGTTACTCCTTAGAGAAAGTCACTAGCCTAAACTATTGCCTTAAAGAGTTTCCTCCAGGGAAGGGGTCTAAGTTGCATTCCAGAGTAACCCCTGTGGTCTGTATTCATGATTGAGAATTAGGGGAGAGTTTGGAGCTGAATTCCCGGAGGCAAGATGGCCTAGAAGCTCTCCCCGTACCACACGTGCACACACTTTTTTTTTTCTCAGACGAGCACAGTGTTTTAGGTCTCTAAGGATCGTTATTAAAAGTGATATGGTGTCTATGATATCAATTTAGAAAGACCATTGGGAGAAAAAAATGCAAGTGCTACTCAGGAAGTGGTTCTAAAAAGAATGTATGAAACTCTCTTTGGCCCTTCCTTTGGTCCTCGTTGGCACAAATATTCACAAGCTGGTTGCCTGAAATGGTCACAGTTGGTGCTTTTGTGACCAGGTGGGATTAATCTGTGGGTCTGTTTGGTCCTCCTGGAGGGCACTGCCACCATCATCACCTTCCTGTCTCCTCATCCAGTTGCTGTAGAGATATGTATGCCTTATTCAACACATGAGTGAATCAGAAAACAATTTTTTCCCATATTGCTAAAAGAAACAAAAATGACATCTGTGATGGGCAGCCAGTCAGACACCCAACCTCCTGCCTTTTCACAAAGAAAAGGTGTGAAGAGGTAAACAAAAGTTGTTTTGAAATTCACTCTGCCTTCACAAAAGGTGCCACTTACCTGGAATCATATCTAAGAGGGAGAGTCTGATTCTAAGACAAAGATTATTTGAATGCCAAGTATTTTCAGAGCAATCATTAACATCCAAGTAATGAATATGCTAATTAGAAAATATTCCAACTTGGTCTTTAAAGTAAATTCCTAAGGACTGCTATGAATAACACCACGTCAGACTATATATTCCATTCGGAAAGTCTCTAACTTGAATTTGAGAACAAATCCAGACAGGCCATCTCCAAACAGTCCCAATGTACAAAGTGCACCTGTGGGCTGAGGGCCACAGTTTGGATTTGGGGAACTCCTGGTGCCAACCACATTCTCTCCCGAAAAGGTGATCTTCCTTTTACCCGAGTCCTGTGAGCATCAGAGCAGCCAGAAGTTTGAGCTTATTCCCAGATGGGCTGGTGTTTGGTAGACAAGAACAGCTGAAGAAGGCCGAGAACTCCTAAAGTTGCCTATATGAGAATGTCTCTTCCATGAGGGTCCACCAATTGGGGGTTTAGTTGGGTTACTTCTCTTTTATTTGTGAACATACATTTTATTACTAGGTAATTTAACTTAAAACTTAATGGAAGATTCTATCTATTGCCTTGATCTTTGAATGGGGAAAGACCTCTCTTTATTTTGCAGGGAGACATCCCGTCCCAGCTCTGGAAACTTCTAGAGAATAACAGTAACAAACATTTATTGAATGACACCCCATGACAGGCACTGTTCTGGATGCTGTACTTGTAATAAGTATTTAACCCTTACAATGATGACCTGTGAGGCAGGTGCTATGATTAGTTCCAGTTCACAAATCATGAAAACAATGCACAGGAAGGTTAAGCAACTTGCCCAAGGACGAGAAGAATAAGGGAGATTGAAAAAAGAGGGGGTCAAGGTGATACTGACCAAGACGCCAACTCTCACATACCAGTTCTTCCCTTGGCATGATCAATTTTGTCTAATCCATAAGGATAATGCAAGGCAGTTTACATGCTCCTAACCACTGGAAGCTCATTACAAATTTGTTCTTTCAAGGGTCCCTGTGAACTTTCTGAGAACAAAAGCAGGGACAGTTTAACTCCACGTTCTTCTCATACTCTCTCCCTGGAAGTGCTGTGGTCCCATTTTTGGATCCTTCAGTTCAGCCTTCCCTCACCCTCAAAATCCCAGAGAGCATCTAAGCATTCATGGCCCAAAGGGCAATGCCACTCATGTGCTCCTTGGCCCTTCCTCAGACATGCCTGCAGTTGTGATGGTCCTGGGTGCTCAGAGCCGCCTCCAGCTGGGCTGAGGGACAGGGAACTGTGTAGGGCAGGAAGGAGCCCCTCCCTCTGTCAGTTCCAGGCTGACCCTAGCCCCGCCCCGGAGGCGAGGATCAGCTGTAACACGGAGAAAGGTCAGAGTCGTTATCTGGTTTGAGAACTCTGGCAGGCGGGTTTTGATGCCATAATAAAATGTCGGGCCTAAATCATGTTCCTAAATTTGTCACTTAAAAAAACAAACAAACAGATGCATGTGAAAATGTTCGTTTAAGACTCTAAAAATAAATCTGCATATGCTTTTGCTCATTCATCCAGATGTTGATATAGCACAAAACTATTTTTTTTAAAAAGGAACTAAACTGCATTTCAGCGCGTGTGGTAGACCGAATAATAGTCCTCCCCAAAATGTGTCCATTCTAATCTCTGGAACCTGTGGATATACTTACATAGTAAAAGGGACTTTGTGGATGTGATTAAGTTAAGGATCTTGAGATGGGAAGATTATTCGGGGTTATCTGGTGGTCCCAATGTAATACAAGGGGCTTTATGAGTGGAAGAAACAGAACGAGATACCCAGAGGAACGGCAGCATGAGAAGGACTCGATCGACCCTCTGTTGCTGACTTCGAAGATGAATGGAAAGGGCCACAAGCCAAGGAATATGCCGGAAACTAGGAAAAAAAAAGGAGACAGACTTTTCCCTAAAACCTCCAAAAGGAACCCAATTGCGGACACCTTGATTTTAGCCCACGGAAACTGATTTCAGACCTCTGACCTTGGGAACTGTCAGATGATAACTTCGTGTTGCTTTAAGGGACTAAGTTTATGATAATTTGTTCATTGCAGCACAATGGAAACTCATACTGTGTATTTCAATATTACAGAGTCCACATTAGGGTGCTTCCTACCAGTGTCAGGAAGTAAAAAAGGATTCCAGCTTGTTGCCATAAACAATATTTTGTGGAACTACAGGAAGCAACATCAGAGAAGAAAAACTAAAAAACGTATAGAGTCCTATACTTCATTCATTGTCAAACCTAATTATAAACTTGTTTGCATCCCAATCCCTTGACCAGTTATTAATGTTTATAACTGAACATTTTGAACTTGCATTAAATAAATTTCTGAGTCTTGGAGTGACAGAGGTTCAGCCAAGAATTTATATACTGACACTTGTAATCAAGCAGCAGGTTTTACTCACAAAATAGAATCTGAATTTGTGTGTGATTCTGCTGAGCCACAGCTTGCCTCCATCTTATCACTTCTACCAGATATTTACCGAGGCACAAAGCAGAAATCTAAGGTACAGTGACTCTTCTGAAGTAAATGTAGCATCTGCAAATGTAGGTTCTCCTAAATGCTGCAGATCAGCTAGAACCAAAAAAGAGAATCCCCGTGAAGGCATACAGCTTCTTGGGACAGTGACAAGACCTAGAGTGTGGGCTTTCAAAGGGCGGCCAAGAGGATAAAATATAGAATGGGAAGTTTAGTAGTAACCTACAGCAAATTCCAAGTCATCCAGAATCACTGGAAATGGGGGATCAGCATAAGAATGAAGCAGAATACACAAATTCTTGGTTTGCAAAGTAGCAGAACAGAAGAGCCTAGCCTTTAATAGGAAAATGGTTCTAAATTTAATCTAATCTCGTTGGTGATTTGGAAGTCTCCTTGGGATGCTGCAATATTTCCTCTCTACCATTATACATATTAATCATCAGGGTGTGATATTGTAGAAGACAATTTGGGAAATTTGAGCCTTCCATTTTCAAGCTTCTTAAAAGCCCTGAGTATATAAGCGTTTATTAAGGACTTGGTGTCATTCCAGATACGTGTGCCTGGAAACGTACTGTCGGCCTGTGGACCGAGGTACTTTACAGAGAAGAAAATGCCTTGTTAGGCTGTTGCTCCTTCAGTTTCATGATCAATTTTTATATTCCACATCGAACATGGAAGAAGTCAGCAAGGGCTCAGCAACTGCTTACTGGCACCTTCCTGGCACATTCGTTGCCATGTTCCCACTCTCCCTTGCAAACTGGATTCCATAGCTCAGGGAGAGAGTCTATTCTCTTCCCTGCACTATTGATTCCCAGGGCCAGCCATTTTGTAGGTGCCTCACTCTAAGTGCAGAATGAATGCAGGAATGGTGTGGTTGCTATTAGCCACGTGGTCTGCAGGGTTCTCCCTGTGCGGGGGTCAACATCTTCAGTCCTGGCCACCAAACCGCTGACCGGGGGCAGCCAGGAGGGCTGTGCGAAAATGATAAACAGGACATAACACAGTGGCTGACAGGAATTCTTCTTAGATCCCAATCAGAAAGCAATTCTCTCCAAAAAGAGAACATGCTCGTTCCCGTCATGCAGTGAAGCAGAGAACACGGGGCAGAGCACGGCGCTCTCGGATAAAAAGGAGAGACAAAACAGAGCTATTAAAACGATTCACCTTTTTGTCTAATTTTAAATTTTGTCTAATGAGCAGAGATTTAGAAAAATTGTAAACGTGCAATGATATGGGGCACACTTTACTCACTTCAGGAGGACATTTGGAAAAACAGTTTGGTAGAGTGTACCAAGAGCCATAGAAATAAGTGTTCATTCCCTTTGGCCTAGTAATTGCACTTCTGGGAATTGAGTCTAAGGGAATAATCCTAAATATAGCAAAAGCTGCATACACAAGAATTATTTATTTGTCATTTTATTTTTAAAAGTTACAATAGTATGTATAGTAATGAAAACTGGAAAGAACCTATCCAATAATAAGTGAAAATTAAGTAAATTATAGTGTATGACTATTATGCAGCCATTAAAATATCTTTATCAAAAGTTTTTATAACATGGGAAATGCTTGTGTTATTATATTAAGTGAAAATGGCAAGATACAAAATTTCATATATATTATGAAATCAATATTTTTTAATGCATAGAAATAAGACCAGGAGGATATATTAGAAAATTATTAGCAATGATTCCGTGGATGGAGTAGGGTTGTGGAGAATTTTTCTCTTTTTCTTTTAGTTTTTCCTATACTGCCCCTATTTTTACAGTAGACATTACATTTTTCATACATTTATCCCTGCAGAGGAGAGAAATCCTTCCTTTTGTTTAAGATCCCTGTCTCTGAGGGATTAATTCAACACATGTTCTTCAGACAGTTACTGCTCAGGGTGAAGGAAAAGCCACTGGTGGCCCAAGCAGAATGGAGAACCAGCTGGCAGATCTTGGAGTTTCCTAATACAGGGAGGTCACGTGGACCCCTGCTCTCGAATCCCTTCACGGTTCACAATTGTCACTCTAACTGTCCGTGAGGTTCCATCTCACTGGCCCAGGAGCAAACCCCAGGCCTCAGCCGCAAGGCTCCATAACAAGGCAGTCTTTTGGGCATCTTTCGGGTTCCGACCTTAGTTTCTGTAACCAGGCCTCCTTGATTTCTTGAAAGCAAGTGCTCCTACACCTCTGCCCTCATTCTCACCAGCATCTAAGGACTTTCTGCCTCCTCATGTAACATCCACCTCCCAACCTTCCAAACCACCCCCCACCTCCACCACCCCCTGAACCCAGGTGTCCCAGCATGACTGTTGGCCTCTGTGATAAGCCCTTCAGGAAGCCAAATGCCCAGTCTTGGTTCTGCTCTCCACTGCCAGATTCTTCCCTATTGTGCCCCTCTCGCCCTCCAAGATGGTGAGTGACCGCCGTTTCTCCCTGCTGCCACCCGCCCAGGCAGATCGTCCTTCCGATCGCTTGCAGCTGAGGCTCCCCGGATCCTCTGTCGAACCACGTCTCGGGTTTTCAGGTTTGTCTCTGGGTCCCACTCCCCACTAATCGAGTTGCCATTGCCATGACATAGCTCCTTTTGTCCCTTTCCCACCTTCCCCTTGTGTCCCACAAGGAAAACGTGGCCAAGACATGGGCCCCTTCTCCTGTTACTTCAGGAAGCTTACTCTGGGTGAGTGATCTGGGGGAATAAAATGGAGTTGAAGCCTCCCACCGAAATGAAGGAGGCTTCAACTCTACGATGCTGTATCTCTGATGAGATCCTTCCCTTTATTCGAGAGTCTAATACAGTTGTAAATTAATGACGGCGATGACGATGAGCTTTTCTAATGGCTGGTACTGCGCTAAGCATTGATCACGGAAAGTCACATGTAATCTTAAAATCACC
This sequence comes from Pteropus medius, assembly GCF_902729225.1. Classification (NCBI taxonomy): domain Eukaryota; kingdom Metazoa; phylum Chordata; class Mammalia; order Chiroptera; family Pteropodidae; genus Pteropus; species Pteropus medius. The sequence goes on along the minus strand of NW_024354502.1, from coordinate 20,188,911 downwards.
CCACGACATGGGTGGGCTCTGTTGGCAGTTCCATTTTTCAGATGAAGACAGTGAGGCTACTTAGGTGAACTAACTTGGTCAAAGTGACAGAGGCAGTGACTTAAAGAGGCAAGGTTTGAACCCAAGTCAGAGTTTAACTATTAAATACCACATCAGGAGATATGACCTCAAAGGCAGGTTATTGCAATGAGTGGATGGAGTGGCCATAGTGGGCTTGACCAGCTGTAGACTGCATGTCCATCTGTAGGATGAAAGTTACCACAAAGCCCCAGGTGACTTAAGCCAGGAAAGAATGGCTTAAGAGTGTTGCCAGATCTCCCCCAAGCAATCCGCATTTTTATGTGCAATTTCCATGTTTTATAACGTGTGTTCGACGTTTTTAAAAACACGGGGTAGGCCGAATCAGTGCCCAGGTGGGCCACCAGTTTGCAACCTCTGCACTAAGCTATACTGTGCACCTTCCAATTCTTACTGCGACTCACACTCTTCTCTCTGGGAAGGGCTTGGGCTACATACCTGCACAATCTCTAGCATTTCTGCCTTGCTGATGTAGCCATTTCCATCCAGGTCATACATGCTGAAGGCCCATTTCAGCTTCTGCTCCAGCTTGCCCCTTGATGTCACACTCAGGGCTATGATGAATTCTCTAAAGTCTATTGTCCCGTCTCCATTGGCATCGAAGGTGCGGAAGACATGCTCTGCAAATTTGGAAGCATCCCCATAAGGGAAAAAGTTCCCGTAAATTTTCTTAAACTCTTCCATTGACAAATGTCCACTGGGGCAGTCTCTCAAGAAGCCTTTATACCATTCCTGGATCTCATGCTCTGTAAAGTCTGTGCTTTCCAGCAAGTCTTGCATGACCTCTGGGCGCAGCTTGCTGTTCTGTTTCCCCATCTTGGCAGCAAGAATTCAGCTGTAGATAGAAAAGAATATATATAATTTTTAGACTTGTTCTTTAGAGGCACATTTCATAATTTGTGATTGCTCCTCTGGGAAAAAGAAATAAACTCTATTTTAGTCTAACAATATTGTCTAAGTTTCCCAACATTGTGGTCAGCCAAACAAAATGATAGAAAGAGAGGCAGGCCAAATTCGCAGAGCAGAAATATCATTGACCAGAAACTGATATTTCTTTTACATAGATCCAGACCATAAACAAGAGATGCATATTGAAAGAGAGAGAAAGTAGGGAGAATGTTAGGGAGAAAAGGAGAAAAAGAGAATGAGAGAGAGAGAGAGAGAGAGAGAGAAAGAGAATTAGTTGTGTCTTATCTGTTTGCAAGTTGTCTACCCTGGCATTAAAAAGATGGGGTCTAACACCCAATCCAAGTATTAGAAGGGGTAATTAAAGGACAGGAAGAGAGAGAGAAAGAAGCGATCACTTGCCTTGTTTTATTACTAGAATATTTACTAATAAAGTGCTGCTTGGGTACCTTCTGAATGCTATAAACACAGACAAGAGTAAGGAAAATAGAAACTAATACCATTAAATGCTACCAATCTAGGTCAGTTTTTTAAATTCACAAAGTCAAGTCACTGTCGACATTGGGTTTAGATGGGAAAGATGATGCTTCATAAACTTGTTTATATCTTATCATTGTTACTTATGAAACAGGCCAAACTTTCTTTTTAAAAATACAAATAAGTTCACATTTTCTTATCCTAATGGTAGCACACATCCATAGTAAAATAGTAAAACAAAACAGTGATATATTAAAAAAAGATCAGCATCATTTCAAATCTTAATACTTAGAGACAACCACTGCTAGTATTTTGATGTGTATCCTTCCAGATTTTTTGAATGTATATTATTTAAATATACTGTTATCATATGTTTTAATGCATTTACATTTAAAAAAATAAGAATATGTATCTTGTACCTTCTTGTTCCATATTTTTCAATTTAATATAATGTTGAGAATAAAGGCAATTTTTTATTAGTTGGAAAAATACTTGTAATTACCATCTTTCTATTCATATAGCTTTGACGCTTATCAAGCATCTTATACCAGACATGTTTCTGGCATTGTGGATGCAAAGAAAAGTGAGATATGTCCCCTCCTATTTAAGGGACGCCCAGTTGTATATGGATGGGGTGGTGGTGGCAGGAAGGGAACAATACAGTAAACTGAAAATGGATGTGGTGCAGTAAGAACACACAGAAAGGACACCTCAGCCGAATGGGAGCAATCGGGTAAGCCTTCCTGGAGGAGGTGATACCTGAGCTTATTCCTATTTCCAAAGTTTTATGATTTAAGTGTGGTAAGATAAACTGCTTATCATAAAGAAGTTCTGCATTTTTCTTTTATTGGGAAAAAAAACTGAAAGTAAGGCTTGGAAAATTATAGAATATATAAAAGACAATATATCTCTATTTTAATCATGATTTTCCTTTTCCTTTGAGATTTTATACTTGGTGCACTTATTTATTTATGTCTGTCTTCTTCCCACTGCACAGTTTACCCCTTGAGACACAGTCTTCATTGGTGTTAGGCTCCCTAGGACCTCCCACAAATAACATTTGGTGAGTTAATGAATGACAGATAAATAATTACAACATAAAAATATGGAATAATCTTGGAAAATGAGTCTTTCCATCACAAAGATGAGGCCCTGATTTTCAGAACGCTGTTTGACACACTAAAGCTGTCTGGTAGATAAGACCTGGTCTTGGGAATCCCCACCCCAAGTATTATTGAGATGTAATTGACATAAAACATTGTGTAAGTTTAGGGTGTACAACATAATGACTCAATATATATATATATATATGTGTGTATGTATATGCGTGTGTGTATATGTATATATGTATATATATATATATATATATACACACACACACACACACTGTAAAATGGTCACGATAAGTCTTGTTAACATCCATCCCCACACAGAGTTATAATTTTTTTCCTTGTGATGAGAACTTTTAAAATCTACTCACTTAACAACTTTCAAATATGTAATACAGTTTTGTTAACTGTAGTCACCATGCTGTACATTATATCCTCCGAACTCATTCATCTTATACCTGGAAGTCTGTGCCTTTTGACCACCCACCTACACCTCTTTCCCCCACCTCCCACTCTTGGGGTCTCTTACATTAAGTTGCCTGAACACCTGTCTGTTGCCCTCACTAAAAATCAATTCCTAGAGGGCAGCATTTGCACCTCACACTGCTCAGATTTCTTACTTAACCTCCACAGTTCAGGAAGCAACAAGCAATCCTTATCAGCTGCCAAGTGGACGGATTTTGTTTTCCAAGTTCTGCACTGGAGGCAGAGTTGGCTCTGCTCCCGCCCCCAGGCAGGCTTCCCCAAGGGGCAGGGAGAACAGAGGTCCCTTCCTATTAGCAGGGCCACCAGCTGCAGGAAGGAACTTCCTTTCAGAGGTCCCTCTTTTTGTGGAATCAGGCAAACATTACATTATGCAAGAGCAAAATTAAACTACAACTCCAAACAGAATTTATAAATCGAAACTTCTAATAACTTTCGTTCCCTTCTTATGTTCCTTTTATTCTGGAGGGGAAAATAAAAGGAAAGTTAGAGAGGCTGGTTTTTATTAGAATTTTAAAACCGTCATTTAGTTGCTAAGTTGGCAATTTGCCAGAGGCAAGAATTCAGAAACATGAGGTAATACATAATACATGGGTTTACGGCACTGAAACATTTGATGGAATTTACAAATAATTTTGAGTTTTCCTTTCAGGGATTTCTAAGATGTAGCTCTTTGGTGTGGTGTTCAATCAAATCACCGTTATTGCACTTTTTTATTACACTTTGGCTCTGTGCAAATTACCACGTGCCCGTCCTTGGGGGCGGGGGTTAGGGGTGGGGAGGGAGGAATGCCATTATGATATTTAAATTCACTCTCTTAAAGGATAATTTATTTCCCTAAATATATCAAACACTGTTTCTTCCAAACCAAACCGAAGTTTCTTTCTCAATGTTTAAAAACTGTTTTCTCATGTATTAGCTGTTTTTGCACTAGAAACAAATTGCCTCAACGTTTTGGCTAAGTCTCCCACTGAGACTGATGTGTGTGCAGCTATTTTTGGTAAACAGTAATTAAACCACATTTACGAATTCATTAGCACAGAAAGACCATAACACAAACAAGGCAGAAGAGCATGGAATAAGTTATTTGGGAAGCGGGTGTTTGCAATTTAGTCCTGCATTCGTTTCAGTAGATAACTACAAAAACTTTACTACATCTGAACTTGCAAAAACCATCTGGACATGGTTTAGGCTGTATGACAAAAATCTCAGGGGACGTACAACAGTTTCATTCCGTGGGGGAGGAGGGGAAAAATATAGGAATGCCTGACAATACCTTTTTCTTCTGAAAGATGGAAATTTCTCCCTGTTTGAGTCAAAGAGGGGGGAAAAATAACATCAGGGAAATGCCAAATTAATTAGCAGTCGAGAAAGAGGCTGGAGACAAAAGTTGCACCCCAGGTCAAATCCTTTTCATTACTCTTTTCAGTCTTAAAACATTTTTTTCATCCAGTAGAATATAATGGGGAAAATCTCAGACCATTGAATAAAAATGTTTGATTTCAAAGTCTGGCTCTATTGTTGACTAGCTCTTGGCTAATGCATTCAACTTCTTGGTGGACTTCAGTTTTCTCATCTGTAAAAAGAATTCAGTAGTATGAGGTCATATCTCATTGATTTGATGTGAAAATTAAATGAGACAGTCACACATGTAGAGCTCCAGCATTGAGTCAGGGTCAGACATCATGGAAAATGAAAACCACGTCTTATCCTTGATAGCCTTTCAAACATTATTCTACTGAATCTTTACAGCAATCCTGAGTTATAGGCAAGATAGTCTTTCTCCATTTTATAAGCAAAGAAATTAAAACTCAGAGAAGCTAAGCAACTTGTCCCTAGTCACACAGCCAAACCGTAAGCTGGAGTTGTGCTTGGCTGTCCACTGGTTTTACCACTACACCCTACCAGCTCCATGGACAAAGGATGCATAGAAATTAAAACAATAGTTCCATAAAAAGTCAGAAAGAAGCAGTGAAGAGAGAGGCAACAACTTTCTACTGGAACTCTCTCATTCCACACATATGTGCTACGTGTTCACTCGGGGTGAGGCATGGTTCTAGGCACTGGGGACTCTGCAGGAAACAAACAGACACAAAATTCCCTGTTCTCATGGAGCTTACTGTCTCCAGTGAGGGAGACAAACAGTAAGTAAGTGAAAGGTTAGATGGAGATGTGCCCTGGAGAAAAGTAAAGAAGGACGGGGGTCGGAGAATGGCAGGGTGGGTGGTTGGGTGTTGAAATTTTAAATAAGAAGCCACGAAATGCCCCATTAAGAAAGTAACATTCAGAAAAGACCAGAGGAAGTAAAGGCGGTAGCCACAGGGATAACAGAAAAGACTATTCCAGACAGAGAAAACAGCAAATGAGAAGGGTCTGGAAGAGGAACATGCTTAGCATGCTCAGGGCTATGGCTGGAGTGGGGGCGTGAGGAAGTGAGGGAGATGAGGTCAGGATGGAAATGAGGGCCAGATGATGTGGGACCTGGGGGTGACCGTAAAGACTTCTGTTTTCACCGAGTGAGACGAGTAGCTGCACGATTTCAGCACTGGACTGATAGGACTGACTTATATTCTACCAAGACCACCTTGCTTGTTGTGTTGAGGGTAAGCTAAAGAAGGGTGAGGCCAGAGGGGAGGAGACACATTCAGAGGCCACCACAGTGATCTAGGCAAGAGACGGGGCTGGCCGGAGCCGAGGCAGTAGCAGCGGAGGAGGTGACGATGTGCCGGATTCTGGACACAGCTTGAAGGAGTCAACAGGACTGGGTGACAATTCAGATCTAGGGTGTGAAAAAAGAATAGTCCGGCACAACTCCAACCTTTGGCCTGAGCAACTGCAAGGATGACGTTGAGGTTTGTTGAGATGAGAAAAAAGTGGTGGGAGAAGCAGGGCTTCGGCATGGATACCAGTACTTTACTGTCCGTGTGTTAATTCTGTTATGCATCCTATGATACATCCCGTTAAAGACGCCAAGCAGGTAGCTGGGTACGTAAGTCTAAAGTTCAATGAAGAAGTCCAGGGAGGCAACATAATTTTGGGGTTAACAATATATAGATAGTATCTATAGCCGAAGGCTGGAGGAGAGCACCAAAAAAGTGAATGGGTAGAAAAGAAAAGGGGATAAGGATTGAGTCGCTCTGACCTTTGGACTCTGAGAGAGGAGGAGAATGAGAAGAAATGGCCAGCGAGGGGGGAAGACAACACAGAGGCTGAACCATTCCCTCTTCATCATTGCGTGGCACAGTAAAGTGCTCAACAGAACGGAACGATGAGAATTGGAGCTCTTGTGTCCTCTCTGAGTCTTGTGCTCTCCCTCATTCCAACCTGTCCCATCTCAGTGAAGGACAGCGTCGTCCGCCCAGCTGCTCACTCCACAACCCTAGGACCGATCTGTTCTTTCTTTCACGTTTGTTCCGTCAGCACACGCTGTTGATTCTGTTTCCAAAATTTGTCTCAAATCCATTTACTTCCATGTTCACTGTCACAGCCTCGGTCCCAACTACCATCATCTGCATCCTAGATGTCCACCTTACCATCCTAGCTAGAATCTCACTCTTTGCTCTTGTCCTCCTTCTCCCTACCTCCGGCCCCAATCTGTTCTCCACTTAGCTCTCCAGAGTGACCTTTGAAAAACGCAAAACAGACTATGTCGCTCTGCTTAAAGCTCTATGCAGACTTACTAAAATTCAGGCTCCCTCCTTTAGCCCACCAGGCTTGGTTTGAGCATGCCCCTGGCCATCTCTGACTTCTCCCTCAGTCCCCTATGCTCAGGTCCCGTGGCCTCCTGCATGGTTCATATTTTACCTCTTAAGGGCTTTTATTTCAGGGCCTTGAAGAATACTTTTAAATAGCAAGTAATTCTTCAACCCTTATAAATAAAATGTATATTATACATAACATATATCATGTATACTATTTTTTTCTGAATCTGTACTGCATTTCATCAAGTGCGATGCACATCTATTCCATTAAACATCAGAATTCGTTATTCTATAGTTTACTCTGACGAGGGCAATATGGAATTTCACAACTCATTTTGGGACAAATCCAGTCTCCCAAAAAATAAACCTCGGGTTAATATTGACCATGGATGAAAAAGGGAAAATACACAAGAGACATCAAACCACCAACAAAGAACCATGACGAGGAATCTAAAACATGAAGTTAACTTTTCATTTAAAAAGAAGAAAAAAAGGGCCAGCACCAAAAAATGATGCCGCAGAGAAAGGCAATGGCGACTCGTGAACAGTCTTTTGGAATTCATGTGCTCCCTTATTTATTTCTGGTATCTGTGGAGAGAAAAATCTGTAGCATTTCATTTCTGTAATTCCTCATAAGGTTGTAAAAACTCTGTAAGTTAATTCTTCAGAGCCCAGAGTTAGATCTTCTAGAGAAAAGTCATAACTTACCCTGGGTAACCTGGTTAGCTTCAGAGGAAAAGTCTCAATGCAAATTGCACCGAGGTCTCCTAAAATGGAATTTACAAGATGCGAGCAGCTAAAGTCAAGTTCAGCTGCAACAAAGAACGCAGAACTCACAGTGGTTTCAGGAAGAGACCAGGATAATTAAAATAGTTGCCTATTTGGGACATGTCGCTTTGTCCTCTGAAAGTTGCTTTGAATTTTCAACCAATGAAAAATCTCAATTATGAAAACATAACTAGAAAACTGTTCCTAAAATATGAGGAAGGAAATGATAAGCGTATAGGAACGGGAGCAAGCGTTCATTTACCATGACTTCAGGTATCACAGCCATCTGAATTGTACAGGTAGCTAAAACCCAGCAAATTCATTTCTAGGTCAGTTATCTTTGATTATGACCAAAAAAAAAAATGACTAAATAAAAATCTGAAGACCATATTGCCTTAGAAATATCTGTTTAATGGAACTTGCCTCTCAGTGGGAGTTTGAAAGGAGACCATATATATAAACTGACATATTTATATATAATGAGCAAATTAAGAAATGAAACACAGTGGAGCTTAAAGGGAAAAATTAAAATATTAAAGAGGGACAACTGAAGTTACATAATAATCCCTAACTTAGTTTTATTTTGACCAAAGTGTAGTGTGTCCTCCAGCCTCTGGTGAGATCAGCTGTTGAAAGGAAACCTGATCTATTTCCCACAACTCAGGTGGATCACAAAATGGCTTTGCTGGCATTGCCTGAGTATGTCACAAAGCCACTGCTTGCAGGGAGGCCTTCTTCTCTATGAGGATGGGCATGGAGACCCACATCTCCTGATTGAGGACGACACGCCTGTGACTCATGGTCACATACCTAGCACTCGCTCTCCTGCAGAGAGACTTGAGGTGAGAACTGAACTGGTACAACATACATATTGAGCAGGAGGCTCGCTAGAAACAAGCAGAGACATAAAGCCAGGGACACCTGTCTGCCCTTCTCAGGGTGAGCAGGGCGTGTGGTCTCCAAATGATCTGGGCCATTGTCTACAGAGCCTGCATTTCAGACTGTAGGGGGCTTGGTCTTGAGTTCTTTTCCAGGTTTTATTTTCCATAAAAATAAAGTACAACCACATTACTGCTAACAAAACATAGATTTCTGTTAAGAATCTGAATAGAACATTATATAACAACAACTCTTTGCCCCTCCCCGCAAAATGGGAATACCATTTTTGTTTTTGCTGATTACCAAAGTATCACATTATTACTGTAAAACTATAAAAAATAAAGAGATGTAGAAATTAGACCGTGAACACCCTTGCTCTGATCCGATAGCTCTCCATAGAAGATAACCACTATTACCAGTTTTCATCGTATATATCCTCTTAGACATTTAAATGCATACATATGAAATCTATACACTCTAACTACAAATGGGATGGATCATACTATAATATTCTGTAACCTTCATTTTACTTAAAAGTATATCGTGGATATTCTTCTATATTATACACATAAATATATCTCGTCCTTTTAAATTGCTGAATTCTCATTGAGTAATTGAATTCAATGGATGGTATTATGCCGAGCATTGAATCAGGTGCCTGATAGAATAGTTAGTAATGTGAGGTTTACAGCCCTTTGGTCATCCATCACATGAAATTTATTTCATCATACTCGGTGGACATTTAGGTTGCTTCAATTTTTCTTTATTCACTTGGTATTTACCTTAGTCCTGGTTCCTGGATTTATTGCAAAGAAGTTCTTGATGTCTTTGACAAGTATCATGATTGCAGACCCTCCCTTATAAATTCTTCAACAAGCCATTTTCCTCTAGAGCCTTCATGTCCTAACCACGCATTTTGCGAGAGTTTGCACTCCAGCTTGGATTAGACTTGAATGGGAACTGGAATTGGACTTGGAATTCCATCCCACCCGCGGGCCCTCCCATGTTATAGGCACAGGCATGCAAGCCTGACATTTGCTATTTCCAGCACCTAGGGGGGCACATCCTCCCTGTTCTTTAAAGAGTACATTATTGTTACCACATACATGTCCCCTCTTTTTTCAGCCTAAAGAGATATTTTACCCAAAGAGCACCTTAAATCCCCTATTATTTGATCCTCAATTTTTGACTTTTCATGCCCACTGCTTTCCCTGCTACTCCAAGTCTAGCTGATGGCTGACGCCCCCCGCCTTCCCCTCCCCACTTCCTCCCACATTGTTAGCAATTGGAGGTGAACTTATATTGCATGCTTAAAGCATCTTTAAGTAAACCCACAGGGCCATAGTAAACGGTCACCTTCCAGACCTGCGGAAACTATAAAGCTGTCTTAAAGAAAGAAATCAGTGGAGAACCTGAGATCAAGGGCTTCAAATGAAGTGCACATATCCCTGCCATGTCTGATCACCTGGCCATCAGACCACTGCATCAGAGCTGCACGTCTGGGCCTTGGGGCCAGATGTCAAATCAGGGCTGGCTGCAGAGAGGGAAAGAGTGGGGAGCTCTGGGGGCCCTCAACAGACCCCGGGGTTGCCACAGGCTAAGGTCCTACATAAGCTGGCTGACCTCTGTGGAAATCCAATTGCAATAAATGTATGTTTAACTAAAGGTACTAAATACTCTCTTATTTAAAAGACAGAAAACATTACTTCAGGTTTTGATAAAGCCGTAAAGCAGGAGAGTGAGCTGACATAGACTGACTGACAAGGGCAAACAGATCAGCGGTGGGGATCCAGCCCTCATCGCTTAACTGGCAGCCGGAAGTGCATGAGCAGCTCAAGTCCCTGTTTTTAGACATCCTCTAGGGGCCACAAATGCATTAGTTAATTGATACAAGCCCCTCCGCAGAGTCTAAGAATAGTTCATAATTTTTAAAATTTATTTAGCAAACATGTGTTTAACATCTACTGTTTCCTGGCTTAGAATGAATATTCTTATAAAAATAGCATCCTACATGGGATAGAGAAAGGAAGGGAATTTGGGATTCTGGTTGCAGCTCAGATCATTTTGATTAATATTTTATTTTCACAATTTCACTGTAGAATTGGTAGCGGGATATCATATCTTGACTTTATTCCAAGAACAAGGGGCTTAGAGAAGCTGACTGCCATGACAGAGTCATGCAGCCTGTGGTCCCAGGGGAGCAGGATCAGAATCACCCTCCTCACTCCCACGCCCTCCATATCTCTGGCTCGATCATTTTTGGTGTTTGAAAAGCTGCTTCTGTTGGAAGGTAGCTATCGCTCATTCCCTATCTTGGCCAACATGGCTGAAATATTAATGCTTGACAATCAACCACAAGTGAGAAGTCTATTAATTGGTTAACAAGGAGAGACGATAAAGGGACTTCTATTAACGTCTTGCACATTTTGTGTCCTCCAGCAGGGTGTGTGGAAAGAGAATTAGACTTGGTGGCAGAGGAACTAAATTGAAGTCCTTATTATAGTACTGTGTTATACGACCTTGGGAACATCATCTGACCTTTCTTGTGGTCTCATTCTTCTTCAGTAAAATAGGTATAATACTTCCTTCATAGGGACATTTGAAGGACTAAATGGGAAAAATGAATCCCAACAAACGAGAGAGCTCAATATTGTGTTTGGCATCTAGCACGTGCTCAATAAACACTGACTATTGATCTGGATGAGATAAGGGTTCGGTTTCGTGGGTTGTTTACAAGACGAGCCCTCCATATTTAGAAGCACTCTCCTCTTTGCTTTAACGGAGAATTAGAAAGAACAAGAGCAAGAAAGTGACACAAGGAAAAGAAAAAAGAAGGAACGAAGAGGGAGAGAGAAGGAAAGAAAGAAGGAAGGAAAAAAGGAAGGAAGCCCGGATGGATGGAAGGGAACCACTCTTAGCTTCCAGCCTGACTGCCCCCCTGGGATAACTTGCCAGATGTGAAAGATATTTTGGGTTTGTACTCAGAGAGGACTCTTGCCAGACCCCAGGCTGAGTGTTTTCTCTGCACAGAAGTCATTATTCTAACCTGAAATTAAGTAAATTGGTTCCATTAGAGGAGCAGCTGATGGAGAGCAGGACACTGTTTCTTTCTCTGATCTTCTCTCCTGAAACTGGAAGGGGTAAGTAGGGTCTGGGCAGAATCAGAGCAGGCTCAAAGAAGCCCCATGGCAATTTGGCCATCCAGCTCTGGGAAGGTACTAGGCTGTGAGGAGGATTTGTAACTCATTCCTAGGGTCTGACAGGACAAGAATGGTATATTCAGAACAAATTAGATACCAACTGGATACAACCAACAGATGTAGGATATCAATGATTGACTGAATTAATTCTTCCTTACCTTGTGAAAGAAATTCTCAGTTGTTTTATTGCTTTTCTTAAAACCAGCTTTTCATAAAAAGATTAGAGATGAAAAAAGAATAAACTGGTTGAAAAAGAAAAACAAAACTCTATCAGTACGGAAAAACGAAAAGTAAAAAATCCTGGTCTTGCAATGTTATTTCCAGTTACTGCTGTGATTCCTTAATCCAGATCTTCATTATCTCCCGACTCAATTCAGAAATATTAACTTGTCTCCATCTTTAAGACTGTATCTGACCATGTCATGTTATTTCACAATAATATTCCTTGCTCCCTACTGATGACTGGTTAAAGGCTAAACCCCATAGCCTGGTAGTCAGGGCCCTTCAACGTCACGCCCAACCTCATCAGAATGACCAAATTCCTCATACTACCCTGAACTTGCACAAACACTTTTATCATCATCATCCCAATCCTCACAATGGTCCAGTGATTGAAGCTCATGAGAGAATAAATACAAAACCCTTTGTAAACATTGAAATGGTTCCTAACAGTCAATATTATACCCATAGCTCTCTCCTCCTCTACCTGCTAAAATTTTACTTTGTGTTCAGATGAAGGTTATTACTTCCTCCATTCAGTTGTCCTTCCTCTTCTGCGTGACCATTAAGCGTATCTATAAAGTTTTCTTGGTACTTCTCTCCACAGCTGAGAAAGATGCTGGCATCTGATAGATGCTCAAGAAATGAAGGCTCCATTCTGTGTAGCCTATTTCCTATTGATCATAGAGGGTCATACCTAGCTGTCACTTTTAAGAATTCCATGAAGCAGAAGGCAGCTGGAATATGTACGAATACTGATGTTAGTCGGAAATTGTTCAGTTGGGAGTAACTACTGTTTATGGACATCTTCTCAGAAAGTTGTTCAAAAACATTGTTTTACCTAGGAAACTGAAAGCAGTCTCAGGAGACTTTTTCGATGGTGGTATAGTCACTAGCAGCTGGCTCAGGAAAAGAAAAAGTCCCTCAGAATACATCAACCAACACAATTTGGGGCTGACTTGCTTACTGCTTAATAGACGAGGCACAATGGTTAAGTACATGGGTGTTCCAGTCCAAGACAAACCAGTTGTATGACCCTTAGAAACTTAGGCTTCTCCACACATCAGTTTTCTCAACTGGCAGGTGGGGTTTTTGTGAGGATCAAGCGAGATAATGTAACAGAGTCTGGCAGAGTGAGCAGCGAGCACTCAACGGTATCTTCCTCACCATCGTTATCCTATCGTCTCTTAGACTATATATCCTTCTATCTTCAGGTCCTTTCTTTCTCCTTAGGCTTCCCCGGTCTCCTTCCTCAAACATGCCAGGCCTGTTCCCTTCTTAGGGCCTTGCACATGCTGTTCCCTCTGCCTTGAATGTCTCTATTCCCCCATATTCTTATGGCTTGAATGCCCTCATCTCTCCATATACTCACGGCTCGAGTATCTCCCATATTATCATGGCTTGAATGCCACCGCTGTACATCCTTACAGGTTGAATGCCTCCCCCCATATCCTCATGGCCTATTCCTCACCTCCTTCATCTCTACCCCAATGTCACCTTCTCAGTGCCACCTCTTCCTCATTCCCCAGTAAAAATGTGAACTCCTGAACTTCTCTACTTACTTTATTGATTGCCTTAATATTTATAACTTCTAATATACTATAAACTTTATCTTGTTCATTGTCCATATTCTCCTATTAAAATAGAGGCTCCATGAGGTCACAGATTTTGGTCTGTTTTGTTCACTGTTCTAACCTCACTGTCTAGAACAAGACCTTGCATATAATAGTTGCTCAATAAAAATCTGTTAATTGAATGAATTAGTAAATTCAGTTTGGTCTCAGTTCTAACTTCATCTATTTTTTCCTTTGCTCCTAAACTCACCATGATTATAAAAATCTTAAATAAAATGGAAGACACTACTTTTGGAATCATGTGTGGCTTATCTTTAAACCCACTCACCCTTACCACTAATATTCACAGAACTGCACGTATATGCAGGCACTATGTCAGCTGCCTTATGCTACAAGTTGAAATAAAGCACAGTTTCTTCTTGCAAGAGTTTACAAGGCTTTCACATATATTATTTCAGCAGATCCTTGAATATATTGTGTGAAAGGAAGGCGCCAGATTAATTATTGCTCTATTAAAGAAACTGAGGGTGAAAATTTAAGGATTTTCCCAAGGTTACATAGCTGATAAGTTTCAAAGGTAGAAATAGAATGCAGATCTTCATACTCTGTCCACTCAACACTTTATGGTAGGAAACAAAGCAAAGTCTTAGAGAAGATGTAGCCGAGTGTCTGAGGGTGTGCGTATGTTAGTGTGCTTAAGGAAAAGACTTCCTGTCTAGCTATTTACACTCTGGTTACTATCTCCATTTCTTGTTAAAAGAAAATGGAAGCTTAATCTGAAGACAGGGAAGGTGAAAATATAACCATAAAATGATTGAAATGCACCCCCTCACAAAAGGACACCATACTGAAAAGATAGGGTACAACTCTGTGTACAGGCTCCATGTCCGACTCAGCAAACCATCTCCTTTTCTAGACTGTGTGCCTGGGTAGGTCTACTCACTCACCATCCTGCTCGCCCGGGGAACCAAGTAACATTTTTCCTACCCCTTTCAAATTCTAATAGGAGTGGTTCATTTCTATTGAGCTACCTTCTTTTCTCTAGTCTTTACATTACAACAAACACTATAAAAAATACTGTAGAATCAGTGTAAAAAATAAATATTCCAAATATTTATTTTTCAGATATTCCAAAGTTGTTCAAAAATGCTTGTAGCTTTTTCCTGGCATGTCACTTCCTGGGTTAGGGCCAGCTGGCACAATATCGGGTAGACCCTATGCCCTGCTGATGTGGCAAGGACAAGCAGAGGAAGCAACCTGAGTTCCACGTACCTGCACACACATGCAGGAACCCACGCAGGGTACCCATGCTGCTGAACCACAAAGTGCACCAACTTCATTAGAGAAACTGTAAAGAAAATTAAAATTTGCCTTTTTCTGAATAATATGATTTTGGCCTTTTCTATTTAACCTTGCGTAGTACCAAAGGGCTCATTAGTACACATAGCTTCATAGTTACAGCATCAGCAAATACAGCCATGGTGTGGAGCTGCAGAGATAAGCCAAGGAAAGGTAATTTCAGGCTATGCATTTAGCATGTGTAGCTAGTAACGATTTATGAAACAGGCATACAGTGTGTACTCAGAAGCACCAATGTAATCATAGTACTAACAGCTGGAACTGACACCCTGATATTTTCACTGATGACAAATCCAAAGATTCAAATATGCTTACTCCTACAGTAAAAATTGGACTTTAGGGATGGGGTGGAAACAAAAATGATTTCACTAAACAAATGATGAAAATCTAAAATGTAGCCAAATAATTTTATTGAAGGAGAAAGCAATAAAGGAGGCATGTTGTATTACATCAAACTATTCTATTTGAATAATGATGAAGACAAATTTGCCAGTATTTCTTTCCCTTCATTAATGAATTATGATGTGCAACAATGTGTAAAATAATATGGAACATTATTCCAATCCTCTGAGTCAATCATTTGTTGTTTCTTTTTGAGCAACATTTTTTATTATAAAAAATTATGCAAAAATAGAATTTGATTATAGTCACACAGAAGGTGATAATATAATACACAGAAGCATAGTAAAAGTACTAGAATTAACACTTCAATGATCAAAACTGAGTTGGATCCATTTTTACATAGAAGCCCAAAATAAAAAATTTTAAAATGGATTTTTTAACAGTGGTATACATATAGTTTAAATTATTTCTTTCCTTTAGATTACAAACACTTTACATATGCATTAATAGATAAATTTTTCAATGTTTAAATTTTTCCCCAATAGATCAAATAAGAGAATTGAAAAACTTAGAATGAACATTATTCCTATAATAAAAGTGTGAGCTACATACTATAATACACAGGAGAAGCTAGGAGTAATGTCTTCATTCAAGGAGATCTCAATTCAATTTGAATTATTTCACAAGAATTTCCTGAGAGTGAGTTGTGAGCCTAGGACTGTGCAAGGTATTACAGTGGATTCATGGAATTTTACAGGATAGAATGGCAAGGGAGAATGGCCAGCTGGGGAACAAGAGACTATTGTTTCACATCAAAGACATGGGCTCTATACTCAAGGAGTGTAATCTAGGTAAGGCAATAACACATCACACGTGAACTGATGAGGGTAGGAGTTCTTTTCCCTATGAGACTAGGTTAAGGAGTAGTTAGAATAACTGGGTTTTGGCTATAACCCAACCTATTTAAAAGGATAAAAGTGGCTTTATGGTTATTTGAGAATAGGGCAGCGTATACAGGTGAGTATGAAGAGAAAGCGATGCTTTTCTCTTGACTCTTCCCTGCCCCTCATTCCTCAGATTCTCTCAAATAACACTGAGCTGTGAATTACACCACAAATTCTGAGGCTATTTTCATTGGTCATAGATGTCAAAAGAAATAAGATGACAATAAACCAATTTCTTCGTGGATTTATGAGGACATCATATCAGATTCAAATTATAAAAATGCCCTAAGGATAAAGCTTGCACTGAAGCTATGAATATAGCATCGCATGACCAAGTTTTGTGGGAAATTTGTTCTTCTTTCCTTGGGTGGGAACTGAAAATGGGGGGAACAAAGATCCCCCCAACACTTGGAGTAACAACAATAAGTGGGCGAGAATCCTTCAGGCCAAGGTGTTGATGGGAAGTCACAGGGGTGGCTCGGAGTGTGTGTTCTCGCTTAACCCCCAAGAGAAGGTGGAAAAACCCTGAAACACAAAGAGCACGTGGCGTTTACGTGGAGGAAGTGCCCCATGGGACCTCGTTTGTGGAAGGGTTAAAGATCTGTCAAGGTTCAGTCCCTAGGCCATCACTCCATTTCCATCTCCCCCTTCTCCCTTCCTCAGCTCCCACCATCCCCGGTATTCAAGGCCCTCGTGGTCCTCTCCAAGGACTTCAGGCCAACCCCAACTTCTCCACCCAAACTTCTTTCTGATGTCTTCATTCTGATGGTGTTCACCTGTTGGAGGCAGTGTAGCACAGCAGTGGGGAGCTCTGTCTTTTTGGACAGGCCTACATTGGAACCCCAGCTCTGCCTTACCAGCTGACTGTCTCCCACCAATACCTCTTCACTAAGCAATAAATAAACAAACAAACAAACAAACAAACAAATAAATAAATAAATAAATAGCTAGCTAGCTTCTTGAAACTACAGCAGTTTAAATATCTCCATTTCCAAAGAGAATCGTGGTTTATATTTGCATAATTCAAAGCTTACTTGGGTGGTTTTCATAGTCAAAGAGATAGCCCCAAAGTAATAGAGAAGTCTCCATTTCTAGTAGGACAGTGTTTGCAGATTTTTTTTTAAAGTTTTTCCCTATCAAATTTTTAAAATCTTAGGGTAAGAATTTCAGGCTGGGCAGTGATCCTGTTTCACTGCTGGTTTATCTAACACCTATCTTCACTGTCAAGGTTAAGCTTAGTCAGGAATTAACCTGTGAGAATTTCTACTAGCCATGTGTTCCCATGACGATAGCAGGACACAGCAGAGCTTCCTGGCCTTGTACACCTCTTGGCTCACATAGAGATGACACTATGCAGCACCCTGGGGGGAGGTGAATGAAGTTGCTGAAGGCTCTTGGGGGCCTGAGTGCTCCTGTCACCTGGAAGGCCAAGGGATCAATACGACCCCATCCACAGCTCACCAATAGTTACCATACCTGGGCTGTGAAGTCCTGACTTAAATGACCAAAATAAAATTTAGTAATTGTATAAAAGAGAAAATGTCATGACTCTATTATGAATGCCCTACCACTGATGAGGAATAACTCAATTGCTTTTCTTTTGATAAGATCTACTTCACCAGTTTAGCTGGTTGTCTCTCATGGTATAAACACACATAAATCCATACTTGTGATGTTCACTCATCATGCTCTAGCAAACAGCAGTTTTCATTATGTAGAAATAAACTTTGAAATTTGGTCACTGAAATTTAGGGGAAGAAAATCAGTTGACAGAATATTATTTTTTCATCTCACAGCCTCACTGATACTGTATCAAATTTTCTTTCAAAATCAGATATACCGAGACCAGGGGATACAGCACAGCAGTCTTTCTAAGCACTGAGGACCGGCTAGAGTTAATTAGAATTTTTTCTTGATAGGACTCAGATAAAACAATTCTTTTGGGGGGAAAGATTTAATTACAAAGTTATAACACCATGTAGTTAGTGAGTAGTCCCTGTTTCCATAAGGGACTGTTCTTTCCTTGCTACTGACATTATCACGATCACCTGCTATGTGTTAAGTCTCTTACTCATGAGGGCCTCTTAGTGTCCCCAGACCCAGTGATCACTCTCACTTCATTATTGGTCACATGCTGGGAATCTACATCTTATCTCATTTAATCCTTGTAATGACCTTATGAGGGAAGTACAACTCTCCCATTTTACAGATGAGGTAACTGGGTTTAGGGAGATTAAGTAATTTCTCCGAGATTAGGCAGATAGTAAACAATGGAGCCAGATTTGAATGCCAGACTCCCAGTACCTGCTGTTATCATTACACAGCTCTGTATCACATTTAGAGAAAGGTGGCTAGAAATGAAGACCCCCACCTGTCAATTACTTTACAGTTTTACAAAGCCCTTTCACATCTATTATCTTATTTGATCCTGTACAATAACTCTGGGAACTATTTACTATCCCTGCTTTACAGTAAAGAAATAAAGGCTCAGAGAGGGAGTCATTAAGCCAAAAATTCAGAGAAACTTCTGGTCTCCAATATAAAGATGAAATTCAGGAATACTAACATGCACGAGGTGACATGATAAGGAGTAAACATGGCTTTCAGGTGAAAGATTTGAATCTGAGTTCCTGTTCTATCATTTACTAGTTAAATAACCCAGAGCAAGTCATTTAACTCGTTGAGCCTCAGTTTTGCATGTGTAAAATGGGCATAACAATAATACCTTATGGACCCAATGAGGTACTATATGTGAAAGTATTGTGTAAATTATCCAGTGCAATACAAAAACAGGTTTCCCCCACTAGCAGAAAGTAAAGTGTTCCTATGAAACCTTTCATAAGCTGAAATGGCATAAAGCGAAGAAGCAATTATCATTAATCTACATGGAAAAAAGTTAAGTACTCCTAGATCCCAAAAACAACCTACCAAATCATGCCAAATCACAGATAAAACATGAAAACACTAACATAGAGTAATAGCAGTGCCACTCTTGCTGCTTGGGATGCACACTGCCTCTATGACAGCTCGCTGCAAAACAAATCCTGAACACTATTTTCACCTTTTTTTTGTTAAAGCAAAAATCTTCTTTGGATTTCTTTTGATTAGCAAAAAGAGATACTAATGTAGGTCTTTCATAAACACAAAGTGGCATAATGTGAACTTTTGAAAAGCAGAAGATACTGTCATTATTAATAAATACCTTTATTACTAATTAAAGCATTAATAATAAGAGGAGCAACAATAATAAAAATCGTGATGTATGTGTGTTAGTGTTATTTCATGTTCATTTCAGCCTCTGTAAGATGTAAACATGGGAACAGACTCAGACTCAAGGCAGACCATAACAGCTCATGCTGATTCTTGTAATGAGTTTGCAATTCAGGTCTTCCAATGCCAAGTACAATATTTTCTCTGAACTTTTGCTAGGAGGATGTCCTTTTCCTCTTGTTGGATCCTGTTGGAACCAATACCCCAAATTGTCCACCAAAACCAATAGCCCAAATTGTCATCACCATGCAACTCTCTAATGTGATTTTCAAAATTCATTACATTTATGTCTTTGAAATAATTTTAATTAGATAAATCTTTGAACAGTAATAATGACAATCTTATAGTTAGCTATGGATTCATTTCTCATTTGATCTTCTCTAAGATCCCATGAAAAAGATGCCAAATTTGAGATACTATGATACCCTGATGGAATTCCAAGCTGGATCTAGAATAGTTGCCCTCATTTCTGTGGGTGTTTAGGGGAAAGGAGATCCAGTTGAAGACAATGGACATGTGCTGAGGAACAGATATGACCCATTCTCAATTATGTCAAGACTAACGTGGCACACTACGCAGCCAACTCTACAGTATCCGATTGCTGTGGTTCTAACAGGATCCAACAAGAAGCCCAGTATAGATACCTCTACTGTTGAAAGTCAGTGTTGCATGTACTGTTGGATGTATGCCCAGCAGCTCTTCCTGTTCCACACCAGCTGACCTTTGAAGTGGTTCTGATGTCTTCTCCTCCTCCCCACTGTAACTCTGGCAAATTCTGATTAGCCTAAGTCGATGATGTGGTTGTATTCCTCTTGCAAGGAATTGATTTGAGGAAGGCACGAGCCCCAATTTTGGCCAATGAAATGTGAATAGAAGGTTGCTAGAGGACTTTGGTGAAAAGTTTTCTTCGCTAATAAGATGGAACACAAGAAAAGAAACAGGCTTCTTCTGCAGTTTGATGTGATGGCTGAACCTGCTGCTGTCACCCTGTGACCACAAAATTAGGATGAAGTACACTGAGTATGTGAGAAAAGACAGATAGAAAAACTTTTGATGATATTAATGAGCCACCATTTGGGCTGTTCCCCATAACTTTCAGTTGTGTGAGGTAATAAATCTTCCCTCTGGAAACCAGGGCAGGAGTTTTTGGGTCTCGTACCTGGAAGCATCCCCACTAGGATACCATGGAAACCACCACACATTTCTGCAGATCGTTTCCTCAAGTCTATTTTCCAGGAGTCTCTTTCAGGCTGAGATTGTGAGAAAATAGTTAAACACTAATAACTGTATGAGAAAAGCTGACTTGAACATCTTGCCACCATCAACTCAGACACTCCTCCTCCAATAAAATGAGACAAATTCATTTCAGAAAATATCTTAAAGGCATGGGTTTAGAAGGAGGTTTGACCAACTTCCTTTTTTGTGTGTCTCCATGGCTTGTAAAGAAGCTACCATTTGCAACGACATGGATGGACCTAGAGGTTATTATGCTGAGTGAAATAAATCAGACAGAGAACGATAAATACCATATGACTTCGCTTATATAGAGAATCTAAAGAACAAAAAGACCAAACTAATCAAAAACAGACTCAAAAATATAGTGGACAATTTGGTGATGGGACAGAGGGGAGGGGTTTGGGGGCTGGGAGAATAGTTGGTCACGGGGATGGAAGCACAGCAGAGGGGATGCAGTTAGCATTAATATGATGGCTAGGTAGAGGGCCAAGGGAGGGAGGTAGCAATTGGGGGGATCATTTTATGAACTATATAGATGTCTAATCAATGTACTGTATACTCGAAACTAATTTAAATAAATAAATTTTTAAAAAGGAAGGGAAGAAATGCCAAAACAGATTTACAAAAATTGTGACTTACTCTTAACTATTTATTTTTAGCAAATTTATGCTTTTATAATACATGTAAAATTCAAATCGCTATAATTATAATATTTACAAGCGAATTATAGGATTCAGAAGAAATAGTAAGTCATAGTGCACCATAGGTGCTGTGATCCAGGGACCCAATTAAAGTGGCATGGTGAACATTCCATCCATCAGTCTCATTATGTAGCTCTGTGAGTTGATGCATAAACCTGAGGGGAGATAATAACAAAAGTGTGGTCCTTTGTGAATATGAGACCCAGGTTATAAAAAAGCAAAATAAAACACCTTTCCCCATTGGCCCCCTGTCCCGCCCATGGTGGGCTCTGGTTGGCTACTGTGATTTTTGTTACCATATTCCTATAGAACACTCCCTATGAACCAGTGCATTACGCACACTAACTCGTTTAATCCTCAGAGCAACCCTGTAAAGGAGTTTCTGCTATCATCCTCATTCTATAGATGAAGAGACTGAAGCACAGAGAGGTTAAGTGAATTATTCGAGATCACACAGCTAATAAGTTGTAAAGCCAGCATTAGAATACAAGGCCAGAGCTCCAGAACTCATATTTTTAACCAGTACATTATGCAGTATGTGGTGCTGCTACAATCATGAAGCTAAGTGAACTTTGAGGACAGAACTGGGTGAGGGTCTCTTAGAGCCATGGAGAATGTGAGATTTGTTAGTGCCACAGTACAATTATTGTGTAATGTGGGTGTGGACTTTGCACTTCTCTCACCTGAGGTGTGTGTGTGTGCGTGTCCTCTGTATGACAGGCATCAAGGCATAAATGCAGCAGCATCTTCTCAGCTATGTGGGTTGGGTTTAACCCTATGTGCTTTTACAATCCCCTTAAAAAACCTTTTCAAAGCCACCACTTTGCTCTTGAACACTTATTTCTAACTGGGCTTTGACTGTTAATTAGAAAGAAGCTCTTCAAATAATTACATTATCTTGAAATTAAGGCGATTTGTCTTTTTCTTTTGAAACAATTTTTCATGTTATAAAAGCTTTGGTTTTTCTAAATTCAGCCTTATAAAAGGCTCTGCAGGATAGAAGGTCTCCATGGTCGGGATCGCTTTCCCAAAGAAGCAAAACTTATCACTGGAACTGACCTATCCCAGAATTCCTACTCTACTCGCTGAATGGAATTAGAAAGAAGACTGACTCGGGAGGGTGTTCTGAGGCCTTTTGGAACTCTTCCTGGGACCAAGTCTGACAAAAGGAATATTACAGAAATGCTGTTAGATCACAGACCATGCTGTCCATCAGATCTGGGTCCGAATCCTGCTCTGCCACTCAAGTGTACGACAGGCTATTCATGTACTCTCTCAGAGCCTCGGGACTGTCACCTGCAAAATACGGGTAATAGTGTGTGGTACATATGGTTGTTGTAAAGAAACGTTCATAAAACACCTGTACATATGCAGAAGAAGGAAGAAACTTTTGCCCTTCCCTCTGCCTATTCAAGTCACTCCCCAAGAAGCACTGATGTCACTGGGTGAGTTTCCAGGCTACTTATTTGCCGAAAGCAAAGATTACAGTTCGTTAAAGTCCCTCTGCTTCTTTCTTTCACCGCACTCTGGAGATAAGCAGACATCTCTGGTTTCCCCCACTCATTCCTCTGTTTACACCTAGGACGGTGGCTCAGTCCCTCCCAGGTTAGCGGCTGAGTGGTGGTCACCCTGAGATTTGAGTTGAAAGGGTGGAGGAGGCCTCATCTGCGTCTGGATGTCAACTCCGACCTGGTCACCAGCCAGCCTGTCCAGCTAATGATAGGAGGCACTTGGTTTCCCAAGGCCTGTGTATTTATAGCTCCCAGGAAAACCCCAAGGAGAGGAGAGGGGATTGGTGAAACAGAATTTGGATATTTCCAGGTCTCTGGCTACAGCATCTGCTAACACTATACGGAATAAAATGGGAGCCGGCACACACCAGAAAGAAGCATCACTCCCTTAAACAAAGACTATATGCAATCCTTCTCCAAGCTGCTTCAATTTTAGGGACAGGGACACTTCCACTCTGCCTTTCAAAATCCCCTTTTCCTACACTAGCAGCCAGACAGCAGTTGGCTGGAGCTTTCCGTCAGACCCTCAGAAGGCCTTCTCGCCAGGAACGGATGGTGGGAAGTGAGCAGGTTCTGCATCTCATCTTTTGCCAGGCGATGAGGCCGGCTGCCTCTTCCAGGAGCTGTTTGCACTTGGCCCTGGGAAATATGAACTGGAAAGAGGTCTCTACCTGATGACATCCTTCCACACAACAGGTTCTCTTTTTCAGCGGGGAAGTCAGGCTTTTATAGGGTGATAACATCTGGGTTTCTTTCTTTCTTTTTTTCCATCAGAAACAAATCCAGATGCTGAAATGGCCAATGTCATTACATGTTTTCATGCTCCATTAAAAAACCACACATAGCCAAAACAATGCAAATATCTATCACCAGATCAATAGATAAGCAACATGTGGTGCATACAACAACAAAATATCATTCATGGTTAAAAAGGAATGAAATTCTGATACATGCTACAACATGGAACCTTGAAAACATACTGAGGGAAATAAGCCAGACATAAAAGGACACATATGGCATGATCCCAATTACCTGAGGTACCTAGAATAAGCAAATTCAGAGACAGGAAGTAGAGTAGAGGTTATCAGGGTTGGAAGAGGGGGTAACCGAGGGGTCAGGGCTTACTGGGTATAGTGTTTCTGTTTGGGAAGATGAAAAAGTTCTGAAATGGACAGTGGTGATGGTTACCCAACATTGTGGATGTACTTAATGCCACTGAATCGTGTACTGAAAATGGTTAAAATGATAAATTTGTTGTTATGTATACTTTATCACAATAAAAAGAAAGAAAGAAAGAGAAAAAGGACCACCTATCAGTCCATGACGTGGGAGGGTACCCTCATTCCACTCGGCTTCCTGGCATCCTTGGTCCAGCGGGCGGAGCTCTCTAAATGACTGAGAAAAGATCAAAGCCAAAGGAAACAGTGCTCTTCTCCAGTCCTGGCAAAGTACGCTTATTAACGCATCCCCACTGACAAAATAATGGGCTCCATGATCGCTTCTGTTCGTTCAGGGAACAGCACGCTTCAGCCGCCAGAAGGGGCAGGCAGCGCCCCATTCTCAAAAGCTGCTCAGCCCTTTGACCAGACAGCAACCCAAAAGGCCTGTTGCAGTCTCTAGCACATGGTTTATAATCATGGATATTATTTATATCCAAATTAGAACTGTAAGTTCTCCAGACATTTCTGAAAAAAGAGATTTCTTCCAAATAATGGCATTTTTTTGGTTACTGTGTTAAACTTAATTCCTTCATTTCTGCTTGTGAAATACAAAAAAAAGTTTAATTTCACCGTCCCATTGTAAACAGATTTCCTCCTAAATGTTTTCTAGGATATGTTAAACTCGGTATTCTGAAGAACCCTGGCTAAGAATATAATAAATAGTTAAAAAAAAAAAAAAGAGTATAGACATAATTCTCTTACCAATGGAAAAAAGTAACTGCCAGCTATAATCCAGTGAAGTTGAATATAAAGAGCGTAATTTACATGTGCTTTTTTTAATTTCTAATAACGATTGTAAAAATCACTAAAATTTTCTGGAGGTTGTAGTCTTGGAGACACTACTACTTTTAACGTGTAAAATGTAACTTGTTGAGGAATGTCTAATAAGACAGAATGAAAACTAACAGAGACAAGTGAACCTAATCAAAACCTTTAAGTTTCTCTCTCGATTTGGATTATTTTATAACAACTTAGTGCTTGGAAATAAACACAACGAAGAGTGATTTTTCAAGAATGGCAAACTTAAAAAGAAGCTTCAGACTAGTTAGAACACAGCAAAGAAACTCACTTCATTTTAACCAAGTAAAGTGTTTGACTAGGTTCCAACTCTGATGGACTCTGAGGTGGGGAAAGGGAGCTACATGATGAATAATGGATAAATACTCTGCAAGAGCCAGCAATCTAGTGCACAGACATTAATGT
The DNA here is from genome assembly GCF_902729225.1 of Pteropus medius. Taxonomy (NCBI): domain Eukaryota; kingdom Metazoa; phylum Chordata; class Mammalia; order Chiroptera; family Pteropodidae; genus Pteropus; species Pteropus medius. The sequence goes on along the minus strand of NW_024354502.1, from coordinate 20,163,731 downwards.
GAACAACAGATGTGAAGTACATAGATAATTTTAAATAGTCTAGTCATTACATTAAAAATTAAAAAGAAACAGGTGGAATGAATTTTAATAATATATTTCATTTAACCAAGATGTTTCTAAAACATTTTCATTTCCCCAACATAGGGAATGCGGTAATGCAATGGCTGTGTGTAGAGCCAGAGGGGTGATAGAGTAATCGGGGGGATCATTTCATAAACTATATAAATGTCTAACCGATGTACTGTATACTTGAAACTAATAATAAAATAAAATGCTAAAAAATTATCATTTCAACATGTAATCAATTTTAAAATTATTAATGAAGTAATCCACTTTTGTTCTAAATCTTGGGGTGGAATTCTGAGAGGAGCTTCTTAGATCTTAAGAAAAGATACAGAAGAGATAGTCTCCTTTTGCCTCTAGTGTGAAGCGTGGTAAGGATGTAATGCCTGGAAATACTGCAGCCAGCGTCATCCTGAGGTTAGTCAACCAACATCTGAGAAAGGAAGAGTGGAAATATGGACTTGAAAACATTGTTAAATCGTGGAATTAACTGACCCTCGAAGCGCTCTACCACTGGACTTGTTTTGTGAGAGAATACCTTTGTGGAGTACTTAAGACATATGGGGTTATTTCGTATTTGAAGGTTATTGCTTATTTCCATCCTGACAGATAGGAAAAGGGAAGAATCTAGACACTGCGCCAAACACTGGTAATAGCTATGTCTTTCCTTTGTTCAGCATGCTATATAGCATGTGAAGCTCTGTCACCTAATGTCTTCATGGAATCCTCCTAACAGCGCAGGGAGAGGTTTGGGCAGACACTATTGTCTGCCTTCGTTTGCACAGTATCCCATTGTCTTTGCAGTCCCAGCAAGCAACCCGTACAGTACCGGGAATAAAAATAATTGCTATCATTTTCTGAGCTTTTCTATGTGTCAGAAACTGTTCTATGTTTTATACACAAAAACTCACTTTATTCCCTCATTTACAATAGCTTACAAAAGCTCTAGGAGTTTGGTATCATTATCAACATTTAACAAATGAAGAAACTGAAGTTTAGAAAGTTGAAATGGTAAGTTCAAGGTCTCAAAGTTAGTGACAGAGCTGCAACTTGAACCCTATCTCTATAAAGGTTATGGTCTTTACCACCACGGTGGCATAGAATAAGTCCATATGTTTAATGAATGAATGAATGTATGTATGAATTCAAATAAATGGATGCTCAAAGAGATTAAGTACTTTGCAGAAGGTCACCCAGCTGAAGACAGATCCATGACTTGACACAGGTCTTATAACCCCAAGGGCACTGATCTTTCTACCACATCCTATGACTATCATTTTACCTCCAGCTTTATTGAGCTATAATTGACAACTCATGGTTATAATTTATTTGGTGCTTGGTTAGACACCACCTTGAATGGTTCCTGGCAATTTCTTTGTGTATGAGCCTTTTCTGTATGACCAGATTGTCAATTCCTTGAGGTGGCACAACTTTTTTGTAGCTCCCACAGTAATAGGAATAATGTAAATAATGTATTTTTCACAGTTAAGAGCTCAATTTTTAAATATGGTATCTGCAAAATATAGATCTATCATGGTTAGGATGACCATAACTCCCAGTTTGCCTGCCATGATCCTGGTTTACACCTGTTGCCCTGGTTTAATTATCAATGGAGTAATGGTAATACTCTCAAAAGTATTCCTGTTTAAACAATAAATTATATAAAGTCACTTTAATCATGGTAAACAAGAGCTCAGTTTGGCCTGTTCAGCTATGCCCTGTCAACCACGCCCAGCACAGCTGCCTTTGGGTAAAAATGAGTCCAACAGCCATCAGGGCTCATACTTAACTCTGGAATACAGAGAGTTTTCATGCACAGGGCCTGCCACACCTCACCATTCATCTCATGTTCTCCTTTCTCTCAAAATCTCTTTTCACTAACTACATCTGACAAGAGAATCTGGCTAGATGAGATTATCCTGGTAAGAATCTGGCTCAAACATATACTACACATAGTGTGTTTTCTTTCATGATTATTAAGTTTACAGTGTTAGAATCTGTACTACGTAATATGTAAGCTATTGACTCTTGCTGGTCTCTAGCAGTAAATTATGCCACAGTACCCATGGCCACCTTTCCAATACGGGTGCTGTTGATAAGTTCTGGAAGGATCAACAAAGACAGTGGTGGCTCCCTCCTGAGTCTCATATATTCCTGTCTTCTCTTTAAGATTTTATTACTCCTTCATAAACATCTTTCCAATAAGCAGAAACTATCTCATGCTGGAATCCCTGTTTCCTCTTGGGTTCCATGTCAATATTTGCACATCACCACTCACTCCAACTGTTTACCCAAGGTGGCCTTCAGATCCTGTCCTCATCCTCTCATCTCATAACCTCATGTTTTCCATTATTTAATATCGTCTCTCACAACATTTCCACTTCAACAGGGAAACAACTTTTAAAGTCAAGTATTAGTCTCTCTTTCAAAGAGAAAATTAGTTGAACACCCATGGTGAGCCATGGTGAGCCATGAGAATATTGTCCTGCGCTGTTTGTTAATTTCTCAATGTTCATTCAGTTTTCAATATCTCTCTGGAAGCCAATCCAGAGCATGACCTGACCTTAGAAGACTGCTAGATGAACTGCTCAAAGAAGGCTTGCCATCACTAACCCTTGTGATTTCTTTTCCCCAAGAATAAGAAGAAGGGGAAAGAGAAAAGCAAAAAGAAAAGTGGCTGTCTTTCTTTCTTTTCTACCCCTGACAAAGTATTTTGAATTCCAGTGGTGCAAAAGATCTATTTTCCTGCAAAATTATTTTTTCACTTCTCCTTCTCTATCACTCCCACTTCTAGATAGTCATTAGTTTTGATCAATTCTACCTCAGAAAAACATATTATTTCTCCTTCTCAATCCTTTGCCCACATCTGTCTTCATTTATTCCTAGCCAAATTCCCAGACATAGGCTTCCAACGAATACTGAGTGAATGTAAACATAATTTCTTGCTTGCACCCATGAACTCATTGTCTAACGAGTCTCCCCTCCAGATGATTCCTTCGCACAGCTATGAGAAATATTATTTTTTTAAACTCACATCTCCCAAAGCAATACACAGATTTAATGCAAACTTCATCGAAATCCCAATGGCAATTTTAAAAGAAATAGTAACAAAAAATCATCAGATTTGTATGGAATCACAAAGGACCCCAAGTAGCCAAAGCCATCCCAAGGAAAAAGAACAAGGCCAGAGGTATCACACTGCCTGACTTCAAATTATACTACAAAGCAACAATAATCAAAACAGCATGGTTTTGGCAGAAAAACAGACACATGGACCAATGGAACAGAATTGAGAGCCCAGAAATAAACCCACATATATATGGGAAAATACTTTCTGACAAAGGAGCCAAAAATATACAATGGAGAAAAGAAAGTCTCTTCAATAAATGGTGTTGGGAAAATTGAAAGCCACATGTTAAAGAATGAAACTAGACTGCTATCTGTCATCATACACCAAAATTAACTCAAAATGGATCAAAAACCTAAATATAAGATCTGAAACGATAATTGCATAGAAGAAAACAGAGGTACTGAATTTGACCTTAAAGGCAAGGGAAGTAAAAGCAAAAATAAACGAATGGGACTATATCAAACTAAATAATTTCTGCACAGCAAAAGAAACCATCAACAAAACAAAGAGACAACAAACTGAATGGAAGAAGATATTTGCAGACAACACCTCCAATAAGGGACTAATATCCAAAATATATAAAGAACTCATACAACTCAACAACAAGAAAACAAACAATCCAATTGAAAAATGGGCAGAGGACCTGAACAGACACTTTTCTCAAGACATACAAATAGCCAACAGACATATGAAAAAATACTCAACTTCACTAACTATTAGGGAAATGCAAATCAAAACCACAATGAGATACCACTTCACACCTGTTAGAATGGCTACCATCAACAAGTGTTGGGGAGTTTGTAGGGAAAAAGGAACCTTTGTACACTGCTGGTGAGACTACAGATTGGTGCAGCCACTATGGAAAACAGTATGGAGTTTCCTCAAAAACTTTAGAATTACCATATAACACAGCTATCCCCCTTCTGAGTATCTACCCCAAGAATTTGAAAACATTTATTTGTAAAGATATATACACCCTGATGTTTGCTGTCACATTATTCACAGTGTCCAGGACATGAAAACAATCGACGTGTCCTATTATAGATGACTGGATAAAGAAGATGTGGTACATATACACAATGGAATATTACTCAGCCATAAGAAAAGATGAAATACCGTCATTTGTGACAACATGAATGGATCTTGAGATTATCATGCTAAGTGACATAAATCGGTCAGAAAAAGTTGAGAACCATATGATTTCATTCATATGTGGGATATAAAACTGAAAGCAACAAATGAACAAGACAAACAGAGACTCATGGACACGGACAACAGTTCAGTGGTTACCAGAGGAAAAAGGGGGAGGCGAGGAGGGTAGGTAAGGATGAAGGGGGTCAAATATATGTTGACAGAAGGAAATTGAACTTTGGGTAGTGAATACACAATGCAATATATATATGATGTATTATTGGATTGTACACTTGAAACATGTAATTTTATTAATCAATGTTACCTCAATAAATTTAATAAAAAATTTTAAAACAAGATGAAATGTTAATGTAAAAAATAAATAAAACGCATCTCTCCATGCCACTTTTTTGCTTGCAAACACTAATAACACCCCATTGTCTTCCATGTCAAGTCTAATCTCTCAGTCCGATATTACAAATTGCTTCGCAATCTGGCCCCAATCTGTCTTTTCCAAAGCTCTTGACCTTCTCTTCACTCACCTCTGACCCAACCAGGAGAGGGGAAGGCTCTTCTTAAATAGCCATGAGTTCTCACCCCTCCATAGGGTCTCCTGCTGCCATCTCAGCCCTCACTGCCCTTCCTCATGTTGCTCAGACTTCTACCACATAAAGTCTGAATCAATTGCTTACTCTCAGATTACAAATGCTCATTTATGGAGCATGTTTTAGGTGTCAAACTCTGCCTTGAGCATTTTATATACATTTCCAGAATTTCTTTTAATCCCAATAATAACAATGAAAATTAGGTATTACTTCATTCACTAACTCGTTCACCCAGTTAATAATAGCAGATCTAGATTTAACCCCATATGCCTGCCATCAAAGACCAGGTGCTCTTACCCACCAGGTACTCCACACTCCACCCCACCCTTGCCATGTGTCTCTAGCACATATCTTTACTATAGTGCTCATCACATTACAAGAGAGTAGTTACTGACAGATGAAAGTTCCTGGAGGGATAATGGACACCTCAGTAGCAAGGCTGGTTCTTATGTATTTTATATGTATTTTTGTATCTCTAGTGCTCAGCATGGCGTGGACACGCAAGGTATGCAAACCACTCTTTTTGGGGGGATGTAATTGAACTTGAATGTATGCATCTGATAATAGGAAAATACTCGATCCCAACTGAATGAAATAGTTGAGCCACATGTAGATGTCAGAGCTCTTTTACTTAGAAAGAACAAATCCAGCGACCCAATCAGAAAATAAGGAACCTGAATCTTCACTTTCATCTCCAACCCACCTCATAAATTCATATTTTTACCTCACCTGTAGGAACCTGGTGTAATATTTAAGGCAGCCACCTGAATCCAACTAGCCAAGCATACAAGCAGTAACCTCCCACATTTTCAATAACAGAATCGCTTACTCCACAATGCTTTTTGGAAGACAAAGAAACATTCATAAAATGAAACAGTAGTGCATGGTGATAATGAGAAAGTTTTACAACAAAGTGTCTGGCTGATTTATACAGTGCTTCCATGCCAATGGCTAGAAGAAATTTTTACAAAGATTCTCTCTCCTAAGCCTAGGCAACATGCCAGAAAGATCGTTGGTCTCTTTAAAGATGAGGAAACTGAGGAAGGGGAGGAGGGAAATAAAGGAAGGAAGAGAGAGAAACTTGCCTTTGATTTGCTGGTACATAGGGGAAATTGTAAGCAGTAAAATGAAGAAAGCATGCTTTTTTTTTTTTTTTTTTTCTGGAAGAAGCTCTCATTTGAATTCCACGTAGGTCTTGAGAATATCCTAGGGACCTGCCTACTCTCAGGGCTGAGAGAGTAATGTTTTCTTTTCTACTCTTATTTTGATGCAGCCATACAACAAAGAGCTCTGGAGAGCAAGGAGCAGAGAGCCATAAAGTTAGACATTTATCTTAAGATGAGAAAAAGTCATCAAAGTTTCAGGTTACCAGACTGAATTTTCAGGAGCTATAGTCATTTTTATTTTCTTCTCTCATGTGAAAAAAAATGTGAAAATGTAGTTACGCCCAAACTTGACTTGGGCAGCTATATACTATGCTCAAAGCACATCATCAGTAGGGCATTTCAGAGGCGAGGCTGACTGGTTTCTGATTAAACAATGCCTGATACTTACTCTCCCTTAGTAATTCAATAAAAAGCAACCAGCCCTGCATTCTGATGTAAAGTTTCCAAGGCCATACCAGACCCTGAGAGGTCAGTCAAGTCAAGATGGTGCCCAGTAAACAAGCCGACCCAAGATTATGGCTCCTGTCTCATTAGTCTGGTTCTGACATGATTCTCCAAGAGTTACTGAGTGATAAAACACAGATTAGGCCTGGTTAGAGAATATCTCATCCCATTTCTCCCAGCGGAACACCTCAGATACTGACAATGTGTCATGCCAAAAAAAAAAGAGCCTGGATTTTCCACTCCTCCCACGCCACTTGGCTGGCCTGGCTAGCAACGGACTTTATTTTTACAGCGCTTATCACTGCAGCTTTACCTCCGGGCCAGTGGGCTCTGAAGCAGCTGGAAACGAAAGCCAGCTGGGTGCCCAGCTGAGCAGCCAACCACTCACAGCCTTCCGCACTAGAAGAAAAGGATTGGCCAAAGGCCATACTGCTAAATATTCTGGAAAGGACGGATGACAACATGGGGGGGAAGGGACCTCCATTCATCCTAAAGCAAATGCAAACTGGCATCTGGATTGGGGTAGCTGAGGTTCCAGGAGTGTCTGGCGGTCTTAACCAGATCCAGCACACTCCTTGCTAATTCGGATAAATGAAGAAAAGCCAGTGTGCATTTAGTGAAATTCTAAAATCACAGAGCATAGGCTGTTACTTTCAAGTCCACAGAGCAACTCAACTTCATCTAAACCTTAAGTTTCAAACAGGTGTGGCTGTGCCCTCTGCTATTGAATCCATATCTCATTTGGCATAAGCAGTAGTTCTTTAAATTCCATAGTTTATCAAGTTAAGTTCTGCAAAATTTTGCTCTCATGTATATAATAAACATCACCCCTTATACTTTTGTTTACCATATTTATTGACCCAACTTGGCCTTCCTTCAAAGGCATCATAGAGATAAACCCAGGGCCACTTCAGGTCAAATGATCATAAACTGCCGGTTAGCAGAGTGCAAGTGGATGAGGTTTTCTCTTTATAAACCGAAGCCTTGTTTTCTGTCCCTTCCTCATGGGAGCTGCGAAAAGTTTGAACAGATGTTCAGATTCAGGGGAGGGGCACTCTACTGCGGCTCTATTTATTTCCTCTGGCAGGATTCATTTTCATTTCCTTATGGACTAGAGAGAATAATTCTACCAGCCTAACTTCTATCTGGGGGAGGAAAAGGCTAGGATCCTGGTTCCCATAAAGCATGATGAATTAAGAAAGGAACACAATATGCCACGAAACCACACTTACCTCAGGCTTTTAGTCCCCAAAACGAGGTCTGCAAATTTCCTGGAGCAGTAGTTTAATCTCTGGATGCATTAACGAAGCCTCTGATCAACTGGAACATGAACATTTAGTCTATTTAAAGGTGGCCTTTAGCATGAAGGGGTGTGTAAGTGCATGGAGAACCCATCTATGACTATGTTGTCCTTTATCATTTATTTTCCTGAAGTATTTACCCTGGGATTGAATAGCGTTTGTTTGAGCATTGTAATAAAAACTCTCAACAAAATCTCCTGGATGAGAGTGCATTAACCAAATCAGCTAATCAACAAGTATTTATTGACCACTCACAACATGTAAGGTGTTGAGAAGGTAAGATGTGGCCCTGCCTTTTGAGAAATTATTTAGTTGGAGCAACAGAAATATTTATAGACATGGCCAAGCAGGGACTTTTGTCTCCCAACAGTCAATCTCTCCTTCTTTTTAGTAATAGATTTCTCTAAGCTGGGCATATAGATACCCTACAGACTGTTTCTTGGCTTGTCTTAAGTATGGTTATGTGACTAAGTTCTGTCCAATGAAATGTGAGTAGGAGTTAGATGTGCAACTTCTGGGTCATATCCTTAAAAGGAAGCCACCTGTCCACTTTTCCTTTCCCTTCTTCCCAGGGCCCAGAATGTATATGTGGGAGTGTGAGCCAAACTCTACTGTCCTCAGAGGGAATGGGCCCCAGAGCACCTGGGGGGACAGTCTCCTCTCCCTTGATTGCTTATGAGTTTGGATGGCGGGCAGGGATGGACAGACAGAGAAAGAGAGAGAGACAGACAGACAGAGACAGAGACAGAGACAGAGACAGAGACAGAGACAGAGACAGAGAGACAGAGGAAAAATATTCTGGTTTAAGCCACTGTTATTTAGTCTCTGTTAAAGCAGCTGAATAAATATCCCAACAAACACATACCATTCCCTATTAGACCAGGAGTTTCTAGAAGCCTCTTTATTATCCCAACCCCATCATGAAGCCTACAAAGATTAAGTGCTCATCTTATATTTGTGGATAATGATAGAAAAATGTAGTTAATAAAAATCCCATCTTGCTCTTGCAAAATAATTTAATACCATTATAGGTATTATAATAAGATAAAAGGATTAAGTTATAAGGAAACTTCAAAACCATGTCTGGCTTGGCTTTTAAAGAGCTTTAAAAAAGGCAAGGGGACTATAACAGTAACCTATTAGTTTCTTAAAGGTGAAAATAATTCAAAACAGATGACTGGAAGACATAGAAATAAGAATAAGAGAATAAATCTTCTCCTATGGTCAAGCACAACCATGTAAATTAGCCCTGGTCTACAGACACTGCCCTCTGGGTAAGGCCTACTTTCAATAAAAAAATAGAAAATAGATGCCCAACATCAGCACTTCAGAACATCACCTTGGCAAATTACTTCATTGCTTTAAGCTTCAGTGTTCTCATCTCTACTATGGCAATACATCCAGCATTTATTGCATGTATACTACTTATCAGGTGCTGTTCCAGGCCTTCCACCTGAGGCAGGCAGAAAGATGTAAATCAGATAAAATAAGGAAATTATGTGGTACATAAAAGGTAAGAAGTACTCATGGGTAAAATGAGAGCAAAAGTGAGCAGGATTACTGGTGGCGGCAATGTTAAACATGGTATTCAAAACGGGTCACCGGGAACAATGATTGTGGCTCAAGTTAGGGTGGTAGCAATGAAAGTGGCAAGCTATGATTGAATTCTGGATATGTTTCTAAAGTAAACAGGGTTTTCCGACAGGTTATATGTGAGATGTGAGTCAAGAGTAACTGTAAGGGTTTTGGCTTGAGCCCAGTCAGAAGGATGCAGCTAATGACCAATGATGAGGGAAGGGGTAGGTAGAATAACTTCTGTCCAAAAGATCAGGAGTCCAATTTTTGGACATGCTGTGTGTGATGGTTAATTTTACATGTCAGTTTGACTGGGCCACTGGGCGCCCCGGTATTTGGTTAAACATTATTCTGAGTGTATGTGTGCTTTGGGATGAAATTCACGTTTGACTAGACAGACCTGGTAAAGCAGATTGCCCTCCCTAATGTGTGTGGGCCTCATCCAACCAGTCAAAGGCCTGAATATAACCCAAAGGCTGACTCTCCCTCGAGTAAATGACACTTCTTCTGCTTGACTGCCTTCAAATGGGAACATTTGCTATTTTGCTGCTTTCATACTCAAACTGAAACATAAGCTCTTCCAGGGTTTTAGCCTGCCAGCCTTCAGACAAGAACTAAACCATCGGCCCTCCTGGGTCTCCACTTTGCTGATTCACCCTGCAGATCTTGGGACTTGCCTGTGTCCATAATCTTTTTTATTATATATGTACACACACATATGTAACTATATGCATATATCCTATTGGTTCTCTTTCTCTGGAGAACCCTAAGGTGTCGTGCTTGAGATGCCTATTAGATATTCAAGTAAAGAGTCCAGTAGGCTGTTGGATATGAATCTGGAATTTGGGACTGAGTTTAGGGCTGGTAATATATATTTGGTTATCACTGGCAAAGATGGCATTTAAAGCCAGCAGATTGGCTGGGATTATCATGGTAATAAATGCTGGTAGGAAAGAGGAACATTCCTTGAGTCCTGGGTGCCCACAGTGTCTAAAGATCAGGGCTTCAACCACGGAGACTGAGAAGGAGCAGCCACTGAGACAGGGGTACACCAAGGAAGTGCATTGTCCTAAAGCCAAGGGGAAATCGCATCAAGGAGAAAAGAGTAATCTCTTTCCTCAAGTGCTGCTGATTGGTTGCTGCCGTTGGGAAATGTCATTGCATTTAGCAATGCAGTGGCCACTGGTGCCCTTGACAGAAAAAGCTGCATTGGAGAGGTGAGGCCAAAGCCCACTGGAGTGGGTTTAGAAGCAAATGTGAGGAGGGAAGCTGGAGATAGTGAGTATGGGCCCTCTTGGAAGAGCTTTGTTTGAAAGGGGTGCAAGAAGACAGGATAGTAGTTGGCAGGGGCACGTGGGTCAAAAGAAGGATTTTTCTTTAATGGGAGATGACAGCATGTCACTGTCATCAGCTGCCATTTGTGGAGCACTTCACTGTGATGCTAGGTCCTTCACATGTGATACCCTATTTAATTCTCTGGTTTGCAATATAGTTATTACTACCTCTATCTTTCATGCAAGGCAACAGATGATAAGAGAAAGTGAGAAACTTCACAAAACTGCAGTCAGTAAGTGGCTGTGCCAGGACTGAGACCCGAGTTGTTCTAACTTGAAAGCAGGGACTCTGAACCACGACAGTATATTCATTGCCTCCATAACAGAGCCTGCTACGGATAGAGCCTGCCTCCTGCAAGGACATCGGGCCTGCGACAGAACCAGGCAAATACTAACGGTCAGGATTCTCGTTATGACATGCAGGAAGCTCCTAATCGTGCAGAGCCATTTGCAAAGAGATTTGTATCCTTCTCTGGTCCCAACCTTTAGGAAGGAGGTGTATAATATGACACCCTTACACGCATTCCTGTCCACAGCACTCCACGCAAACGGCACTTACATCACCTCCAAGGAGAAGAACAAACAGTGGGGTGCAAATTCTACTTTCAGATTGGGCAGGACAGTGGAGAGAAGTCCTGCTCTTTTTCACCCAGAACACTGGTATGGATCCAAGGAGCTTCATAAATACTTGCTGTTCCTGCAGTTGCTACATTAAACTGAGGGGGCGCTGTTCAGGAGATGGGTTGCTATTGGAAGAGGCTCCCTGCTGTCCTTGGCGACGAGAGCTCCTGGGGTCTCTGGCTATTGTCAGACCCCAACATGTACAAAAATCCAGTATACCAAGATTAAATCAGGTTGCAATATCACAGATTCCTTTTTAAAAATACATGATTAATTTTTTTTCTTAGAGAAAAAAGTTCCTCCTGGAAACTTTGTTCATGCTTAGAATAAGATTTGATTCTAAAGCTGTACGGAAACTCCCGGCACTGAAGAGACATGGGGGGATGTGCGGAGGGGTGGGAATGAGGAAAGCAAGTGTCTTCCAAACCTAATGTTACTGTGTAAGATGATGATCCTGACACCTCCACTCAAGGGACAGCAAGAGAGAGCAGGTGAAGAGCTTAAGGAAACTCCCTAAGTTAAGAACAGGGCGCCCTGGAAACAGCCATTTCCAGACCGACTAGAAATGTCCGGGATTAAGAGGTCAGTTTGAACGACAGCCCAAGGATAATTTGCTTAGCATACAGAGCTCTACTACAACGTACTTTGCTTCTTTCCTCTGCAGTGTAGCATTAACCTCGCTCACCATTCAGTTCTTACAGAGCACACATCACCAGTCATAAAGGTCCCTTTAATTCTCACATAAAGGACCCACGGAAAGTCTCAAGCGCACATCTCCTTCACAGTGGACACTGACACCGCTCTGCACCCCCAATACAGCCACCCCGCTCTGCACCCCCAATACAGCTAGCTCCTTATTTTCAGTTATTCATAACTTTTAGGAGAAGTTTAGTCTTGGACAAAATAGCCCAGATTTAGTGTGTTCACAAAGGCTTTCTTTAAATTTTTTCAGAGGTCTACTTTTCATCTCTGGGTTAAGAGACAGGAAAACACTAGAAGCTCAGTCATAAGGGAAAAAAAGCAGTAAATTCCACTCAAAATTGGAAATAATTGGACTTCATTTATAATCTTAAATATTTTGCTCGATTATAGAAATAATGCATGCTCATTGAAAACAGATTCAACCAACACAGAATAACATAAAGGATAACATGAAGACTATCTTACGATACCATCCCTCAAAGTGCATAATTAACAATGTACTTTCTATCCTTTCAGATTTTTCTTTATATGTAATACATATATTTCAGAGATCCCTAACTTGAACTTCCTGAAGTTGTGTGTGCAATTTTGTGTGCATGTATGCATGTGCTTTTTAGAGAAAAAAGGACGATAACTTTCATTAGTTTTCAAAAGCATTTTAAAAATATATATTACTGTATATATAACATGAAGTATAGTATAATAAGGTATAACATATATATATAATTCCTATTATATATATATGTTATACCTTATTTAGTTTACAAAAATCTAATCATAATCTACATATAACTCTGCAATTCATTTTTTTTCCATTTATGGACTTTCTTTTTCCATTTTAGAAGTAATTGTTGTTTCTAATGTTATTTTATTATCACTTGGTCTTTCTCCCTTTAAGTTCCAGAATCTGGAGACAGAAAGATCTGGATCGAACTCCTGGCTCCACCACTTACAAGTTCTGTAAGTCTGGCAAGTTACTCAGACTTTAGAGTCTCAGTTTTGTCATCTATGAAATCAGTTAGAATTACAATAGAATTATTGCAAGGAATAAATAATAAGATATATTTTAGGCAGTTGGTATATGCAATGACTGGCACAGAGTAAATATTCAATAAACATTAGGGCTTTTTGTGGATAGAATGCATTTAGTCCAAAATCATATATATAACAACATCCAGAGAAAGTTTTTAAAATCAGGATTTAGGATGACAATAAAGTAGATTATTGAGAATAAAGCTGAAGCCACACTCTGGGGTAAGATGGTATTATTTATTACTTAAGAGTAAGTCAGCAAGCAAATGATGATTTATACATCTGCACATGTTACAAAGAACCAGGTGTCAGTCTTAAGCAGCACGACCAAGGGAAGTGCCATGGGCTGGGCTGAGCAGGACTCCTCTGCTGTGATCTTGAAAAGGTCACCACCCAGCCATTCCACATTGGGCTTTGCCTTCCCATTCTTGGGTCTTAGTACTAACTTCCCAGACTTTGCATCTGCAAATGCTGTAGGTTCAATGTAAGTGCAGAATTCCATTTCCTTCGCATGATGCTGGTGACCTGCCTCATTCGTGAGCACAGGGATGGCTTTGGTCTTGGCTTGACTTGCAGTTCTCTCCTCTCCCAGTGCTCTCTGCTTTACTGTGTCCACTTTCTAGTTCTCGCATATCCAGCAGCCCAGAGCAACGGCAGGCCTGGTATAAGGCGCTGCCACCACTAGGCAACAACTATATTCCAGGCATGGGCTACGCACTTGGCACATTTTATTTTTGTAGTCCACAGCAATTCTGGAAGCTACCATCTCTATTTTTCAGATACAGACACTGAGGTTTAATTAAAATAAGAAACTTGTGCAACACTACACAATTAGTAAGGGACAGATTGGGTATTTGAACCGCTTTATTTCGAGCCCTGGAGCTTATGAGTCCCACTACAACTGCTTTTGATTCTGTGCAGTGAGCCATGTGTTACACTTACAAGACTTTGGTGCAAAAGTAGAAAACATCAATTTGGCACCTGCCGGAAGTTTCCCTTAGAGCAGATTCTGAACAACCAGCCGAACTTCTTCTCCTAGCGGGGCTTTCTGGAGGATGGCACATTCAAGTTCACAGTCCACACCCGCAGATCGGAGCTGTCATTAACTCCTTCAGCTTTGTGGGAAGACCAGTGAGAACACTGATCAGAAAGGGCGAATTATCTGTGGTAGGCAGAACAATGGCCCGCAAAGATGTCCACCTCCTAATCACCAAAACTTGTGAATGTGTTACCTTATATGGCAAATAAGACTTTGCAGATACGATTAAGGATCTGGAGAAGGATAGGTTTTCCTGGATTATCCAGGTGGGTCCAATGTTATTTCGGGGTCCTTATAAGAGGGAGGCAGGAGCACTAGAGTCAGAGGAGAAGATGTGACAACAGAAGCAGAGGTCAGGGTGATGTGGGCGACCCCTAGAAGCTAGAAAAGGCATGGAAACATTCTCCCCCAGCATCTCCAGAAGGGAACTCTGTCCTGCTGACCCATGTTAGGCTTCTGACCTCCAGAACTGTAAGAGAATAGATTTGTTGTTTCAGGCACTAAACCTATGATTTGTTACAACAGCTATAGGAAACTAACACAATGTCTATATCCCAAGTATCTTATAACAACGTTGTCCAGATTAAACTTGAAGTCCTACACCCAATTTACTTAAATCCCTAAGATTAATGTTTCCTGGTATTTCAAATAGCCTATAAGTAATGTCCTGATTGAAACGGTTTTCCCTCTTCATAAATAAAATGAATTAAAATATCCCTGTTTAACTGACGCTTGTTCACATGCTGACCCACAGCTTTACAAATGTACAGCAGGCAGGCATGATTGGAGGTGAATGCAAATTCTCTTTTTCTGCTGAGACATTTGTGAATATTTTCAACACCTACCTACAATAGCAACTTTCATCAGCTCAATTGTACAAAAGTTAAAAACTCTTCCTAATTTTGATTCTAATAAATGACTTGGAGAAAAGTGTGTCCCTGTTTGTTTACATATATAAATTTAGAAGCACTGTGAAATCTCAAACAAAATTAGCCACCAGGGAGAAAAAAAAATCAGATAACCTAATTAACCAAGGCTGAGCCACTTACATTTATAGGACTCTGGATAATGCTGGCCAGCGGACTGAAGGAGAGCAGACAAGCACTAATGGAAGACCCAGCAGCCCAGGGACAGAATTCAAACAGCAGGAGTGAAGGTCATTGGTAGATTGATGAGGCTTTTGTTATTCTTGTCTATTCAAAGAAGAGTCTTGTAGTTGGAAGGTCCTTAACATCATCATTAAGCTTCAAGAAGAGTCTTGTAGTTGGAAGGTCCTTAACATCATCATTATTTGAATAGGCCAGGAAACATCAGATCTTATGCATCCTTTGTGGCCATACGTTTCAGAGAAAAAGCTTTGGTTTTTGGAAAACTTGTTCTGTGTTCTTGTGCTTTCCAATGTAATCACTCATGTTTCTGTGTAGATACCAGACTGCTTTGGAATAGCCAAGGAAACATTAGTTGGTTTTCTTGTATTATTCATTTCTCCAATCAAAAGTTCCAAACAGCTGAATGTGCCTGAAACTAGACTAATTCCCTTAAAAAAAATCTCATCCAGAGCTGGCGTTAGAACCATTAGCCCAAAGTATTGAAAATGTTTTTTTTTCTGGATTTTCCCTTTCCTTCTTACTTTCTGATAGTAATGATTAACATGAAACAAATGATTTAAAATGCTGGATTCCCTGTGCAAACTCTTTGTTACCTTCCTGCAAAAAAGTAGGCTGGCAAATAGCTGCTATTTCTTTACCAAGAAAAGGTAAAATTAGAGTGGGTGGCTTGTCCGTGTGTGCCAGCTGTCATCTGGGACAATGGGGACTCTTTATCTACTTGGCAAATGGCGTGAACTTTCAAGTCTCTGTTTTCAACACAGAGTACAGGGCAGAGTCAGCCACAGTCCAGATTTCCCAAAAGTCATGATTTCAAGTAATTTTATTTTCAACACAGTGACTTGTTTAATCTAAAACTAAATGTGGTTTAATCCTTATGTTGGTCAAAGACTGTTCATATAAATGTTGAAAAAATTGACAAAATCTTAGATCGTGTTATGATTCAGTGTTAAGAAAATATGGTCACTGTATTTTTACATATTATCAAGTGTAAGTAATAAGGTTTAAATTTAACCCTCCAAATCAAATGTAACTTACAATGCACAGAGTTTGAACAAATGAGCCCTTTTTCCACTGCAGCTGTAGATCTGAGCTAATTTCCAATTCTTTCTCAGTAAAGTTGCTTGCTTTTCCTTCTACCCACCTCCTTTGAAAAATAAAAATAAAAACTGAACTGCTGTAGGGCAGGTGCAGATGAATGAAACCCATAGGCAATGATAAGCCCTGGCTCTCATAGGAGGTAGCACTTTGGGCAGGCTGTGTCTGACGTGACTCCCTGCAGAGCCTTAGCCCCAGGAATTATAAATAAGGAGTCAGAATGAAATGCAACGAAGCAGACAGTATAGACTCACTTCCTATAGATGGCAGCTACTCTTTCCTCCCATTAATATCTTTCCTCTGGATAGCAATTTGGGGGGAAAAAATCAAAGGAAAAGAATGCAATATCTTGAAGGTTCTTTGGCACATTCCCACAAAGCCATGCTCTCCTGTTGACAAACTGCTTTCTGAAAACAGGTGTGCCCTGACTTAAAGAAAGTGGAGATCTAAAATGAAAGAAATAACCAAACAAGGTGTTCTTTCATATTACAAGCTTTCTTGAAATAGAAACTTCCCTTGTGCATAGTTCATTACTTTATTATCCTTGGGAATAAAAATAAAAATCAATCCAAAATGGAGAAGTAACTGAAATAATGATGTTAATCAATGAGGAAATGTGATTTAATTAACAAAACCTTCACAATAAATCATATTTGAGGTAAGGTTTGCACCTATGAAGCTGGAAAGAACTCTAAGAGAAAGAGAAGTTAAGGTTGCAAGATACAATTTTCAGCCCCTGTCGTCACCACCTTATGTCACGGATGATAGAGACCACGGCAGTGAGTTGGGGTGGAGGACTCACCGCCATGGATGTGAGGAGGTCTATCCATGGCATTTCCATTCTGCTAGCTAGGCTCTCCCCTTCTATAATTTCCACATGGCCAGCAATGAGGTTAGCCTTCTCTGAATAAGAACCGTTTGACACTGACTCCCCGCACCCCTATTATAGGCTGAGTGCTACAGAAGGTGAAGATAATGGCATGCTCCTGCCCTCTACTCTCATCGGCTTATGGTGACCAGATATCCAAATAGGACAACCTCGATTTGGGGGGAAATGACCCTGAATAAGCTTAGGTGCAGGGTTTCCAGATGAAATAGGAAGCCCAGTTAAATCTGAATTTCAGACAAACTACCAATAATGTTTTAGCATATGTCCCAAATACTTCATGGAATATACTTACGCACACACAAAAAAAATTCACTGTTTATCTGAAGTTCAAATTTAACAGGGTGTCATATTTTTATTTGCTAGATTTGACAACTCTACTTAGGGGATCTGTAGGTTATGTTGTGAGCTTTGCGAATTAGCCCCATCCTTGGGTTGCTCCCCACAAATGGGGAACCTGGAGTTGTTTTTCACTTGCGGTGGGGATCTGGGCTGAAAACTTCCTAGTTGCACTGGGTCTCTTTGTGACCAACGGCATATATCCCCAACAGGAGTTTTTAGTGATGCTGGGTGGTCACGTTGGGTTGAGGGTGCAGATTGTGATGTACTTACTCCTAAAGGCAAGACTTGCCTTTGAGGCCTGAAGCAGTGCCTGTATTCTAGAATCACTTGCTAAATGAGAGGGCACAGAATTTGCCTCCTCATCCGATATGCTGACCAGCTACATGCTTGGCTGAAATTCCTGGTGCTGGACAATCTTTCCATAGCAGGAGGTCCTTGAGTGAGAATGTTAACAGGTGCAGGTAGCTCTCAAGGCTTCGTTGGTGTGAATGAAGAGTGCTCTAGGAAGTTTTATAAAGAGATAGATCACAAGCCCAGCCCTACAGATTCTGATTCCAAGGTTCTGAATTTGGTCTCAGAAACCTGCGCTTTTTAACCAGACCACTGTGATGCTGACCGCAACAGCTGGAGGCCTGTGTCTGGCCTTGTCCTTCTCCTCTCAGGCCCTTGGGAAGATTCTAACCAAAGGCCTTCGGGGGTCCACTTGGGTGGGTGCTCCTTTCCACTGACCCAGCAGCTCAGCTACTGGGATTTTGCATAATGAGAGGATTCTTGCTTCTTTCCTGTGTCACCTTCATGCAGTCATTTCTCTCCTTATGTCTCCAGCCCTGACTACTGCAAAGGCTGCCAAAAACGCTTTTCTTTTTGCCAGTCAATTTATACTGTTAGCATTCCCAGACCTCGTTTTCCTATTAGCATGGCCTGGCATTTCACTGATGGTTGCCAAGGCAGCTCCTGATTCATTCAACTGGGAATGTCCTGCTCTCTACCATTCCACATCTAACCCCACATTGCTGAGGGGCCACATAGCCTCACTCTTAAAAACAAGCTCAGATCGATGCTGAGAAGTTGGGGGTGCACCCTTTTAGTCAAGGTCTCTGCTATGACAGGTGAGGAGGGAACCTACAGGGAATGGCATACCTCCCAGACAATCTTGTCTTTAAAAGAATAAAAGAACCCTACTGAGATGTCTTTAGTGACATTCTGAACCCTGGAATAAATTATCCCCAAAGACGAGAGACAGGTGATATGTGTAGTACATGAAAATTGTCAAAATAGAGAGAATAAATGGCCTGCAATGAAAAGATGACCACTGCCCTTACCTGGGACAATTTCCAGCAAATATGCTGCATAACTCTGATTTCAGAAAATGCAAACCTAACCTCTCCTTGAACATTTCATTCATTCTTTCACCCATTTGACAAATATTTATTGAGCACCTGCCATGTGGACAGAATAACATATCTCACAATTAAAAGACTCATTTTAGTTAACCAGGAATTGAGAGCCTACCTGCTTCTGACGACAACTAGTTTTTTATTAAGTTACCAGAAATAGGAGGCAAGGCGTTCAGACCTCTGGGGAGGACATTCAGGTGGTAATTGGAGTCAGAGACATTTGGCAAGGAAGTTCTGCCAGGTAATTGTGTGGGCAGTAAGCTCTGTCACCAGGGGCTCATGCTTTACCAATTTCCAGCAGGCTAAAGAGCCCAAGAATGATTGGAAACTCTATTCCATGCTGTGGTTTCATACTATTCCTGTAAAGCAAGGGCTCAGTACAGTTAATGATACTTAATACAATGTAAGCAGATCCTTTAATGTAAACCCATGAAGGAGACTGGTGTAAGTTTCAAGTCATGATTATACAGAACCATGAAGGAGCCTTTACTGACACCTATAGAACTGAGGCACCAGCATTTCTATTAAAATCCAACAGCTCTGATTAGACCCGTACTCACCGAACAAGGATATTCAGTGGCAAAGATCAAAGAACCCTGTAATTAGACTGCCACACAGAACAAAAGAACATAGTAGAGATTAGAGATTGTATGTGGACAAACCAGTAATCTACAGCGCTTTGGGAACAACCTTGACCAATTCCCCAAAAAACTATGCCCAGTTTGCCTTTGAGCCTTTGCCAGTATTGCTCCTTCTGCCTGAAAGACCCTTCCCCAAAGAGAGAAAAGACAACTCACCTGTTCCCAAGGTCAACATCAAGCTTGTTCCCTGCTCATTCATTCAGTAGTTACCCAGTTATTCAACCTCTATTGAGCACGTAACGCATGCCAGCCCTGTGGTATGCACCGAGGATGCAGACGTGAAATGAGGCACCTCGTTTACCTTTGAGTAGCTCGGAGTTTAATAGAGGAGGCAAACAGGAAATTGTAGAGCTGCGTAGTTAGTGATATAATCAGAGTTTGTATTTACAGGAGTATTGGGGAAGTTAGAAAGGCTTCCTAGTGGAGGTAGGGCTCGAATGGAGTCCTGAGGATGAGGAGGTATCTGTTGGAGGTTGATATTATGGGTCTGATGATGGAACTGGCTCCTGTGACCCATTTCTTTTACTTTGCTCTCTTTGTATAAATGATGCATGTTGATCATATGGCCAAGTAGGGTTGGGAGTGCTGTCTGGGCCCTGAAAGAAACAGAAATGGCCTCGAGAAGAGTGAGGCATGTGCTATGACCCCATACCAATCACTCACTAACACACTGAGACAACCTTTCTGAATGCTAATACATTCTCACTTTAAGATGCCAGATTAAGCATGAAAGTTTAATTGTCCTACCTCCAAAAATCTCACCCAAGTGGTAGAAAATATGTGTGAAAAAGAATGATGTATAATAGGAATGGAAATCAGAAAAAGTTATCATTGGTAGACAGAAATTTTAAAGAATTTCTGGAAAACAGCAAACAGATTGAGCCAATAAAAACCACCATGTAAAATAGATTTAATAAAGAGCTGATAAAGAGGTGAGAATCATTCTTCCCAAGAGAACCTGAAGAATTCAGGTCTGGAGTCATAGGGAGAAGGATTGGTCAGGGTAATTAACAAAAGGGCTCTGCAAAATGATTTTTTCCAATCTCTTTCCACCCACTCCAAGCTCTGCACAGAAGAGTGATACACCAATGCAGCTCAGCACCTCCTCCCACCCCCATAAAGTCTTCCTGACTTTAGCAGTTTGGGAGTCATAAACTTGCCTGTCTGCTTCTTACTCTTAAATGCGCCACTCATGATCTTAACCGCCAGCCCTGACATTCATGAGAAGCATGGTAGGAAAACATGCCCATATATACAGCCAAAAAAATCCCACCAACTACCTTTACTAGTCAACCCAGCTCTTCATTTATAAATATGACTGGAACAGTCAAAGTCACCAGTTATTTAAAGAAAACCAAGAACATAAAAGAGAATGATCTAGAAAAACAACAGAACAACTGATGCCAAAGGAAATGGTGTTGAAACAGGACATAGACAATAACTGAAGAAAAAAGTACTATTGTTTTTAAGGAGATTTGAGAGAATATTGCATTCAGAAACAATAGTATGCTGCTATAAAAAAAAAGAGCTGTAAGAAAACAAAGATTTTATAAAATTGAAGAAAAAATTTTAAAAGAACTTCAGTAAAAGAGCAGAAAAATTATTGAAATGAAATGACACAAAAATGAATTCAAGATCTAGAAGACAAATCTGAGGAAATTCTCTGACCGTACATAAAAGGGAAGAGAGAGAAAATACAAAAATTAAGAACATAGAGGAGAGATCCAAGAGATCTAACATCTCCTAGAGCTAAAAGACATCATATCCTTCCAGTAATAAGAGTTATTGGAAGAGAAGACAAAGAAGATAGAGAAGATGAACATTTCTAAGAGATAATAGAAGGATATTTCCCTGAGCTGAACAAACCTTCAGTCTTCGGATTAAAAAAGCCTGAAGAGGAATCATAAAAAAATACAAACCTGGATAATTCCTGGTGAATTTTATGCTCCCTGCATACAAAGAGAAAATTCTGAAAGCTCACAGGGCCAGGGGCGAAAAGCTTCCCACTTAGGAATCAAAATCAAAATGGCAGCAGCTCTTGTATCTGCTCTTTAGGTTGCTACAAGACAGTGGAACAAAGCCTATAAAATTGTGATGTAAAGTTATTTTGAATCTACTTTTCAATTATGAGAGCAAAATAAAGATGTACAAGGACTTAACCCTTCTTTTGCTATTTTGAAGAAGACAACTAAAAATATACTGTAGCAAAATGGAAAGTGAATTTAAGAAATAGGCAAACCTGGAAGCAATGGAAATAATTCACTTATGATGAAAAGAAATCCTAGGGGAACAGCCTATATTTAGTCCAAATTAGAACAGCAGGACAGAGTGCTTGGTGAGGAACATCTTCAACAAGCAAAAGTTTCTCATGACCAAACTAGATACTTAAGAATTGAGGACTGAACTATGACATGCCACAAATGTAGTGAAGATTTAAGTCTTTCCAGGTCAATGAGAGAAGAGAAAGATAATTAGAAACCCTAGAAAGATAAATATCCATGAAGGGAAACCATGGCCTAAATATGAAGCAAATTAAAATATAGTCTGTATTTAAACAATTAATGGAATATAAAAAACATTGATATCTGAAGCAAATAAAAGTTAAGCATCTATGGTCAAGGGAGAGGCCAATACTTATAGCGAGTCCTCTAAACTCTCTCTGTGCAATGATTTATGTTTCTTTCTGAAAGTGGTTTGTTCCTTACAGATTATCCTTTTTATCTAGTTCCCTCTCCGCCACCCCGTTAGGAGAACATTCCTAACGGTGGAATTAAGTTTCGAACTCCGTTTAAAAACCATTTTTTCCCCAAAGGTATTTTCGTTTGATCTGTGATCTTTCCTGATCTTTAACTAAGCTGTACTAACTGAAAATATAAACCTATCCCATTAAGAAACTAGTAGTGTCTAAAAAAATGCTGGTCCCAAATCTCTAAACATTTGATTGATTTTCAATTTTTAATTGGCAATTCACTTTACTTAGAAACCAATAATTCCTGCTTTAAAGAAATAGTTTTTGGAAGTTCAATTCCTCAAGTTGCTTCAGAGTTCTTTTCTTCTGTCGAAGAAAATATATTTTTTTCTTGAAGAAATACAATGTTGTTAAATTTAATTTAATATAATTTTTTTGACATTGCTCTTTTTTTTAAATTAAGTTTATTGAGGTAACATTCGTTAATACAATTATATAATTTTCAGGTGTACATTATCATTTGACATCTGTATATTCTATTGTGTGCCTACCATCCAAAGTCCAGTTTCCTTCAGCTACCATATATTTGACCCCCTTTACCCACTTCATCCTCCCCCTATTAAAATGCCATTTAATTTTAAAATATTAATATTGATTATCTTAGGGAGTAGGATATTAAGAGTGATGTCTATTTTCGTCTTTATATTCTTCTGTATTTTCCAAATGTTCTAGTATAAACGTATATTAATTGTATTCTTGTTACTTAAAATGAGTATTAATAGAAGACTAATATAAGATTATTTGAGTATATTAGTGGGATCAGAAAGTCTCAAATTCAATGGTTTTCTTTTGGACAAGCAAAGTGGTGAGCTGAGTGATTATATAAAAGCTGTACTGAATATGGTTTAAGTAGGTGGTTTGAAATACATGTTTCAACCCATCATCTCTGTTGTAGGACTGACATCTCTACATCATGGAACTCTGTGTGAACTTTGCCCACTTGAGAAACTTCCAATTATTTTGAAACTTTTAACAGGGACTTTACTAATTGAAGACCTTATGCAAGGAGAATAAAAACTAAGGTTTATCTTAAACTCCCTTAAAATATCTCTGCTTAAAGAAAGTGGAATGGTGGTTACCAGGGCCTGAGGGGGAGGGGGAAACGGGGAGTTAGTGTTAAGGACTCAGTTTGGGAAGATGAAGAAGTTCGGAAGATAGATGGTGGGGATGGTTGCACAACAATGTGAATGTGCTTAATGCCACTGAATTGTACACTTAAAAATGTTTAAAATGGTTAATGTTATGTTATGTATATTTTACCACAATAAAAAAGTCTCTGTTTCTTAAATCTAGATATGATTTAATGTGATTTCGGTAAGACATTTTCCTTTTTTACAGTAACTCAAAATCGATATCTTTTTGTTAACCTGTCGTATAACTAAGTTTTATGCCTTTTACTTAAAGGCATAAAGACCTTTTGTGACTTTAACAAAGTAATTCTCCTAGCGAAGATGCTGACGGAAACTTTTATGGCATCTTGGTTAGTTCATGGCATTAATCCCTAGGCTGTTTTGAGGGCTAGAGGAGAGAGTTATTTTCTGAAGAGCAATGGATGGTGCTTTTAAAGGTGGAAGTTGACCAATAGTTTTGGAGGCGAGCAGAGCAGATTTTAATATCAGGTACTTTTACAAAGTGGAATTTGGACCAGAGGTTGCATCGTTCTTAAATACCTCCTATTTTGTGAAAACATCTTCTGGATATACCAGAAAAATAATCTCATGGAAACGCTTCTTTTTAAATTTTTGTTCGAGCTCTCTATAAAGAAAACTCTCAAGAGAGTGAATGGTTTGCTTTAACTGCCCCCAGCGGTTGGTCTTGTAGGAGAGCGGTTGGTCTTGTAGGAGAGCGGTTGGTCTTGTAGGAGAGCTGAGCTCACCAAGTTCATGGCCATTCAAGAGTGAATGGCCAGGAGGCAGCAAGAGCATCAAAGTGGGTAATTTCCCCAGGAAACAAATCCATTTCCAAACACATAATTGCCAGCAGCAACGTTAACTGTTGAGAACTGTAAAGCACATTTTTTACCCTCCATGAGAGACTGAGATAACTGACTCTCTGTCCTCAACTGATTTAACATTTTTATGAAATTGGAAATTTAAAAAAAATATATATATATATATATATATATATATATATATATATATATATATATATATATATATATATATCTCGCAGATTTAGTTCCCAGGAGGTGCTGGACCCCAGGGACAGTACTAACCTGGATGCTGCTGCAGTGAAGTTATCATCATTATCAATGTGTGGGCTTACGATTCACTGGAATGGTTAACAAATGGTGTTTTTGTTAGGCACATAGGAATCTATTTTCTATTATTCTTTCTACCATACATATATATTATTATGCCTTTTGCACGTATAATTTACAATATTTTTCTTAAGGATGAGGTAATCTGGTTAGAACATTGTTACTAAACATATATATTGATGGCCGGTTTTCAAAGACTTCAGATATATTAAAATGTACTTACAACTAAAACTTTATTAAACATAATTTAGTCCTTCACTAATGACTTAATCAAAAGGTTTATCAGAATAATAGTACAATATCCCAGTGGTTTAATTATAAATATTGATTATAATTACATAACCATTATAATATACTTCTATAAGAAATGTTATGAAGGTTTGATTTTTTTTTGAGTTGGTTTGGGTCTTATGTGACTATGACTTTGCTAAATAACAGATTATATTTTTAAAACTATGAAGTTATACAGTTCTCCCTATAGATGCCATTCAGCTACAGATAAAAAGGCCGCTTACACAGTATTGAAGATAAAGGAGAATTTGCATTTTTCAAATTTAAAAAGTTAGAACTTTTCTATGAGAAAAAGTGAAGGAAAAGGAAACACTTAACAAATATTCGGGATTTTAAAAATAAATTGTCTATTCAAAAGGAAACCATGATTAAACTATTATAACACTTCTGATACATACATAACTCACTTGCTCCCAATGTTTTACGAGCTTCCTGCTGTCTATCAGATCAAATCCAGCTTACTTTAAATTGATAAATTCTAGATCCTCCACAGGCCCACCTTATGGATTGTATATTTTTCTTTTTCTAACCATTTTCTTGATCTCAGGTGGGTGAGTGTCTTATTTCTGTCACCATTACCAGGGTATACTTAAGAGGTTTCTTGCTCATGGACAATCCTTTCACTTCTGTTGGTCATGCCAAATGTTCTTCATCCTTTAAGGCCTAACTCAAAGCTCATTTATTCTCTAAAGTTATCTCACTGCAACATTTCCTTCTATAGTTGATCTATTTATTAATCATTGGCGACTTGACGAGTAGATACCATGTGTCCAGCACTACACTAGGCACTGGAAGAGGTTGTGACCAACATGAAAGACAGGGCTCTGGAACTAGCTGCATGTGTTGTCCAGCCTCCCCAGCTGACTGTCACCTTCTCAAAGACTGGCTGGTCCTATAATACCTTTGTAGTACCCTACCTAGCTGGAACATCTCGGATGAGGCGGGACATGTGCTGGCCATTAAAAGATCTGGATGATTGGACCACATCTGCCTTGTGTCTACGGTAAGTAGATGAGAGACAGTCCTGGAACACAATGGAAATTTTTTCATAGGTGTGTAACTCCAGGACCCAGTATATGGAATTAATAAACATTGAATGAATAGATGAATAAGCAAACAGACCAATTAGCCTCCTGAAAGGAAGGCGAGAAGACCATCAGGAGTGGGGGACATTTAAGTAAGTGAAAAGAGAGTCAAGGGTACTGATTTCTCCGCAGCAGAAGAGGCAGAGATGCCTCTCTGAGTGAGGACACAAGGATAATATTTCTGAGTATTCCAAGTGCTAGGTTTGACCAACACTTGGAGCCACAAGCCAGTGGGATAGCTGCCACTTTGACAGCTTTGTCAAGAGGAATAAAACTTTGCTGAATGGGCTAAATCTTACCTGGCCAAGAGGAATTTCCCAGCTTTACTATAAACTATTAGAGGGGGAGAAAAAATGCTTAGAAGCCCTGGAAATGGGCCAGAAAAGAGTGTCAGTGAGACAGCAGGGCCTACCAATAGAGAAGTAGGCAGCAGATTAGACAGACAGGTGTGAGAGAGGGAGACAAAGCAGATGAGGAAGACGAAGCGGTGACCAAGGGAAGATGGCGCGAGTACTGCGATCCATGCTGGACTGTCCTGCAGAGCGGGTCCCAGCCGGCAGGAGGCGATGAGGGGGATTTCACTAAGGCACACAGTCCAGTTTCAGCACAGTCCAAATCTCCTCCTCGAACCAGCAACAGCATTAATATGTAAGACTGTTCCAAGTTTACAACCAGGATGTGTACCTAAAGCTCGTTTGTAATTCAATTGGTAGCTGAAATATATTTTTCTTCAGCAAATTATTTTAATTAGGTTAGATATGTATGCCAAATCACAAAAATCTGTTTAATCTATATGTACATAAAACGTGGTCCTCTACACAGGTATTTCAGTCATCTCTAAGTACCCCATACGTTTCAGTTACTCTGATTGCCCAAGACATACCTCCAAAGCTTATGGACTTAAAAACAACAGTTCACTCATGAATCTGCAATTTCAGGTAGGGCTGGGCAGAGATGGCTCATCTCCGGTTCACTTGGTGTCAGGAGGGGTTGGGGGGTCTGGTGGCTGAAGCCCGAAGCTCTCTGAAGGCTCACCCACTCACATGTCTGGCAGCTGATGCTGGCTGTTGGCTGAGATCTTAGCTGGAGGGATTGGCTGAAACAGCTATGTGTGGCCTCTCTATATGGTCTGTGCTTTCTCACAACACAGCAGCTGGTGTCCAAGGGCAAGCGTCATGTGTGAGAGAAACAAAATATAGCTGCGAAAAAACGAAACTGTATTCTTTTTATGATTCAGCCTTAGAAGTCATCTAGCATTGTTTCCATTGTGCTCCATCAGTCGGATCAGTCACAAGTCATCATGGATTCAAGGTGAGGGCAATGGACTCTGCCTCCTGATGGAGAGTGACAAGATTCTAGAAGAGCATGTGGGAGTGGATATAATTATATGGTCATTTTTGGAGAGTACAATCTACCACAACATATAACATTACTTCTAGGAAAAGTACTACATATTGCAGCTTGAAAGGCAACATAGCACTATGAAGAAAGAGCCGGGAGTCAAGAGCCAAACACTTAGAGTTTCTTTATATTCTGCGTGACACACTGAGCAATGTGCTTAAGCTTTCTGTGCCTCAGTTTCCTCATTTATGAAAATGAATGTTGTGAAGAAGAAGAAAACAGTTATTTTGAAAAGAGCTTACAAGACTATCTAGCTCCCTAAATGTTAGCTGTTATCATAACACCGGGGCCACACTCCCTTCACCTGGGGCAAAGGTCCTTTCTGGTTCCTGTGGAGATGGTGGTGCTAATAGCATTATCACAGGCAGAAAATTAATAACAGTTCACATTATTGAGTACCTAATACCTATCAGTTACTGTGCCAAGAAAGTTAACTTAAAAATCCATAATTCAGGTACTAATATTATCCAGGTAAGAAAACTGTGACTTAGGTAACTTGCCCAAAGAAATACCTGCAAGTAGTTACAGACGGGATTTGCACCCAGATCAGTTGAATTGGATACAAGGAGCCTGAATCCCTGGATAACTGCGTGGAACAGAGTCTTCTCAAATTTGATTTGTGGGTGAGTGAAAAATAAACAGCACTGAATTATGCCATTGGAATTTGGGGCTACTTATTAGAGCAGTGGGCCTATATTGATTGGGTTAGTATAGGAAAGATGGGATGGGCACCACTAACTTAAAAATTCCTTTCATAAAATAAAATGTCTCTCTTTATTTGCATGAGACAGAGTATTTAAGTAAAAGAAAATCATTCTCTAAGTAAGTACCCACAATTCTCACTTTCTTTCGAACTGGAAGACAGATAGCATTTGGCCCACTGGAGTAGGGCGGACACACTGATCTGGACCCTTGAAACCAATGTGCATAGGTTACTTACAGATTAGGCTGGCTGTTGGGCAGCTGAAGAATGTCTCTTCTAAGGTTTGACTCTGGTGTAAAACCTAATAGTTCCCAGACTGTTGGCTTGTCTCTTTTGTTTTGATGTTAGTTTGTATTTTTCTTTTACTGAGGATTTTCTTTTCAACTACACTGGCCAGCACAGCTGGAAAGAAGAAAGCTTGGCTGCTGATACACACAGGTCTCCCGGTAGGTTCCCTCTGCGGTCAGCCTGTAAGTTCCATGACGGTGGGAACCTTGTCTATCTTGCTCACCACAGGATCCCTGGTGTCTAGTCTAAGGGATCACATAGTAGGTGCTTGAGACTTGTCAAACATATAAAAGACTGAATGTTTGAATTGAAGCTCAGGCAAGCAAAAGTCAGAAGTCCATAAAGTAACTTGGCTCTTTATGGCAGTGGCAAAGACCACTCAAGGATCACGTAGGGGAGGGACCCAAAATACCTACTCTAATACTGTAGGTGCAACAGCCAGTTAATAAATGCTTGCTGATAGAGTGGTGTTACCTCGTGCTGCGCCTGACCCACGGTAAGACGTGGGAAGGCGTAGAATGGGATAACATGTAGGATGCTATTTTTGATTTTATCTCCAAGGATGTTGTAAATATGGTCGTCACAAAATTGGTCATGGTTTTAGATGCATGAATCACATGAAAGTCTGTGGGAGTCAGCTAAGCAGATGGCCAAATACTATAACACTCTTCTTGACATTTACCTCTAATGCACAGAGTTTAAATTCATTAAAGAAAACCTGGAATCGTTCTTTAAAAAGTTTATCCTTGCATAAAAGCTATATGCGGCCTTTGGTGTTCTTGCAGTCACTGCGACAGAATTCTGAAAATGCAGACACTTCTCCCATTAGGACAAGCAGCGGCTGGAATACCTTTCAGATTACAGACTTCTTTCCTGCAAATCTAATATAGAACTTTAATGGCAGCTGAGTATACTACGTTTTATATTAATGTCAACTAAATTTTAAAGGGATGTTGTGTCTCTAATTAAAGGTATTTATAGAAAGATGTCAAAAAACTAAAGCTCGCCGCAGAGATAAAAAGAACAGACTGTCTTTAGTTTGAAGAACGTGGCCCCAGTGAATTTAAATATTTATCATATAATTTTTTATATCAAAGTATTAATGAGCACTGAGTTTTATGGCATCACTTCTGGAAATAATAAAAAATACCATATTTTGGAATGCTGTTTCTAGTTGGGATTTCCATTGCGGGGCGCCATTTAAATAAGTTGACTTCATGAAAAATAATGACACATTCCTTTTTGAACTTAAAATTCGAACACCTGTTATCAAAGAAGCAAACGATACAGTCTGGAGTCAGAAATTTAAACTTTTTCCAAGTTTCTTCATCAAAGCCCCCAAAGCAGGTGTTCTTTTCTAGTCCAAAGAATAAGAAATGTCTGAGAAAATCCTCTTTTGTAATTTCCCAGAGAACACATGAAGAAAAATTGCTAAGCTTCCATTTCAAATGTGAGGGATTTGGATTGAGTTTAAACAACAGCTTGTGTGAAACGTCATACCCCCAATTCTCTCACACTGAGATGGTGCTGCTGATCCCATGGAAAGGATGGCTTCAGACAGTAAACACAGGGAGAGAAAGGCCTAGATACGTGATGTCAGTCAACCAGCTGCTAAGTTATCTGGTTGGTTGGAGAGAAAATTTAGCAAATATCTTCTGTCAATTCAGTGTGATGGGAAAATGAGACAATTAGCTACACAGTGCCACTAAATAATACTACTAACACCTCTTGTATTGTTCTAAAATATCCAATAAGTCAAATAAGATTCTGAGTTCAAATTACTTGGGAAGTGTCTCCATTCCCCACTTCATTTTGAGTGTGCTTTGTACTGGGGGCATCTGGTAGATAAACCTGCAGGCTCTATCCAGAGTAGCTGTAATAAATATTACAATTTATCAATTCCCGCAGGTGTGTGTTTTACACCAAAAAGGGGAAGTTACAGAAGTTGTTTAATGTTCATTTCAGATGTTGTACACAACATCTTCTAGAGTATTCATTCAGATATGATCTCATATAACATCCTACATTCTTCATCTAAGTACTACTTGCTTATTTTCTCTGAGTGAGTGAACATCCTTTTGTGAATAGCTATAGTCCATGGTTTTAACTTGCATAACGTGCATTAACACTATGCGCTTTTTTCTCTTACCCTCTATCTAACCAGATAAGAGTTTTTCAGTCCAAGTAACATAGAATTGCTGATGGATTTCAAAGAAAAAAACAAACAATCAAAGGAAAGTTACTGTTTGATGCTATATGGATACGTCATCCCTTTTCACACAGTAATAAGAAAATAAATATGGTGAAATTCGCATATTCAGAGAATGAAATCAGATGAAGCAGAACTGAATGTAGAAATGGTGCTGTGGATTTTGTCCTGTGCTGTCCTACGACCTTTTGGCATCACTAGGTCACATGTCATTTAACTTAAGGAGAGATAGAATTCAAGGAGATTTAGGAGCTTGCATGGGAAAAATATTGCATCTTTAGTTTCACTAACCTCAAATTGAAATTCAGTATTTCTTTTAATTAAAATGTAGGCCACAAACCACAGTACCTGTGATTGCGTTGCCAAGAGAAATCACAGATATTCTCATATTGCGTTATAGTCATTATAGATATCTCGAAATATCTTTTACACTCATCACGTTTTCAAGATTATGGTAGTTATACCCGTTGCTATTTTTTATTATTTAATAACAAATTATTTAAAAAGCACATATCACAATTTTTAAAAATTTGGTTAATGCATTTCAATAAAAGTGTTTCCCTTTGTAATCTTGCATACCTTTGCAATTAAAACCTTCATTCTGGGAAGAGTCTATAGGTTTCACCAGGCTGCCAAAAAAGTCTATGGCATCAAAAAGGTTAAAAATCCCTGAACTATACACAAAACATTTAGTAATTCAACAGCCAGGTTTCTAGAGTAAATCATTTCTTGCTAGTATCTTTTTGAAGCTGTAACAAACTTGACCTTGAAATCAACACAGTCCCATTGCTGTAAGTAGATGATTCTGATGAGAGTCATTTTTTTTCTTATTTGACATAAGACCTGTAGACAGAGCATCTCTGCTAGCACAGCATTGATTGTTTTCTTTTAATGATAAACTTTATCGTGGACATTTTGCCATCAACATGAAATTGTTCTCATATTTTATACTGCTGAAATCCAGCCTCTTTTATAAGGGCATTGAATACAATCATTTTATAATCTTAATTTAAAACATCATAGAAAGAGCACCAAGAATGCTACTTGGAAAAGTATAATAATTCTTTAATTTGAGTAAAAAAAAGTAAGCATCAAAGTTCTCATTCAAAGACAGTGTTTTTAAATAACAGTGCTACTGGTTCTATCCATGCTCGTTTGAAATGTTGCAAATCAATGAACATATTTCTAGGGGTGTTAAGACTATAGCCTCTGAGTTATAATTGAGATAAATTAAATGATGAGATGATGCCTCAGTAGATGTGCCTCTAGTATAAGCATATTAGACTTTTCAGAAAATCCTCCATGGAGACTCTGGCCAAAATTAGACATATCCAATGCCAGCAAGTTAAATGTATATTCACTCACTGAAAGCTATTGAGAATTTATTGATGCACTCACAACTATTCATTTATCACTGAAGCTAAATATTTTCAAAACACTCATCACCAGAGTACGATAAATGTGATTGGAATTTAGAAACTAATAAAGAAAATTAAAAAAAAAATAAGAACAATATATTCTTGCATTAAATTGAGATACAATTCACATATCATAACATGTATATTCTTTATATATAGTTAAACCATTATTTTATATTCATTAAAATAGTAGCTATATTACATGTGCTGCCTTTTTTTGGTTAAATTTGTAAGATTTAGAAACCTGGTTATACATTTAGGCTTTGATTAACTTCAATGCCAGAGATTTTCTTTGAAATACAAGCTACAAAACGATCCAACTAGTATACAATGATAGAAAATTCAAAATTACTAAATTTGGGAAGGAGATTAACTACAACAAGGCAAATGAACCAATTTTCATTTTATAGTGTTACAGGAATAGAAAAGTAAAAGGCCTCATTAATCAGTTACAAATTATTCATTCAAGATCTGGAGCAAATTTTTAGAGACTATATCTGTGTTTGAATTAAAGTAGATCTACCAATGATAGTTTAGTTTTAAGACTACTATTTTCTTCTCTAGGTAATTATTTCAATTTTTAAGTATAAAAACAGCTTACATGACTTCTTAGCGAAGACCATCCAATGCTGCTCTCTTCACAGCTGAATTTTCAGAGGAAGATCCCGAAAATGCACTTTGCTTTAACAACCAAAAAGCAATTGCATGCACACATGTAAAGATTCCACCCCAACTTCCTTGGCATAGTCCAGATTATTTTTCTCTAAACAGGAAGCTGTTGACAGTTTTCTCTGGTGTTTTCAGAATATACTATTTACAAGAAAAACCCCAACTTTTGTTTCAAAGTATAGTGTTCTTTCCCTCTGTGCTTACCGATGCTAATTACAAACGCTGCAAACAAGATAGAAACCAAATTCCAAACTATTCTGGGCTGATTCAGAATAGGGTAGCAATTGTATTAACAAAAAAAGAAAAAAAGAAAAAAAGAAAAGTTAGCAACATATTGCAAGGCTGTGCTGGAATCTTTAAACCCAAAACAATACCAAAGGGAGGATTCCTGGAATTCGATGAGGAATATTTGTCTCAAGCTGCCAAATCCGTATCTCTAAATAATGTCACATTAGCAAGTGTTGAGCAAGACAGGCGATTATATTTTAACCTATTTCACAGAACATTAATCCAAATTTAACCAAATTCCAAAGACTCCACACAAAATTAGCAACTAGAAGCCACTTCACATTTTTCTCCTGTTCCAACAATTGCTCATGAAGACAAACTTGTAGGAGGTAAGAGAGTGGGGAAAATCCACAATAATCTATAAAACATTTAACTATATATAAAGAAAACTAATTACCTCACACAGAAGAAGTGCAAGATTTAACAGTCCATGCTCTGCCGCCCCTGGGAAGCAGCAGCGGCAGCAGCGGCAGCGGCCAGCATCCACCAGATTCTCACAGGCCTTTGACTGTGTGGACTCAGCCACAGACTCTGCCTCCAGCTGACGTCAAAGTCCCTGTCACATGGCCA
Source organism: Pteropus medius (assembly GCF_902729225.1). NCBI lineage: Eukaryota > Metazoa > Chordata > Mammalia > Chiroptera > Pteropodidae > Pteropus > Pteropus medius. The sequence continues at coordinate 20,130,187 of NW_024354502.1, read as the reverse complement.
GATGAAAGCCAAGAGAGCATTGGTTGTCGTAGCAACCACAGAACAGCTTTGAAATTATTTCAATAGGTCATCTGTCACTGTGGTGTGTATGAGTGTGTGTGAGTGTGACTGTGACTGCGTGTGTATGTGTGTGTGTACACACACCCATAATCATTGCGGACAGCTCCCTCGAGCTCCAAAGTTGTGACTCAAGAGTGCCTACAACTTTCCTCTTTAAGATTTCGATGTCTGTCCCTTACAGTTATTTGAAGGGAAATGCATGCCACTCTGAAGTTTCCATCAATCCCACTATCACCAGCATGAAACATACGTCTCTCTCTCTGCAGAACAGAAGGAAAGAAACTAAAAAGTGCTGGGAGTAGTTTTCTGAGCTAATTAAATCTATTTGTAAGCAAATGGATAAAAACAGACGCCCAAGGAGAGTTGGAAGAAAAGATATTTTAAAAACTATATAAGAATCTGCATCGATATACTGAGCCATGTTAGTGACGGAAAGAAAAACAAGAAAGATGGGGGGCGGGTGGCTCAGAGTCAGATGAGAAAAATCTAATAATCCTGATACCAACTAGGATGGGAAAACCAGATGAGAAGAATGCAGAATCCCTGCACTGTAAAATGTCTATGTAAGAATGATGACCAAAAGAGTTTCAAACCAGCACTACTTTAAAACCACCTGTGAGTACATTTATAACTTTTTTGGGCCTGCACTCCTCAATGCTCTCTCCACACCCCGTTGAGGCTCCACGTGGAGCAGACAGGTGAGTGTCCCGCCAACGTGAAGTTCAGGGGCAGGCGAGAACAGCAGAATAAAAGGACTGTGCTGCACGTTTTCTAATTTCAGCTTTATTTCCTTCAGGACCACCCTATCTTACTTGTAACTCTGTACACATTTATTCCCTAGTTCATTCTCCCTCTTAACTAACAGAAATCCAGTTAAACAAAGTGAAATAAAACCCACAGCTAGGTACTCAGAAAAATATATCCAAAAAACATACTCCTTCAACGGGCAAAGGAGAGAAAAGGCAGGAGAGAAGAGATTACTCTAAAAATCCTAAAGATCTTTTCATGCTAGCATCAGCAGGATTTCTATGCTGGCTGCTTCTCCTTCTCTTCCTCCTCTCTCCCTCCTCCTCCTCCTCCTCCTCCTCCTCCTCCTCCTCCTCCTCCTTTTTAAGAGTAGCTCTGGGGTGCCACAAAATATAAATGGCAGTTATGCCAGCTGGGCAGATTACATTTTTGTCACTCTATAAGAATAAAATTTCTTCAGAGTCGGAAATTGCTTCTTGAAGAATAAGACTAATGTCCAAACTGCTTGGCCACAGAATCTTCCTATTTCATCTTCCTCTTCCTTTACTTCTGTCCCAGCAGAGAGAAAATATATATTTTCATTTGAGAAGTTATCTTCCTGGTGTTACTAGCTGTAGCGCTGCGAAAATAAAACCGAGTTCTAATGCTATAATGAATACTCTCCGTTTGATTTCAGATTAATGACAGCGGTGAGTTTACCTGTTTGCACAAGAACAGTTGAATCCAATGTCTATTTAAATGGGTCAGGATGTCTCACCAGGAGCAGATTTCAGTAACAGCCACAATTCACAAATTTTCAATTTGTTCCAGCTATAGTTCTTATTTTCTGTTCAGAAATGCACATCCTAGTAATGAGGGGAATGGGAAGAGAGGAGAAAAAAACATATTCTCCTAGACTTTCAGGGCCCCATGTTCTCTGAGCTACCTGCTTTATCATCTCTCTGACTCCAAATCCACAGCTGCCTACACATTTCCTCTTCACGGGGATCCAGGATCTAATAGAGCAAAACTACAGTACCACACATTGCCAATAGGTGATGTCCTCTGAAACAAGTTCTCAGTTCTAAAAAATTCCTAAAATTCATGGCTTTAATTAGTTTGAAATTTAGCAAAACTTAACACCTTTTTTGGAATTTTCTATTATTTTTTAAGACTAAGTATATTTTACTATATACTAACTTGGGCTTAAACTCATTAAAATATGAAAAGTAGATGCACGTAATCCTTTTTTCTACAGCACGTTCCAGCCTGCCATCACTTATTTCCTTTTGCAAACTACCTACAAATAGATTCCTCTTACAGCTAAGGAAGTTACTGGTCTCCTTCAGGGTTGAAATCGTGATGATGATGTCTATGGAGCTCAGATTTCTACCAATTTGACTAATTAATCCAAATGTAGTTGAAAATATCACAGAAATACACAGAGGGCCGTTTCCAATCACAGCCCACCACATTGAAGAGAATATGTGTCATTTTGTTTTTTAAATGACAACTCATTTTTTAGGTGAAAATGATTCATTGAATTTAAAATACCCATTCAAAAATACTTCTGCACTAGAATTTTCATTTGCTGTATGAATGTCAAAGCTGCCTATTAGTCTGCCCACGTTCCTGGAAATAACTGGTAAGTGCCACAAAACCAGTCTGACTTGAGTTCACACACCTGAATTAACAGGTGGTTTGGGCCATGAGTAGACAACTATAATCAGCCTTTTATTTGATGTTTCTAGGTAGAAATATTGCTGTCTCCCTGTATTAACATCAGTTGACCTATTTTTTTGAAGACATTGGGTTCAAATCTCATCTGAGCAAGTTACTTAAGTCCTCTGAGCTCTAGAGCCTACCTCCTATGGTTGTTGTGAGGTTTATAAAGTTAATCTATTCTAAAATTCTGATGCACTGCCACAGGGTATTTGGCTCAATGTGTATGTAATTTCTGGTTTATCTGCCTGACTCTGGTAAGTCTACAAAGACCTTCAGAGAGAGGATAGAGTCATTCATCTCTACAACTCCATGGTTAGTACATGGCCTGGAACATAACAAAAGCTGAATAAATGTTGAGGGACTCAACTATTAGGAAATAAATGCTGAGCAATAGAAAGAAAGAGCTCCCTTGTCTTCCCACTAAGAGAGAACAGAGAGTCTCCCTTCAACTCCCAAAAAGTGCAAAAGAAGGAAAAAGAAAAAAAATTTTTTTGGATTTATCACAAAATTTTCTAACAATGGATGAGTCCAAGTCAATTTACCAAGAAAATCAAACTTATCTCTACTAAATCACAAATATTTTTTATGAGTATACCAAGTTATATGCTGATGTATTTTATGGCTATTGCTGTTGATGGTGAATAATCTTTTACATTAACTGACATTAATTGAGCATTTACTATATGTGGAGCATTGTTCTAAGTACTGTAGATATATTGAATCATTTCCTGTAATAACCCTATAAGGAAGGTACTATTCTTTTCCACATTTCACAACTAAAGAAACTTAAGCATAGAAAGATTAAGTCACTCTACCTACCTACCGCCTGGCAGAGCCAGGATCTACACTCAGGAGCTGGGTTCCATACATTTTTGAAAATAATTTACATTTGATATATTTTTGGAAAGAATTAAATTATTTTTTATGTTTTTAAAAATATTTGAGGATTGTTTTTATTTTTAATTTTTTATAAGGGGGAAAAAGTCAACTTATCTTTTCTGCATCTGAGAACTCTAATGATCTTAATATAGCTTAGGCCAAAGGAATAATAATGCAAGAAAAATCTAATCAGGAAGATCTGACTCAGGAAAAATGGGCAAAATAAGATAGTAAAAATATCCTGAATAAAACTGTGCCCAAATTATTATAGTCTTAACTGAAGCAAATATTTGGATTTCACAGGCTTGGGCAACTTCTGTTACTCAGACTATGGAGTTTTATGTGTTTAAACCAATAATAATAATAACTGAGATAACCATAGTAACTGGATTTTTAAAAAAGTAGTTGGAAGGCATCAAAGAGTAGCAAAGGCAGAGAAATCTTTTAAATGCCAAGATCTCAAATAGAAAGAAAATATATTGACGTAAACTCAATGTTCTCCACATTATCTGCTGCTTTTCTCCTCAAATTATTGGATGATTCTTAAGTGATGTAAGGCTTTTGGCATTCTCAAAGACTAGCGAGATAAGAATTGGAGTACGAATGTTCAAAAGCATCCAGGACTTTACAGATAATGATCCTGGTTTAAAAGAAAGAAAGGAATCACAGAAGAGCGATCCCAACACTCTGAACTGTTTTCCCCAGGAAGGATTTGCCAATTCCTCTATGGCGTTATAAAAGAGAACAAGAAGTAAAGCACAAAAATGCAGCAAAGAGGATACAAACATAAAGGCAGAGTTTGGCAGCCTTGTAGTTCCAAGGAGACAAAAACTGGAGTACAGGATCCTTCAAGGAGTTAGAGCTGGTAAACACCTTAGGTTTTCAGGTCTCGTAACTGAGAGGCTATTCCACTGAAGTAATGGAAAACAGGAAATAAACATACCCTCACAAAAACCGTATCCATCTTAGACTTATTATAATACCTAATTGGATCAAGGTAATTTACCCCTATTCTAACTACCTTGCAGAGAAAATTAACCCTCTCTAAAGGAAGATGACATAATCCAGAGCCCCTTTTACTTTTCATACATCACTTCCAATTCAATCCAAAATTATTAATCATGCCAGGAGATATATCTAACTGACCAAAATCTAAGAGAAAATAATAGACAATAGAAATAGATCCATAGGTGATTCATCTTCTGTAGTTATCATATAGGAATTTTAAAATAACTATAATTAGTATATTCAAGGAAATAGATGGTAAGGTGGAGAGTGCCACATGTAAAAAATGAAATCTATAAAAAGGAACATATTAAAATGAAAGAACCAAAAAATACAACTGAAATTAAAAACAAGAATGGGTTGAAAAACAGAGAAGATATAGCAAAAGAGAAAATTAGTGAACTGAAAGATCAACAGACAATATCTAGATTGACGTATAAGGAAAAAAATAGAAAATACAGAAAAGATGTAAGAGACATTTTGGGCATGATGAAAAGGCTAACATATGTATTTTGGAGAAGAGAGAATAGAGAGGTAGGACAGAAGCCATGTTTGAAGAGAATTGGCTGAGAAATTTCCAAAACTTATAAAAGATACTAATCAGAATTAAGAAGCCCTTAACAGGATAACAACAAAGAAAATCACACATAGACACATTATAACTAACCTGCTGAAAACTAAAGACAAATACAAAAATCTTAAAAGCAGGGAGACAAAAAAAAAAAATGTTAACTTTAAAGGAATGACAAAATACTTTTTAACAGTAAACCTCAATGGTAAAAATACAAACTATTCAATTAAAAAATTGGCAGAAGACAGAAAGAGACATTTCCCCCAAAGAATACATACAGATGAAAAATAAACAAAAACATTTTCCAACACCATTTGCATTAGGGGAATGCAAATTAAAACCATAATGAGCTATCACTAACACCTATCAAAATGACTAAAATAAAAATAATCACAACACCAAATGCTGGCAAGCATGCAGAGACACTGAATCCCTCACACATTACAAAATGGTATAGCCACTATAAAAAATAGTTGGACAATTTTTTAAAAAATTAAGCATGCAACTACCATATGACTCAACAGTTGTACTTTTGGGTATTCCAAAAAACAAAGACTTATGCTAACACAAAAACTTGTACATGAATGCTTAGAGCAGTGCTCTTTATAATAGTTAATAACTGGAAACAACTTGAATGTTGTCAATGAGTGAATGGGTAAACAAATTTTAGTACACCCACACAATGAATTACTGTTCACTACTAAAATCGAACAAACTTCTGATGCACACAAAAACCACGTAAATGTCCAGATAATTTTTTTGGAGTGAAAGAGCCAATCTCAAAATGCCACATACTGGATGATTCCATTTATAGAACATTATCGATATGACAAAATTATAGAAATGAAAAACAGATCAGTAGTTGCCAGGGATTAGGGTAGGAGTTAGGAGAGAGGGAAGTGCCTGCGGTTGGAAGAGGGCGACATTAGGGATCCTCATGGTGATGGAAATGTTCTGTGTGTTGACTGTATCCATGTCAATATCCTGGTTGTAATGTTGCACTACAGTTGAGCAAACAAAATGTAAATGGGTTTTCTCTGTGGTGTTTTTAAACTGCATGTGAATCTACATTTACCTCAAAATAAAAGTTTAATTAAAATGTTTTAAATGAAGGTGATATAGGACATTTTCAGTAAAAAAAAAAAAAAAAAATGAGGGAATTTCTTCCAATGGAATTAATCTGAATTTCTAAAGCACTGTTTAGGCAGAAGAAAAGTGATCCCAGATGAAAACACAGAGATTCAGAAAGAGTAAATATATAGATAAATCTAAATGAATACCGATTTTTTGAAATGAGAATGTCTCGTGGAGTTTAAAATATGGGTAGATCCAAAATATAGATCAACATTAGCGTAAAAGATAAGAGAGGATGGATAGAATTAAAGTGTTATTCTTGTATTCTGGTAAAAGTTCTAATTAAAATAGTCTCTAATAAGGTAACAGTGCACAATGTAATCCTTGTAGTATCCACTAAAACAATATCGAAATAATGTATACCTAATAAACTTATAAAGCAGAAAATTAATTTTAAAAATTACTTGATTCCTCAAAAAAGGAAGGAGGAAGAAAGGGGGAAAAAATGACAGACTAAATATGAAGAAATAGTAAGGTTAAAGATTTAGTCTCATATATGTCGATAATTACCATAATATGTAAACTGACTAAATATACCAAAAGGTAAACATTAGATTGTATTAATATGCAAATTCTAACTCTACCACATACAAGAGATACACTTTGAAAATAGGAACACAGAAAGGCTAAAAGTAAAAAGATGGAAAGTGATATATAAACTACCAAGTGAAAGATGGCATAGCAATATTCCTACCAAGAAATAGTACCCGAGAGTCATATAAGCAAGAAATACTACTAGAGATATAGAAGATTTCATAACTCACTTTTTAAAATATGCATGTACCTAATAGCAATAAGAAAAATAGAAATACTTCACAATAATAATATTGATTTAAAATATCTTTCTCAGTAACTTAGAAAACAAATAGCAAAAAAAAAAAAAATAGAGGTATAAAAAATTTCAATGACAAAATAACCAACCCGACTTAATTACCATACAAAGAATGATGATGTAAACAATTGCAAAATAGACATTTTTTTCCTCAAATGTATTTAGCAGTATTGACTACCTGCTGAGTCAATGACTCAACACATTCTAAATAATTGAAATCACAAGTGTACTTGTACACAGTAGAACAAAGATAGAAATTGATATTAAAAAGACAAGATAGAAAAATCTCTAAATGGAAACTAAGCAATAGATGTCTAAATAATCCATAGATTAAAAAGATTTATGCACTGCAACTTAGAAATATTTGAATCAACAACAAAAATATAATGTGTCAAAATCTATATGCACCTAGAGCACTATTTAATGGAAATGTACATATACGTTAAAACAAACAAATAAATGGTGAGGTTCTGCTTTTCACATGGCACTTTGAGAAGCTCCATGGACCTGTTCCCCCAGTGAAACAAGCATAACTGATGAAATATATTTCAAAATATTATATAAAGTCTCTGAAAATCACCCTAGGGTATACAGCCAAATGAAGAAACATATATTCGAGAAAAAAATACTAAAATTTGATAAGAACATTGAGAGTCTGTGGCACCAGAGTCATGACCCACTTCCTCCCCAACACCTCAACTCAGTTGGATGGAAGCTTCATTTAGGGAAGTTTTGACCAATAAGATTGGGCTCCTTCTTCTTTCAGCTGTCAATCAAGAGCTACAATATCACATGGGGAAAGGCAAGCCCTCAGCCTTTCTCCAGCTCTGGTGTTAAATTCCTGGTGAGTGCAGCTGCCAGGAGAAAGAAAGTACTATCTTATTTAAGGCACAATTTATTATATGTCAAACCTATTCCAAACTGTCAAAGTTTCCACCATCAAAAAAATTTGGGAACTTCGTGCAAGTGAAATATCACATGTTAAACAAGTTTATAGAATTTCATAAAATTCCCAGGAATCCCTATAGTAGAAAACAGAACACAATGCATTCTCAAGCATTGCAAAAGAAACACTAGAAAACAGCTCTTCACATCTCCAAGTAATTTAATTAGTAACATTAATTAATATTTGGCAATATTTATGCAAAGACATTGAGGAGTCGCATGGGTTTAAGATAAAGAAAAAGGAGAAAAGAGACAACAAAATCACTCACGGAATAAAGATGGCCTCTCTTTTCACAGCGTTTGCTTCTCATAGATTGAATGAGCGGAATAAATTCTTTTCTCAAAGAGAGAGTTTCTCACATGAAACGAAGAATTTTGTTTTGTAGGAAAATGGTACATGAATCATCTCTTTATGTTTAATTTCTCATACAAAGAAAAGTTGCAAAATGTCATTTTTCCAATAAGCAGCATCCAGTACAATCAGAGCAAATATCGTAATAGGATCTTTGTCTGCTTTTTTTAAAAAATTGTTTTAGAACTGTAACCGTCTCTTTGGTGTCAGACTAACACTTGCACATTTATAAACCTGACTTTTACCAATCATCAAGAGTTCTATTTCTTCCTACTGCCAAGGGATAAAGAAATAGGTTTGAAAAGTGTGAGGAATCTAGATGCTTTCCTTGTGGTGCCTGCGTTGAAAGTGTAACTCCTATAAACAAGAAGAGAGAACCAATCCCGAAATTCATCTCCAGCCCAAAGTCATACATTCTGTTGAGTTTTTGTGTGAAATGTCAGCATTAAGGAGTCTTGCTGTGTTACAAAAGAAAAGGTATTAACTTTGGAGTTGGGTATGCTCAGATTTAAATGTGGGCTCCCCACACATGACTTTTCCTCTCTGTGACTTTGGACAATTTACTCAACCTCTCTGAGACTTGATTCTATTTCCTGTGAAATAGAAATACTAATAACTATTTTGGAGGGGGGTTATTAAGAGTGATGCTCAGATTTAGTTGTGCATCTGGTACAGTTAAAGACAGAGCCAAGCTTCACAATTCAGAAGAATAATTAAGAAGTATGCTAATTAGGGTCCAGTTGACCCTAAGTTAATGCTTTCTAAAAAATGACTTTATTTAAATGTGATTTCCTATTTTCACTGAATTCTTTAGCAAGTAGATTATCATAGTTCTTACTATCAGAACTACAAATTTATATTTTTCATAGCCTATATTTCCATTTAATAGCATTTCGTGGCAGTTAAAACCACAGCATATAATTATATTTAGCTTATTAAATTATTTATTCTTTTTTTTAAAAAAGGGAAGTGGGACATTAGCTTATTAGTTTGCTAATATTAGCTTCTCTTCTAAAAAAATCTATCCCTAAAAAAGCCCACACCACATGCTCTAAGTTTTGCAAGTGGCTAGCTATTTTTTTAATGCAAAAACTTCCCATAGTAACCCTTACACAGATTTATATAAAACAAATGCTTTAACACTCTGAAAGATGTACTTTTTGCCTTAATAAAATCAAATGTATATAAATCCTAATGTAGCAAAGATAATTCATTAGGACATTAAAAGCACAACTCCTTCCTCTGGTGAATATAAGATGCAATTTAATTACAGAAAAATGATCTATTACAACTTTTCAGAAAGACATTTGACTAAAGGAGGCAGCCATCTCCCTGATGACTGATAGAATACTGATTTCAGTTGTTGTGTTTTGGCAAAATGATAAGCAGATTAATGCTCTCCTTCCCTACCAGCCCCTCCTTCTGAAATGTCCCTGTTCTAATCCCAGGAAACTGAATTTATCTTACATGTCAAAGGTGAATTAAGGTTGCCAATCAGCTGATCTTAAAGTGAGGATCTGGTGAGCCCAATGTAATCATGAGAGTTCTTAAAAGTCAAAGAAGGAGGCAGAAAGATAAAAATGCCAGCATGAAAAGGTCTTGGTTCAACATCGCTGGGTTGGAGATGGAGATGAGTCAAGGATGCGGGCAGTTTCTAGAAGCTGAAAGAGCAAAGGAAATCGCTATGGATGGAATGTTTGTGTCCCCCTAAATTGCATATGTTGAGAACGTAACCCCCAATGTGATGGTATTAAGAGGTAGGGCTTTGGGAGGTGCTTAGGTCAGTGGATGGAGCCTTATGAATGGGATTAGTGCCCCTACAGAAGATGCTCCAGAGAGCTAACTTGGCCCTTACACCATGTGAGGATACATCAAGAAGTCTGTGCCCTGGCAGAAGGCCCTCACCCGACTGTGCTGTCACCCTGATCTCAGAATTCCAGCCTCCAGAGTTGTGAGAAATAAGTTTCTGTTGTTTACAAGCCACCCAATTTATAGTATGTTTGTTACAGCAGCCTGAGCAGACTATGACAGAAGTGGATCCTCTCCCCGAGCCTACAGAAGGGGACACAGCCCTGCCTAATACACCTTGAGACCCATCCAGAATTCTGAACTCCAGACCTGTTAGATAATAAATTTGTGTTGTTTTAAGCCACTAAGATTGGGATAATTTGTTACAACGGCAATAGGAGACTAATATAGTCGACGATTATGTGCTGTGCACATCTTCTAAGTAAAACTTTACAGAGGAAATACAGACGAATGCAGCTTCCAGAAGCTAGCAGGATAGACAATGGAAGAAAGCAAATATCCCAAGAGAAGCCCAGCAAAGTGCTACGGAGCCTCAGGGGAGGGACATGTCCCTCCCAGCTGGGAGCAAACCCACTATTACAAAACCATTGCGAGTCTTCACAGCAGGCCTCCCAAAAGGCAAAGGGTTGCCGTGGTTGACCTTTGGCAGTTCTATTAAGTCCTCTGATTCTGGAATCTCTATCTACAAAAAGACTTCAGTTGCAATAACAGTATTTTCAAGAACTGGCCTGAATATGCCTCAAGCCAGAGAACATGCTAAACGGCAAAGAAAAAAGAAACCAAGGGACCATATGGCCCTCTTGCTATCATTTACAATTAAGATCTGACCCAGCATTGCAGGAAAGGGTGTGTTCTCAGACTGGCCGGAATGAGATGGTTCATATCCAAAGGTATCCTCAGATCTGTCCTGTCAGACCTGCCTTGAAGCTATTTTAATTTCCTGAACCTTATCTGTGGAAAGCCACATTTCACATATTGGTATCAATCAAAGAACCACAATGTAATTACTCTCTGAAGAGGCAGCGGGAACATGCAAAGGGCGGTGGGCGGAGACTCGGGAGATGTATGAATCCCTGCCTCTCACCACACCCACCAAAACATTCTGTGAGTCAAGCTCATCACCAACGCTCTTCGGGCCTTGAATTTTTTTTTTTTTTTACATGTAAAGTGAGATGTTCAATTATTGAGTTTCCCATAATGTAAAATTGTCCATGTCCTCAGAAATCAGCCATGAGATCAGCAATCTCACCAAAAACAAATGAGAGCCCACAGTGCCTGGACCACTCGTGCCAGGGCTGGGCGGGGCTCAGAAAAATTTCCAGAGCAACAAGACTTGACACTGGCCTTTTCGCCAAGAAAATTTTTATAAGGAATTTCACCATGAAATACTCAATTGCCAGTAAAGAGAGTCGAAACAGAAATGGGAGTAGAAAAGCAGTGGGAGGGTTTGGTTACTTTCATCAAAAGAGGAGAATCATGAAGTCAAGATGAAAGGAAGATTTCTGACCCATCCAGTTGGGAGTGAGTAACAATGGAGGCTTCTGAAAAAATGATGAGGGGCTTGGAGACCTACAGCCTGCGTCCCCAGTTATAGTCTCAGCCCTCCAGAGCCTCTCCAGTTCCTATAGTTACTCCTTAGATTCTATGAGCCGCCTCAATATTGTATCAATAACTCCTCTTTTTGCCAGCTGGAGTGGGTTTTCCATCATTTGAAAGCAAATGAGCTCTAATACAAACATAATCAGCACATCTTTGTGCTTCACTAAATTAGTGTCATTGATTCCTCAAAACTAGAAAAGATCTTAGAGATTATCTAGCTCAGTTGGCTCATTTATTTATTCAGTCACTCATTCACTTAAAAATCTTCAGTGAGTGCTTCCTGTGTATGTCAGGCACTGTGCGAGGCTGGGAAGTAGAGCAGTGAATAAGAAAGACACAGAGCTTCGCTTCAAGGAGTTTATAGTTATTAAAGAATTACAACATTCAATAAATAATGAGTGACATAGAAGGAGTGCTACCTGTTACCAGCCCAGGGGAATCTAATTTGGTCCGAGATTTTTTAGAAAAGCTCCCTGTGGACATGACCCCTGAGTGAAGAAGAAAGAGGAGTTAGGAGATGTGTTGAGCAGAGAAAACAGTGGGTTAACACCTGAGAGATGGGAGGCAGCATGGCACGTGAGAGAAGTTGGAAAAGAGGCCAGGACTGGAGAATCCTAAGAAAGCTAAGTGGCACATGATGAGCGAGGCGATCGCAAGGCAGCTTATGCGGGGGGCTTTGTAAACCAGCGTAATAAGGTAATCAAGCCACTTTGCTCAGGGACATGCAGCTGGTAGGTGGCAGATTGGACTTGCACTCCTCTGAGCTCTGTATAAAGACCAATTAACAATTTAAGAATAATGTTCTCAAAAAAAATTTTTTTTCTGATTCTAAAGATAACACGTGCCGATTATAGAGCAAACATAACTTCTTTGACACAAAGACCACTATTCAATGGCCCCCAGGCGCTTGGTGAGCACCTTGCGTGATGTGTAGCATCACTTGATCACCCTCAGCAAATCCATTCTCCCCAGACACTAGCCAATTAGAATTCCTTTAATCATAGGATTTGTCCAGATCAAGCTATAGAAAAGTCTCAGGATTAGGGTTCATAGTGAAAATCTGTTCACTGCACAAAGGACCTCATATCCTTCTCCAAGTCGGCTGCTTCTTTGTTTTCATGGCATAAAACTGCACATCCCCTGGTCTCTTCCTGGCTTGATCTTCAGAAAGCTTCTAACCATTTCAAAATCAGAAGATGATGTTTTTATCTTTCAACCACAGAAGCCAGTTAGGATATCACCGCCTCTCTCTGCATCACCAGCAGCTCCAGTTCCTTGGTCAAACCCGATGTGAGCACTTCTGATAAAGATACGTGTGCCAGCACAGAGCCCCGTTCTTCCTGGGAAGGCACTCTGCAAGGCTAACAGAACCAACTGTTCCCTTCTAGTTAGCGTGGCTAGTAGGCAAGTTCTGAGAAGCCCGGGGAGCAGATAAAGCATTTGATTAAGATGCCATCCTCTTCACAGTTAATTGGCAGATCGTTTTGAGAGTTCATGCCTTAGAATTTGTCCTCTCTGGATTGTTGTTTTCTTTTCCTGCCACCCACATTAAAAGAAAGGTCTCTTTTGCCTGTGCTCGAGGTTCCCAAGCCTAATAATAACCATGGTTTCAGCCTCTTGTCTTGTGTTTCTGACAGCATAAGTAATGGAAGCGCACGAAATAAAACATAGCTATGCCAGCTTTTACTTCTTTAGCCAATCAAAAAAAAAAAAGGAAAGAGACTGAATCAATAGAAAGATGCATTTTACTGTCTAGCTGCCAAGAGGGCCTTGCCGGCAAAGAGGATTTCAGAATAATAACCCTAAAGAGAGGAGATTCGGAGCGTCCCATTCACTGCGCAGGAGGCCTGAAAGACGCATTGTTTCCGACAGGTCAGGTGGAAGACCCCTCCAGTGAATGCAGCATTCTGAGGAGACGCTAAGCCATCTATTTCTTTAAAGCCCCTCTGACACCAGAAATTTCAAACATGATTTGGTTCTCAGTGATCAATACTATATCCTCACAGGTGTGGGATAATCGGCCATCTAAGAACAGCAGTTTCTCCAAGAACAGCTGCAGAAAGGATAAAGATACAATTGGTCCCTTTAAAGTCTGGACGGTGGGCTCCCCTGGCTTAATGTTTGCATTCTGAGCGCTGTGGCAGGGTTGCAAAATCAGGCTTTCCAGCTGCTGGAAAGGGGCGGGGTTCTGATACAAAGACTTTGCCCTGGGAGGCGTCTGAACTTGGAAATGTATCCTTTAAAATGACAACATATAAAACATTATAAAGTGAAATGCTCCAAAATAAAATATTCACCCATTCCCTTATCCTGCACAAGATCTCTCCCCATTTTTTTTTCTCATATTCTCTTCTCATCTTCAATTTGATAAAGAAAAAAACAAACAGTTACAATAATAATGTTTAGGTATGATTCTTTTTTGGCTTGTTTTGTACTTGGCATTGTGCTGAGTGCTTCTTGTGAATTATCTCATTTGATCTTCACAGTAGCCCCATGAGGTAAGTAACATCATTAGAGACACGAGAAAACTGAGTTTTGGAAGAGAAACTGTCACTTGTCTGAGATGCCTGACTTAATTTGTGGAGTTAGCTCATGCAAGAGCTGGCACTCAAATCAAAAGCCAAAGATTTTAAAAGTCAAAGATTTTCTTTCTTTTTTTTTTTTTTTCACTCAGTGTAGGCTAATGAATACCTTCTACAAGCCTTCAAAGCCTCCATATTGATCCGTTTCTGTTGCTATACCAATTCTAATGAACTGCCATGCCCTGGTAGATTTAACCATGCTCCCTCTGATTGTTGCAGGGTTCAGTTGCTTCTAGACCTTCCCTATTATAAATAGCAATATATAAACATCTTCATACATTTACTTTTTTTCTTTGAGTTGTTTCCTTGGGAAAAAGGCTCATGAGAGTTATTACTAAGCCATAACTGTGAAAATAGTGCCAGTTGATACTACTTCTCTTCAGATCTTTAAATGAGCTGTAACTTCTTCTACTGTCACCAGCAAGAACTGGATGTACTATTTCTCCATGGGGGTGTCAGCACGGCATCAGATATATGTGTGGATATACATATTTATAATAATAACAACCACATATATTATTTATTTATTGTTCTTAGTTTAATAAGTGCCAGATAAGAACTTGTCATCACTTGGATTTTTATTTCTTGATCTACTGGAGAGATTGAACAATTTTTCATATATTTGTTTGCCATGTGTATTTCTTGGTCTGTAAATTATATTTAGGACCTCCGCTCCCTTATTCATTGAGATCCAGATTTCAAACCTCACCAGATATAGCTTTGCGCAGTTCCAACACTGGTATCTTTCTCTCCCCATTGTCCAATCTACACCGTGAGAGGAGGACATCAGCTCTATATTAATCTCCACCTAAACCCTTTCCCACCCCATGAGTTTGAGGCAGTGCCAGACCATCTTTCACACTTGTTGTTACTCATGTACATCAGTATTTATTCTTTAAAGAATTTAGAGTCTTAAAGAAGGAATGACTTCATTTGCAGTTACTTCATTTGCATTGTTCTCATGCATCTCATGAGTCAAGCCTAGGGACATAAGAAGCACAGTGTCCTTTTCACCAAGTAAAGAGGGAACCCCTGTCCCAACTGTGAACCCACCACACTGAGGGAAGAACCCGATGACTTGGATGCTGTTCCAAGAGAAGTTTAGAAAATGAGGCTGAGCCCTTATCACCTCATAAACCTGTGGATGAAATGATGCCAAAATCCACCTCTCCTCCCAATTTCTTGCTTTTGTCAAACTCTCTTTACTGTCTAGACCATTTTGAATTAGGTTATTTGTTACTAGCAATCAGAAGCACTCTAACTTATATAGAATGATCCCCTTTATAAGTAGAAGGGTAAATATTTTGATTTATATTTTATTATCAAGAGGGACTTCAAGTATGAAGCTGAGTTGGTTGTCAGGAAGATGACAACCACCATCCATCTGCTGACCTCCAGGAATTTTGCACACAGATCATTGTAATCCTGCTTTAATGAAAAGATAGCATCAAAATATAAGATGCTTTTGAAGTATTAAGAAGTTAGGGATTACTTAGCTTTAGCATTTTAAAACGAGGGACTTTGCTTATTTTGTTCACTCTGTATTCATAGCATTGAACAATACCTGGAACATGGTAAGTACTCAAATGTATTTGTTCAATGAATGAATAAATGAATGAATAGGTGAATAAATGAATGAAAAAATTTTTTTAGTGTAAAGACTCCCCCCAAAAGGGAAAGATGTATAATCTGAATTTAGAGAACTGACTCAGTGTGGTTTCTTCAACTTGAACTAGGGTTTAGGAATGTGATGAATAAAGGAAAACCAGTTATTATCAGTTTAGAATTTTCCGAAAATTGATATCCAGTTTCTACAGTTTTTGCCAAAGTAACAAGTGCCCTGGTAAAGAAGGAATCTCTGCTGAAGAATGGGATAGGTTTTAAAGGCATTCTGGTGTCATTATGCATAAAAAGGCTAATTTCGAATTAGCTTTTCCGAGTTAAACCAAAGCTACAAATGTCAGGATATGCTGACCCTTGACTCTCGACCCTCAACTTCTCCAAAACAATACACATGAAAATAAGCAGCTAGTATTTGAGTGATCAGCATTGGTACCAGTCGTCTAGTTTATAGCAGGAAGTGGCAAATAGCAACTGCAAAAGCAACAGGGAAACAGGACTGAATGGGGACACTTTTATCATCAAGTGTATAAAAAACTAATGGTAAGTAAAGCTGCATGTGAAATTCCGAAGAATAGCTCTGCAGCGGAAGTGAACACCCTGAATACTATGTGTGCCAGTACGTGCACACACACATACACATACACGTGATTTGATTTACCCATTATTATCCTCTACTATGTTTATGTCCCCTCAAAATTCATATGTTGAAATTCTAACGCCCAGTGTGATGGTGTTAGGAAGTGGGATCTATGGGACGTGAATAAGTCATGAGGGCAGAGTCTCCATGAATGGGATAGAGCTCTGATAAAAGAGGCCCCAGCTAACTCCCTCACCCCTTCCACCACGTAAGGACGAAGCAAGAGGGTGATCCATGAACCAGGAAGTGGGCCCTCACGAGACACCGAATATGTCAGCACCTTGATCTTGGACTTCTCAGGCTCTGGACTGTGAGACATAAACTCTGTTGCTTATAAGCCACCCAGTATGGAGTTCTCTTACAGCAGCCCACATGGACAAAGACAGCTACATTTGCACGTGAAAACTCAGATTATTTCAAATTCAACTGGTTGCTTTTTTTCCTCCATAAAGCTTCCAGATATGCAACATACAAGTTTTAGTGTGCTATAAGAAGATTCAAGCAAAGAGCGCTAGAAATTCAAGACAGGTCCCTCTGTGCACTGGAGTGTCCTTCCTTTCTTTGACTTCAAAGTAGTGTCACAGTAGAAAAAGATATTCGGCAGCCTATTCATAAATCCTATTCTTCCCAAATCCACACCCAGGTATCTCTTGGGTTGCAAGTAAAAAATTGCAATTTTCCAGGATGTGAAGCCACCACATACCGGCTGGGAAGTGTTAGTCAGCGTCCCTGTCCTGGCTCTGGAAATGAAGAGCTGCGAAGACTTCTGTGAGACACCAATTTCTGAGAGGAAAAAGTAATCCTTATTTCATAAAGTTGCTATGAATGTTAAATGAGAAATATTTGTGTATCACCAAGCATCTTTATAAAAGCACAAGTCCATGTCAGTTCACTTCCTTCAAAACTTTCTAAAGAAACAAATTATAAAAGATAAACAAGAGAATAGATGGCTTGATTTTTTTTTTTTTCAGTCATAGTCCATCCTTAAACATCAGAAAAATGGAAGCTACTTAAAATAAAAAAAAATATCATGGAAAATGAAAAGAAAGCCATGTAAACATTTATTTATTCATGAAGTTGGAAGGGGGCTGTGACATACTGTGTTATTCCACATCAGGTTCATCTAGAACACATTTTGCCTCTGTGTGAAGGAGAGAAATAAGATGGTCATTTGTTTGTTTTGCGGTCAATTCCATTTCTTCCCTTCTATGCGTAGCTCTGTTTTGCAGGGAGCTGGACCCTGCAAGCTGCCTTCTCCAGAATCCTGCCAACTAACCTCCAGTGAGATCCACGCAGTGGGAGGCACTGGCACGTGTGTGGCAGGTGGGAGGAAGAGAGAAGCGTTGATTCTTCCTCTGTGTCCGGCTGCACGTCCAGCAATCCCGCGGTGGCAGCGAGTTCTGGCAGTGGTGGCAGCAGGCAGGTCAGGACTCCAGTGGTGCTGGCTCTTAGGGCAGTGGCAGCAGCAGCCTCGAGCAGCTGTGGGCTCCAGTGGCCTTCGCAGTTCCAGCAATAGCATCAGGAGGTTCAGAAGCAGATGCAGACTCCACAGTCCCAGTGAGTGCACGACTCAGCACTGGGCGCCTCTGTCCTCTGGTTCCTCCAGCAGTAGCTCTGATCTCTGAATGATCCCACCTTTCTTTTCTTTTCTTTTCTTTTTTTTTTGTTGTTGTTCCTTCAGCCTTTACTTGAGAATCAGTCCCCTGTTTTGAACCTTATTTGCCGTACCTAACATGTTAACATATTTTGTTTTCCTGATTCAACCTTTAGGGATATAATTAGTCAAAAAAATAAGAGAGAGAGAGAGAGAGAGAGAGAGAGAGAGAGAGAGAGAGTCCCTTTTTGATGACCAGAATCATATTCAACCCATTAAAAGCCCATAAAATGCAGTCTAATTGCTTTAACAAGCTTTGTGAGGATATAAAAATGTCCTTTAATATTTTGTGCTTATATAGAGTTCAAAAGTTTTCTGATGACAAATGGTATCTCCTTATAGAATGCCAGAATAGTTTTGGCAAGTAGTTACAGTTTTAGGAAATTAAAAATATAGTCAACATGCAGAATGTGAAAAAAATTTTTTTTTCCTGCTGTTAGACATGAAATTTCCTACTTAATCAGAAGAGAAGACAAAGAGAAACCTTAGAACCTGCTAAAAACTAGGTCCTAGAACTTCTGTTTAAAAGGCTGACATTCTAAGAGGCAAACAGGAAAGACAAGAAGGAGCCTTCAATGGGCTTCCTTTAAGCCTAAGTTTCCATGTACAAGGCCCCTCTACTTCTGACTATCACTCTATTCAACGTGCTGAGTTTGGCCTGCCTTAGAATTTCACAGAGCTCTTTAGGACAAAGGTATTAAAACAGTATTTTGGGCCACTCCTGGCAAGACTCTGAGCAAAGAAAAATGTAGAAAACCATCATTCTCCAGGTTTCTTAAAGCTAACAAACAGCATGGGAAAAATCATTTCTAGAAAGAGGGATGGAGCCATTGGAATATTTACAAGTCTGAAGTATTCTCAAAATACTAGAAAAATCAAGACTGTTCCCAGAATGTGCTGTTCTTTAACTGGGGTTTAAGATCAGACTGCGGGAAAGCTCTAGAGGGAAGCCATGAAATTGTCCGAGTATGGTGGAAGATGACAACCCACTGGCTGTGCCAGTGAAGCAGTTACATAGGGCAGTGCCAATTGAGTCAAATGAGAAAAAAAATTCTGGAAAGATCCTTCTGTTTGCTTTCCAGAGTCCTAGGAAGAAAATTAAATGTAGCAGCTTACTTATTGATTTACATGGGGGCAGTTTGCCTTGTAAATTTTCATTTGACAGTTGATCAAAAGGAAACAATGTAAATCCTACAATTATCCTGAACAAAATGTCATTTAATTGTCACAGAATTTCTATATCCAGTTAATTCTTTCTTTATTCTGATCTCAAAGAATAAGGGAAGAAAAAAAAATACCTTCTGTAAGTAGAGCACAGAACCTATGCTCTATTCTAACTGTCATCTTGGCCCATTTCCAACCTCGACGTAGAAGCTGGAGTGTGTTATTATTACTGGCAGGGTTTGTTATCGCTCAGCGCCAACCTCCCTATCTACTGAGCCCTCTCAGTTTCCACTGGCCTTTTGTACCACAGTCCTGATGGAACCCAAAGCTGTGTCCATAAACAAAACATTATTACTGCTGTTCTCACAGGGTGACAACAGCTTCCCAATTACAAATAAATCCACCATTCTGGCATGCAAATATGCACAGACTCAGCTTTCCCTTAATAACTGACTATAGATTTATCTGCTTACTTTATATCATCCGTACTTTTTCTCTTTTTGGCAGAACCTCTGCTCTGACCACCTCTTCAGACAATGAGCTCATTAAATGCACTTCTCCCTGTGAATTTTGTTCAATAGTGAGTCCAGCTGAAAAGGGCAGAGCATAGAATGGCTATTATTTGCCCAGCACTATGACAGTCATTTACATTAACTCTTTCACTTCATCCTGATATGAATGCCGTGAGTCCAAAGTATTACTTTCCTCTTATAGGAGATAAAACTGAAGGCAGTCAAACTGTGACCTCAATGGAAAAGGTTGAATGAGATGAACCCAGATCTGTTTGCCTTGAAAATCTCCGCTTTTGAGAGTGTGCCACACTATGACAGTCAGACTGGGCGCAGACCATTTTCATTCTGTACAAAGTAATAAATCACATGACACCAAAGAGAAATCTGGATGTTCTTATCCACTAGAGTGCTTATTCAGTGAACTTTGTTTCTGAAATGTGATCGAGAATGTTTTCCATGCGACAATCTCCAGTACGCAGGACAGTATGCCAGAGATCACTGTCTAGAGGGCTTGTCCTTGAGGATCTACCAGTCAAGTTCATCCACCTAGGAGCAGCCTGAGAGCTTAAGAAAGTATGAGATAATCTTTAAGGACAGAGTAGGGCAGCCTCAACTAAAGGGTCCTCGAGCAGTCTCATTGGATCTGGGCTATCTTAGAATGTGGAGAAATTGAGATAGACAATCTTTAGGACATGTGTTTCTATCACCCCTAAAATAGCTCAAGAAAGAGGCCTTTAAGGGTCAACTAACTGGCCCACATCATGCTTGGGCCTCCAGGCTAATTCAGACTCCCAGGAACCTCTGGAACTAAGTGGCAAGAAATCCTTTGGCAAGATAACGTGCCAAGTCATTAATTTTGATCCTGTCCTCTCTGCACTTTTCCACCTATGTTAAGAGACAACAGTCAGGCTCTGAGTCTCCTTGACTCTCACTAAGTTCCCTTGACTTAGAGCATGAGTCTGCAAACTTTTTCTATAACAGGCCAGATAGTAAATGTTTTAGGCTTTGCAGATCTCTGTTCCAAATATTTAACTCTGTTATAATAAAAAGAAAGAAAGAAAGAAAGAAAGAAAGAAAGAAAGAAAGAAAGAAAGAAAGAAAGAAAGAAAGAAAGAAAGAAAGAAAGAAAGAAAGAAAGAAAGAAAGAAAAAGAAAAAGAAAAAGAAAAAGAAAAACCAACCAGCCCTGGATAATAAATAAATGAATGGGCATGGCCATGCTTCAATAAAACTTTATTTAAAAAAAACAACAAGAGGCAGACTGAATTTGGCAATGAGTCATAGTTTTCTGACTCCCTATTTAGAAGATTTAGATGTCAAGGTCGAAAAATGTTAACTGTCTCCCTTATGGCTTTTGTTTCCAGAAATTAAATCTCATTGAAGATTCTCAGAGGAGGAGTGAGTTGAGGGCCTTTGGAAAGCACAGAAAAGCATTGAGTCACAATAGTAAAATATTGTCAAGGTTCAAGGGGTTTCTTAAATGCTGGGACCAGCCCCCAGCATTCAAACTAAACAGGAAAATAGCAGGATCTCAGAGAGGAATGCCTTTATGGTGCACCTAACAAGGCCGGACCTTCAGAAGTAGGGAGTTCATCTTTGGTAATAAGTTCCTCATCTAAAGGTGGCTAAGAACCACTCCAGGAGACTTAGGGACTTCAGTCATGAGCATTTCAGCTAAGACAACTTCTCCATCCCAGTGTTATGCTCTGCAAAAGGTTTCCAGGATTTTCCCATGATTCTCAGGTTGGAGGGTTATGAAGTATCAGGATGAGGAAAGCTCAAGTATAACCGAGATCGAAGTCATATTTAATTAGATTTTTTCATCAAGTATGGTGTAAAATCATCTGCTACACACCCAGTATAGCAAGTTACTCCAAATAGAAGCCTGCTCTTCTTAATTATTTCGACAGGGGTGGGGTGGGGCGATGGGGAGTGGGGGTGGGAGAGATGGCTATGCGCATAGGCGCTCTGAAATCTTTGGATAGATTGAATTTTAAATGTAACGTAAGTAAAATCATAAGGAAATATGACTCAGCAGTATAATATTGTTTTAGCAACTATTTACTATTTATAAAAATGTTAATGAGGAAACAAATTTATTCATAGCTGAATTTAGGAGAGTCTTAGTTTAACAATTGAGCAGGTATCAGGATAACCCAATCCAAAGGGTATTATCATCTTGCCTCAGCTTTAAAATCATACTCGTACATGAAGTCATTGCTGAAATATTCAGGGAAATTTAGAGACACGCAATTTAATTGCTCTTTTGAAGGATAAATAACTGTCCAAGAAATAGATTAAAGCTTAGTTCACTATTCTATTATGTATTAGTTTCCCGTGGCTGTTGTAACAATATTGCCACAAACTTGGAAGCTTAGAACAACAGAAATTTATTCTCTTACAGTTTTGGAGAATAGAAGACTGAAATAAGTATTTTGGGGCCAAAATTAAGATGTTGGCAGGGCCATGCTCCTTCCAAAAGCTCTAGGGGAGATTCTGTTCTTTGCCTCTTCCAGCTTCTAGTGGCTATCAGCATTCCTTGGCTTAATAGCCGCATTACTAAAATCTCTGCCTCTGTGTTACACTGCCTTCTCTTCTTCTGTCTGTGTCGAATTTACCTCCGACTTTTTCTTATAAGGAAACTTGTGATTGCATTTAGGATCTACCCAGATATTCTAGGATAATATCCCTATCTCAAGATTCTTAATCACATCTGCAAAGACCCTTTTCCATACAGTAATATTTACAGGTTCCAAGGATAAGCACCTGACATTTTTAGGAGCCAATATTCAATTTACTGTAACAATCCAAAAGAACAAGTCCCTGAACAAAGAGTATTTAAGATGATGGCTTCTGCTTTGTTTCTGCGAGTATGTGAAATTGTGACCTCTACCCACCCTCCACCTGCCCCCCACCCCCGCACACACCACAAAGGCTGGAGACTTCCCAAAGATATAGATAGATCATATCCATAAGTCATCACCACATCGCAGCACTTCGAGGACCCATGTCACATTCTGTGGGAAAGGAACATCCAGGAATTGTGCAATACAGTGGTTCCAAGTATTACATCAGATTGAAACCGCTGTTGTCTGACCCTAACACCCAGAATCGTGCTGAGAAAGGAAGAGTTTTCTTAAAAACAAACAGCCGCTATGACCAAGAAGACTCTATTTCCCCAAAGATTCTCTTTCATAATAACCCACAATCGACCGCTTATATTTCCTTTAATTTTAAAATAAATTACCTTTTCTACTTAACTACCCCTTATCCACAACTTGAGCCAATTAGCTCTATATACCCCTCAAATCCCCAAGGCACTGTGGTAGGTACTAGAACATACTGTGCAGGTGGAGGAGACAAAAAAAATAAAATAAAATAAAATAGGTAGATGATTTCAGTTTAACAGGGTGGTTGAGAATCCAGCCACCTCTCATCACCTCCACTCTGGTCCAACGTCTCCTAACAGGTCTCCACTTCCGCACTTGCCCCACGCCCTGGACTGACTGCGGTCCCCTCCTCCAAGCTGATTTGTTGAAACTCACCCTCTAATGTAATGGCGTTAGGAGGCAAGGGTTTGGGGAAGTAATTAGGATTAGACGAGGTCATGAGGGTGGACCCCTCATAATGGGGTTAGTGCCCTAATAAGAGTCAGGAGAGAGCTTGCTCCCGCTCTGTGCTCTGTGCCGTGTGAAGATAAGAGAAATGGGCAGTCTGCAGCCTGGAAAAGTGTCTTCCACAGAACTCGACCAGTGGGCACTCTGGACTCGGACTTCCAGTCCCCAGAACTGTGAGAAATAAATTTCTGTAGTTTATAAGCCATCCAGACTATGGTTATTTGTTATAGCAGCCTGAACAGATTAAGACACCCCCATGCCCCACCCCCTGTTCAGTCTGGTCTCTATAACACAGCCAAAGCAATCCTGTTAAAACATAAGTCAGACCAGTCATGTCCTCTGCACAGAAATCTCCAGGGACTTTCCATCCCACTGAGACTAAAAGCCAAAATTTTTGCAAGGTCCCTAAGGCTCTCCACAGTCTGTGACTGCACACCCTCCCCTGCCCTTGACCTCAGCCGCTCCCTCTTCCCCTCACTCATTCTGCTCCAACTAAAACCTGAAGCACAATCCTTCCTCAGGGCTTTTGTCCTTACTGTTCCTTCTGCTCAGAAAACTTTCCTCAGTATCTGCAGGACTCACCCTCTCACCTCCTTTGGGTCTTTACTCAAACACTGTATTTTCAGTGATACTTTCTCTGCTTATTGAATTAAAAATTGCAATGTGTTATCTGGCATGACCTGATTTTCTACTCTCTTTTTTTCCTCCCATAACACTTATTATAGATCTTATAGATTTAACTTATTATAGATCTTATTCGTTTTCTTAAATGATCTGTTTCCCCTCCTTAGAACGTAAATTTCATGAGATCTGGGATTACTGATGGTTTTGCTCATTGTTTTGTATATACCCACCATCTAGTAAGTGAGCAATAAGTATTTGTTGAACAGATGGATAGTTGGATGAAGAGATGGATGGATGGATGGATAGGTGGAAGAGTGGATGGATGGATATGTACACAGAATTGTATAGGAGGGCACGCAGGAAGAAGGCACTTAATGTAACCTGACATGATGGGCTTTAGAAAGGTGAATTGCTCTATTCATCTGTTCACACTCTTCATGGGTCAATTACATAATGAATATATCTCCTTTCCACTTTCATTCTTCATGACAGTTTTACAGTGCTTCTTTTTAAAAAAAAAAACAAACTATTTTCTAGGTAGCACAATTATCATCACAGGAATGATTGTATTTGAGTCTCATCTTTTTATACAGAAAAATGAATAACTCATCTTGAATTCAACAATTCCTTTAATTTGTTGACAATGGAAAACGTACAAAGAACCTCTATGTATTCCAAAAGATTTACAGGGTCACTACACTGTTATAAAGACTGCTCTATTTTAAAGGTCTTGTTTTTATAAAGTTACCCATATGGATGACATCCTGCAATATTTTGTGCACTTCTGGCATTGTTATACAAGCTTTGTTATATTGCTTTGTTGTATAAGCTTTCTGTGTATGATTTGGGGAATGACTTTCATCTGGCCCTACCTCTGTTCAGTGGCCATATCTACCTACATTTTCATAAGACATTTTCAAATTAAAAAAGTAATTTAATCATTGAAGGTATATCATTTCCAGTACATTTTCCCAGATGTGGTACATGCATGTGTGCACATGCACAAATTTAAAGTAGTTCTTTAGGTTCTAAATTATTGAAACAATTTAGTAAATGCTCTAAGCTGAAAAATATTGACAAGATACATGTTTTCATACAACTGAATAGCAAACATCCTACACTGCATCATCTGTTCCAATCCTTGCTTCTTCAGACAGTCAGCAATATTTTCTATTTCTATTCTGTATTTCGATTCCAATATTATTAGTTAACAAAGAAAGATATTTTGTTTGTTACTATATATTTTTAAGATATTATTTCAACCATTTTTAACAGCATCAGGAAGAATGAGGATTTACCCAGACATATGTGGCTTTTTTACTAGTAAGTAAGAAATCCTAAAAGAAGCTTTTAAACGTCTATCAGTAAATCTGGAAAAATTTTAAAGAATCGCATGTCTTTAACCACCACTGACGGGGGATGACTGCAGAGGTTTCTCTTCATGTCCAGGATGTTTGGTTTTTAAATAAATTGCTAATCATGATGGCTTCCTAATGTCCGTGAGCTTATATTACAAGGTACAAAAGATACTTTTTTTCCATCATCGGGGTAGTAAAAATAATTCACATTTCAAATCATCTTCTTGAAAATGTTTTGACAACGTATTAGCTTGGATAAGACTGTTGTTGTTTTTCATATCACATGATGGCTGACAATGAGCACATACCAGGAGGGAAAAAAATGCTGGCTTGCTGGTTCACTGTTTTCTGGGCTTGGTGTGTGCTTGCCTTAGTAGTATTACCCCCATTCATGGTGTCTTTGCAAGAATCATTCGAAGTTGCTTGTCCACTATGTCAGAGGAGAGAAGACAATTCACATTCACTTCGCTGTAGCTGAGCGAAGGGCAACATGAAGGGATGTGCTGGGAGCGAACAAGCAAGCTTGGCGGGGGTCCCGTGCAGGGGTTCATTCTGACCCTCTGAGATGCAGGAGGTCCCTCGATCCTCAGGAGACCTCACTAGGCACTGCAATGCCGGGCTGTCTGACATACAAACTGAAGGAATATGCCAGGCTCAATCAACATTTTCAATATTGGTAAAGCGTAATTTCTTTCTTACTTTTAGAATATTTAAAATCTAACATTTAGTTTCTTTTTGCAAAGAATAGATTTTGTCATACACCCTCCGGGGTATAGCGCGCTGTCCATTTTAGAGACCATTGATCTAGTGGGAGACGTATAAGCCTTAGAAGGAAATTTCTCATGAGATTGCCATGAGACACAAATGAGAATGGTCTATAACCTGAAAAGCCTAGCTTTGTAAGACGTGACTATTACTGCTCAGGAACATCTACTTATGTCATTTGGCTTATCTTAACCTACACCTGTTACCTCGTGTGTATCTACTCTCTAACTCATCTCCAATTCCCTGGCAAAACAGAAATGTAATGATCTGATAGATGAAACTTATCAGAGAGTATTTGGAACTTCATATAGATTTTTGACCCTCTGTCCCCCTCTTTAAAGAAAAACTGGGGTGCATTAGATAGACTTGTTTTTCCCTTAAAAGTTGTTTGATTTGTGGGCTCATCATTGCCTTTCCCGTGAACCCTGAGAATCACCTCCTGAGGGCTCTTTGCCTGTGCCCCCAGCATCTTCTCTCCTTCTTGAGAGTCTCTGCACAGAGGAGATATCTCTTTTTGAAAGGAGATATCCTTTCAATATCTCTTACCAATATTGAAAAGTTGGAATTGTTATGTGTTCCCCGTGACTTCATCTAGAATCTTCCAGATCTAGATGGCCGACCATAGATCATGGTGGGCTTCGCTCTTTTCGTTTCAAGCTGAACCCACCGGAACCCTAGTCCTTGTCAGAAGAGCCACATTTCTCGTGACCCCAGAGGCATGGAGATTCTGCATCTGTTGCTGC
Source organism: Pteropus medius (assembly GCF_902729225.1). NCBI lineage: Eukaryota > Metazoa > Chordata > Mammalia > Chiroptera > Pteropodidae > Pteropus > Pteropus medius. The sequence goes on along the minus strand of NW_024354502.1, from coordinate 20,103,272 downwards.
TGTTCTCACAAAGCAGCCATGATACTCACAGCTGTTCTTTTCTTAGTAACGATGGAGACATTCTCCACTATGTTTTGAGAGTGCAGACAGGTCATTTTTTGGCAAACTCAATCCACCTCTAAGTTTTGCACGGACTGTGTCCTGACTGCGTCTTTCCACAGGAAAAGAGAGGAGAGGTGAGAAAACAGCATATGTAGAATGGCTCCTATCTGCCAGACTTCTGCAGACTGGTCTACATTTTAAGGTATGTCCTATCTCATTGACATGCATCTCACTCTCATTAATAAAGGAATGTAAATTCTCCTTCCTCTGCTCCTCTAGAGGAAAAATACACTCCTTCTGACCCTCTCTCCTTCCTTCCCTTTCTCCAGGCCCATAAACCCACAGGACATCCTGTTTCACACCTCTAACAGCCCAACCTCCTGCCTGAGGCAGAGAGTTTAGACCCATACACCTAACAGGGCACCTTAACTTCCTCTGTGGTGGAAATACGCGGCATTTTATTTTTCCCATCTTGGCTTCCAAAATAATTGTTTTCACTGCTTTCTGACACACAGAGAAGTTTGACAGTCAGAAATAATTTCTTTTTTATAACAACAGTAAAATGTTAGACTCTGTACATGGGTGACCAATTCTATTGAATTTATGGTGCTGTTTACAGTGAAAATATAATCTAATGTAGCCCCAAAGAACTAGTCTGCCTGAGGCAGTAATTGCATCAAACCTGAAATATGAGAAATAGGTTGTGTTTATTGTTTTAAATGAACACCTGATTTCAGGGACCTACTCAATAATAGTCATGTTTGGGATTAATGAAGATGTTTCCGCATACAAACAGAGAAAACTCCAAGATAAATATTATGGGTTCTGACCTCCAGCTTCCTTGTGGAGCCAACACTGTGCTCCCATCATCCCTAAGAAACCATTCACAGCCAGGGGTATGAATAGCTGGTGACTCATTATTCACCAGCCAGGTCTGAAACGGCCATGTCGGCCCGACCTGTCCCACCAGCGTTAATCTTTCGCAGTTATTTTTAGAAAAGCGCCCATCATGGAAGCAGCTCTAGAACACTCTTTTATTCAGTGGTCATGTTTAAGTATGGTCAGAAGCAGGTATCACCGAGTTTTCAGCCACCTCATGAGCCTGTACCTAGAGAGACTGTGAGGGGAAGGCAGCTTGCTTTTAAAATCTTGCTCTCAGAGTGATGGCTTCTCCTCACTCTTAGGGAATCTGCCCAGGCCTGTTTCCTCCTATGTCCAATGAAGGAGTAAAACTAGACAAGTGGGTCTCCAATTTTAATACATAAACAAATCATCTGGAGACCTTGTTAAAACTGCAGATTCTAATTCATTATGTTTGGGGAGAGGCCTACAATTCTGCATTTCTAGGAAGCTCTCAGGTGACGCCAATGCTGCTGGTCAATCCGTGGACGCACTCTGAGTAGCAGGGAGCTGGATGACTCTAAAGAAACTTTCAGTGCTACAGTTTTTTCCCATTCACAATGATGCAATAAGGTTAAGCAACAAATGTTGCAACATAATACAGAAAAGCTAAATATCTAGACTGAGGTCTTTTAACAATAACTCAGTTCATCAGACTGTCCAAACTGCTTTGGCCAGGACTGTTAATAGTTTCATTTAACAAAGCACATGGGACCACAAATGTCTACACGCTTCTTTACTTTTTTTCCCATTAGCAATTAAGATGAATTTAAAAAAAAAAAAAATGTTGTTGGCTCAGGACAATTCAACAATTAACCCCTTGCTCAGACATCCAAGCCAAGTTTAATTCTAAGAACTGTTATCCAAACTGGAAAAAAAAAAAAAAATGGAAAAGTATTTAAAACTGGTCATTATCCCCATTTGAAATAAAATTTGTAATTCTCAAAGCATGAGAATAATTGCTTCCCTTCTTTCAACTTAAGTTTTGGCTGGAAAAAATAGTTAGCAGAAGAGAAAAACAGCTGAGCTGAATGAATTTGGCAGAGGTAAGGCGGACACTCAGCCTTCTTTGGTGGGTGAGAGCTGGCTTCCGCTACATGTGAGAATTTATAGAAACTTAACCACCTGGGACAGGTGATCATTGTTTTGTAATAACATCAGAGAAATAAGTCCATTCTTCTCTCCATAACTGGCAAGAAAGAGCTAGAAAGGGACCAAATTATGGGTGTCTTCTGGGGGAATTTGTAAATCCAGCAGTGGGATCAGGGCCCAAATGTTCAGAACTGGCTGAGGCGGGAGACAGGGTAAAGGAGGGTGTAAAAATGCGTGCAAGATCCATTAGTCAGCTCACTTCACAGGTTTCTCCACAGCTCACCTGTCTGATGTGTGAAGAGGCACCAGGGCCTCTGGGCTGCCCCACCCAGATGTCCCAGAAATGGCTGCAAGCTTAGCACGCAGGTGAAAACCCATCATCTGTGAGGAGCTGCATCTCCTAGTGCAGGCCGGGGCCGGGGCTGGGGTCACAGAAGGGTCTCACTTTCCTTTGAAGAGCAGCAGTGACCCCGTCACATGCAATGCGAGGCTGGAGAAAGACACGGTGGATTTAACCTAGTTCCCTCTCGGCCCAGGACACAGCATCGTTCTCCTCAGTTACTATCACTAACCAGAAAGTGGCCCAGTTTCAAGGACATGGGCATTTAGAGACACGAAGGAAAAGATATACAAATTGTGTTAGGTTTTCAGAAGAAAAGGTCAGTGAAATAAACCAAAATATCTGAATCTAGACCTTTTTCTGCTTCTGACAAGCAGAAATTTGCGGAGACTCATTAACCCTTCCTGGGCCTTGGTACCTCTTTGGCAAAATGTGGAAATTGGCCTGGAGCAGCAGTTTGCAGACTGTGCCCTGGGGAAGCCCCTGGAGACTCCAATGGAGCAAGTCAGTAGGGGTTAGTCCCCATATCCAACGTCACTTCTGTCTGTCTGACATACCACACTTCAGGGTAAAAAGTTGTTTAAACAAAAGATTCATGGGTAAGCAAGATTTGAAAACCCTCGATAGAGATCATCAGTCATTTCCAGTTCTAACAGTCCATGATTAGTCCACATGACTAGAACGATTTCAATAAAAATCTCTATTCATCCCACCATAGGACAATTTTTTCACCTCTAAATTTTAAATTACCCTTACAAAGGCAAAATTAGGTTGGCCCAATCCTTTAATTCTCTGCTTGTCAGGAAGCCTTTATATCTTAAAGTTAGTGTCATTCATGTAGAAGAATGAACAATGAAACCCCTCATGGCCTGAAGAGAATCTTAGAAGATTCTAAATAATTATTAGTTAAGTTGAATTTTACATATCAAATTTAGGTAACTCTGATCTCAAAAATCTATAATAAATTTGACCTTAGTGTGACCTCAGATATTTGTTGTCAAGCTCGGCACTTGCTGTTATCGACCACACTGCTTCTGTTAGGTTAGGGCATCTTTCTTCTTTCACCAAGACCTGGGGAAACTCTCCACTGCCAGTCACTCCACTGGGATGAGCTTTCAAAACATCTCAACACATGTTTCCCATTAGGAACAAAGGTCTACTTCCATTCATAGTTGTTTTCCCTGTGACCTTGAACTTACATTCCCTGTGTCCTTGGCTGATGCCATGCCTGAGCTATAAACCCACTGAGAACAAACAGAAACCCCTCAGTATCTAGCTTGGTTCTTTGCGTATAATCGATACCCAGTAAATAACTAAACATTAGCGTAAGGCACGCGACAAAGATCAATAGGTGTTAATCAAACAATTTCATTCCATTACTTACTAACATTTGGATATCTGCGGAATTCAGTCATATTTTGTTGCATAAACAAAATGTGCTTCTAGAAACTTTCCAGATATGAGCTTTTGCTCCACCTTCCAGCAGCCACCGTTATTTCCCACTTTCTCTACTTGAACACGATCATCACCGACGGGGATGCTGCTGGTGACTGCCCTCTCCCACTGACATCTTCATTCTTCTCCACAGACAAATCACTGAGATTACCAATGTAAATCTTGCTATCTTTAGCCAGGCCCCCAGCCCTATCACAAAGGCACCAAGAATAATCAAGTCCAGAGAGATCACTGAGGATCCTCGTTAAAACTCCGATCCCTACCATGAGAGCAGCACAACAGACTCTTGTCTGAGTTACAGTGGTCATTTAAACCAGAGATGAAAGGTCATAGGAATGTAAATTGACCTGGCAAAGGTGGTTAATATTTTATAGACTGGCGAAGGTCTCAAAATTGAAACACATTCTTTATTACAATTCTGTTTGTTGCCCTGTCTCTCCTCCCTAAACATGAAGACCATGAGGCAAGAATCATGTCTATCTTGTTCACTCTTAGGTCCTAGCACATGACACTTGTCGAACAACTGGATAGATAAAAAGCAGGCAAAGTCGTTTGGAGAGCCATTATGAATACAGTATATAGTCATTGTGTGTGTGTGTGACAACAACCTGATTCTCTAAAGGTGATGAAAAAGGGTAATATAGTTGAGTCATTGAGTATTTGAAAGTTTCCTCCCTGAAAATTAATACTTTTCAGAAACAGGAAAATTTTCAGAGAATTTCACACTGAACGATCTAGGGAAAGATCAGTATATTCCAGATGTTTCGTAAGCCAAGTCAACCTGCATTCATTTACTGAAATCAAATTCCAACAGACTAACATTTGGTGTTCCATTGGAAAGTCATCAGATGGATCAATGCTTTATTTTGTCAATGTGTATGTTTTATTTAAAAAGCATTAATTGATACCATTATTTCATGGCACTTTCATAGGCTGTAGAATTCAGTGTAATAACCAATGCTCCCAACAAGATTCCTCAGTCATGAAGTAAAGCACAGGTTAGGTCTTTTCACTCAGGCAGAAATATACTTTTTTTATCCATAAAATGGTTCAGCATTTAGAGGATTATGTTTTAGCTACCCGTTCAACATGCTTTTGGGGAACACCGTCTTCTACAGAGATGCTGATAAAGATAGAGTACCTAGTAACTATAACAGCATAATGCAACACCCCTTTACTGAGCTCCAGCCAAATGTCAGAAACCGTCTGGGCACTGGTGATGATGCAGTGAATAACAGCTCGCAATCCAATGCTGAAGAAAGCTGTGTGTTAAACAACTAGAATTCCATGACAGACCTATGGTGACCAGTAGTATGGAGGAGGTGCTGCCAATACACAGGAGAGAAGGTATAATTGATTCTGTCTGGGGAGAGTTGGAGATGGTTTCTCAGAAGGAGTAAGGTTTACACAATCAGATATCGCTTCACACCTGTCAGCATGGCTATCATCAAAAAGACAGGTAACAAATGCCGGTGAGGATGTGGAGAAAATGAACCCTTTGTGCACTGTTTGGTGGGACTGTAAACTGGTAAAGATACTGTGGAAAATGGTCTGGAGGATCCTTACAAAATTAAAAATAGCATTACCATATGGTTCAACAATTCCACTTTTGGGATCGTACTCAAAGGAAATGAAAACACTAACTCAAAAAAATATCTACACCCCTATGTTCATAGCAGCATTATTTATAATAGCCAAAATATAAGAAAAAAACCTAAGTATTCATCAGTGATGACTGGATAAAGAAGATATAATATGTATGTGTGTGTGGACTATTATCTGGCCATTAAAAAAAAAAAAGAGGAAATCTATATTTTGTGACAACATAGATGGACTGTGAAGGCATTATGCTAAGTTAAATAAGTCAGACTAGGATAAGTACTGTATGACCTCACTCATATATAGAATCTAAAAATAAATAAATAAATAGAACTCTCAAACCCCAACATGGTAGTAGTGGTTACCAGGGGCAGTGGTGAGGGGAGGAGGAAATGAAGGAAGGTGGTCAAAAGGTACAAACTTCTAGTTATAAAATAAATAAGTACTAGGGATGTAAGATACAATATTATGACTAGTTAACACTGATGTAAGGTATATATAAAAGTTGTTAAGAGAATAAATGCTAAAAGTTCTCATCACAAGGAAAAGTTTTTTCTATTTTCTTTTTCTTTTTATTGTATCTATGTGAGATAATGGATGTTAACTAAACTTAATGTGCTAATTACATCTCAGCATATCTAATTCAAACCGTTGTGTTGTACACCTTAAACCAAGTGATCTCTGTCAGTTCTCTCAATAAAACTGGGAGAAAAGTAGGGCTTAAACCAGGTTTTGGTAGAGGTCCCAGGTGGTGGGGGAGGAGAGAGGGCTTAGACCTTGGGAACACCAAAAAGTAAGAAACAGAAGAAAAGAAAGAGCTATGTGTCCTGTTCTTGGAACATTCACAGCCCTGCATAGCAGCAGGTTGGCTTAGCATAAGGGTGGGGCACGCAGGATGGTGGAACGTAAGGATCAAGGGATAGGTTGGTATTATATCCTAAAAAGCCAAGAGAACTGGTTGTCAGTGGTGGCACCAAAAGGGGCTTTTCATGGGAAAATGACCAATGGCTCTGCCAAAGAACAGCTCAGGGGGCTTTATACTCTCCTCCCCAAACAAATATTCATCAGCCTCCCTACAGCTGCCTCAAAAAAAAAAAAATACAATTAAAATAAAACAAAACATGTTTGCCCTGCAAACACACATTCCAAACAAGTCCCCTAGCCTTCTTGTATACTGCTACCCCCAAACAAGTAGAAATTTAGCAGCCGCCACGAGGGCTTCCTCAGTCCTTAAGGACGGGTATGGATAAAGTCAAATGCATCTAGAATACAGCCAGACCCAGCAAGTGGCTCGCCTTCCTTGTTTCAGTCATGGCACCAAACCAAAGGTAGCTGGGGGGCTGAGGGATGCTGAGGTCACTGAGAAGAAAGTTGTCTGAGAAGCCTGTCTTGGATTTGGTCTCGGAGTGCAGCAACGTCGTCAATTAGCTCCAGGCTCCCTGTGGCACAAGCTGTACATATTGGCAGTAAAATAACTGAACCAATTGTGTCACCCTAGGCAGTGCTAAATTAGACGTACAGTACATCTTCCACAGCTATTAATAGTAAGGAGCCTGGAGCCAATTAAAAATATGTCCATGTAATAAGGAAATGAAGTGCTCTTAAAAGTGTGAAACATCATTATCTGCTGTCCATCGGCAGCTAAAGAGAAAAACACAGCTTAAGAGCAACTTCAAATTGAAGAACTGTTTCTATGAAGACATTAGGTCCAGAATAGTGTGTAGTACACATAAACAAATATATCACTGATGATTCTTTAAAAAATGAAGTTTGAGGAAAACTTGTGAACCGATTAAGGAATGTGTAAGCAAAAGCACTGCTTGGTAGACCCTGAAAAGTATAGCCTACAAAACAGGAAATGTTCTGCGGTTTAAGCTATGTGCTTTTTGCTAGATCCAAAACTGATACATCATAATACATAGACTGGAAGTAGGTATATGATCACTTTTAACAAAACCAGACACCGTCAAACTGTTAGACAATTTGGCCAAAGACTTCCATGTCACTTCTTTCATTTTTATTTGAGGGAGAAATGTGATCTTGCAAACAGCAGCCATAAAGCAAACAAGGACAAATTATATATCTGCTAAAGAAACTGCAGGTCAAGGTATTGTTTTGTTTTATAAATCTAGCTACCTTTGTAGAAACAAGTATGCCCATCATTCACATACAGAAACCATATTTAAATAACATTTGCAAAGAAGTTTAAAAACTGTCAAGGTATTATTTAAACCATAAATGTATTTTAGTACACTATTTATTACTTAAGGAAAAATGTCGATAATTGATTATAATGCTTAAAGAGTTACTCTTAGAAATTATGAAAGTAATTTAAATATATACCAATAATATTTCGAGCCAAGATTGACCTTTGAACAACATAGGGGTTTGGGGCACTGACCCAGCACAATTGAAAATCCATATTTAATTTTTGGCTCCCCCAAACTTAACTGTAGCCATTCCTTGGTATCCAGAACAGCCCCCTGCAGATAACAAAATCCACTGACGCTCGAGCCCCTTATATAAAATGGCGCAGATCAATATGTACCATCTGCCCTCCGCATCTGCAGATTTCCCACCATCGTTTTCAGTTCGTGGTTGGTTAAAAGCACAGATGCAAAGCCCAGGGATCCAAGAGGCCAACCGCATAGTTATCGAAAAACATCTGCATATAAGTGGATCTGTGCAGTTCAAGCCTGTGTTGTTCATGCGTCAACTGTATTAATGTCTTTTAAATGTCCAAAGGCATTAATTTTACACAATGAATAGGCATATCACACTCAGAGCTAATAAAATCTAGTGACTTGAGTGACAGGGTACCATATTTTTATATTTTAGTTCTATTTATGTGCCAGACTTCAGCCTCAGAGGATCTAAATAGACATATTTAAATTTATTTCCAAATCATCATTTCCTTTTTTCTTTTCTAATTTTAGTCTGCACAAAGCTTTCTGATTCATTTGGGTCTCTGAAACACAGTTGTGGACTGAGGGCTGGCTTGCCAACGTAATCAGATCAGCCTCCATCACTCAGGATGCTGCAGCCTGAAGCCGGCTCCACTCACAGAGAGGCATTATACATGTAGACACTGCCTGTTGCCCTCCCAATAGCCACAGAGTTCCTACTTCTTGGCATGATTGACATTCAGGTTGGATATTTCTTCGTTGGGAGGACTGCCCTACGCAGTGTAGAACGTTCGGCAGCACCCCTGGCCTCTACCATTAAACGCCAGTAGCGACTCTCTCCCCCCAGGTATGACAACCAAAAATGTCTCCAGCCATTACCAAATACTCCTTGAGTGGGGAGCAAGGGGGCAAAATCATCCTTGGATGATAACCATTCTTCTTATAGACCCTGTTTATGATCTGGCCCCATCACCCTGTGAGCATCCATGAGCTGAAGAGAGGCAGCCGTTATTTCCAGGCAAAGAGGATGGATCGTGACTGGTCTGGATCGCCTGCGATGGTACCATTCCCTTTTCAACTGTTTGATTTGCGCAAAGGCATGAAACACAATTCTGTCCGAGGAGACATGAAAAGTCTGCTGAAGGGCCCCAGTAAGAAGATTTTATGTATCTCTTTATGTAGTTGGTATATATACATATATATCATACACACACACACTCTTTGAGTATAATATATATATTATATGTACAATATATATTACAAATAAAATTTAAAATAATAGAAATAATAGGGAGGGAGAAAAAGAGAAGGCGTGTATCGGTTTGCTAGGGCTGCCGTAACAAAGTAGCACGGACTGTCTTAAACGACAGAAATTTATTTTCTCACAGTTCCGAAGCCTAGAGGATCAAAATGGGGTTAGTTTCTTCTGAGGCCACTTTCTCTGGCTTGCGGATGGCCGTCTTCTCCCTGTGTCTTCTCAGGGTCTTTCCTCGGTACAACTGTGTCCAAATTCCCTCTTCTTTTAAGGACAACAGTCATGTTGGATTAGGACCCACCCTAATGATTCATTTTAATCTAATTACCCATTTAAAGGTCTTATCTCTAAATACAGTCATATTCTGAGGTACTAGAGGTTAGAACTTCAACCTCTAGTTGGGGGCGGGGTGAGGGGCGGGGTGGGTGGACACAGTTCAGCCCATAACAAGGAAAGAAGAAAAAGGAAAAGGGTGGCAGATAAGAAGAAGAACAGCGAGAAGGGATATCTCAGCTGGGATTGATTTCCTCTGCAGGTGGCGGTAATCAACAGTATATTCAAAGAGGCCTTTACTTTTATCACTAACATTACATCTGAACGTGGGTGGTTTGCTAACATTGGTTCAACTGGAAAAAAAAATATCATTAAAGACGAGGCTCTTCCACTGTTTCTATTCTGCTACCTTTGAATTTTTCATCCTAATGCTGGTTGCCTCCCGGGCACAAGATGGCTGTTGCAGACCCGGACATTATGCCTGCCTTCAGGACAGAAAGATAGGGAAATGGGCTGAACCAGTGATCTTCCTCTTACTTCTGTCCCTTTTATATAGAAGCAAAATCTGCTCCAGAAGGACCCTGGCTTATTTCCACTTACGTTTCATTGGCCATAGTTGTGTCACATGGTCTGTCCCGGCTGCCAGGGAAGCTGGCTGCCAGAGCAAGTATCTGGCTTTCTAGAACCTTAGGTAAGAAGCAGCAGGAAGAATGGGGTTGAGATAACTATTGAATTAGTCAATCAACTATGTTTGTCCAGGTTAGGGAGAGAGAGAGGAAAGAGAAAAAAGAATAGGAGGGAGTTGGGGAAAGACAAGAAGAGAAGGAAAATTATCTGTGATCATTATTAATGGTATGCGAAAAAGCCAAGTTTTTATACACATCCCTCCAGGGTGTTCCCCTAGTCTATTGATTAGGCATCTTTTGGCATAAGCATATAACATGTATTTAATGATTGCTTCTTGATAAGGAGTTGTAAGTGTATAATAAACTGCATATCCCAAGCATGTAACATAGTACTTAGTACATCTGTTAAATAAATGAATCAAAGCAACCCAGATCATGGTGGGAAGAGCACATAATGTCTACTCGACAAGACATCATTAGGATTTTTTTGTCGTGAGAACTTGTTAGAAATGCAATTCTTAGGCCTCGCCCAAAATCTATGTCAGAAGTAGGCAGAATCAGTAATCTGTGTTTCAAACATCCTGCAGAGGTATGTACACACGCTAAAGCTTCTGAACACACACACACACGCGCTCATTCACACACCCATGCACAACCAAACTATCTCTGTCCTTCATAACTTTAGGGTCATAAATATTTTATTTACTATAGTCACTTCTGTGGTACATTGGTCATCTGAAGACAATATTCTGTTTTATGGTTCTTGTTTAAATTTCTTAAATGTTAAATTATGAAATATTAAAACATAAAAAATATAAAACACCCACGTGCACACTCTTAAAATTTACCAAATGTTAACATCTGCCACAGTTGCTCGCATGTCTTTTTAAAGTTGCCAGGCCCAGCACTGTTCCCTCCCATCCCTCCAGCTCTGTCCCACAGCTGTCTCTGTTCCTCAGCAACCTGACCTTTTCCTGCTGCTTCCTAAATCTCCAGGCGAAGAGACTGCAAGCCTCGGATAGGAAGTGCATATTCTCACTGGTATCCCTCCCAGGGGCCTAGTTAATAGCGATTTTCAGCATCTGAAGGTTATCACCCCTTCACTTAGGTTCTGATGCTACGTGCAGAGATGAGCTTTATGTTCAGACGCCCATGAGGGAGGTTAGGAATTAACTGAACTGTCAATACCACATGCTTACATCCAAAATGCAATTATAAATTCTTTTCCTCTTCTAAAGATCAAGAACAACGGTCTTTCGTGTGAGACTCACCATAGAGAGGGAAAAGAATGAAGCCACTTCGGCTAAGGGCAAGGATGCTAGGGAGTTCTAATTCTGACAACACTGTCCGAGGTACTGGTTCCCTTTGCGTCTTTTATTCCATATAACACAGGAAATTGAATACTACCTGATACTTAAGTATAATTAGGTTTATAAAGTATGTCCACACACATTCTTTCCTATTTGGCCCTACCATTTGATGATAGCGGGTATCCACACAGACTGTCCTGTTACCCACAATGTCTCCAGCACCCAGTGCAGTACTTGGTGTATCACAGGCTTCAGGCAAATGTTTGTTAAGCGAATGAAAGTGGCAGATCCAGAACTTCCGGACGGCAGGGCTGGGGCAGATGTGCCATTAGAGCAGTCCTTCTCAAAGTAGCTGGTCTGCAAACTATTTCTTTTTCTCCTACACTATTTTACCCTTTAAGAAAGTCTTAGTATGAAAAAAAGGTCAGCTGAATTAAACAATGAGCTTAATCAAGGACTTGATTTACATTCTAGTTCAAGTTCTTTATCTCATTGCAGACCCATAGTAACAAAGAGCTCTCAGATTGGATCTACCTGTGGACCACAGGACCTAACTTAAGAGCTATGTGTGCTCTCTGAGCACTTTTTATTTAATTGTGCTAGTTAATTTTTGGTTATTTGGAGGAAATGTGGGTGACTATTACAGGATGGCTAAAGCCTCTTCCTCATAAACCACCATTTAGTGGCCCCACTGAAGTTTACGATTTGCACGTTTCAAATAATCTTTAATTACAGACTCCTAGACTCCTTTTTGTTTTGCTGCTGCCCAAGATAGAAGCCCTTAGACTAAGTAGGGAGGAAGATGGCATTTGGAGGGAAGAAGACTTTGGCATTTGTTAGCATGCTGAAGTTGATTGGCCTGGTTCTTCCATCCAGGTTTTCCTTCAAGTTTCTCCTGTGCCCAGCAACATCTTTATCCTGGGTTGTCCTAGCCCTGTTTGAGTGAACTTGATTTGTTTTATAAAGATTTTCTAGTGCCCAGCTTGGACACTAACCCATCCCTGTCTACTCTGAGAGGCTAGGACTCCATGCATGGTCATTCGAGGCCAGTGGTCCTCAAAATTTAGCGTGAATCAGAATCCCTTATAGGATATATAAAACACAGATTACTGACTCTACCTACTAATGATTCAGTAGGTCTGGTATAAATCCTGAGAATTTGCATTTCTAACAAGTTCCCAAGTAATGCTGATGCAGCTGGTCTCGGGACCCCACTTTGAGAACCACCCTTATGGGTACTCAACATAGTCCACTCTAGGGGAGGAAGAACCTCCCATTCCATCCATAAGTAGTCATTTGCATATTTACCCTGGTAGAGACCTTAGGCTTCCTACCAAATATCCTACCAAATTTCTCGTAGCCAGCTTCAAGAACACTGCATTTTTCAGACTCTTTTCAGCTACAAGTGTCCATTATGACACAGTTTTACCAATGAAATGTAAGTGGAGTCACTGGGTGGCACTTCTGAGAACGCCTTTTAAAGGGACTTGGCTAACTGTTGCTTTGTTGGTGTCTTCCACTAACAAGTTCGTATACTACAAATTGCCCATTCTCCTTTCCTTTCTTCCTTCTTGGAATGTTGGCATAATGCTGAAAAATGTTTGGCCCCAGGGGACCACAGGTGGACAAGAAAATGCTAAGGATGCCTGAATGGATGAAGGTGCCTGGGTCCCTGATGACATATGGGCAGTCATCACGGCTCTGTACTACCCACCTATAGACCCCCGATGATGTGAGAAGGAAAACCTCTAATTTATTTAAGTCATTGTTTAGGATCTGTGTTATTTTATTCATTAATAAAATTCTTAACAAATACACATACTGTCTTAAAAATCAGTGCTAGATGTGGAAGTAGAAATATATTTCCTATTCTCAAGGAGCTTATAGCACAGCTGTGAAGATAGGAAACAGCTGGGTGAGCGTGAGATCTAAGGGGCCTAAAGGTTAACAACAGCCAGAACACCTCCCAGGCATTCTTAGAAACTGTTTTAGAAAGATTTAGATCAGGGAGTAGAGGGCGGAGTGAAGTATGAGGTTGAATTTAGGGATCTTGAGATAAAAAAGTTTAACTCCAGGTATTTAAGCTCATGAGAAACCGTGGTCCCACATGAAAAGAGGGTGCTGGGAAATGTTCAGGTCTGTCAAAGGAGTGGGGAATAATATAGAACTCTCTATGGTGCAAAAGGGAAATGAGGAATAAGCATTACGAATGTCTGAGAAAGGCAATGTCTCAAGAAAGAAGAGAAATAATCCAAAGTTGACATAAAAGAGACTTTAGAAATTGGGTGAGTAATACTAAGCAAGATGAGCATGTGGTTTTGATGGGGGTGAGCGGTAGTTTGCAAACATTTTGAAGCCATGGAACCATGATTTCCAGAAAGCATCATAAGAAACACAGCCAAAAGTGAAAGCTATTCTGGTTAAATAAGTCATAAAAATCCCAGAGAAGAAAAAGCTAAAGGAGTTCATCATCACCAAACCAGTATTACAGGAAATGTTAGAGAGACTTCTTTAAGAAGAAGAAAAAGAAGATAAAAAATATGAATAATAAAATGGCACTAACTATCCATTAATAGTTACTTTAAATGCAAAGGGTTAAATGGTCTAATCCAAAGACATAGGGTGCCTGAATAGATAAGAAAACAAGACCCTTACACACGCCACCTACAAGAGACTCATTTCAGATGGAAAGACACACACAGGCTAAAAGTAAAGGGATGGAAATATATATTTTATGCAAGTGAAAATGAAAAAAAAGTTTGGGTACCAATACTTATATCAGACAATACTTACATTAAAACAAAGGCTATAACGAGAGACAAAGAAGGATCCAGCAATTCTACTTCTGGGTATTTATCCAAAAAAAACAAAAAACGAAAACCCCAAAACACTAATTCAAAAAGACATAGGCATCCATATGTTCATTACAGCATTATTTACAATAGCCAAGAAGTGGAAGCAACCTAAGTGTCCATCGATAAATGAAGAGATAAAGAAGTAGTGTATATATATATATACCATGAAATATTACTTGGGCATAAGAAAAAGGAGTGAAATATTGCCATCTGCAAAATTATGGGTGAACCTAGAGGGTATTACGTCAGACAAAGACAAATACCGTATAATTTCACTATATGTGGAATCTAGAAAAATGAAATAAAGAAAACAGCGACAAATTCATAGATACAGAGAACATTTTGATGGTTGCTAGATAGGAGGGATTTTGGGGGACTGGGTGAAAAAGGGGAAGGGATTAAGATGTACAAATTTTCACTTACAAAAACACTCACAAGGATGTGACATATAGCTTAGGAAATATTATATAGTCAATAATATTATAATAACTATGTATGTGTCAGATGGGTACTAGACTTATTGAGGTTACCATTTCATAAGTTATATAAATGTGTAATCACTACATTGTAAGCCTGAAACTAATATAATATTGTAGGTCAACTGTAATTGAAAACTAATTACTTAAAAAATAAATAAGTCTTAGAGAACCGACAGGCTCAGTTAGCAAGCTTTCCTCTCTTATTGTATCCAGGGACCTCCACAAGGCACCAAGGAGCTACAGCAACTGACTTATGAAGATGAAGGTACTGTAAAATAATTCAGAGGTGAATAAGCAAGAGAAAGCTTGAAAAAACGATTGTTTGAAGAGTCAAGACATCGTGATCTCAGTCTAGGTCTGGGAACTACTGACTCCCAGACTGACACGAGCGAGCTGCTGGGCCTCTCAGATGATTCATGTCCAAGGTGCTTTCCACACCCGAAAGCATTTGATCCCAAGCTTGGGGAAATCATGTTTAGAAAAGGAGAGCTCACGGTTCCCAGAGTCTGCAGGTTTTACATAAAGACTCGCGTTGAAATGGTCCGAGATCTTTAGCATTCAGTTGCTCTTAAAAGTTAAAGTTTCTTTAACTGAGTCCCTTCTCCACCTTCTGTTTTAAAGGAATAAAATCTACGACATTAACTTTTCATTTTTACACGTATCCGATAGTAACAAAGAAAAGAAACAAAGATAAAATCCAGCCTGGAAAATTTTCTACAACACTGCTTTGAAAATTTTCTATAATATTGCTTTGAAAATTTTGAAAAATAGAATTTGGTATCTGATTCAAAGTGGGCTGAGAGTTTGTGACCACCTTGTTTTTTTATAAGACTAAAAATTATACATTGAGACTTAGCATGAATCTAGAGCTATTAATTTGTAAAGTGCCCTGTAATACATTTTTTGTCAATTATTCATAATGTCACTCTGTAAAAGGTCTTCATTTTCCCACCCATTTTCTAGATAGAAAACCAAAACCAAACCAAAACAAAACGAAACAAAAAAATCCCAAACACACCAAGGTAAAATTCACTTAATCTAGCTGGATGATGGTAACAACTTGCCGGCTGTGTTAGCATGAGAATAGAAGTCTCCTGCATTCTAAATTTAGCCATCACAGCCAGTTTGATAGAAAAAATCATTCATTTCATAAACCTGCCCTGGACAGAATTATAATCGAGCAGAGACAAGCTAGTGCCAACTTTTATCTTTGCCACTATGGCTGACAGAATTTGAAAGGAAGAGTGACGACAAAAGGACAGGCTCTGAGCAAGGCAACCTGGTACATTCACATTAAGGACAGACTCTTTCTTGTGGCTCCTCAACAGCTCACATAATTCAGGAAGTTCTTCCACATTCAATAAAACTAATAAAAAATGTTTAAAGATTTTTTTTTCAGATTATATTAATTCAAAGTACCTTACACATCTGATTCATTATGCCCTTGTCATATCCGAAAGGTCTCTGGACTGAGTACGTCCACAATCCAGCTCTGGCAGGTGTTATTCAGAGACCTGGTAATGAATGCCGTTTGGAGTGCATGTCACTGAAGAGGGTTCCAAAGAGCCGAGGAGTGTCACAGGCCCTGCATCAGGCCCCTGCCACGCAGAGGAAGCTGTCGCTGCATCTGGAGCCCATCTGGCTGTCCTCACATACAACCAGGACACACCTGCTGTGTCAACGAACCTAACATAGAACAAATTGCTTTCTAATAGATATTATTTTCTGTAAGTAAATGATGAGAGAGAAGTAGTATAAACATGTGCAGTACCTGTGAGGATAAAAAAAACACTTGTTCAAAGAATAACTTGTGTTGGGTTAATGCAAGGCTAATGCTTTCCTTAAATGCAAGGCTACTTGGGGAAGAAAAGGATAAACAAACTATGGATTATTGAAGGGCTCTTGGATGTTTTGACAAAAACAAACAAACAAACAAACAGTATCTTGAGCTATTATAAGGTACAAGATAAAATGTCAAAAAGGGCTAGAACAACTTTTATGTGTGTTGTACGTGAACTTTCTCATGTAGCCTTACACCTTCAAATATCTATGAAGCAGAAGGTAGAAGACATACTCTTCTGATTTTCTTTTTAAAGTTAGGTCTTTGAGAGTTAGGTAAATCTATAAATATGACACCTTCAATGAAAGCAGTAGCAACAGTAATCAGTCCAGTGACAAGGTTAGAAAGTCATTTAATGAGCAGAGCTAGATCAACAGTTCTCCAAGTGTGCCCAGCAGGGTGCCAATAGGGTTCACTTGAGAAAGGAAAAGTTACATGGTAAATTGCATTTGAGAAATATTACATTAAAAGCTGCTTGTTGTTGTTGTTTTTAACTGTGAGGCAACTCAAAGCCTTGTACATGTTTTAACATGCATAGCAAATCGGAGTAAGAGATAAAATGTGAAGCATTTCCCAAATTTATTTGACCATAAAACCCTATTGGCCTGCAGAATCTGATGGATGGGATTAGTGTTTCTTGGCTCACATGTGGAAATATTAAACTAGATAAGACAAATCTGTGAACTGCTGTGAAGCTACAGGGAGTGAGGGAGAAAAGGAGGAAAGAAATGATGAAATGCAAAATCTTAGGTGATTTGAAGTTGCGGGCCTCTTAATCATTGTCCGTGCACTATGTCAAGACATAGAGAGAGAGGGAAGCGTGTGGCATTCTAATTAACTTAAAAAAATACAAATAGTAGATATGATTAGAAACACTTAGCATCATCACCCACAGGTCTACTCTAGCTCTTTTCTGTCCCACTTACGTTTGAAATAAAAATAAATACAAATGTACACACTAAAAATAAAAAGAAAATAAACAATAGCAACACAATGTTAAGGTTCTCAGTAACTGAGCTGTGTCTCAGAACTGATAGGGCCCAGGCGCACCGCAAACAACCCGCTTCACGGACGCCGACCGCAAACAACCGTTAGGGTGCTCGCCAGTTACTCAGGACCTCCTGGGTGCTCTGGGCTTCGTGGATCGTACCAGGCACCACACTAAGCACTCAGAATACACTGTCTCATGGAATCCCTACAGCAACCCAATGAGGCTGGGGTGTTAGTTTCATTAAGTGGATAAGGAGGTGTAGGCTCAGGGGACATTAAGGGACTTTTTCAGGGGAGTCTTATCTGCCTGACTTGAGTTCCTCCTCTGATGCTATATCATACCATGCACTTTTCACTTCATTACTCCATCTGTGCCCAACTCTGAACTGCAGACCTAGAGTCCTCTAGCAGGTCTTTTACTGACCTTGGAATCTTGCCTTTTGCTACTGGACGCAAGGGTGGCTTGCTTATAACCCAGCTCTCTCTAGGGAACCAACCCGCACCATCCGCCACTTGGCTAGAACCTTCTCCAGAACGACAGGGGGTTGGGATCCCCGGCCAGAGGGAGCGACTCCCTCCCCGCCACGCAGTCTTTATCTTTGGGACAGATCCACCGTTGTACATAACTTGCCAAAAACCCAGTTATAGAGAGAAGTGAGGTGTTTAGCGAGGTGAAATTAGGTGTTTAGAAGGTTGTGGAACACATTTTGGAGCTGGCCCTTGCTGCACTGGAGCAGCTAGAACAGAGGTCACAAGTTCACAGGCGCGGAGGGGTCAGACACTGTGGTGTGCTGTGTTGGGGGCTGTGGCAAACTGGAGCTTGTGTGCCTCGTCCAGATGGCGGACTGTTCTCAGCTTTTGCTGCCAAGTTGAGAATGCAAACCTAACGATGCCTGGTATACCCATTTTCCAAATTTACATTTCTATGTAAATTTTCTGAAATTTTGGATTGTGAATGAGCCGTGTGAAATATAATTGTGTGCCAGTCTACGTCCTCTGATCTAGAAGGTTGCCTGGGAAAATAAGTAAGTCGCTTGAGAGGCAGTGTAATGGTGAAACGCGAGCTTCGGAGCCAGAGTGCCCGCGTCCAGATCCTGGACCCGTCGCTCGCACGAGCTGTCCTGTAACCGCTCTTTGCCTCAGTTTCCTCGTCTGGAAAATGAGGATAATATTAGTAGCTACTAACAGGGTTTTATGAGCGCTAAATAAATGAACATCTTTGAAGTGCTTTCAATAGTACAGTCGTTTAAGTGCTAAATAAGTGTTTATTTTTAAAGTTGTAAAAAACATATCCCCCAAAAACCTGTCCAGGCCAGCTTTATACTTCTGTACCTCCTGGCTAGCAGATGTACTAAAATTTCTCACTTGAGCTTATGCTCACCAGTATGTAAAGACACAAAAATAGGTAGGGAGAAATGAAGAAACTCTAGTATAAAATTTTTGGTGGCAGAGCCTGAAAGACAGATGGATTTTGATATCCTAGCACTAAAATCTGATGATTTTTACATGGAAAAGAGATTTGAACTAAATAAAATGTAATTCTTTCTGGTCTAAATAACCCTCCAGAAGACCTGGGCAATCTTCAAAGAAAAAAAGAAAATGGTTTTTTCCTATACACGGGAAAAACAAATAGTTGTTTATTTTTTGAATTTCGACTGCACTAGTCGACCTGTAGGTTTTCGGCGGGGGGCACAGTGGAAAGTCAGATGCAGTGGCTGGGAGTCTGTGCTTGCTCTTTGCTAACAGGCAGAAAGGAGCCTCTGACTGTGGGATGAAAGCTGAATAGTCTCCTCTCTTCTCAAGAGACAATTAACTTCCATCTGTTTAAACCTCCCCAGGGGACCCCGACATCCCATTTAACCTCCTTTCCACCAACCCAGTGTGAAGTTAAGAAAACCAAACCCATTTGAAACACAAGCCATTACACATCAAAAGTCATGGGAGAGGCCTGGTTGACCTGCAGGTCACCTCATGAGACACAAAGCGAAAAATGACTTTTAGGAACAACTGCTGTTTCGAAGATTATGTCAGAGACTTAACATCTGCGTTGGCCCAAGAGCCAGCTTGAGCCCCACACATGAGGGATATAAAGTACATTTAAAAAAAAAAAAATGAAACCTTTAATTCTACTTGCTGTTTAGTCAGAAAGATGAAAGCATTCCCTGGGCCAAAGAGGTCTATCTGAGTGGTCTGAAACAGGGTAGCAGGCACTGCTTAGGGCCCTCTAAAAGACTGGGTGTGGGGTGTACACCAGCTGCTGGTGACGAGTGTTGGGACCTGAGGACAAGCGGCCTCCTTTAAACAGATCAAATGATTCCCGTGATGACAAGACCGGAGACTGTCTACTTCCAAAATGGTTTCACACAATTTGGTGACTCGCAACCTAAGACAACAGAGTTCGGGGAGAGAATTAAAACCCTGAAGTGTGTGAGACATGAAGCTCCCACACGCACTTTTCTACTGCTCACTAGCTTTCTACTTCCCTTCGTATCCTGTATTTTATTATTGTATTTTCTGATTTCCTTGGTCTCTCCAGGAAGCCTTTTCTTATTCTTGATGCTTCATCCCTTCTAGCACAAGATCAACTACGGATCAACAGTTTATTTAAATTCAAAACTGTATTTTACTTCTGAATAAACATATACTTTTTCTGGTCTCCTACAAAATAATGCTTGGACCTCATGTTTAAACACTGGGCTGGCACAGCTATTATCCCGGAGTATAGCAATATGTTTTGATACATCATATGACTTTTGTTTTAATTTCATGGATAACAGATGAAGTCTGAGAACCTGAATCATTCTTTTAGGAATTTACAACATTCATTCATTCACCTTAAACAGCAAACTTTAATGAGTACCCACGTGTACCGAACACTATTGGTACTGGGGATACTGAGATCAATAATGCAGCCACTGAGTTGGTGCAACTGGGAGGCTGGCACAGCTCACGCAAGTAGAGCAGTAAGAGCGAGGCTGGGTTAGAGGTGAACGCAGAGTGCCTTGGGCACAGGGGTCAGGGCTTTCTGATGACATTGCTGGAGAAAGGGGGAAGTAGTTGGAGAAGACACCTAAAGACAATACTTAACCTGAGCATGAAAGATGAGTGTCAGGCAAAGTCATCCCTAATAGGGGACTGTCATCCCTAAAAGAGAGAAGAGAAGTTGCAAAGTAGTAGAGAGGGAGTGAACATGGCTTGTCGCAAGAGCTTCTAGTTTCTGGCTGGAGCACGTGGGAAAAGTGATTAGAAGTGAAGCTGGACAGGTAAGCCTTCATAAACTAGCTCACGAGAGGTCATAGTAAAAGAACAGAGTTTATAATGAAAAAGATGGGAGCCACTTCAACATTCTACATCTCCCTGGAGGCTGTTAAAAGATAGATAGGGAAAAAAAACAGATGAGAGGCAGGTACGCTTGCTAAGAAATGTTGTAGTATCAGTGAAACATGATAAGGGTCAAAATAAAGGCAATGGGAATGGCCATAGAGAGATGGCTGGAGGAGATATTTAGAAGGAATGAGTAACAGTGACAACAGGCTAAGTGACTGATTATATGTAGCAAGTGAAAGAGAAATGTAGAATGATCCTAGCTATCTGGCTTGGAAATATGGTAGAAACATCTATCATTCTCCCATACTTGGCTCTCCTCTAGACACATGGGAGAGTAATACTCCATCCCCTGATGTTGAGTAGGACCGTACAACTAGGTCTAGCCAATGGACTGTGAGCAGAAGTGATACGTGTCATTTCTAAGCCAGATCACTTGACTGCTAATGTGAGATCCTCCACCTTTCTCTTTCCTTGGAAGCACATGCTGATAAGAAGGTAACAAAGGATAAGAAGAAGCCTGGAAGCTGAGCTAATCCATGAATAAGCTACCCTGGAAAGCCAGTTGGAGCCATCGTGGATTTCATGTGGTCTAGAAATGGACTTTCGCTGCGTTAAACCACTGAGATTTGGGGGGTTGTTTTTTTAATAACAGCATAACATAGTCTTATCTTGACCAAATGGTCAGCTGTATTTAGAGAAATAGATACACACAAGAAATGCATGCTCGTTTATTTACTTTTTATTTAAAATTTATTTTTATTTTTTTTTTTAGTTTAAAGTATTTATTTCTTGGTATTATTTCCATTCTTATTTTATATTTGTTTCAAGTTTTAACTCGTATGAAGTGCTCATTACACGACGCCTTTTATGAATACACAGGTAAGTACAGCTCATTCCTGTTCTCGCCACACAAAAACCCCACCAGTCTAGGCTCCCTGGTTACATCAAAAATCAAACATCTACTTCAATGCCCTTACACTTTTATCCATTATGTTATATTCTTTTATCTCAAAGCTCTCTCCCAGGGAGCCTTTCTTGTCTGTGTGGGCAAAATGGAAAGGTCATATAACTTTCAAAGGACTAATATCCTTCATCTTCCTGATTTTATTTTATTTATCAGAATAGAAATTTATTCAATAATAGGACTTGCTTCTACAAAGCATGATTTCAAAACACTATTAGGTATATATTTTTTATCAGGTTTCTTGAGGTATATGACAAACTGTAATATGTTTAAAGTGTACAATGTGATATTTGGTACACGTATACATCGTGATAGAATTTCCACCATCAAATTAATTAATATATCCATCACCTCACATACTTACTTTTGTGTGTGTGTGTGAAAACATTTAAATTCTACTCTCTTAACAAATTTCTCTACTACAATATAGTATTATCAACCATAGTCATCATGTTGTACATTAGATCCTAAGGTCTTATTCATCTTATAACTGAAAGTTTGTACATTTTAACCAGCCTCTCCTTATTTGCCCCATCTCCCAGCTCCTGTCAACAACCATTCTACTCTCTGTTTCTGTGTTTGACTTTTCTTTTTTTTTTTTTGTAGATTCAACATATAAGTCATACTGTGTAGTATTTATCTTTTTCTATCTGGCTTATTTTATTTCATGTTAGGATTGATTTTTGTTATTTTGTGAAAAATGCCATTGAAATTTTGATAGAGATTGCATTGAATTGGTAGCTTACTTTTGGTAATATAAACATTTTAACATTAATTCTTCCAATTCATGAATGTAGAACATCATTCCATTTATCAGTGTCTTCTTCCAGTTCTTTCACCCACATCCTATAGTTTTCAATGTGATATTTCACCTCCTTGTTTAAATTTATTCCTAAGTATTTTATTTTTTGATGTTATTGTAATTTGGATTGTTTTCTTAATTTCTCTTTTCGACAGTTGGTTGTTAGTGTATAGAAACACAATTAACCTTTGTATATTAATTTTACATCTGGAACTTTACTTCATTGGTTAGTTCTGAGAGTTTTTGGGTGGAATCTTTAGAGTTTTCTATATATAATACATCACGTGAAAACAATTTTACTTCTTCCTTTCTGATTTGAATGACTTTTCTTTCTTTTTCATGCCTTATCTCTCTGGCTAGAACGTCCAGTACTATATTAAATAAAAGTGGTGAGAGTGCGTATCCTTTTCTGGTTCTTGATCTTAGAGTAAAAGTTTTCAGTGTTCCACAGAGTATGATGTTAGCTATGGGTCTGTTGTATATGGCTTTTATAATGCTAACATATGTTCCCTCTATACCCACTTTATTGAGAGTTTTAATCATGAAGGATGTTGAATTTTGTCAAATGTCTTTTCTGCATCTATTGAGATCATATAATTTTTATCCTTCATTTTGTTAATGTGGTATCTCATCTTTATTGATCTGCATATGTTGAACTATCCTTGCATCCCAGGAATAAATCCCATGTGATTGTGGTGTATGCTCCTTTAAATGTACTATTGAATTCAGTGTGCTAATATTTTATTGAGGATTTTTACATCTACATTCATCAGGGATATTGGCCTATAATTTTCTTTTCTTGTAGTATCCTTTTCTGGCTTTAGTATCAGGATAATGTCAGCCTTACAAAATGAATTTGAAGGTGTCCCTCCTCTTCTATTTTTTATAAGAGTTTGAGAAGAAGTGGTATTATTATTCTTTAAATGTTTGGTGGAATTCATTGGTGAAGCCATCCAGTCCTGAACTTATTTGTGATGCGAGGTTTTTTTTATTACTGATTCAATCTTTTTACTGGTAACTGATTTGTTCAGGTTTTCTATTTCTTCAAGATTCAGTCATAGGAATTTATCCATTTCTGCTAGGTTATCTAATTTGTGTCATTGTTTATAGTAGTTTCTTATGATCTTTAGTATTTCTGTGTACCAGTTGTAATGTCTGCTCTTTCATTTATGATTTTATTTGAGGATTCTCCCTTTTTCTTAGTCTAGCTAAAGGTGTGCCACCTTTGTTTACTTTTTCAAAGAAACAGCTTAGTTTCATTGATCTTTTTCACTGTTTTTTTTTGTCTGTTTCGTTTATTTCCACTTTAATCTTTTTATTTTCTTTCTTCCACTGATTTCAGACACCATTTGCTCTTTTTCTAGTTTCTTGAAGAGTAAAGTTAGGTTTATTTGAAATCTTTCTTGTTTCTTAATGCAGTTATTCATCACTACAAACTTCCCTCTTAGAACTGCTTTTGTCGTATCCCATAAGTTTGGGTGTGTCTCCTTCTTAATTCCCAGAACCTATGAATATGTTAGGTTACATGGCAAAGAGGAATTAAGGTTACATGTGGAATTAAGGCTGTTAGTCAGTTGACCTAAAGTGAGAGTTTATTCTGGGTTATCTGGGTGAGTCTTAAAAGCAAAAGAGGGAGGCAGAATAATACCGTGAAAAGGAGATGCAATAACAGAAGTAAGGTCAGAATGATGTGATAGGAAAAGGACTCAACTCACTGTTGCTGGCTGTGAAGATGGTGGAAGGAAGCCATGAGACAAGGAATGTGGGCGGCCTCCAGATGTGGGAAAGCAAGGAAACGGATTCTCTCCTAGAGCCTCTCGAGGGAACCAGCCCTGCCTGCACCTCCACTTTTGCTCACTGGTACCCATTTTGGACTTCTGATGTCCAGAACTATAAGATAATAAAGCTGTGTTATTGTAAGTTATTAAGTTTACAGTAATTTGTGACAGCAGCAAAAGGAAACTAACACAGGAGGATTTGTTCCTCTTGGCTTGGGTTAGTTAGCAGGCCTGAGCGACAAAGACTGGGATATCCCTATGGAGTGAATGGAGTTCATTAAACTCTTGCCACCTCCCGGGTCACTAGAGTTTTCAGCCCCCACTGGGGTACTCACATTGTAGTTCTTGTCATTAGAGAACAATACAGACAGATGTTAAAAAGCAGGGGTTGAACATATGGGTGGGAGGAGCAAAGGGAACAAAGAACTCATGGAAAAACTTGAAGACATAGCCTGAGCAAACCAAAATAAGGATTTTAAGGCCACATATGTGATTTTTTTTTAAAAAAAAAAAGAAGAAAACTAACCAAAATATACAAGTACCCTACTTTAAGAAAAGTAAACACATGAAAACTGCAATGTAAATGAACAAATACATTAAATGGTAGTGAATCATTGGATAACTGTGTGTCGAGTACCTGCCGTGAAGTCAACCTTAGATTCCAATTGTGTTCTCATATGTTTGATTGCATTTCTCACAAATACGATTCCATCTGAGACTCTCTGGCTTCATGAGATAGCAAGGGAGATGAGGAAATCCGCGTTCACCTAAGGTAGGTGCCTTGTCCACAGCAAGCTGGTTGTCAGGGCTGCATGTGGACCCAGGCCTTGGCTTTATGTCCAGGCATTATCTTTTATTCTCACTGTGGGGTGCTGTGGTAGAAAGAAAATATAATCCTTGTCCTCAAAGAACTTATAATCACTTATTATCTCAAAATTATATAACTGTCGTTACAAAAAAAAATGCTCAAATTTGCAAAAGGATTCATTGCCAGGCTGCCCCTAAATAGAAAATATGACTGTTACGATTCTTGAAAACACCCAATATTCACTTATAGGTTTTAACTACCATGTTTGACAAAGAATTAGAGGTCACTATGGATTAAAATCAAACAGAAACAAAGATGATATTTCATGGGTATTATAATGTAAGTTAATGGGAGAAATTAATCAAATTATAAAAATTTGTTTTAGGTACAGCTGTTGAGGAACACGATTATTATATAAAGTATATCTATATAGTAATTAAAGAATTTAAGTAATTATATAGTAAAGCATATCTATACAGTATACCTATACAGTAATGGTAAATTAAATTATATCTATATGGTAATTAATTGTGACATTTTCTGGGACTTAGTGGATTTCCCCTAACCAAATTATCCCTTTGAGATAGGCCAAAAGTCTATCATTTAGGAGGTGGTTCCAAATGAATAGTAGTTTCTTAATTATGACCCATGAAGCCTTTCTTAGGCTTGATCTTTCTAAGCCTTAAACAAAAGTTTGAAAATGTTTAGCATGTGCTTCACTTTACTATGATGTTTCTAAAGTGAACTATCCAAATTATAAGCAAATATTAATGAGTGATTAATTTCTAATAGCAAAATAAAGAAGGAACACAATTTTGTTTAACATTTTTTAGAATGACAAATACCCAAGTATAGCTTTCCACATTTCTCATTAACTTTGACTATTGCTTAGTGTTTAATCTAACACTAGTTTTTTCTAACAGGGACAAATAGAAACCCCTTCCAGTATTTTGGGAGGCATCAATGTCTAGTGACACGCCTTGCTCCTGGCTCCCTGAAGCTAACACCATGTGACTAAAAGAAAATTTTTTTCCAGCTTTCTTTGGCAGTTTATACTTTTAAAAAAGAAATTACTAATAATAATATTTATTAAGTATTTGTTATTTCCTAAGTTCTCTGCTACTAACTTTTCCATATTGTTTCACTTAATGTTTACAAACACCTAATGAGGCAGGAGCCCCTGTTATTCTCACTTCATAGTGGAGAAAATAAAGGCCCAAGAAGAAAAGTCTAGTCTGCAAGTCCTGGCAGCGGGCCAGTGGTGGTGCCAGGTTTGAATCCCAGCAGGCTGACCCAGGGGCCTGCTTCTCCACCAAGAACCACCAAGGTACCCCCTCAGAATCTGCCACCAAGTTCCCCAAACCCCCTCACTCCACAGCCTGCCCGTCACCTTTCACCAAGGTGTGAGATCAGACACGGAAGAGGAATAGAACGTATCTACCGCTCGTGACTATTTTTTCTCAACTCTGAGGTTTTCTTTGACCAAGCAGATTTATTCACTCAATCTGGATAGTGATTCTGTAACTGCAGAAATGAGTTTTCTTTCCATTTCTCAGCTTGGCCTCTGCCAAAGACTTGTTCTCAATTTTTAGAAAGATTGGATCTCCTCCCCTTTCTTTTTGGAATGTCTTTAAAATCATGTTTCTCGCTTAAAAAAAAAAAAAAAGTCTTCTTCTATAATCTGCTTTTATACACCAGGCAGGAGGATTTAGGCTAGCATTCCTTTCTGCAGTTGATATTCTTAAAATAGGGGATTAGAACGTTAAGGGTAGGTCCCTGCTCCTCCATGGGAATGGAGTTCAATTCCTTACCATTTCACATATATATGAATTGCATTAGGCAGCCATTAGGGGCTTTGAAAAACACAAAGCATGTTGAGAAGATAGAAGTGACACACACGTGCATGAATACAGAGCACTGAACTACAGTGGTCAGGAATCTCAACACCGCTCTATAATCAGAGAGTATTATGTACTTTTGAAAGCACTTTCAAATATGGTATGTATTCTCAGTTAACCTCTATCAACCTTATGCACATGAAGCAAGTCTACTTACGGCGACATGGTGGTTCGGGGAACATTCTCAGGAAGGTTTGTGCTTCAAGTCACCTGTGAAGGCAGCTCTAGGCTTCGGTTTTTTCCAAGAGGCCAACACAATGAGTGAAAAGGCATCTACTCACTATGCATGGATATCGACAACCATTGAGAAAAGAAGACTATGGCCAGTAAGAGCCACTGTGCATGTAGGATGTGGGGATGCCAGCGCTGACTCAGATCAGTGGGATTCGTTATGAACCCCTGCATGGAAGACCGGATTCTTAAATGTTGATGGGGAAAATGGGAGCAACCAAGAGAGAGGGATGAGCTGGGCATTTTAAGGTAATGAGAAACTGTATCTTTATAAAGCTTTGACCAAAAAAAAAAAAAAAAAGCCATATTGTATATGACCTCATAGGATTGTTCTAATTTTCTAGAAGGATGAAGAGTACTTACAATCTTTATCTGCCTTGAATGCAGGATTCAAAATAGAATTGTTCATGGGTTGATCACCAAGATTAGAGTGATGTAACTCAATCAATCCCTCCACCAAGTGGGACTCAGAGACTCAAAATCAAGACGTCAGCGGCTTCTAGTTCCCTCCTGATCATCTACCGGTCAACCTGCACACATGTACACCTGAGACTGTGTTCACAAAACTCTACACCCAGTTCTTGATTTTTCAGAATAAGAAAATTTTATTTTAACCAATGAAATTTTATTATTATTGCCAATCAAGTTTATACTCAAGAATCAACCAAACAAAATAGTTTGAATGTCCTTCCCTCTTATTTTTGTTGGGCCTTGAGGGGTAGAAGTTGAATCTTTTTCCTCTGACTGTGTGTTTATGTAGATTTGGGGGAGGACAGTCCTCTCTCCTCCCTTCTTCACTGCCTAGGGGAGAAGCAGTGTTTTCTTGATAGGAACTAGGCACATGCACATGTGTAGCCCCAGCCTTTCTTCGCTCTGTTTTTTTCTCTTTGGAGTACTACTTGCCTGCAGGAAGCATGAACTCTTGTATGCTCTCAGCATATGCTTAGAAAAGAGGTTTTATCCCTGTGAAGTGGGGGAGTGAATTCTCTCTCTCTCTCTCTCTCTCTCTCCTCTCTTTCTGGTGGTGGTGGTATGTGTACGTGGGTGTGATATTCTTCCCATCAAGTGTGACTTCACTGGTCATCATCTCCAGTATGGTAGACTTATTAGATTCTAGTGAAACAGAAATCAAGATTTTCTCCAACTACTCTCCTTCACTCAGTGCCATTGGATTTCTGCCGTGGTATTTGGCAATAGTAACTACTTGGTTTGGGGAATAACCTTGTGCCTGGAACACAGTAGAAGCTCAATAATTATTTGTTGAAGGACTAAATGATGTTAAGTAATTTCTTAGAAATTTCTGAAGTAATTTTAAACTTTGCCTTTGATTCCTTTGGATTTCACACACAAGGGCAAGAACTTTTGATTTTGGACCTTAATTCCACTGGACTTTAACTTTGGAGTTTTAATTTATAGACTTCCCTTTTTCAATGTGAAATTCATAATGGGAAAGAGTTTATACCAAATTGAAGTCATCACCATATTTTTGGCATTTCATTAATATTTATCTTAATATTGTCATATAATCTCCCTGCCAAATTTCTGATGAGCATATTGGAATGTGGCATGATTAGGAATGAACTTTTCAGCTTTGGGCAACTTAATTAATGCCCAACTCTAAACTTAGCATTGACAGTCATTGTTCACTCATTCAATGTAGTATTGCCTATCGTTAAGTATTCTGTGCTTACTCCTTTAAACTAGAGGTCAGTTGCAAATTAGAGGGCTGAATCAGGTCCAATGCATGTTTTTTGTTGTTGTTGTTTGCTAGTGTATAAAATAAGACAAAGACAGATTTCTAGTTTTGTTTAAAAAAATAAGAAGTAGCAACACTGGGCCCCCTTCCTCTGAGACTGTATATATGCTGCCTCCTTCTGAAGGGACAGTCTCCATTTTCCCAAGGTTCACTGCCAGGCATTCAGTTATGTCACCTGTCTGGGTGCTGAAGGCCATATTTCTTGTAGATATGAGCAGCTGTTTTCTGCTCTGAAATCCTAGCTTTAGAGAGCCCTACCTGGCCTTCTTTTGGCTGTGCTCCTCCTCAAGGGTTAAAGAGTCCGAGAGCCAAAAGTAGGAGCCCACGTGCAGCTTGCACCGACTTTTCCTAAACTTAGACTGTATTCCAGGTGCTCAGGATTGTGAAATTTCCCATCCAATTAGTTCTAGCCACTTCTAGCTCTTTCCTGGGTTGGCCCTCCCAAGGGCAGACATGCAGTGCTGCTGCTGTTCCCAAGAGCAGTTAGGGCAATTCTTGTGTGTATGCGTGCGTGTGTGTGTGTGTGCATGCGCACATGCATGTGAGTGAAGGGAGGGGTAGAGAACAGAACTTGAACTAGAGAATTCACATATATGGTAGGCCTCCCAAAGATGTCCAAACCCTAGTCCCCAGACCCTGTGAATATGTCACCTCACATGGTAAAGGGACTTTACAGATATGATGAAGTTAAGAATTAGGATGGAAAACTTATCTTCGATTACCTGGGTAGGCCCAATGTAACCACAACAGTCTTTACACGAAGGAGGCAGGAGGATCAGTCAGTAGTAGAAAATGTGACGATGGAAGCAAGAGGTTGGAATGATGAGAGAAAGGAGCCAGGAGCCAAGGAACGCAGGTGGCCTCTGGAAGCGAAGAAAGGCAAGGGAATGAATACTCCCCACAGAGGCCTCCGGAAGGAATCAGCCCTGCCGAGACCTTCGGAATGGCAAGACAATAAATTGGCATTGTCTTAAGCCACTAAGTCTGGGGTAATTCGTTGCAGTGCTACAGGAAACTAATGCAACTGGCTCGTGTGGGAGGCCTCTCATGCGCAGCCGGGGATGGGGAAGCAAGAGAAGATGAGGAGCTGCAGGCAGGGCTTCGATCTGTGCTCTTGTCTTGGGCAGCCTCAAATATTAATTAGCAACAATAAAGGCTCAAAAGATGCTGTTTCAATGAAAGATGTAAACTAAAGTCCACATATACATTTTAATTTTTATGTAAGTCTATGCAGTGCCAAAAGACCAGGTACTAACAGAACAGTATTTAAGAAATCCATGCACTTATGTATTAGTTATAAGATTATTCAGGAGTGGGCCACAAAGATGATTTCATCAAATCATGATAAAACAGATGCAAGGAAGAACAACATTTCAGTGGGGCTCGATTTCATGCATCACTTTGACAAGCTCGAAACCAAAATTCCCTGTATCAAATTTCTCAAATATTTACTTGTGTTTTATGTTCCCAGGAAACAGAAACCGTAATATGTTATTCTACAGTTCAAAAATTGAGGAAATTAAAAACAGAAAATACACCAGTTCGTTGGCATGGGCACGCTGCTAATCCATCAGAAGAAAGGAGGACCAAATTAGACGCTCTGATCTTTTCAACTCAGCCTCCACTGACCCCCCTCAATTCACATCCTTAGAAAAAAAATCTCTCCATCAGAAATGTGATTGGTTCAGTGGTTTAGATCTATAGAACGATGACTCTTTTTCCAGCTAGGGAGCAGTGCTAGAAATGAATGACTGTTTTGGAGGACAGGCAGAACAAGTAAAGACCTTATAAGAAAACATTTTCTACAATTTTTATTTTATCTTAGGGGATTCTCTTAAATTGTGGTTTGGTTATATACATACTTACCACAAATCACTTTGTTCACATAAAACAAACAAACTAGAATCAAAATCACTTCAAAGATTCTGTTTTTTTCTTTTTTTCATTCTGGTCCAATAATCTAAGTTGTTACTCGACTTGAATCATTTCAGGAACCAGCCAAGGGCAGTGACCTGAGCTGTCAGATGCACATTAACTCAGTGGCTCATGCCATGTGATGAATGCTCTTCTGGAAGAGGCTAACTCACCATAGCCACTGCTGCTGAGATTCATAGACTCTACACAAAGGTTTGTCTTGGTTTAAGCTGACATAGTTTTGAAAATTCTGAAAAGTCAAGGCGAGTACAAAAGTGGTCTCTCTCTCTCTCTCTCTCTCTCTCTCTCTCTCTCTCTCTCTCTCTCTCTCTCTCTCAGGAAAGGCCTGGAGAAATAATATTTTGTCCATGGGTCTATCTCTAAAGAGTGCCAAGGATAAAATGGAGAAAAGAAAACATACAGAGAAATTGGGAAGGAAAACTTCTAGGAACAATGCTCTGACCGAAAACGAAAAATGAAGAAAAGAAAGTTTTCATAAATTATCTAAAGGACATCTGGCAGATATTGATCTGAAAATGTAATTTCAGATGAGTATTCTCGCAAAACTGGAAAGAAATCAAAATTATTACAAATATCCTAGTCGAGATTTTGGAGGAAAAGTATATGAGACTGCTTTTTATGTGCTGTAAATACAATTTAATTCTTGGGTTTTCCTAAATTCATCTCAGGAAACGGTAATCCATCGCATCTTTGGCACAGCTTCACAAAGCGCTTCTTGTCTTCAGACTAAATTTGTTCTCTTGGATGTATAGACCGTACCCGGCCTCCTCAGACCCTCCCGGTTTCCAGCATCTTTTGGAAAGCATGGAAACCATCTCAGCTCTCCCTCTTGGAGAGCACTATTTTTAAATGGAAATATACAAAAAAGCATGGAAAACTTTCCTGATTGGCCTCTGTGTAGCTGACTTGGCTTTTAACATAATCCTTTCCCCCCAGTCACAATTCTATGGTATCAGGATCCATCGGCTTCTACCAGAGTCCAGTGCAATGCAGCTGGACCCATCTGCAGGCACTTACTGTAGCTGCGTTCCAGGGGAGACGTTCCTAAACAGATACCTTAATCCTCTGGAATTCAGATTTTTTTTTTTTTTTAAAGTTACTCTTCAAATGTGACTGACCCTTGCACATGTATGGGTTTGAATCAACCAGATTTGTATTATGATAAAGGCTAAAGCTATTCTCTTTCTCCATTAAGTATGAAAGGATGCTAGAGAAAACTTAAACTCTTTTCTAACTTCTGTCTGATAGTATTAAATCCATCTTTCATGCCAAGGCCACATGTCACAGAGAAGCTAACCCTTTCAGAGCGAGATCCCATTAGCAGGAAGTTTATTGGAGAAAACCATCCCCTTGACTCTTCAAGCTGGCCCCCGGGTATATCTAATCAGTCCTCACACCATGAATGAGAGTCCAAAAGGCAAAGAGGAGGAGCAAACAAGGATCTCTACAAAGTCTCTCACCTTTCATTTAATGTTCTGTTTATTTCAGTAGCTGCATTTCCCTCCACTATTTTCCCCCACTACCCCCATTTCTCTGGCTACCTTATCTTACTCCAGTTAACTGCTCTTTCTTTCCAGCTCTTCTCTCTGCCATTGACTCCTAGTTTTTCAAACCAGCAAAATATATTTCTTTCCTTCTTCCAGCTCCCTTTAGGCCTCTCCCTCAAAAGGAAGGTTCAGACATTTCTGTACTTCATTCCAAACCGAAATAAAGTGAAGACTCCCCAGTGACTTAGAATGAGAGCCCCAATATTTTCATAGAGAGAAATGGTTTTTCATTTCCTCCTGAGCTCTAAGATGACTGGGGTAAGAACACAGATGACGATGAAATCCCCGGGGCTCTGCCTCTCACCTTCATGAAAGCATTTCTCAAAGCGTGGGGTGCACACCGCTCGTGTTACCAGAGACAGTTTTAGGTAGGGCATAGTTATGGTGGCTTTGGGTTGTGTATTTATTATAATGTGCATTAGAAAAAATATAGCTGGCATATCAAATCTGCAATTTCGCAGCTGTTACTGCTTAGGGCAAATGTACGTTAAAATAAAAAAAAGGGAGCAGTTTAAAGAAAGATGTTAAGTAAAACATAGTAAACGTAGAATGTGAATATGGTAAGGATCATGAAGATGAGGCATGAATAACCAAAGCTTGGGAAACACCATTTGATAGAAATGACTTGGAACAAGGAAGAATGGGTGTGATGTCAGCGACTGGCCATACCTCCTCCTTCCTTGTAAATCCCTGAGCTTGGGGCAGAGGGTGGGAATGCAGCTGTTGTCATCCAGGCTGGGATTCCCAAATTCACATCAGGGACCAAAGTACATAAAAATGCTTCTGAATGGATAGATCAAATTCACATTCTGCTATAACCAAGGATAACATTGCCATCGAATCTATAATTAGAAGCACGCTAGTCCAACTTTTTCAGTTTAGAGGCAAAAAAAAGTCTTTAATTTGGGTTTGTCTGATATTGTCTCATGATTAGACTGGGATTAGGAATTTGGAGAAGAATACTGTGAAAGTGAAGAGACTTTCTCACTGCATCACATCTGGGGATAGTGCTATCAATATGACTTACCAGCAGCAATATTAACCTTGATCCTTTGTTTAAGGTGATGTCTATGAGGTTGATCCACTGAAAACTTCCTCTCTCTTTCCATGCTCTATTTGTTAGAAGCATGCAAGTCTAGCCTACACCCAAGGAAAATTAAGCTTTACCTCCTGGATGAAGAATAATTAAAGAATCCGTGACATATGTTAAAACTACCACAGCAATTAGTAAATATTCTGGGAGAGATACTTAGAGATTCTGCAAATATCCCTTTTCTCCTTAAAGGTTTGTCCACCTAGGATTCACCAACAGATCTTGCCTGCAGCAATTATTGCTGTGATGTTATCAGGATAACAGACTATTGTCCTCATTTCTTGTACATTTGTAGCTTGGAAATCTTCTTTAAGAAAGATTCGTGTCTCCTCTCCCCTATTTGTTTGTTTGTTTGTTTAGTCTATCATTTATTTATATCAGTATGGACTCATCAATATTTCATTTTTTCAGTTATAACCAAATAATATCATTACTTATTATAATTATTATTTCTTTTGCTAAAATTTTTCTAGCTTTGGCTATAGGAAACTTTCAAGTTGACCCTTATGTCCTTTCAACATGCTCTATCCTTTAAATATAATTTTCAAAAGCACTTTCAAACTTTCTAGCACTACGAGGTGCTCCAAATTCATCTTGTAGTTTTCCTACCTCAGCTCTAGAATCAGTTATTCCTCCAAGGGGCCATGATTTCTTTGACTGAAGAACGTTATTTAGAAACAAAGATGTTAGAGCTGGGTGTGTTCATTGATATCTGTTGTCATTGCTTCTCTCAATAGACAGAACTAGAAAATGTAAATATGTATATGAACCCATATGTATACACATATCTATATTAATTTCTTTATCTATTTATGTTCATGTACATATAAAAGTAAGTACACATATGTGTAAATAAGTGTGTATATATGTGTGATATATATATACATACATACGTACATATATGTGTCCGTGTATATATGCATACATATATGTGTGTGTGTATGTAAAGATAAGCATAAGACTATAGTGATGTCCTCAGAGCTGTTTTTAATAACTGATCTAACACTGACATCCAGTATCATCTTAAAGGTTCCACCTTGTATCGAAAATCCTAGTCAGCAGCTGTTATAGATTAACGTCCAAAAAGCTAAGTTGATGTACTAATCCTCCCCCAGTGCCTCAGAATAATTTTTCTTGAAAACAGCACAATTAGATGTAATCACTAAGATGGGGTCATATTGGAGTAGAGTTGATCCTTAGTCCAACATGACCTGTATCCTTATAAGAAGAGAACAAAGAAAAGGGCAATGGTCTTGTGAAGACAGAAGTAGAGAGTGGAGTTATGCTACCGCAAACCAAGAACACCTGGGGCTAGCAGAGCTGGAGAAGACAGGATTCTTCCCTAGAGCCTTGGCGGGAGCGTGGCCCTACAAACACCCTGACTGAAGACTTCTAGCCCCCAGAACTGTGAAAGAATGACTTTCTATTGCTTTAAGTCACCCAATTTATGACAGTTTGTTACAGTAGCACTGGGAAACTAATGTAGCACCCCTCTATCTGATACTATTTTCTATCTTGTCTATCTGGTAATACACAAATTAGCCACTTTATTCCAAAGGCTATCTCATATCACGTTTTAGACAGTCTGGATCCCTCCTAGACCTCTGTCCTTGGTAGCAAAAATGATCACTTATTTTGTTACATCTGTACCATCTGGTACAATGCCAGGTACCGAGTAAGTGCTCACAAAATGTTTGCTGACTTGAATACCTACAGACCTCTTCTGTCAATCCATTAGACTAGCCACGAGGTCTCTCTTCTAATACTTATTTTATTTTGTCTCAAGCTCTGCTGGATAAGGTCTTTCCTCCCTCCCTCCTTTCCTTCTCTCCTTCCTTTCTTCCCTCCTCCTTTCCTCACACACCCTTCTTCCAACCATTATTCACTGGACACATACTGTGTGCATGGCATAGTTCTAGACACTAGAGAATTAGTAGTGAACAAAAGAGAAAAAAATCCTTGTCATCTTGAAGGCTTATATTCTAATGAGGAATAAAAATCTAGAATCTGAAACCTGCAAATCACCTATGTCTAAATGACAAATAAGTAGTGACACGAATGCAGTTTCCCCGGGTTATTTGGCCAGCTGTGGGCTGGTGGCCTCCTTCTCAACGTCTGAAAGTACAGCTGAACAGCTGTACTTTTCTTTTCCAATTTTTAAATTCCTCTCCTCTTCCTAAGAGGAAGAGTGAAGGGTAGGTGGGGGTGGCAGACAAGGAAGAAAACAAATGAGCCAGAGAGAAAGTAGAGTGGAAGGAACGAAAATAACGGTGCTCTTACAGTGTATTTTAAAGCCAGTCCTTCCTGAGCTGTACCAGGATAAGTATTTTACCTATGCTAATATCATTATTATTGTTATACCATTAAGCTGACAACATAACTGCATAATAATAATGACTAGCCAATATTGAGAATGTTACGTGTTAGGAAATGGTCTAGACACTCACCAACTTGATCTTACTTACTCCTCATCACAATTCTGAGACAAATTCTACTGTTCTTCATTTCATAGATGAAGAGCTGGATGCTCAGAGAGGAAAAGTCATTTGCTCCAAGGCCCACAGTTAGTAAATGACATAATTTAGACATAGATGTCTGTAGTTTGGACCTCAAAGTCCTGGCCCATCACCTTGTTTTCAGGGAACCCCCTTCCTCAAAGGAGGTGCCAGCCAGCTAGGGCTGCCCAGCCTATACAGCCTCCAAACAGGATTTCCTTCTGCGACAATAGATCTTCTTGCTGACCCTGCCGCTTTCATCGCTTCATTGTGAGTATTTTTCTCTACCCCAGGAGAGAAGCTCTGTCTCTCCTGGTTACTGGGGTAACAGATACTTGAGTGATATTCGCCGTGTTTCCAATGGTCACTTGCTCTCTCTCTTTCCCAGCACCTCTCGGCCTTTTAATTCTCTCATTATTTAAGCCAGCATGGAGCAATTTTCCAAAACATCCAATTAGCAAGTGCACAGAAGGGTCTGGGTCCATAATTAATTAGTGATCTAAGACACAACAAAGCAAGAACAAAGCCAAGGCGGTGTAAAGCACTGAAAACAGATCCTGCAGGAGGAAGATGCACACATTCCAAAACCCTCCCCGGGGAGGGACAAAGAACCCAACAATCCGCTCATGAATTCGAATCCCAGAAGCTCTTCCGCATACATGTCTTGGGATGGAACAGACATTATTGGATGATAATCCCAAGTGGAACATCTCCCGCTTTGGGATGAACAGCTGCCTCCGTTTTAGCGATGAACTATTTTCCATTGTTTTCATGCAGGGAAGGTTGGCCCCTCTTTCCTCCCACAATCTTTCAAGCTTCTTTAGAGATAGTCTTTCCTGCAAGATGGCCTCCGCTGCTACGATCTCTTGTTCTTCAACAGAGCAGAAGGCACGGTAGAACAGCAGGCTTTAAGAGCCCAATCTAGGATGAGTATGGAGGCAGAGAAAAGGAAGATAATAGAAGAATGCTGGGACTCTCAGTTACTACTCTAATCTGGAGAAGTAAGGTGGGCTCAGATGGAAGTCCACCCAGATCGAATCCACCCCCCAAATCAGCTTGTTCTCCAACACCCAGGGTGAAGTACAAATGACGGGGAAATGCTAGCACTGTTATCAGTGAACCTATTACCTTTTCTTTGGGAAGCAATAGGAATTATGTTTGCTTTTGGTTATTGTGGATTCTAGTTACTGCCTGAAAGGCGAGAGCCAACAAAACAAGAAGTCCAAAGAGTATTACAGCAAATTCCCACATCTCAAAGGGATGACATAACCACTGTCATACACTTGCCAGCAGTGAGAATTAGAAGCCTTACACAGAGCTGAAGGAATCTTTTACTACTTTTTCTAACCTACAGCCTAATTTCCTTTTGGTTCTAGATTGGGCTAATGTGAGCTTTCAGGAATGATCTCTGTACTTAAGGGAGTGTACCTAAACCCACCTCATGGAGCCACAGTCTAAGCACGTTGCTTATTACCATGGCAATGGATACAAGCAATGTTAGATGAAAAGGAAAGGAAAATGAAGATACCCACCAGGACATTTATAAGACATACTAGCGGCTGCTACTGCTCAATAACGTAAATACTATGATGCATGTTGCTAAGCAATGTTGCATTTTTGGTCCTTAATAACTCCATTAGTAACACAGGATGAGACAAAGTACATTTTGAGAATGATGAGATGTTTTGCCTTACTTCTGTGAATAATCAGCCTCGGCAACTATTGCTTCCAGCATGAAGCAAAAGTGATTATCCTCTGTCCCCTGGCTGGGATGCACATTAGAACTCAGCGGGAAATGTCCTGTTGGAAAGTCTGAGGGCTCTCTGCTACCCCCGCCCCATGGCCTTAAGTTTTAAACAAAAAAATAAATGAATCAATAAATAAGCACACATTTTTTTTATAAAATGTCCTCTCTCCACTCTTGTATATGTAGCAAATGCTAGAAAATTGTGAATTTGAAATACACTTAAAGATTTGGAGTAAAATGGTTCTACAAATATTCAGCCTTCTGATCCAAAGATAATGCTGCTTTGGGGTATCTTGTGTGAGGGTGAAAGACCTGCAGGCCAGTTCCAGATCCCATATTGATGACAACAATCCTTTGGTTTATAGATGCTAGAAAGTTGCCCAGATTGAGCTCCCTACTAATTTCTTGCCTCTTTTCCCAGCATTACCTGGCTACCCAGCAATCTGTGGTTACCCAGCCTTCTTTGGTTACTCAAAATTCCCAGTTACCCAGAATTCATAGGATCCAGTATTCCCCAGTTACTCAGCATTTCCCAGCTACTAAGTATAAAGCAGAAATAATCTGCAAGAAAATAACCTTTCAGTAGGATTCTACCAGTGGAATGCTGGGAACTTTTCGTCTTTTTAGACAAACAATGCTGCACAAAAGACACTACTGTGTGAAAGTTAAACCATAGAGTCTGGGTGGAGCCAGACGCCCTAGGATGAACTTCAACATCACAATTTCCTGTTGTACTGACTTTGGACAAATTAATGTTTCTCACCTGCTATCAGGATGATTAAGATGCTTTGTAGGAAATGCTTAGAACAGTGCCCCCTTCTGGCACCTTCTGGCTCTGGGGCAGAGCTATACTAGTGTTTGCATGTGTCTTCCATTCTCCGCCCCACCCCCAATTAAAATGAGTACGTATCATAGTTTGTAAAGGAAAAAAAAAATGCTGATTCCAGAATGCACCCGTAGGACCTGTATTTTGCTGCCTTTATATTTCAGAAGAAACCGCTGGTCTAATGAAGCTGAAAATGGCCAAATTTCGAATTCCTATAACATCAAACTGTTACTAATTATGGTTCTGGTCATATGCCATATGTTTCCCAGAAATAACAAATGTTCCATGGAAAAATAAGTAGCTAATACGGGTGGGAAAAACATATATAGCAAACGGCCTTGTTTTTCTTGGCTGTTAACTTTAATAATGAAATATTCAATGAAAAATATGAACATTCAACTGCAACTACTTCTACACTTCAGAAAGACACTCACGGACTACTGAAAGTCAGAAATCTATGTTTAATAGCATTGCCAAGTAATTTATTCTGAATCTCTTACATTTAAAATTTTGAAAAAAATGTTATTCAAGTCTCAGGTGTTTTTCCCAGTAGAACTTACAGTGGTAGATATTAAACTAATTCCATGTGATTCTCATTTTCAGAAATACAATTTTAGACTGCTTAAGAATTTCAGTGTGTCCCTTTGAGCTGCGTTTTTTTAAAAAGCTATTTGGATTTTTTAAAGTTTTATTTTTGTGGGGTTTTTTTTTCCTACTAGAAATGCATTTCTCTTAATTTCTCAATATTGCTATTTAACAGGCTAAGTGTTTTAGATTTTTTAAAAGCTCCCTTTATTTTACTTAAATACATTTGAATTAAGTGATTTTTTTGTATCTAGTGAAAGAAAATTAAATTATTGATTAAGTAATCTTCATTTATAAAGGCCATACCAGCACTAGAAGGCTGGGGGTATGTTTTACTTCAGTAGGTCTTATACTAAAGATCATGTACTTCTAAAATAAATCAATCTGATATTCTCTTTTATTCCTCTTTTCTAATACAGGTAAGTCATGAAAATCCTTAAGTGCTAAAAAGTTATTAAGAAGCTGCAATGGAGACAGGTGCTGTTATCTGTAGTATGATACCACATATAATAAATTTGCTTACCATGTGACAGGCAATGCCAAGTGCTAGAATCACAATGTTGAATAAAGCAGACTTGGGCCCTGTTCTCGTGGAGCTTTTAGTCTAGGGCAGTGCTGCTTAAAGTGTAGTTTTGGGACCAGCACCATGAACCACTTCTTATCAGACAGCAACAGGACAAGTACAGATATTGCAAGCAATTGTTTAGATACTTTGACAGCAGCTGGACATTGCTGCAACATCCAAATGTGTGATCAAATGGACCCATCTTGTCTCATAAACGAGGTACAGACCAGTTCGTATATTGCCAAACTTGCATCATGAATTTCGCATGATGGGGGTCTAAGTGGTCACGGACAGAAGGACAAGTATTGTCCTATGACGAATTAGTAATTAAAAAAAAAAAATCTCGTCTTTCCAATAGATAGTTTGAGAAGCAGTGGTCTAGCACATTATAGGAAAGAGAAAGAGAGGAAAGAAGGAAAGAGGGAAAGGGGGAAGAGAGTTTAATTCCAACTGAGAAAATCTGAGAGATTTTCATGGAACAAATGATTCCTAAGCGGGATGGAATTTGAGGGGTAGAGACAACAGCTTGGGAAGTAGTGTGAAGGCAGAAATACACAAGGATGCCCCGGCCGCTTGGTTCACTGCAGTAGGAATATGATACGGAGCCAGGGAAAATGGAAATAAAGGAGATAAATTTGAAAAGGTCAATTACAGTCAGTTAGTAGAGTTCTCCCAGTGCCATGAAAAAGAATTAGAACTTTATTTTCAAGACAATGGAAGTTCTTAAATATTCCTGCACATGATAGTAACATGAAAGAAAGCTTTATTTTACAAAAATAACATTGGTTTCATTCGAACTATATGCAACACTTTGAGGAAGGAGGTCTTTAGGTGAAATAAATAACAGTACAAAGGAATTTTTTAAAATAGTTCTCTTAATGGTGTCATATCTTAGTCATGTATCTAAGTAAATTTATGCAATCTTAAGTCTTCCCAGGCACCAGAGCAAGGTAAAATACCACTTTGGAAGATCTAACTCTGTAAGAATAAAGTGATTTTGAAATGCCATTTCTTAGCTTAACAGTGACAAAGAGAACACACATTCTTCCTGTTTTCAGAAACTCTGATTAAACCACAGATATCAAGGAAACAATAAACCAATATACTATTGTAATAACTTACACTAAAATGTCAAGTAGTATCACCAAAGGACTCACAAATGGCACTTCTTTTTCTCTGTTGTTCTCGACTTCTTATAAAACTAGAACTGAATTCATTAAATATGACTTGTGTAAGTTTCTGTGTGTCTCCAAAAGGCTATTAATTCTTGCAGCTGACTGAGTTGGAGTCTTTCACAGCATTAAGATTCCCATAAATGCACCTTTTAAAATATAGTTAGTAAGTTTTACATTTTGAGGGTATAATTTTATGAGGTTTTAACAAATAAAACAAGACTCTCAAAGTGTATACCCTCTCCCCCACAGAAAAATGTATTACTTCGTTAGAACTTGCTGAGTAAAAATCTAATTATTTAGTCTTCTAATTTTGGTTTCATAATGTTATTTTTAATTGTGATATAAGAACTATAGAATTATAAATCTATTATCCTGTCAAACTGCTATGCATTTAGAATTGGATGTGTTTGCAATAGTATAAACTATAATACAAAGCTGAAACATAGCACTGTGAGCAACTGACTATGATATACGAAAGCTGTGGTTTTGCCCCCGCCCCCAGGAGACATTTGGCAACTTATAGAGGTGGGTGTCATGACTGGGGCGGGGAGGGGGCGCGGTACTACTGCACCAGGATGCTCCTAAACATCCTACACAGCATAGGACAGCCCCTCACAACAAAATGATTTGGTCCAGCACGTCAACAGTGTTGCGGTTGAGAAATCCTGTCCTAAAGAATCGCAATAACAATATTTCCATTATTCTTCTCGGCATATGTGACAATAATAACTTTGCTTCATGCAATCTGAAAATCAGAAACAAAGAAGTTCCCGAAGATTAAAAAAGATAACTATTATGGCTCCTTTTGATAATACAATGACTACTCCTCCCATCCCCGCCCCACCCCGATTTTTGCAAGCAAGACCTGAAGGTGACCCTCACAGGTGCCCTGGTTTAATTCCATCAGTGATAACACTTTATTATGCAGATATGTAAACACTGTTTTCCGGACATCTTCAAGCAGACCTGCAGAAAAGATAGGCCTGGTTGAAAACTCAAACAAGGTTCCAGATATCTATTATTTTCTGAGTTGTAAGTCAATGATGATTTTAAGATGCACCATCAATTACATAACAGCTTTTGGAAATATGGCAAAAAAAAAAAAATACCACTCCTTAGATGTTTACATTAAGTGTAAGATGTGAACCTTTTTTAGAGATATCAAATATGCAGAATCTATACTAAATGTATATGAAGATATGCTAAGTTCGTTGTGTAAAAAGAAATTGAAAGACTGAAATGCTCTCCCTCTTAGATCCTTCTCAGTCAGTATTAGCCTCGGTTATCTTCATTTTAGTCTTTTCATGGCTCCCTCGACCTCCCATCACCACTCCAGGAAGAGGTGGTAAGGTGCAGGCAGGGCGGTGGTATCACGAGTTCTTCAGAGATGAAAACAAACTCATACAAACCTCACAGCTTCCCTCTCTTGTTTTTCTCTCTTGGAATTTCTCCCAACCCTTTGACTGTGATGGGGCGCTGTGAAGAACACCTGTGTGGAACATGGTCCCAATGCGATACAACGTATATTTGAAATTGTTTTTAAAAATTCAACTAAAGACCACCTACACCAGTTATTCAAAAACAAAAACTTACTATAAAACCTATGTATTTGCTTATCGGCATATTATCCACTTGTTCCACTGGAATGTAAATATCATGTAAACAGGGATTTTGTCTTGTGTTTACTGAGCGAATGAGTGAATAAATGAATGATGAATGAATATCTTCTCTCAAACAGCAGTTATTATACAATTGCAGACTTATTTTCACACTGACAGAAAACAATAGGATTCACACTCCATGTTACAAACTTTACGGTCATTCATTTGTTCTCTACTAAGTCTTTCACACTTGCCCCTGCCACCTTTCTACCTCCCTTGCTCTCCAGCAACACTGGCCTTGGATCAGCTCCCAGAAGCTCCTTGCTCTCTTCTATCTCAGGGCCTTTTGCCCAGAACACTCTCCTCTCCATCCTCAATTTCTTCAGGAAGGCTTCCCTGATCACCACTTAGACTAGATGTCATGCCTATATTTTATAGTCTCATAGTTTCTCATGTTTTGTTTTGTTTTATTTCCATCATAGTACTTATCATATTTATAAATATATTTGTGTAACTATTTGATTAATGTCTCCACCAACCCCACATCACTCAGCTATAGCAGAAGCCATTAATATCCCCGCCATCCAGCACAGTGCCTGTCAGGTTGTAATGCTCAATAATTATTTATTAAATGAATTAGGAACATTATCTGTTACCAAATATATGAGTCCATGCTAGACTGTATTGTTCTCCCCTCTGGCTCAAGGTAGGTGCTTAATCAATATTTTTTGGTTAATTGAAATCATCATTTATCTACTGTGACCACATTCTCCTAAGTCTACATGACACTAAAAGAACTCGCTGCAAAATTACTGAAAAATCAGGTACTTTTCATTCTTTTTTCTACATACTAATAACGAAGCAGTTTGCTTTTTTCCCCACTGAATTTATTAGCTGTTTTTGACATTAAAAACATAACTGGGTGAAAAATGGTTGTAAGGGATTCAATTATTGAATAATCAGTATTTGTGTCTATGTCTGTATTTGAAAACATCTGGAAGTATACTTGGATTATCCTCTAGATATTTGATGTCTTGTGCTCTCAGCCTCTGAGATAATCTCTCTTTATTATTGTTCCTGGATAAAAGACATTCTGTTGACAAAATAGGTGTTTTTCATAAGGAGGCATTTACAGAACATTTAAAATAAAGAGTAGTGAACTTGTAAGCTAAGAGGATTAAATTAATATTTTTTAGGAAGAGGAAGAAGAGGTCTTTAATGCATAAAACTGTAGAAAGTTATAATTTCATATAATATTATGTAATCGAGAAGCTAGTCACATAGGAAGCCCTGGGGAAGAGTATGGAATTCTTGGAGATCCTGGCAAAATGATTCTAGCCAAAGAAAGCTAAAGAGAGACACCTAGACAAGAAATTAGAAATAACTGTAAACTTGAAATCTATTTCATATACTTCACTTTAAAATAGATTCTTTACATATATCTTCTGTAACAATTGTTATCAGGACGTCTGTGGCTAGGCAGTTTTTATTTAAGTGTCTGGAATTCTGTTTAAGTAGTTTTAATTTAAGTGCCTGGAAATCTTAAACAGAATTCCAGGAAGTTCAAGAAGTTGGGGCAGTATTTGCTACTGAGGCCATCTTCTTGGAAAGCCCCAGTTAGACAGTTTAGCCTCTGTTAAAGACATCATCTTCACCCCTGCCTCGTTCATTCCTCTCACAGCCAACACTAGGCAAATGAAAAGTGTCTCATTCACTGCTTTGAGAGCTTTTCTGTCAATTTCTCATCCAAATTGTCCTCCATTGGGTCTGACAGATGCCTCGAATCTAAAGCATGAATTCCTGCAGCCTCTCCTTGCTCCACATAAGCCAGAGAAGAATAGAGCTGATTTGGGGCTCACTCTAGAAGGGAATGCCCAGTGAGGAATCGCCTGCCCCTGAGATCCCAGATACAGGAGA
This sequence comes from Pteropus medius, assembly GCF_902729225.1. Lineage (NCBI taxonomy): Eukaryota > Metazoa > Chordata > Mammalia > Chiroptera > Pteropodidae > Pteropus > Pteropus medius. The sequence goes on along the minus strand of NW_024354502.1, from coordinate 20,058,761 downwards.
GAGACCTGGATGCTTGAGGAGAGGAAGGAACGACCAGCAGCCAATAGCAGACATTGATTCTCTTCATCTCCACGCCAAGGGGAAGGGTTCTGATGCTGAACTACACTCATACTTTATTGCCTTTTGGCAAGAATACACTATTTCCTGTCTTTCTTTAGTTTGATGTTAGAAAGGTCCAAGGAACTAACACAATGGCTCCCATCACGTCTAGGATAGTGATAACCAGAGTGTTACAAGAAGAAAGACCCTCCCAGGCTGCCCGATCACTACCAACTTAAATGTACAAGTCTATCTTGACCTCCAAGGGAAATGCACTGGAGTTGAGACTTAGTTCTCAATGTCAAGGCGGGGCGGGGAGACTCCGAAACATTAGATTTTGCTTAGCATAATGTCAAGTATTTCATTACTGTTCTACAGATCTCTTTAAGAGGACTGGCTACCAAGTTTGGAATAAAGACTTTTCACTTTTACTTTCTCATGACATTCAGATGAGCCACGTTGCTCATGTAATATTTGATTAAACCACAGAGATTTGACAGGGATAGAAGAAGTGAGGTAAAAAGAGTTAAGTACATTGGTTTCACTTTATATCAACTTATCTCCCTTCCCTGCAATATTATTAAAATACAAAAAGCGCAGTTTTGTTCTTGTCCACATTTATTTTATTTTTGCCATTTGCTCCTCATATAAAACTATCTGGCTAAGTAAATATTAGATTAATATTCATGCCTCATATATAAACAGCTACAGAAAATATTGCCAGGGACTGAGCCATGTCACCTTGCTTATGAATCTTGTCTGGCTCTCATATGGGGCCATAAGCATATTTTGAAAAGTTTTCATGAAATTCATATACCAGTAGATTTCCTATTCTGAAAAGCCAATTTCCTAAATATTCAACGAGATTGCTTTCGAGACCCACATCAACACATTAGGAAGGTAATAATGTTCCTATCTTGACAGGAAATTCACTATTGTGGGTGTTGCTGTCCTAATTATACTGTAATAGAATTTCAGAATAATCTTTTCTGAATTAGAAAGCATCCGTTCTACTCGCTGCACAATATCCTCTTAAATTTCTCATACCGACTGAGTAGATTCAAAAAGTAAGGAGGGGCACATGCACATCGCCTTCGTTTCCAGGAAGCAAGGCAGGTTTTTATCACTTATCACTGTTTTTTGTTTTGTTTTGTTTTTTTAAAGTAAATTTCTTATATTTAAATAAAGTTTCTATTTAATCAAAATCACCACAGAAGAGAACAAAATTTTTAAAAAATCAGAATGGGTACATAGTTTTATTTTCACTAACCTATAAACTTATCAAGAGTTAAAAATAACAATGTGTATATATATATATATATATATATATACCTCATGACGAAGTTTTAATGACAGATGTAAGCTAGCATTTTCTATTTACCAAATACCGAAACATGAACACACAACAGCCTAACTAGGAAGAAGCATCTTTGCATTCTGAGTTATCATTTACACAATTTAAAACCCTTGCATTCAGAGAGGTTAAAAAAGTAACTCACAATATGCAGTCACGCGGTGCCTTGGGTCTCAGAGCCTCCCACTGTATCGCGACAGATTTTATCACCAGCAGTTCTATGGCCCTGCAATTGAGATCACCCATATTTAGTGAATATTTTACCTCAAGATTTGACAGCTCCGTAAGGCAGTTGATATAAAACTGTTACTTTTAATTCTTCTGTAGCTGCCTTTGCAAACAGGAAACAGAAAACACACCTACATGAACACTGACATATTTCAGCCTAATTGGTCTTTGGCTCAAAGTTCTCAGGAGTGAGTCTTATATCACAGGGAGTGACAGGTTTAGTCCCCAAAAGAGCAACTCAGGTCCTAGCATTTCAGTCTAAAATCCTTTAGACATGTGCTATGCAGGCAATTTATTATAGGGAGAAACAGGCATTCTTAAAAACATCCGTGCCTTATGGCCTTAATCCTGGAAGAACTATAAACTTTAGAATAAATTTATGTACATATAGCATACATATGTTTATATATACATACATAACTATACAATATATTAAGTAATATATTTTTAAAATATATACATTTATTATAATAAATAACATACTAAAATTACATATATAACTTTTTCCTGGAATATATATAGAAACTCTCATTCAGGAATCTTTTGACTATAAATAACAGAAAATCCAACTCGCTTATATAAATAAATAACAAACTCACTCATATAAATAAATAACAAAACAATAAAATATTTTGGCTCATTGAACTATGGGGAAAAAACCCAGACGTAGGGGCGACCAGAGGTTCACCGTATCATTTTAATCTCTGCAATTCTCTTGACACTGGTATTCTCTGTGCATTGACTTGAATTTCCAGCTGCTTCCCTTATGGTGCAAAAATAATAGTTGCAGCAGCTGAAGACCACACATCCATCTTCCAAGAGGACAAGGTTAGCACGCTGGCTATCGTAAGTTCTCACTAAGGTTACTCAGATTGCCACTTTGCTGATATAATGCCAGAGGTAGAGTCATATCTTACAATCGTGAACTGTCAAGCATGAAGACAAATGCCACATGCCGTAAAGACTAAATTGAAGGAAGGTGCCCCAACACTGGACCTGGTTTGCCTGTTCCTAGGATGTTACATGAGGAAAAATAAACTTTTTGGTTAAGCCACTGTAGAAGGGTTCTTTTTGCATGCAGCTGAACATATTAATACAAAGAGGTTACACAACCATGTAATGACGGATCAAGGCTTAACCCCAGCTCTCTACAACCTGTCCAATGGCATTTCCAATAAACTCCACTGCCTCTCCAAAAGCAGAATTCATACTCTGAATATGACACAAACAGGCATTTAAATTTATGCTTCTTTCTCAACAAGTAGCTCATTTAAGTGATCTGAGCCATAGTTCAAATGGTAAAAGGGAATTCACTGGTTTTGTTTTGGGTTTCTTTATCTTTTTAACAGGTGACATTCTGCCACTTAAAAAATCACTCAGGCAAGAATTGAAACTTAGATCAGTTGACCAAAATTTCTTTCAAGGCTCCCTAAGGGATAATTAGCCATCTTCCCAAATCTCACCGTGGGTGAATTTTCTTCCTGGACTTTCTCATTCCTTAGTTATTAAAAGACAATGAGGACTTGTGGGTCTGGCTGCACATGTAAAGAGCTTGAGGTCTCCACTCTGTCCTAACAACATGTAGAAATCAACGACTCCTCTTGGATCTATAAACCACTACTCCTAGGATCACAAAGACCAACAGAAGAAAACAGTCTTGGCTTCCCTGAGCAGACACTTGCCAGCACTGACCACCCTGGAAAGCAGTGCTGGGGTAGGAAAACCTCAACTGCAAGTGACCAACTGCTGGAGTCTCTGTGGGGACAACTCTGAGAGTTAAAAACTCCATGAGGACTCAGTCTTGGGGAGTCTTCACAGTACTGTCAGGTTTACCTCCAGGAGCTCTGGATTCCCACGGTAAATATCAGAAAAATCTCCTCAGGCTTCTAGAAAAAGGAGGGAGAAGGAGCCATTCTGAAATACAGCATTCCCTCCTTATCCACAGTTTTTCTTTTCATGGTTTCAGTTACCCTCGGTCAACCGCAGTCTAAAAATTAAATGGAAAACTCCAGAAATAAATAATTCATTGCACACCATTCTGAGCAGCATGATGAAATCTCCCACCACCCTCCCTGTCCAGCTCAGGACGTGAATCATCCCTTTGCCCAGTGCATTCACACCGTAGATGCGCCCCGCCCATTAGTCATGTAGTAGCTGCCATCTCGGTTATCAGATAGACTGTAGCGTTATCACAATGCTTGTGTCCAAGTCATCCTTATTTTACTTGATAATGGCCCCAAAGCCCAAGAGCAGCGATGCTGGCAATTAGGATATACCAAAGAGAGACTGTAAAGTGTTTCCTTTAGGTGAAAACGCCGAAGTTCCCTACATACTAAGGAAAGAAAAAAATTGCATGTCAAGGATGCTAAGATCTACAGTAAGAACAAATCTACTACCCTTGAAATTGTGAAGAAAGAAAAAAAATTCTGTGCTAGTTTTGCCATCATACTTCAAACTGCGAAAGTTATGGCCACAGTGAGAGTTGGGAGCTTAGTTAAGATGGAAGAGGCATGAAATTTGCAAGAGGAAGACATAAACAAAATATGCGTTCTGATTGATGGCAACGTTTTGTGCCAGAAAGCACTGAGCCTGTGCAAAGACTTCAGCATGGGATCCCCTGAGACTAGTAATGGCATTCACATAATTTTATTAAAGTATATTGCTATAATTGTTCTATTTTATTATTAGTTATTGTGGTTTATCTTTTTCTGTACCTAATATATAAATTAAACTTTATCATAAGAAAGTATGTATAGGAAAAAACATAGTACATATAAGGTTCTCTATCATCTCAATTTCAGGCATCCATCAAGGGGTCTTAGAACTTATCCCTCACCAATGGCGGAGGGGTAGTGGTGGTGGTGGTACTACTGTATGCCAGGTCCTCATAAAGCCTGCCCACAGGGAAACTAGTGAGAAGGGAAAGAACTCTATTGCAGTGCATTGTCACCATCCTGTTCCGCTTAAGGGGGAAGGAAGACACTGGGAAACACTTGTGAGGTTCACAGTCCAGAGGCACAGGCTCACTAAAACACTGAGACCTAATCAATCATAGGATGCATAGAACACTTCCTCTCCCTGAAAACCTCACCACCACATTACTAAAAGATCTATTTACAGCAGTTTCTTTTACCCGGTACATCATGTCTGGCTATCAAGAAAAAATTACCAGGCATATCGAAAGGTAAAAAACATAATTTGAAGAGACAAAGCAAGCATCAGAACCAGATATGGCAGGGAAGTTGGAAGACAACAGAACTCTCATGAAGGCTGGAATAATTTACTGAGCCAGAAGTCAAGGAGGAGCCGCACCCAAAAATCAATTGCAGAGGAATGAAGGACTTAGTTGTTAAAAGCAAAATGTTAAAACTTAAATATATATATATGAATGACATCTTTCTGACCTCCAAATGGGAAAAGAATTCTTAAGGCACAAAACTGCTAATCTTAAAAGGAAAGATTGACAATCTTTCCTACTGTAATATTAAGATCTGTTTATTAAAAGAAAGAAAACAGAAGGCGTGCCGATATCCAAACAATTTTGCAACATGTAAAATTAACGAAAGACCAGTATTCAGATTATATAAAGAAATGTTACAAATCAGTAAGAAAAGACAACACAATAGAAAAATGAGCAACAGATCTGACACATTATCACAGAAGAGAAAAATACAAATGGTGAAATGAACATATGAAAAGATGAACAACCTCATTTATAGTCAGGAAAGTGCAAATTAAATTGATGGTGGGAGTATAAATTGATATAAACACTTGGGAACAATTTAACCTTATCTTATGCATCTTATGAAGTTGAATGTTCACATACCCTCCAATTGAGCAAATTCACTCCTACCTACATTTTCTAGAGAAGCTCTTATAAATATGCACTGGGAGACTTGCACAAAATGTTTATAACAGCTTTATTCGAAACAGCGAAAAAGCTATATTTAACACAAATTCCACCAACAGGAGAGCAAATAAATAAATTGAGTTATAGTCATACAATAAAATATTAGACAACAGGGAAAATTAATAAATCACACAGACCTGCATGCAACAACTTGGGTGAACCTTAGAAACACAATGAATGGTAAAAAGCGAGCATCAGGTAACTATGTATAAATGACTTTTATTTTTAACAAATAAAGCTCAAGAACTGCAAAACTAAACAATATTCTTGTTTTGTAAACCTACATGTAATATATTTCTTACAGTTTTATAATCATTTAATCACATATGAAGATTCATGTAACTACAACTGCAATCAAGATATAGAACTATCCACCACCACACAGAACTCCCTCTTACTACCATTTAGAGTTTCATCCAACTCCTCTGCCTCCATTCCTTATTCCTGAAAACCATTAATCTGTTCTCCATCTTTATAATTTTATAATTTCTAGAATGTTAATAAATTGAACTATACAGTATGTGACCTTTTGATACTTTTTTTTTTTTAACTTGGCATAATGGTCTTGAGGTCCATCTAATTTGTTGCATCCATCAATAGTTGTTCCTTTTTATTGCAGAATAGTATTCCATGGTTTGAATGTACCACAGTTTAAACACTTATCTATCGTAGGCCATTTTGGTTGTTTTTTGGCTATTACATATAAAGCTTCTAGGAAAAATTCTGTATAGGTTTTTGTTTTTCATTTCTCTAGGATAAATGCCCAGGAGATTGATTGCTGGGTCATGTGATAAATTTATGTCTAGTTTTTAAGAAACTGCCAAACTATTTTCTAGTGGCTATATTATTTTAATCACCAGCAATATTTGAGAGATTCAGTTTTTCTACATCCTTGCCAGCATATGGCATTATTGCTGTTTTTAATTTTAGTTGTTCTAATGGGTGTGTAGTAGTGATAGCTCATCACAGTCTTCATTTGCATTTTTGTAACAGCTAGTGATGTTGAACATCTTTTCATGTACTTATTTGCCACCTATATATCCTTCTCAGTGGAAGAAATGTCTTTTTTTTTTTTTTTTTGCCAATTCTCTAATGGAATTGGTTCCTTTTTAACTGTTGAGTTTTGAGTTCTTTACATAGTGTAGATATGAGTCTTTTGTTGGGTATGTGTTTTGCAAATGTTTTCTGTCTACAGCTTATCTTTTCATCTTCTTCACAGAGACCTTCATAGAGTAAACATTTTTAATTTGGATTAAGTTCAATTTATTTATTTTTCCTTTTGAAGATCATGCTTGTGGTGTCGTGTTTTAAGAACGCTTCATGCAGCCATAAGTCCTAAAGATTTTCTCCTATGTTTTCTTCTAAAAGTTTTCTAGTTTTATGTTTTACTTTTAAATCTATGATCCATTTTGAGTTGTATAAAGTATTTGCTCATTTGTTTGTTTTGTTCTGCCTACGGATATCCAATTACTCCAGCACTATTTTTTTAAAAATGTCTTTCCTCCATTGAATTGCTCTTACATAGTTATCAAAATTCAGTTGGCTATACTTATATGTCCAGCTTCTCTATTTTGGTCCACTGATCTGTGCATCCATCTCCCTGCTAAGTTCACATGTAATAAGTCTTGAAATAAAATGATTTCTCCTACTTTATTCTTTTTAAAATTGTTTTAGACATTCTAGTTTCTTTTTTTCATATAAATGTTTAGAATAGTGTTGTCTATAGCTACAAAAGTCTTTGCTGGAATTTTTATAATAATTCCATTAAAACTGAATATCTATTTGAGGAGAATTAACATCTTTACTGTGTTGAATCTTCCAATTTATGAACATAGTACGTCTCTCCATTTATTTAGATCTTCTTTGATTCCTTTCATAGGCATTATAGTTTTCAGCATACAAATCCTGTATGTTTCATTAGATTTTTACATATGAGTATGTCATGTTTTTGAGTGACTATAAATGATATTGTATATTTAATTTCAGTATCCATGTACACATTGCTAGTATATAGAAACATAGAGCTTTTTTCTGTTTCTCTTATATCCTGCAACCTAGCTGAATTCACTTATTAGCTGTAGGAAGACTTTTTTTTGTAGATTCCATTGGATTTTCTGGCAGATCATCATGTCATCTGCAAGAAAGAGCAGTTTTATTTCTTCCTTTCTGAATTGTATTCCTTTTATTTTCTCTTCTTACTTTATTGCACTGTGTAGAACTTCTAGTGCTATATGAGAAAGGGCACCATTGTCTTGCTCCTGATTTTATAGGAAAATGATTCAGTCTTTCATTATTAAGTAAGTTGTTAGAAGCAGGTGTTTAGTAGATATTCTCTATTACATTTTAGGAAGATCTCTCTATTCCTATTTTTCGAAGAGCTTGTTTTTTTGGGAATCATGATTGATGTTGAATTCTGTCGAATGATTTTTTCTGCTCCAATTAGTGTGACCATGACTTTTTTCTTTAGACCATGGTAGATTATACTGATTAATTTTCATATTGAATGAGTCTTGAATCCCTGGAATAAACCCATTTGTCATAGCATATAATTATTTTTATATATTGCTAAATGCTATTTGATAAAATTTTGTTAAAGAATTTTGCATCTCTCTTCATGAGAGTCATTAGTCTCTAGTTTTCTTATCTTGTACTGTCTTTTTCTAGTTTGGGTATTAGAGTAGCTTCATGAAATGAATTGGGAAGAGTTCCTTCCTCTTCCATTTCCTGGGAGAAATTTATAGGCCTAATGTTAACTTTTCTTATATATTTGATAGAATATTCCAGTGAAACCCTCTGGGCCTGGAACTTTCTGTTTGGAGTTTTACTAAATTATTAATTTCCTTAGCTATAAGGCCACTCAAATTATCTGAGTTGAGTGAGTTGTGGTTTGTCCTTTTTGGGAAATCAGTTCCCTCCATATAAATTCTGAAACTTTGTTGTAGAGTTGTTTGTAGGAATTCTCTTGTTATTCTTTCAGTGTCTACTGGTCTGTAGTAATATCCCATTTTTTATTCCAGATATTGATAATTTGTGTCTTCTCACTCTTTGTCAGTGTTGCTGGAAGTTTATCAATTTTGTTGATCTTTTCAAAGAATCGGTTTTTTGTTTGATTATCTCTACTGTTCTCTTTTCAATTTTATTGATTTCTGCTCTTATCTTTATTATGTCCTTTCTTATGCTTGGTTTGGGTTCATTTTGCTCTTTTTCTCTAGTTGCTTGCAAAACAAGTTCCTGGAGAAGGGAGCTTGGATTATTGATTTGAGACTTTTCCTCTTCTCTAATCTTAAGTACGTAGTGCTATAAATTTTTTTCTCAGAACTGCTTTAGCGCAAAGTGCGGGATCAAAGTTCCGGTGTCTGACTGGCTGGCAGAACCACTAATTCCAGGCCAGCATCACCTTGCTGACAAATGAATTATACCGTCCTGAGGCCCTAGCCGGAGGTGCCATTCCATAGTGAGGAAGGGAGGCTGGTCCTGGTGACCAGCTGGGAGATGGGGTGGCTGGCGCCATTTTCCCCACTGGGACTAGGAGGTGGCCTTGGCTCTCCCAGTGGGCTTGTTGGAGTGCGTTCTGGAGACTGGAGTGTCGCCCCGTTGGGAAGGAAGTGGTAGGGAGGGGTCGGACAGGATGGGACTGGGATACCCCACAGCTCCCTGAGGGCCCTTGGTGCCAGCTGAGGCCTTTGGTTTGGGCGAAGGCTCTGCTTTCTCGAGAGCTGCTATATGCAGGTCACCACTGCCAAGCTTCTCTGTGCATCTCCAGTCCCTGGAGCATCACCGTTTGGGGAACGGGGACAGGTGAGCCTCCTGCCCCTGCTGGTGGAGCTTGGCAATGGGGCTCTGGTCTTGGACTCAGTTGGGAGACACAGCCCATCCTTTGGCGCTTTCACGTGTTCAAAATTTGAAGTCATCTGTAGTGGTGTCGCTAACTTCTTTTTCGCTTTACCTTTTTGCATGTGTTGCGAATTAAAGAAAAGTCAAAAGGGTGGGGAGAGCATTGCCTCTGGCTCCCCAAACCTATTAAGAATGGATACAAATTAGTTGAATATTTTGCAGGACTCAATCCAAACTTTTTCTAAACTATTGGAAATACTAGCTGTTTCAGGAGTCTTCAGTAAGTATTGATTTGTTTTGGCAACCGGGCTGAGTAAAGATGCGATAAAGAATACAGGCTGAAGGTTTGTTCATTCGGGAGTCCCAGTGTAAGACTGAGGCGTTACTGAGAGGACAGGAGCCTAGCTTGTCATAACAGGAGGTTTGTGTTCTGCTTGAAAAAATTGGAGAGAGATGGGAGGCAGATTTAGTCTTTTGCATTTCAGGTGGTTATAGAATGGCCAAGGGATTCAATCAAAAGGAAGTTAAACATAGCCTTCTTCTAAGTGAGGATAATTAAGATGTTTTGATTTACAATTGAGCCTATTTTGAGATGTTAATGTTACTTTCTTTTTGGTAGCGGGTGGGGAGCAGGCTAACCCTAACTAAAGTATAGTTGAATAATTGGTACCCAAATACCTACCATGCAAAGGAAAATAGAACTTTGAGTTTCAGGTGAATACATTTTGTTCAGAAGTTAAAGTAGTTATTATTTTTATGCCCTTATAAAAATGAAAAAGGTGATTAAAAATTGGATTAGGTTACTTGAAAGTGGAAGAATAGGTTCATTTAAAAGTCTTGTACCCAATGGATAGATCTCCTTTGTCACAGGGAGGTAAAGCAAGGTGTTTTAATTTGTACTTTCTGTACCTTCCAGATGTTATATCTGTATTCGGTAATCAGAAATGTTATTGAAAGAATCAGAATACTTAAAAAAAATAAAAAAGAACCTCATTAGCTGAGTCTCACAAAATTTGACATGTTGTACTTTCATTTCCATTGACTTCAATGAATTTTTTTTATTTTAATTTCCTTGAGACTTCCTCTTTGACCCACAGGTTATTCAGTTTTTTGTTTCAGTCAGTTCCAAAGGGTTAGAGATTTTCCTGTCATCCTTCTCTTATTAATCAATAGTTTGCTTCCATTGTATTCAGAGAATACATTCTGTATAATTGCAGTTCTTTTACATTTGTTAAGGTTTGTTGTATAGCTGACGGTTTATCTTGGCATATATTTTGTGGTGCTTGAGAAGAATGTCTATTCTGCTATTGTTGGGTGGATTCTAAATGCAAATGAGGTCTGGCTGATTGATAGTGTTTGCTCTTCTCCATGCCTGTTGGTTTTCTGTCTAGCTGCTCTATCAGTTGTTGACAGAGGTATATTAAGTTTCCAACTCTCATTGTGGATTTTTCTATTCTTTTAGTTTTATCAGTTGGTGTTTCACATGTTTTCCTCTGTTGTTTGCTATATATTTAGGATTTGCATGCAGAATATGTACGTTTGCTGTTTTTTTGGTGGATTGACACTTTCATCATTATGTAATGTCCTTCTTTGTCCCCAGTAATTTTCTTTGGTCTGAAATCTTCTTTATCTGATTCTTTCCTCTGTTCGCTCCATTCTACTATCGAGCCCATCCGTTGAATTTTTTTTTCATTTCATTTGTTATGTTAACTAAAAAAGGTAAATTAAAAAGAACACAAAAGTCAAGTCATATTATATTTTTTCCTTCGCAGTTGTAAAAAAAACAACTCTCTTCCACTTCCTAATGAATGACTACATTGATGAGCAGGCAAGGGGTCCAATGGTCATGCGGACTGATGCGACTCACATTTGTAATGGTCTTGCTTCCATCCAACAGCCAGCCGTCTGTTAGAACATGGCCTGAGAGTTCCTCTCCAGAGCACTGTGGCTGCTCTGGGCACAACTGCCTCTGGGAGACAGGACAGGCCGTTGAGGCAGCAACAAGCAGTGTTTCAGCATTAAGCTATAAATTACTGCTACAGAGCAGTGGTCCCTCACCTTTTTGGCACCAGGGCCCAGTGCTCCTATGAGAATCTAATGCCTGATGATCTGAGGTGGAGCTGAGGCGGTGATGCTAGCGCTGGAAGCGACTGCAAATACAGATGAAGCTTCGCTCTCTCGTCTGCCACTCACCTCTTGCTGTGCAGTCCGGTTCCTAACAGGCCATGGACCAGTACTGGTCCGCGGCCTGGGGTTTGGGGACCCCTGCTATAGAGCTCTCCTCCTTTGGCCTTTTCAATCCCCCACCCACCCACCCCAACTACCTCAACCACCTTGTATTCCTTCAGCCCTTCAGCTCCCTCAGTTCCCTGACCTTTTGCATGAGTTTTCATTTCTTGTCTCTCCTCTAGCATCTGCTTCCTGTGGCTTTTTGCTTGTTTACCTGGCCTGCGACCCATTTTGCTTGCATTATGACATTTTGTGCATGTGTGGATTCCCCAACTCAGCTCCTTGGCGGCTGTCACTACACACCACCTAGACACTTTAATGAGTTCACTTTCAGCAACACTCAGGTTGTTCTCCAAAGCTAACAGAATACAGACCTTTCTTCTTTTCAAGGTGGGGGTGGGTGAGGTTGATTTAAAGCCCACAGTCTCCTCTCTCTAGGAGATGTTTCTGTGAGGCCACCAGCTGCTTGCTATAGGTGCTCCTTCCATCCCAAGCCCAGCATGTGGAGGCAGGAAGAGAAATGGGTGGGAGGAAAAATTAACACTGAAAAGCTTGATAAATACTAACAGCAATTACTAAAAATAACTAGGCAGAAGTAGTCTACTTTTAGGAATTTCATTTATGTCTTTGTGTTGGGGGTGAGGAGGAGGGAGAGAGGGGGAGTGGAAAGGGGGTGGAAATGTTAATGGTCTTGGGAGGTGGAGGCAGCAGAGCTCTCCGAGGCAGACAGCACCGCCCCACCCCCTCCCTGAAATAACTCCTTCTCTTCCTCAGCTTTCTCAGGCTTCTGCAGCTCGGCAAATAGCCCCTCCAACAGCATCCTCGTTCTTGCTAGCAGAGAGGAAAAGCAGCTAAGAGATTGCAGGCTGTTTTGCTCCTCAACCTGCCCCTCTCCCAGATGCAGAATAGCCCAGCCGCCTTTTGACCTAAGCTCCCAGAGGGCCCACGGTGGCTGGGATCAGTGTGTCTCGGCTGCCATCTGCGAGTCCCTGCTATGCAGGGTGTGACATTGCAAAGCCATGAATGCCACATGACACAATCTGCATGGTAAAGGCAGGAACTCACAGACTAGGAGTTCCACGTGTCCCCTCAAATGCCATGTGCTGGACATCCCTGCTGCCCACTTCTAGGGCTGGGGATGTAGATAAACGACCCTGATTCTTTCATGGCCAGAATCTCCTGGTTTACAGAATGGAGGAGTGCAAGTCTGTTCAGTTCTGTTTTTGTCATTGTCCTTTCAACTAGTGAGCAATTTAATTATGTTGTGAATCGATATGGATGGCTAGAGCTGGAAGAAGAGAGGACACAAGACTGACAAACGGTATCGCTTGGATGAATTATACGCACATCTGTCCTGTGCAATCAGCAAAGAGGGAATATTCCGAGCCTGAGTCTTCTCCTGCTCCCCTAATCCCACCTCCATAAATGTACTCTCAACATCAAGGTCAGACAGCAAAAAGAAAAAAAAACACCTTCCTTGCTTTTCCCTACTCTGAAAATCTCCACCTCTTTTTATCTCTCCCTCCTTCCTTCATGACCTGGAGGAAGAAGGTGCATCCTCCTGGCAAAGGCGAATCCCTCTGTTTATGTCCTGATTCCCCGCTCCAGTGTCATCCACAGCTTACTCCATCCTTTATCCCCACCATTCCTCTGATATCTTCAGGATGCCCCTTCTCTGGGCTCCTTCTCCAAAGCTAGAAAACAGCCTTAGCTTCTCTAATCCTGTAAACCCGCCTCCTGTTTTGTTACCCTTTACCATTCCGTCTCTCTCCTTCTCCCTCACGCTCCCTAAAAGAAGGGCCTACGCTGATTATTTCCATCTCCTTTCCTTTGTTTACTCCTTAATCCATCGCAACCAGGACTCTCTGCTTTCTCAGAGGTCCCAAATAATTTCCAGGTTGCCAAATGCAATGGCCTTGACCTTTCTGCTCAGCCTCCTGAAACCCATTCTGCCCTTTGATTTATTGATAGTACAATATCATAGCTTTCCTGGGACCCCGTCCATTCCCGGTTCTTCCACTATCTCCTTCTCTTCTGACCATCGCATAGTTACGGGCAATCCCCGCAGTCTAGGATCGCCCGATCTAGCAAATGAACATACAGAATGCCCAGTTAAATTTGAATTTTAGATCAACGATGAATCATGTTTTTAGTATAAGTATATCCTAATATTGCATGAGACAGTATTATACCAAAACATGATTCTTTGTTGATCTGAAATGTTAACTGAACATCCTGTATTTTATCTGGCAACTCTACCGTGGTTGTTTCTTCAACACTCATCTCCTCTCTAACTTCCTCTCTTACGGATGTTTTCTATGCCCACAGCTTCAATAATTATCTTTTCTCGGATAATTTCTAAATCTTCATCTCTAGCCCCACTTTCTCCCCCCCAACCCGACCTCCACCCCATGCATTTTTTTTGTTTTCCTATGAATATTTTACAGCATCTTCGATTCATATAAAACTGAACTTATCATTTTTGACTCTCAAATCTATTTCTCTCCCTGGCTCCTCTATTTCTATTAATACCTCCTCCAGCCTGCCATTCACCTCGACTCCAAACCTAGGAGCCCCCTATAATCAAGTGGCTGAATGTTGGTTGATTTTACCCTCACCAGCACTCTCAGTTAACACTGCTAACTTGAGGCCCATGTCATCCCTGGAGGACTATAAGTCATACCAGACTATTGAAATCACCTTCTCATTAGTGCCCCTACCTCTACTCTCATCGACCCTCCACCCCTCCACGCTCAATTAACATCCTAATCATAGCACCAGTGTGGATCTGCTGCCTCCTTGATCAAGAAGTTGCTTGCTGGCTCCCGGAGAAGGTCCAGCTCCTTCGCCAGCATTCAGGGCCTCCTGTGGTCCTTCTCCTCTTGTCCCCCTGTGGTCTCCCCTATGCACCCCAAACCCAAGGCCTATCAGAACACAATTTCCGAGGGTTTCTATCTCTGTTTGCTCACACTGGGACTCAGACGTAGACTACTTTGAGGGCAACTCTTGCAGTTTCTGCCAAATAGATGCTCACTAAATACTTCCTGAATTAGTGACATCAGTTCTAAATTATCCACATTAACAGGGTGAAGTAATTAAATCCACAAATTATTTATGTAATAATGCAAATGACCGCACTTTCCCACAAACCCATTGTTTGCTTTCTGCCCATTTGGGGCGCTGTCAGTCTCTCACGAGCATCTCATATGTCAAGTCGCAGCTCGAGGAGACTTGTACCAGGGGCGCAGACCCCACCGCCCCCACCCGCTCTCTGCTGCCTCTCTTAATTTACTTTTCGAACTCTGATTTCTTCCTCATTTCCCCCACTTCTTACACATGGAAGGTTACAATATTCTCTGTAAATGTCCTTGAATGCTCTGTTATATAAGTCTGCAAATAGCTCTATATTCTAAACTGCTGCCAACCCCACGGGCTGATCCCAAAACATCCGAATGCTTTGATAACCTAAATCAGAGGTCTACATCAGGGCAGATATTAAATATTTTTGGCTTTGTAGACCATATGGTCTCAGTTGCAAGTACTCACTTCTGCCACTGTGTCCCAAAAACAAATGAGGAGGCCTGTGTGTGATTAAACTTTACCTACAAAAACAGGTGGCCAGTCTGCGGGTCACTGTTTGCCGACTCGCAACCTAAATCAAGCTGCCTATGAACCATTTCCTTCATGTTTCCTTTCCGAAATGTATCTCATTGTAGCCACCTGATTGGAAAGAACATCTGAATTTCATTTGATATAGTCTTTTCTTTTTTTCACAAATTATACTTAAACCCAGAGTAGGTAAGGAGAAATAAGGAGTGGAGACTTGAAGCCCTCTCTGGGACTGTCCTTCCCGCCCAGCGAACACCACCCTGGGAGAGGACAGGATCTCTGTTAGTGATGTTTTCCTTTGCCTGGGGCTCCAGTGTGGCTCTGCTCCGCACTGCTACTGATCCTATTGTTATTTAAACTGTTGATATTTTGTTCGTATTGGATTACTTTTGCATTAATTTTGTTTTTTTTTAAAATTATGCATTAAATGTTATTTATTTTGATTATGGAGTTTGATCGTGCTCTCTTTAATTTTGTTCCCAAGTAAACACCCTTTGCACTTCCCTCCTCACTCCTCGGAACCAGCCCACATCACCCTCTGCAATTTTTGCATCCACCCCATTTCAGAGATGATGTACACCTTTGTACAGATCATTCCTCTTGGCTGCTTTGATACCATTCCAGTTATTGGATCTGCCTCATACACAGATAAATTTGAAGCACCTGGAAACTCTTATACCAGACTCTCTACAGTCACTTCTTAAGGGATCCGTTAAGGTGAGAGGGAACTTAAGGGACTTTATATCCATTGTTGCATTTAATGCTCAAGACAATCTCATGAGATTAGGTTGTGTTCTTTTGTATGGATGAGGAAATGGAGGCTCAGACAAACTAAGATTATAGAAAATATTAAAGCCAGGCCGAAGCTTTCTGCTACATCACATTTTCTCTCAAAGCTAACATTCTGGATGCGGCTAAGGCACTTTCTTGCCTTTTTAGTTTACATTTGCACATAACTTCTCATGCATAAACAGCGATCAAATGCTTCATCTCATTGGAGTTTTATGATAATCTTGGCAGGTAAAATATCTCATATTTAAGACATGCTAGCATGGACTCATCAATTCCATTGTAAGGGTGAGGACATATACAGAAAGGTTAAGTAACATAACCCAAGGTCACCAGCTAATAAGTGGCAAAGCTAGAATTAAAAACCCAGATCATGTGAGGCCTGGTGAGTTGTGCTTTTTGTCACATCCCTTCCACCCAAGAAGAGCACACTCAGCATAGGCCCCTTCGACCCAAGACCACCTGTGTTCATATCACGGTGATCACACTAAAGGAATATTATCTGGGAGAAAACATTTTAATAAGAGAGAATTAGCACGCAGGGGAAGGAGCCTGAGTACTGATGAGAAAGGTCTGAGCTAAACAGGGGCATTAGAGGCACAGACGGTGTTACCTGGGGAAGGGGGGTTAGGGATGTGCAGGGCTTGTCAGGAGCCCCTGGAAGGGTGAAGCCATGAAGAGGAGCAGAAGGGAAGGCCAACCTTGGTCCACTTTACCATTTTGCCGAAGGTCATTCCTCTCGGTGCTAGCTAGGAGCCATTGTGGTTGTAATTAAAGCAACTGTAATCAGAACAATTTTTGCGCAATCCTCCCTCCCCCAACCTTTTGGATTCCATGGTTCAAGAAAATGAGCAATTTCCAATTTCAGGTTCCCACTTCTCTTAGGTGCCACCGTGATTTTGTGATCAGCAGATGGAGATGTACAGATCATTCCTCTTGGCTGATGAAAGATTGGAATGAAGTGAGGACAAGATGCAGGAGCAGTGGGAGGGGCAAAAGGTATTAGGGCATCATTTCCAACTCAGAGCTGGAGAGAACAAGGCAAGCACTCGACTTTGGAAAGAAATCATGTTACTCCAGGCAACTTCTAAGGAGGCATCAGCTCACATGAGAAGTCATGCCTTGGTATGATATCTCTGTAACGAGATTCACAGCAGACACTTTCAAGTGTTTAATATACTTGAATGTGCAAAGTTTCCCAGCTCGTCACAGGTTCATAATTGCCACGTGTCTCTTCCACTGGGGATTCCACAGGGCAGCATGGCTTCCTAGTTCTTCAAAATCAAGCAGCTCAAATACTCTTCTGGCCATTTTAATCACACAAGAATAGACAACACCCCAGGCAAAGTGTGAGAGACCAATCTTGTAAACAGTGGGATGGCAAGGTGTAAACAAGAATGGAAAAAAACACACACAGCCTTTTTAAAAATCATTGCTTTGGAGATGGGAATAAATTCATCTCTGAATATCATGGAACAACAGAAGCTCAGAGAAGTGTGAAATCACGAGCCAGGTGGCTTCAGGTGTTTGCAGTGATCCATTGCAGTGATCTGCCAACTCATCCTTTTCGGCGTCAGGCTTGATTTTACAGGCTCCTCTTCCAGTGGTATATGCTCAGGTGTGTGTGTGTGCGTGTATAGCGAGGCAGGAGGAGATTGTTTGTTTGTTGTTGTTGTTTTTCCTTTCATGCACCACTCAAAAACCAGCATTTTTAAGGCTGTTGCAACTTTCCTAAGTTACATCTTTCTTCTTCTCTAACCCCACAAAAAATGTTTCTCCAGAGAACCATAAACCACAATGTTTCCATCTTTCATTGGACGGAGTCATGTTCGGGTGCAGGGAGAATACGTTCACATGCTTGTACCGAGTCTTCGTGGATCCTTCATACGATCACTTGGGTTGTTAGAAGATGTGGTACAGCAAAGCTCCAGCACCTTCTGCCTTTCAATCATTCTACCGATAATTAAGCACTGAGCATGTACTCCTGACAGTGGCCTGGGGATAACAGGAATGTGCTGTCAGATCCTGGCTTTGAGGACACACAGTCCCGTGGAGGAGAGAAACTCAGAAACAGTTATGATAATGTGCGCCCAGCAGGCTCCTTCCATACCAAAAATGCCTCTGCAGGCCAACCCATCAGAGCATTAGGTACCAATGGCTCCGCCAGCACAGGCGTTGAACAGCACTCATGTTCTTGTATGAGGTGAGGAAGTCTTCTTCTAGAGAGTTCTCCTTTATCCTCCTCCACCTTCATCATTACCTTGCTCTACATACCTGTTCTCAGCCTCAGACCTCCAAACTGCCTTGCTTGGATTTATAATCCTTCCTAGCTTTAGTTATTATTATTGATGACACCCACGTCATGCATATTTACTATGGGCCAAGAATGACCCATATATTAGCTCACTGAATTTCCAAAACATGCTTTGTTATCCTGGTGTTATAAATGAAGAAAAAGAACCTCAGAAAATTTTAGAACTTTATGCAAGGCCACACAAATGGTAAGTAGAAAAACTGAGATTAACACCCAGCATATGTGAAAGGCTCTTAAACAGTACACCAGCCTGTCTCTGTAGGCACATGTAGTCCGACTCTCCTGCTAGGGTATTTGTAGTGTAAGAACAGACATCAATATTCCCTTTATTTTAATAGTCCCCAATCAGGATGGACCTGTGAGCAAGCAGAGTAGGCATCAATGTGGTATAATTTAACGGAGGCCAGAGAAGAATGAGTTAAAAATATATCCACTGTTGCCTATCACAGTGCCTGGAATTTCACCATTGGAGGTGCATTACTTTGGGCCTGGAAGTCTTTCTGGTCTTCAGGATTTCTCCATTAGAACACAATCGCCGTAGGAGGGGCCACATGCAGCTGGGACCTCAGTGAGGGTCAGGGCCTTGGAGAATAAGTCCTAAGAGAGATGCCTAGACAGGAGCCTGGGACCTCCGGTAATGGGAAGCGGGCAGGTGGTCCTGAGAGGAGGATGGGAGGTTCTGAAACCATGGGTGGATGTTTTGTTTGGCTCACCTCACCTTTGTGGCCCCCAGCTCAGGGTGAGGCAAATGAAAGAGACATAATTCTCTCAACTTGAGAAAAAACTGTTTTGACCAAGTGTAAGAGTTGGAGGCATGGGGCCTGGTGGCAGGTGGGCATCAAGTGCTGAGGACTGCAAGCATTGTGAAGGCATAAAAGACAAGAAGACAGAATCTTTGGCCTCAAAGAGCTTTCAGTCTCTTTGAAGAGAAAAAATATCAATAGCAAAAATATCAATAGCAAAAAATATCAATAGCAAAAAAAAAATGGTGAATAAGACAAGACGGGAATGACCAAGTGCAGAATATCTGTATCATAGGAAACTCGGGATAGGAGAGCTCAGTGTAGGAGGAGGTGGTGTCCACTTCACCAGGGACACAGGGCCCCAGATAAAGAGATATAAGGAATAAGTTGGTGGATGCCCGTCTTATGCCAAAAGAAGACCCAGATGGCCACGACTTGCTACTGCAGCATTCCCAAACAAGGAAATCCAATTTGGATTTAATTACCATGATGGAAAAGGATGTTAGGATGGTCTAGGAACAAAATTTAGAAACAGATTCATATAATACATAAATTCAGAATTTCAGTAATAGGTGAAACTACCAGATTTATGTATTAAAGACACATGGCAAAGAAATTTGACGAAACCATTAGGCAAGTCTCAACCCCTCCACTAAAGCTGTGGGCAAGATCTAATGGCTACAGTGGGCCAACAACCTTGGAAAATTCCAAACCTTCCACTGGATTCAGTTCTGATAAAGAATCACTTTATCCTGTGACCTTCCAACCAAAGACAAATGCTCTTCTGAGCCTTTGCTTAATACTTCCGTCACAAGCAAGAAAGGTTACTTCTATTTATTTACTCTAACTTATTTTGTGCTTTTAAAAAAGATCCCTTTATTTAATTCCTACAAAGAAAACAACTGCAAGGAAGAAAGGAAGGGAAAAAAACAAGCAAGCTTTGTCCTTTATTTGCCAAATGAGTTATTTTACCCATAGCTACAGGTGATTATGTTCTCACCATTCTGAATAACAACCCTATGTACCCTTTGGCATAAGAGAAACCAATAGCTACAGCCTAAGGCTTAGTCATGAGTGAGCAAAAAAGAAAAATATAGGTAGGGAGAGACTTAAAAAGGAGATAAGGGTGGGGAAGAAGGACCCACAAGAAATCCTTCCTCTGAGTTTCTTAATTGAATTATTACAGCATTTATTTCCTTTTCATTTCAATGTGGCTGCTAACAAGCTATGTTTCCACAAGTCACTTGTTTTCTTCAAGGTGGCTGCAAATCTGAGACAATGGCAGAGGTCCGTGGTTCAATCTGCTAATAGGTTTGTGGTAACCTCCATGGAGACGCACAGATACAGCGATCACATTATCCAAACCCACAGTAAGAAACAGATGCTAACAAAGGATGCTTGTGCTTTATTTCCAGATGCAAGCAGCAACTTGGTTAATGCAGTTCCAATGCCTAAATGTTAGGATTTCTGGGACATTTTGGTGCTCTAAGGAGCAATCAGAAAAAAACTGAATTCATGAAAATCTTAGTGATGATTACAATATTGGAGCAAAATGACAATACCAGTATTTCTGTATTTGATATTTTATAAGAAAAGGCTTCAGAAGCCATAAAAAGAAATCCATGAAAATGAATATTTAATATATTGAAAACATACAAATTTATCAGCATCATGTGAAATGTAAAAAACACAACCTAAACAGTATCATCTTTTAAATATTTATTATTAATAATTATTAGTAGGCAGAATTTTAAAATATAGGTATTAAAAGCCTAAACTGTCTAAAAATGAAAAAAATTAAGTTATGAAAGTTGAAAATGAGACCGTTTTATCTGAACTTTTATAAAAGGTTTCTTAAGTGTATAAATGTTGTTGCCATTGAGAACACACTTTTGTGCAAATTTCCTCACTACTAAAAAAAGTGCTAGCCAAGAAAACGGTGATGTACTATCTCCAGATATTTTTCTCAGATTCCTTCATCTTCAGATAATCAAAACTCTCATATGAAGAGTATTTTTAAACTTTGAAGAATGTTTTTAAATATAAATTTGTGTATGGTGTACTCGTGTGTGTGTGTGTGTGTGTGTGTGTGTGTGTGGATGGCTGGGATGAAACCTCCTTATTTACCCCCAGCTACACTTTGCTTGAAAGCAAGAAGCAAGCACTTCTGATTTGTCCTCCTCTTTAGTTTGCTCAGATATGGTGGCGATCCCAAAGCCCAGCTGCCTGTACCTGCTTCCAAACTCTCTGTTATAGTGGACACAGCCTAAGGTGAGCCCCAGTGAGTCTCTCAGTAGGATGACTCCTTTCTCCTGAGTGCAGGCATGACCCCTGAGTTGCTTCTAGCCAATAAGATACAGCAACATCAATGGGATAACCACCCCCTTGATTAGGTTGCATTATGTAAGACTTCATCTTAGCAGGCTGGAGTAAGAGATTCTCCTGCTGGCTTGAAGCTGCTACATTGTGACAGGACCTGTGAGAGGCAAGTAGCCACATGGCAAGAAATGTGAGCAACACCCAGGAGACAACAGTGCCCCAGGTGACAGCCATCAAGAAAACAGGGGACTTCAGTCCTACGGCCTCACCTTAATTTTTCCAACAACCACATAAGTTTGGATGAAAAACTCCAAGCTCCAAAAAGGAACAGCAGCCCAGCCAAAATCTTGATTATGCCATTGTGAGACCTTAAGCAGAAATTCCTATTCATTACTATTCACTGTTAAATATTTGAACGAAACTCTTATGAAAAATCACTGAACAAAACTGCAATCTTCATTCACAGCTAACTGAAAGTAAATTAAAATGTACACTTACTTTATGACTGTCATGAGTAGGTGGTTCCAAGAGACCAAAGCTGAAATGATCTTAAAAAAATAGGCAAACGACTTCTGGTCAGGTGGCGAAGTAGGTAAGCAGGTGCTCACCTCCTCCCACAACCACATCAAAATTACAACTAAATTATAGAACCACCACGACTGAGAACCACCTGAAGACTAGCAGAACTTTTATAGCTAAGAATATAAAGAAGCAGCCACGTGGAGACAGGAGGGGCCAAGACAATACATGGTCTTGCCCTACGCGTGCATGTGGCAGTTAAGGATCGTGAGGGACATCTCAGCTGCAGAGGTCCCCTGTGGAGTAGGGGTTCCCAGCCCTACACTGGGCTCCCCAGCCCATACCATCAGAGCTAGAAAGAGAAATCCTTACAATATCTGGCCGTGAAAATCAGGGGGATTCTGTGCAAGTGAGACGAAGGGTGCTGGAGTCCAAGGCATTTCTCCTAAAGGGCCTTGACTGATAGACACACTTGCTCTAAGTGGCAGTGCTGGGCAGTAGCTTGAAAAGTGCCAGGAACATACAGGAAGAACTGTTGAACTGTCTGGCTTCAGGGCAAAGGCTGAGGGGCAACTATCCCTCTTACTTCGTTCCTCCGAGGCCTTCTCCTACAGAGCTGGCAGAAGGGTAAAATGGTTCCATTGCTGAGCCCTCCCCCCACATAGTCTACAGGTACAGGCAAGCACCATACTTGGGTTTCCATTAACCTGGCTAACACCGCTTTTACCCCACTCTGATGATTTTCTGAGACCTCGCCCCATCCATTTCATGGGCTGTGCCAAAACTCTTTCAGAGTCTAATCTACAAAAGCAGCAAGCCTGGGCCCATGCTGTGGACTTTCCTAAAATCTCTGAAAGGTCCACAAATCCCAGACAAGCAGCTACTGGGCTCAGTGTGACTCGTACCTTTTGTTAAGCGGCCCCTGGCTTGTCACTAGTGGCAACTGGCTTCAGTTCTCAACATAGACTCTCCCAGGCACCTCTAAGCCCAGCACATGCAGCTACCAACCACAGATCACTTAGTAGCTTCTACCAGGTGCCCCCAGGCTAGGTATAGGCAGGAGTTGACCTGGGTTTGCACCAAAGCTCCTCCCAAAAGGCCGCAGAGCCAACAGATCTGGTGACCAGATTCAGACCACATGAGACCACAGTCCAATTAGTTCTGCAAATGACAACTCAAAGTGTGGACTCAGCGGGCACCAGGGCCTTTCTATAGCAAATCCCACTCCAGAGGGTCAGCCCCTACACAACAGCTCATCTGCTATAGTCATAGCCAACCTCAAAGTCAGTCAGTTTGAGGGTCAGTACTACCAACTGACTTGCCAAAAGCACTCAAGGCTCAACTACAACAGGAGGGCACACACAACACACACAAGGGACACCCCTGGAGCACCCAGCTCAGGTGACCCAAAAGACTGTGCCACGGAGCCCCACAGGACATCTACTACATAAGCGACCTGGGCCAAGACTGGGGGACATAGCAGATCTACATAATACATAGAAACAAACACAGAGAGGCAGTCAAAATGAGGAGACAAAGAAACATGTCCCAAATAAAAGAACAGAACAAAGCTCCAGAAAAAGAACAAAACAAAATAGAAGCAAGCAATCTACCAGATGCAGGGTTCAAAACGCTGGTTATAAGAATGCTCAAGACTTAGGGAAAAAGTAGATGAACTCAGTGAGAACTTCAGCAAAGAGACAGTAAAAATAAAAAAAAAGACATAGAAACCATTAAAAATAAGTCAGAAATGAAGACTACAGTAACTAAAATGAAGAATACATTAGAGGGAATCAACAGTAGATTAGATGAAGA
Organism: Pteropus medius; assembly: GCF_902729225.1. NCBI lineage: Eukaryota > Metazoa > Chordata > Mammalia > Chiroptera > Pteropodidae > Pteropus > Pteropus medius. Next base: position 20,035,059 of record NW_024354502.1, on the reverse strand, counting down.
TTAGATCAAATCAGCAATTTAGAAGATAAGGTAGCAGATAACACCCAATCAGAACAGCAACAACAAAAAAGAATCCAAAAAATGAGGATAGTTTAAGGGGCCTTTAGGACAACATCGGGTATACCAACATTTGCATCATAGGGGTACCAGAAGAAGAGAGAGAACAAGGAATTGAAAAACTATTTCAAGAAATAATGACTGATAATTTCTCTAACCTGGTGAAGGAAATAGACATACAAGGCCAGGAAGCACAGAGAGTCCCAAAGAAGATGACCCTAAAGGGACCCGTACCAAGACACATATTAATTAAAATGCCAAAGGTTAAAGACAAAGAGAGAATCTTAAAATCAACAAAAGAAAAGCACTCAGTTACCTACAAGGGAGCTCCCATAAGACTGTCAGCTGATTTCTCAACAGAAATTCTGCAGGCCAGAAGGGTTTGGCACAAAATATTCAAAATGATGAAAAGTAAGGACCTACAACCCAGATTTCTCTACCCAGCAAAGCTAGCATTTAGAATAGAAGGACAGATAAAGAGCTTCCCAGAAAAGAAAAAGCTAAAGGAATTCATCACCACCAAACCAGTATTATAAGAAATGTTAGAGGGACAAGGAGAAGGAGGAGAAGAATCAAACATATGAATAATAAAATGGCAATAACTATGTATCTATCAACAATTATTCTAAATGTAAATGGAAGAAATGCTCCAATCAGAATACACAGAATGATTTAATGGATAAGAAAACAAGACCCATATGTATGCTGCCTACAAGGGATTCACTTTAGATCAAAAGATACACACAGACTGAAAATAAAGGGATAGAAAAAGATATTTCATGAAAATGGAAATGAAAAAACAGCTGGGGTAGCAATACTTATACCAGACAAAATAGACTTTAAGACAAAGGCTTAGCAAGAGACAAAGAATGACCCAATTATTCTACTTCTGATATTTACTAAACAAACCCAAAACACTACTTCAAAGGGACATGTGAATCCACATGTCACTGAAGCACTATTTTCAAGATATGGAGTCCATCAACCTGGGTGTCCATCGGTGGATGAATGGATAAAGAATAGGTGGAATATCACTCAGCCATAAAAAAAAGAATGAAATCTTCCAATCTGCAACCACATGGATGGACCTAGAGGGTATTGTGCTGAGTGGAGTAAGTCAGACAGAGAAAGACAAATACCATATGATTTCACTTACTTGTGGAATCTAAAGAACAAAATAAACAAACAAAACAGAAACAAACTCATAGACACAAAGAAAATTTTGATGAATCCCGGATAGGGGTGGCATTAGGGGGGCATTGAAAAAGGTGAAGGGATTAAGAATGACATATTGGTAGGTACAAAATAGTCACAGAGATATAAAATATAGCATAAGGAAAATAGTCAATAATATTGTAATAACTGTGTATAGTATCAGATGGGTACTAGATTTAGCGAGGTGATCACTTCATAAATTATATAAATGTCTAAGCACCATGTTGTACACCTAAAACTAATATGATATTGCCTGCCTACTATAATTTAAAATTTTTTAAATATTTTACAAAATTAACAGACACAATGCCTTAATGCAACAATAAGAAATGACAATAGCATAGGTCAATGAATTGGAAAAATGTATTGACTAGAACAACCTAAATTGTTCTATTCATAGGTCAGAAGAAAGCAGTGATCAAAGGGGTTGGCCTGTGAAGAGCCTCGCCCAGCATGTCCAGTTGAGGCTTCCAGGAGGCAGGTGTGATCATTTCAGTTCCATTATCAATGGAGATGGTGATGGGGGTGGTCTCTCAGATTTCCTTTCTGGCATTTATAACCTCTCTTTGAGAAAAGTGCATTTTAGTACTTCCGGGAGCACCAGTCTAGAGAATCTAATTAGTCTACTTAATACAGTTTCAAACCTATCAGCAGGGTCAAAGCCCTCTTGTGAAATCTGTTAAAAGAAAAAAAAAAAACTCAACTGGTATCATTGAATTTTTAAATATCAGAGTGTTACTTTTATTAGGAATAAAATATCAAGAAATGTGCCATTGTTTGTGTTTCTAAATATCCTCCCTTTTTTATTAGAAAATCAATTGTAATAATTCAAGAAGAAAAAGTGTATCAACTGACATGTTAGAAAAAAATGTAACATTCTACTGATTTCTGTGTATTTGATGATGTACCAATCATTGTAAAATGCATCTCAGTCAATAATACATCAAGGATTCGTATTTCTCTAAGCATTTCATAGAGATCTGAATACAATTAAAGCAGAACTAGAAGCTTTACCAAAAATTTAACAAATTTGTCCCTTTGAACATAGACCAGAGGCAATGTAAGAACCTCAGGCAAGTTATTTAACCTCTGGATGCTCCACAAATGATAGTGATGATGTTATTTTTAGTTCCAGCAACATAATGGTCTAGGACATTCTTAATTTTTTTCTAATTCATAATAACCTGTATATTTTAATAATATAGATATTTAAAAGAGATTTTGGCTTAATAAAATGTAATCTTTCCAAGCAAGATATTTTTAACTGAAAAAAACCTACAAAATTGTTTTTATGTATTTTCCTTTATCTCATGGTTACTTTGTTGACATGTAAATATATCACAACTTGAAAAGGGATATTTTAGGGTTTTTCATTGTTAGGATGTAGAATCAAATCAAAGTGAATTTGAAGTGTTTTGCATTTTAAAATATATGTAGTTAACTCTGCTTCAGACTTCCAGATTTTACTGGAAGAAAACAAACAAGCAAACGGGTACTTGGTTAAAATAACAAGGTGAATAAATGAAGAATTACAAGAGCTGACCTGACACAGGAACAAAAAGGCTTTCTCCAGTATCAGAGTGGACAGGCCATTGAAGACCAAGCTTGTTAGGTGGCATCTAGGTCACTTGGATGAGACCAAGAGAAGAAGACATCACATGAGAGGCATTAAATCTCTGTCTATGCCATTGGACAAGTTTCATTGACCTGCTCACAGAAGTACATTGAAACACAGCCTACCTTACCTATGTTTTCCCAGAGATTGATGAGAAAATGATGGAGGTGGGGTGCAAGGGGCATGGACATGTAGAAATGTAAATAATCAACAGAATATATACACTCCAGTGTTTATATAATAGCTGCTTTCATACACATAACAGAAATCTTGTAGATTTTGTATGTGTCTTGCTAATTTAAATAATCATTTCAGGGAGACAAGGATGAGGTAGAAAGAACACAGGCGTGAAAGTGAGAAATTCTGGGGTATAACCCAAGCTCAGGCATTAGTTAGCAGTGGGCTAACTTTGAAGCAGTCACTTACCATCACTAAGTCTCTATACACAGAAAAGGTGTGTAATCGATCACTCTACAATGCCTTTCTGACCTCCATTTCAAGTTGATCCTTACTTTCCCTTAATAATCTCTATCAGGAAGTTTATAGTTTTTGAACAAATACAACTGGACAAATTTGCTTTGTCAGAAGCCTGAAGGAAATCCTTTAATGGTGATAGTGCTTAAAATAGTTACTATATATTATTTTGGTTGGCATACACAAATTTCAAGATTTATGATGCAAAAGTCTGAAAACACTTGGATAAAAACTTCTTTGAAAATTTTTAAATGTTACATGAAGATATTGTATAGTTACTGAGGCCATTTAACCACTATTTCTAACTATCCTGTTACTCAACCATACCATCCATTCATGCTAGTGATGAATGAAATGGTTTCTGGCCTCGTTGTTGGTATCCGTCATTTTATACAAAACGTGGCATTTTCACTGAGCAGTATATTCTGACAAGTACTTGTAAAAGGAACTCAATAGCTCTTTACATTTTATTTTAATTTGGTTTAATAAGTCTGGCGATTTGAATTTCAGAATCCAACCCTAACTTTCCTCAGAAATATTTATTCATCTGGAAAAAAAATGTACCATGCTCCAAAACACAATTAAACTGGAAACAGATGATACTCATCCTCTCAGGGGCAGTTAGCATAAGCTAAATATATTCACAACACAACTGACCATTTATAAACATAGCTACCGTCACAACCAAAGAGCTGTGTCAGGCAGCCCATTTGTTGGTGTGAAGTGAAAAGTCATGAATCCTGCTAAGGTGGAGGCCATGTCTGAATACTGTACAATCAACGCTGCTCTAATTTCCACAAATATTTAACAAAAATATTTTAAAGCATCCCATTGTCTTGTTTTGACTTTTAGGCTCAGTATTTAAGAGGATTAATCTAGTTCTCTCCACGTCAGTAAAGGTAGATGGTGAGGAGGGAGGGAGCAGATTTCACAGGATTCCAGCTTCCCTTTCAGGACTGTTGCTACTGCTCCCGTTACTCATAGCACAACCTCACTGGGGCTAGACGCTCTCCTGAGCTTCCTTCAGAGGCTATGATTCATGATGTTGCCATGATTCTGTGACATAAGTTGGGAGAAATGGATATCTTTATCATTTCTTTCTCAGAGGTGGACTTCAATTCAAAAAGCATGTTATGACAAAAAAAAAAAAACAATAATAACACAAAGAAACCAACTTGTTTCCAGAGAAGAAAAATTGGCTAAATAAGGGTTAAATAAATGTTTGATTCAGCTAACTTTTGCATCATAAATCGCTCAGTCAATAACATTCACAGAGAACCTATTATGGCAGAGCCTACCTCGTTCAGGCCACCTGCAGTGTCCTACTCGGGAGAAGAGCTGACTGGCTCACAAGTAGAAAAACAAAATTATCCAATAGCCATACTATCAGGGGTGTGTTTATTCATTCATTCAACAAGCATTTATTCAGCATCTACCATGAGGAAGGGGCCAAAACTGGAAATGAATGACATGACTCATCTTTAAGGTGCTCACTCATGGAGGAGATAAACCAGCTAGTCATTTATGACAGACAACAAGTAAACAAATAATCAAACGTGAACAGCTGGCTCAGGAATGTAATGTATAGCATAGGGAATAGAGTCAATAATAACATAATAACTATGGATAGTGACAGGTTGTTACTAGACTTATTGTGGTGATTGCTTTGTAAGGTTGAATCACTATGTCAAACACCTGAAACTAAGATAATATTGTATGTCAACTATAATTAAAAGTAAATTTTTAAAAATGTGACTAGAATTATGGACTCATATAAACATGGATAAGCAATTTGAGCAATACGCCCGCAGACACTGGCCCTGTCCCCCGTCTGGCTCCCTCTGTCATCGCCCACCAGCTGTCAGATCTCATCCAGTTTATTTACCCTCCATTCAGCATCGCCCCTGACCCTGCCGTCCTCTGTCACCCACTCAGGCCCTTCCTCCCACCTCATTTTATCTTTCATCGATTTACTCATTATCAGTAATTCAGACAATATGTGAGGACCTGAATGTGCCAGGCTCTGTGCTAGACACAAGGAGCGTCTGGCGAATTAGACCAGCAGAGCCCTTGCTTCATGGAGCATCCAGTCTAGAGGGAAAAGTGGATAGAGCACAGTAAACGTATGAATCCATATAACAAGTGCACGTTGTGGAAGGGCAGAGAAGCTGCATTGGGATGGAGCCCAGCAGAGAAAGGTCTGCTTCAGAAGAAGGACTCTGAGGAAGTATCTTCTAAGCTGCGAAGTGAAAGATGAGAAGGAGCCAACCTGGCCAAGAATCAGAGAACAGTAGAAGCAGAGGCAGCAGCTCGTGCAAAAGCCAGGAGATGGGAAAGGGTCTGAGCAGCAAGTGCCGAGGAGAGCGGCACAGATGAGCCGACTGCGGGGGGCAGGGCCCAGAGGGGCTTCGGATTTTATTCTAAGTGCAACCTATTCTCCTATTACTCCTTTTAAAAAACAAACAAACAGAAACAAAAACAAAACCCATATCAAGGAAAACGAACCTAAGAAAAAAAAAAGAAGGAAAATATTTTAACAAAAATTTCAGGTCTATTTAATGCGAAGGGGGTGACAAAGTGCAGTATACTTGCAACGCTGGAAATCTGTCGGGGGTGCAATTCAAATGACAAGCCAGGAAGCCTCATACAGCAACTGTCCTATGAATCCTTAACAGAAATGAATTAAGAAATGGACAATCTCTCCAAGATCTTATGGGATGGAAATTATGATCCTCTTTTTATACACAAGGAAAGTGAAGCTCAGAGGGGTCTCACAGCTACTCAAGTGGAAGACCAGGATTAATGTCCGAGCTTGCCTGACTCTAAAACTTAGTTCTAAGCATTATGCTACACTCCCCCCAAATTCCATCAATTTAATAAAATACCATCTTGTTTGATCAACATTATCGAAGCCTCCTGGACCACAGAGACTCCATAAAAATTAAAACTTTAAAACATATAAATATTGAAAAATATTTATATATTTTTGGATGAGACTTTTTCAAATTTTCTGCCCTTTGTATACTGATACCCACATTAACTATTATGAACATCAGTAATTCTGTAAGGCTGACCCCAGGCTGCCCTGTTTGCTCCTACATGAAATGGATCCAGGCTCAGAACACTGTGTAAATTTTTTTTTTTTTAATTTTCTGTGTTTTTATTCTATTCCTGTTTTTTTATTCACTTTCAGGACTTTGTTTCCTACAATTTTCAGTGCAGTTGCCTCTTGAAATTTTCCCTTGAACATTAGCATGCTAGTTATTTACTTGGGATTAAGAAACAGTTTAGTGTTAGCATTCTTAGTAAAAGAAGAATAAAGAGAAGCCAACCAAGGAAAATTAAATGCAAAGACACAGCACTGTGGGAAATGGGTCTTGGGGGACTGACATGAAAGGGCAGTATCCAGGGTGTCCTCAGAGGAGAGCAGGCGATACGCTGGAATGGCCAGTGGATGTAGGAGACGGTCATCAGCCAGAGGTCCTTCCACTGGCAGGGGAGGACGCAGGACACGCTCTTTTATGAGAATGGCACTGACTGTGGTGGCTGGGTTGTCAAACCATTCTGCAAAATTTTATTTAATCCATTATATACGTGAAATGTTTTCTTCCTGATTCTATGAGAAAGTGAAATAGGAGCAAGAGATCCATGTCGAAATTGTAAAGCCCTAGTCCCTGAGGGAAAGAGGAGGAGAGGAAAAGAGGAGGAGAAGGGAAGGAGAGGAAGAGAGAGGAAGGAAGAGAGATGGAGGAAGGAAGGGAGAGGAAGGAGGAGGAGGAGGAAAAGGAAGAAGGGAGGAAAAAAGAGGAAGGAAAGGAAGGAAGGAAGGAAGGAAGAGAAAGGAAAGGAGGGAGGAGAAAGAAGGAGGGAGGGAGAGAGGGAGGGAGAAAAGCAAAAGAGGTGCTTCTCTCGGGGTGGGGGTGGTTTGTGGTGTCAGCTTATAACAGTTAGAGGCTCCTTTCCAAAATATACAAATTATGAATACTAAATTAAACATAAATGTAAGTACTTTTTAGATTGAGAAAAGAATTTCTAGAAATTAAAATTTTAAATATTGAGAAATTATAACATTTTATTAATTACCAGATACATATACACATGGAAGTGACTGTAAATCACATAAATTTATTAAACCCAAACACAATGTATCTCCAATTCAGCTCCCCCTTGGACTGATCCCCAAAATGCCTCTGGCCACTCCACCGCCTCACCCCGGGGTATGAGAGTAAGTGCGGTCACAGTGGAAAGAGACAGTACTCTTAACCATTTGTAGTCAAAAGCTCTTTCTTTTGAAAATGTTACAAAAATGTAGGGTCACGTGGACCCAACACCAGAGTGCCTTAAGCTTCCGAGTTTAAGGTGGATCTGGCTCTGTGCTCTCCTTCCTCCAAGTCTGCCCTGTCCCTGTGATGGAAGGGTCCTCCTCCTCCCTCATCACCCCAAATGAGCAAAAGAGGGTCCAGGTTCCCAGTTCCGTAAGTCAAGAGAACTCGGGACCCCTAATCCAGCCCCACTGAAATGTGCCGCCTCCCACGGGGACCACCAGAAGCTGTGCAGCAGAAGGCCTGAGCACATCATTCTCGCCAGAGTTTCACGGCCTTGGCCCTACAATCTTTCCCCAAGAGAGTCGTCAGAACAGCCGCGTCCAAATAATCCTTCATCAGCACCAGCGTGTGTGTGTTGGGGGTGGGGGTGAATGTGTCCCTCTCAAGCCAGGACATCCAGTACCTTGGCCATGACTTAGACGTTTTCTAGCCCAGGGAAGGGGTGACATTGCTGATCTGTCAGCCCTTATTTGTTTCTACCGCAATGCTTATACAACTCCTTTTTTGGAGAGATTGCCAGTGACTTTGCCTTCTGAACTAGAAGCTTCTTATCTGTATCACATAATCAGGAGGAGAAGGCTGTGTCCCCAGCACTATCATTTTTGGCTTCGCTGAGCCTGAGGCCAGCCTGGCCCGTTCCACTGACAGAATTCTTTATGGGCCTCAGGGTCCGCTGGCCTATGGCAGATTAAGTACCAATTATCTTTATTCCGAGGGTCAGTGAACAAGTGAACGTCCACTCCCAGGAAAAGACCATTTGCTGCCAAATGGCGATGTGGACTTCACGTGAGAACCTGGTTGATAACCTGGAGCAGTTCACTTATCTGGTCTGGGTAAGAAATCGAGATCCTCCGGGGCCTGGGGCCGGGCCTCTGTTCCAAGGCCGGCCAGGCCCTGTCGGCAGCCCCCAAGCCACCCTGCACTGAGCAGTGTGCACCCGAAGTCAGAAACTTTACCTGAAAATTACCAAGGAACCGGAATGTGGCAGCAGAAAGAAATCTGGACTGAGGACTCAAGTGAAACACATACTTGACTTTATGTCCCGAACTGTGAAATAGTTAGAGACATTATTTAGCGAGAAATATGAACATCTGTGACTTAATCTTGTAACAGATGCCTTGAGTGACCATCAATGACCTTTTTTTCCTAATTCTTTTTTATTTTTTTGCTGTCTTTTTCTTTTCTTTTTGTTTTTTAGTACGCTAACTACTCACTCATGGGTACAGGCATGTCCCAGTCACCATGCAGAGCTCATTACATACAATATCTTTTTTTACTTCCCATAACAGTTCTAAAAAGGAGAAACTGTTGTTCTTATTTTACATATGAGGGAACAGAGGCTGAGAGAAAGGACATCTGCGTTAATGGGGTGTGACACACATCTGTCTCACTGAGAGCTCAGGCCTATCCCCTGAGAAACACTTGGCATCTTTCTCGATAAACAGATGGTCATCATAGGGTCCTCGCTGTACACTATCGTTTGAGAAGAGATTTTTCTGGAACTCTTGCCTTTGGCACCCTGCATCACATCCTGCTTGCCGCTAGAGTCTTAGCTCTATGGCCACAGTTCCCAACCTTTTTGGCACCAGGGACTGGTGCTCCTATGAGAATCTAATGCCTGATGATCTGAGGTGGAGCTGAGGCGGTGATGCTAGTGCTGGGGAGCGGCTGCAAATACATACAAAGCTTCGCTTGCTCACCTGTCACTCATCTCCTGCTGTGTGGCCTGTTCCTAACAAGTCATGGACCTGGGGGCTGGCAACCCCTACCATATGATATATGCATGATATAGCAATCGAAGTAGCCGAAACCAAACCATCCTTTATCAGCACCAGTGTTAAGTGTGGGCTGGGGTGAGTATGGCCCTCTGCAGCCAGGACGTCAAATGCGTTGGTGGTTACTCTGACTTTTTATAGTAAAAAGGAAGCGTGCAGGGCAGGCAAGGGGGAGTACCGACTCCTCTAGGGCTCGCAGTGCTCTCTCACTGCTGCCCCTGGGCATCTTCTAACTTTCTGCTTCCAGGCTTTTGCAGTGCGGCAGGGACCTACAGTCTGCAGATGTGGCCAGGAAGCAGAGGAGAAAAGCCACAGGATGGTCCTCGGCCAGTGGGGAACAGGAGCTGACTGCCGAAATGCCCCACCACCCTCCAGACACAACTGGAGACATACTATAGTTACCACATCTCCATTTGCTCACTCAAATCCCTGCCTCAAAAGTTGCTTCTGGGGAGAAACCAAACTGAGACAATCCGTTTAATTCCATTTGCCTGTTAGCAGACCTTCTGCTTCAGTGTACATGTGTTTTATATGACTGTCAAGCGTCTCAAATGGATTCTCTTCCCAGTTTTTTTTTTTCATTAAGCAGTTATTTCCCTTAACCGCAGGTAAAGAAAAAGATGCCTCGAGGGGGCGGGGGGCGGGGGGCGGGCTATAAATCTCTCTCTCTTCCTTTGCTCAGAGTCCCGAAGCCCAGTCTGAAAGCCTGCAGTAACAGGAGAGCTCATCGGAGCTGCTGGCACTAACGCTGCTTTCCTTTGTGAAGGAGGAAGCAGACCCTGAGCACACTCTAATAAAACAGAACTTAAGTGATGATAATCTAACAAGTTAATCACATAGAGAATATTATTTTGCTATCAGATGTTTAAGCATAAATCAGGGGCGGTTCATATAAATGGCTCAAGGTTTATCAATTTTACACAAAAGACTCTAGAAATTTTTCCCTTGGCATTATTAATTTTCTATTACCTAGCAATAACATCAATAGTAAGTTTATTTTCTGCAACACACACACACACACACACACACCCCCTTTGACCCTCATACCCACTAAAAAGCAAAGATTCTGGATTTCCTTCCACTCTAAGTGGAGAGCCTCTTGCTTATACCTGCCCTGATCCAGGATCACTGTTGCAGGCTGACTAATGCCCCTTGAATATATTCATGCCTTAATTGCCAGAACCTGTCAATGTTACCTTATGTGGCAAAAGAGACATTGCCAATATGATTAGAGGATCTTGAGATAGAGAAATTATCCTGGATTATCCAGATGGGCCCAATGTAATCACAAGGGAGGTAGGAGAGTTAGAGTCGAGGGGCCAGGAGCCGAGGCATGCGGGCCGCCTCTCAAAGCTGGAAACGGGAAGGAAACGGATTCTCCCCTCAGATCCTCCAGAAGGAACCAGCCCTGCTGACACTTTGACTTTGGCCCACTGAAACTGACATTAGACACTTGACCTCTAGAATTATAAGAGAATAGATATGTGTTATTTTAAGTCTCTCAGTTTATGGTATTTTGTTACATCAGCCACAGGAAACTGATACAACCGCCTTCTCATCCTGCTATGGCTTTTCTAAGCTGACCTCTCCAGCACCCACCTTTGCACCCCTCCCTCAACCTACACATTACATCCATGTGAGGGATTTGGGAGTAATTTCCTCATCGATCTTGAATGATATGTCCTGGGTGTTGGAGTCCTCGAGGCACCAGAAACTCTGTACCATGAGGACAAGAAATGATTACCTGCATGGGGTAGAATGTGCAGAAATTATCAGTTTCGAATAGTAGCAGGAGCTACAGAAAAGGATTTAGGAGCGGTCAGCGTATAGGTCAAACCATAGCTAGATCACATAAATGTATAATAGTGACCTTGATAAAAATAGGAAGTAGATCAAGGGGATTTAGTTTACAAATCCTCTCTGAGAGGCCTATCAGAGAGCCGCAGAAAGTTAAAAATGGAAAATGTGATCTAGAGTATAATTTTAAAAAGTTTTTCTTGAACCGAAATACAATCTCAGTTAGATAATGAAGAGGACTATGTCTCATTCAGAGAAAAGTCTCAAAGAAAGCTCTTGAGTTCTACATTAGGCACAAGGATACAAAAGTCATCATAGTTCCTACCTTTAAGTAGATGACAGGTCATTTCATTATAACGTAATGCGTGGTATGGTGTAGTCTGGGGGCATGGTGAATGGGACAGTTAGTCTCATGTAAGGGTGGAAGAACAACTTTCTGGGGAAAGTAATAACTAACATGAGTTTCGAGAGATGAGCAGGAGAGAGAGAAAAAGGGGGGCATTCAAGGTAGAGGAAATAGCACGAAGTCATGGGGGTCGGGGTTAAAGGAATTTGCATGAATGATTAAGCATGGTAAAAAGACCGAGGAGCAGAAACAGAGCTCTGGAGAGGAGTAAGAGTTAAAGAGAAGGCAAGCGCAAAGGTGTCTATGAACTAGTTGGAAAAGAAAAAGAGGAGCTGGAGGGAAGTCTAGAGAGATGGCGTCATGGGACCGAGGACGGCAGAGAGCTTTGGGAGGGAAGGAGCTGAGAAAGATAAGTACCAAAGGGACGAGAGAAAGCCGTGAGTGAATTTTCTCAGAGCAGTTTTATTAGATTACAAAAGTAAAAAAACAGATTGCAAAGGGCTGAGAAGTACATGGAAGTTGGAGGCAGCGTGTTGAGACTGCACTTTCAAGCATCTTAGTTGAGAAGGGAATGAGAACCATGCCTACTTGTCAAGTTTTTAATCTCTGGAGACAAAAATAGACTTTACAAGCTGCCACTAAAAAGAAAGATAAGATTTAAATAAAAAATGAGAAGATAAGAATCAACTTGGACCATCCTCCTCAGACTTAGGGAAAGCTAAAGTAAGTAGAAGAATCACTACAAGAACAGTGGGACAAGCTGGCTGGGAAGAAGAAAAACATTTTAAATGTAAGAGACTATATATATATATATATATATATATATATACACTTGCCAAAGACATCTCAAATTAAAGATCCCAAGAAGATTAAAGGAGATCTGGAAGCAGATGAACTAGAGAAATAAATGGGAATAGTTAAAGAAGCTTAAGACAAAGGAGTGAGTTCTACATCGAAGAGGTAAAATTAATAATAATTATTAGACAAAATGTTGTGCAAACTACAAGGTAAAAAATAGACATAGGTAAAGAGTTGTAGATAACCAAGATATAATGATGACACAGGAGACTGAGTAATATCCCCAAAACTCAGTTTCCAGTCACCCCCAGATTTAGCAAATATTCCCTGAGCACTGACCCAGGGGAATAGGATTACATTTACATAATAATAAACCTTAATAGTAACAAACACAAAAATTAAAATTGAGTTTAAGGACGACATTAAGATGTTCTTTTCATGAAACCAAGCAGCCAGATAAGATGTTGATATATCTAGTATAAAACTAAGGAATTAAAGTCCACGATAGTAACCAAGTGATTAGAATGGTAAAGGAAGGTAAAGAACAAGAAAGGAATGGTGGGTGCTGTCAAAAGCTGTTGAAAAGCCCAGGAGGATGAGAACTGAGAACCGATTTTCAGAGGTAGCAGCATGGAGGTCACCGGTGACCCTAACAGGAGGTTGTGGTGGGGTAGTAGAGAAGGAATTCTGAGTGGAGCAGGTTCAGAGAAAAAGGGAGGTGGGGACGTGAAGAAGACGTCTGGACACCACTTTTGCCATAAAGAGGAATAGAGAAATTAGCCCATAGCTTGTAGAATCATGAGACTCTTTCTCCCAAAGATGGAAGATATTATACTGTGTTTATAAGACAATGGGAATGATCCAGGGAAGAGGGGGAAGTTGATGAAGCAAGAGTAATTAGGAGTCAATTGCAGGAGCCCAGTCTTGAGGGAGAAAAAACATGAGATGCAGCGTCCATCAGAAAGCTAGTTTTAATTAGGAGCAGGGCCAGTTTTTCTCAGCTAACAACAGGGAAAGAAGAGCACATAGGTCCAGAGGCAGGTAAATGACTAGATTTTGCAACTGGAATCTATGGATGTTCTTTCCCGATTGCTTGCCTCATCTCAGAGAGGGAAGCAAGATCATCAGTTGAGAGTGCAGAGAGGGCTGTTTTGAAGTTTGAGAGAGGGGGAGGGGTAAAAACATCTAGGAGAGTGAGAAGTGAAATCATTAGGGCAACTAGTAGGATTCTCAGGTGGCACTTTCTTTTGAGGGTTGCAGTCAGGATTTTCAGTAAGCCCACTCAGCACGGTCACATGCTTTTCTCCAGCCATAGCCAGTCTCTCTTAGGTTTAATCAGGGTTGGGGTTTGTCAGATGAAATAAGTGAAGGCATAAAAGGTATATGCAAAGTAAGGATTACCAGAATGGATGATGGAGGGGAGTGAGAAAATGATGGGAGTGAGGAATAGCTGAAAGGTGGTAAAGTCCGCTGCTCAGAGGTCCTAGTGGGCACATACATGGCAGTGGGGTTTTAGGGGGGTAATTTAGAGATATAGAAATGCTAGAAACAGACTATGCAAGGTATGTCGTTACCAATAAGGACAAGGTCTTGAGGTCTTAGCCATGCCGGGGCATTAGAATTGCTTGGGGACCGAAACGAACAAAGCAAAGTGAAACAAAACGATTCCTAGATCTTTCTCAAAATGAATTGAATCAAAATCTCTGGGGTGAGGCCTAGATATTAGCACGCTTTTATCTGCATCATTGTCGACCAGTTAGTTCCCTGGGAGATTCTACTGTGCAGCCAAAGTTGAGAACCACTAGTTTAGGGTAGGTTCGAAAACCTACCATAATACAGTATTTATGACTCAGATTAGCATACGGTCGGTCAGCTAAAACTCCACGACTCTTCCATACACACTGCTGCAGAACCTTGTCTCTATTTACACAGTCCTTGCATGCTGCCTGGGAAACTGAATTTTTAATCTAAATTTAGACATTTTAATTTTTCCCTCTTCATTCCATCTTATTGACTCAGAGTTTAGCTTATTGAGATAATTTTAAATTTTTATCATATTAGCTACATTGTCCAATATCCATGATTAATAAGGCTTCTATGTCTTTCTCTAAATTATTAAACTATTAAAAGAACAGAACCAAGGAGCATTCTATGACTTTCTAACAGAGACACATATCCAGGGAGCCAGTACTCTCTGAGTCACACCTTTGTAAATGGCCAAGAATTCGTTCATTTTTACTCATCCCACAAATATTTAATGATTGCCTACTGTAAGCTATGTCCTGTATTAGTTCATGGGGATGCAAATGTGATCTGGAAGGCATGGTCCCCACCCTCGTGTAGCTTATATTCTTGTGAGGAGACGAATAATCAATATGTAAATAAATGAATCAGCAAAACAACTAGATATGTGGTGTGATAAAGGAAAGCAAACAGAACACTGTGACAGAGAACTTGGGAAAGATAACAGGATGTGTTCCCTCCGGCCACGCATTAGCCCCAGGTTCGCCGTTCTCCAAAAGGACATTACAAAAGACATAAAAACGATGTTTCTGAAATCCATCGACCTGAGTCTCACGTATCTTCCTGCTCTAAGCATGATATGGCCCAACTTGTCATTTATGAATCCCTACTGCTTCTCTGTAACTCTTTCTAAAATGCCCATAAACCTCTGCTTAATAATTCATCCTAAGTTTATTAAACTCAATGAGCAGTTGTATCAAGAATCCATCATTTTCCTGTTTGAACATCAGAACACTTGGCCCATCAGACTTTAAGCAGTATTCACAAATTAGTATTATTTATACATTCGACTATATTTATATTTATATAAATAATACAAAATAAAGTTATTTTGCATAATGAATATATAAATAATACAAATAAAACATATATGTGTTTGAAGACTCATATTAAATACTTTATGTGTGATACTGCTTTTAACCTTTATAATGTTCTTCTGAGGTATATACTCCTCACCTCACTTAAGAGCTGAGGGAGCTGCAGCTCAGAGGGGCCGAACTCTCCCGTGATTGCGTGGTGTTTCAATGAAGTCATGGAGGTTGGAACTCAGACAGTTGACTCAGAGCCAGGACTCTTAACAGTGATGTTCCACAGCTTGCCATAACTTTCAGGTTACACGTATGTGGATAGTATTGTGAAGAAAAGATCAAAATTATAGCATCAGGATGCAGGCAAACTTCATGATCAAACTCAGTCTTGTCATTTCTAACCATATCTTAGGAATGCTGAACAAGCCAAGAAATAATGGTAAAAAAAAAATTGCAAGTGACAATAAAAACACACAGCAAGAAATAGTATCCCTGAAAATGTCTTAGTAATGACAATGACCTACGGTGTATCCTCAATCCTGAAGCGAGCAGAGGCACATGTGATTGCTGCCAATGTCTATCGGGCCCTGCTGAGGGGTGGGCCACCCTCACTTTACGACTGAAAGTCAAATAATTAACTCTTGCCTTGTACTTATTTATTCTACGGATGAAGTGAGAGATGCCATCACTAAACACCTTGTTAAACCTGGTATCTATCAGTGCTTGGGTCTGACTGGGATTCTCGCACAGAGGAAGAAAGCACATTTTCACTGTTAGAAAAAGCAAGCTTTATCCCTGTACCCTGATGCCAGAAGAAAATTCTTCTGCTATAATTGAGTGCCAGGTCATTGACTGGCTGACAATAAATGTTCCATGAATTAATGAAGTGAGGAAACGGGAGTGCAGCGATAGTGTGAATGAGTGTAAGTGAGTGGAGGTCTTCCCCCACAGTTTTGGTGACAATAGACAGAATTTTACTTTGATTCAATTTTCTATTTTTCAATGTTAGAGAAACTCAGGGATCCGGACTAATTGAAAGGAAAGCACATTTTAATTAAGGAGATGTCTGAAATGCAGACTAGTTTTAATGAAGCACGCCTTTGTAAATCACGCAGAAACTAATTGCACATGAACCAGGGGCAAGCATTACTAAATAGGTTTTCTCTCTAAACCCTTTCGATGATTTAGATAATGATTGTTTTTAATTAATTCTTTTTCCTTTATTTGCAAATAGGAGTTTCTAAAACGCTTAAAGTAGCTTAACTTTTCTCTTTATCACCATTCTGGTTGACAGAAAAATTTGTTCAGCAAATCCCTTCTTCTTAATAAAAAAATGAACTTCTGCTCAGCCTTGTCTAAACAGTTACAAATTCTGATTTAATTAACGAGATTTTGTAATAATTAAATTCAGTGTATTTAACATCTAACATAATAGTTATGTAGCATTAACAAACCTGACAGAGAGAAACCAACATTATGAAACATCTACCATTTTCAAGGTATGTTCCATTCGATGTCATTTGATCCTCACAATTCAAGAAGACAGTTACTATTATCACCATTTTGCTGATGTACAAACTGAGCTTCAGAGAAGTGAAATAATGCCATTAAGATCAGATAGCTAATAAGCGACAGTAGTCTAACTGATCTCGGTTAGTCTTACTCTAAAGCCCATTGGTGCTTTCCTCAATACGCGGTGTAAAAAAAAAAAAAAAAAGATCTGATTCTCTGGGAGGTGACTCAGTGCATAAGAGGAGAATTTAGGAAAGTGGCAGTCAGCATGCACTAATAGCCACTTTTTTTAATCACTTAATATCCTATTCAAGGTTGTACTTGTGCACTTTGAACATTTATCCACACCTTGAACCCAGCAGATTTTGTTCCATTTGAAATTTTGAGAGGAAGTGTACCTAGAAAAGTATTCTGGACTCAGCATATTGAAATGAATCTCAAATACTTTTAGAAAACTAATTATCAAGGCAGAGATCCAGGGAAAATTGGTTGCCTTGGGTAGCAATAGGAAGGAACTGAGTTAGACATCAAAGAGAACTTTCTGACAATTAGACAAGAAAAACACTGAAATGAACCAAGAAAATTTAGTGGCATGCTTGGACGAAGATATATAACAATCAGTAATCCATCATCCATCAGAGGAAATGTGTATGGAAAAGAAAGGATGGTCCATTTCCAGTGATCCCAACATGTCCCTGTCAAATGTTGACATAGTTCAAATTCAACTTGTTCTGTGTTCTTTTATGTGGTGATCAGTCAGGTGTGGCCACAAGAGGAGACTTAGGAAAAGTTCAGGAAAACAAGTGTATTTTAGTCACAGGCCCCAGAAACAGGAGGCACGCCACACAGGGCCACATGGGAAAGCCTAAGCCTAGCTAAGGTCAGGAGGCAGAAAGCGGAGTGAGGGGAGGGGCTAGGCCGGAGCCTTCACTGGGGTTTCCACCGGAAAGGCAAGGCCAGGAGGAGTAAACAGCTTAAGATGAGTTAGTTGGAATAATTCCTGCCAGCTGGGCTTTGGACTATGGCGTGGTCTCTAGCTGCCCAGTAAGAGTCCTGGGATGATTTAGGGCTGGTGGGTGTGTGTGGGGGGCGGGAGCAGGAGGGAGGGTTGCCTTGGTGTGAATGGGCTAGAGAGAGGAGTGGTGGCTCTGGGTCAGTTAGTTTTCTTATCAAAGGTGTGCTCCCCCTTGACCCCTCTGATACCTCTAAGAAATGGCTAGCCTGGGAGGGGCAATCTCTTCCCAGCCAGAAAGATTTTCAAAGATGTCAGAACTTCATAATATACAAAAAAAAAAAAAAAAAAAATTAAAAATATAAACCATCCACAAATATACTAAAAAGCACTAGATATTTGAATCTGGATAGAGCCTCAGCGTTTGTTTAGCCTTCAGTGTGACAGCCTTTTTCTCTCACTGAGCTTGTGCAAACAGCAGTAGGCATAGCTGGTTTGGGGAAACTCAAAGGATAAACATAACACAATGAACATAGCTCTGAAGCCAACAGACAATCCAAACCTCAAATGAGACAAGCTCTAGGTTTGGACAGAAGATATTATAAAGCATCAAAACACATTAGATTAACACAGAACCTAACTGGTCAGCCACCGAGTGGAAAGCACAGAACAAAGCTGATGTCTTTAAGTTGAAAGTAAATCACACAAAACGGCCAAATCTACCATTGCTACAGAGAACACATTTGGATGGATCCAGAGGCTTCTGAACAGAACCCACCACCAAAACCATGAAATATTTTAAGATGAAGTTAAGGATGTTTACAAATGTTTTTGAAGAAGATGGGAAATAGCAAATTTTCATCAAAAATAAGGCCAATACATTTAAGATTTTAATCTGGTCTGAAATAAATATAATGGAGAAATTTCATTGGATAACTCCTTCTGCAGTCTAAGTTATATTTTAAACCTCAAAAGTAATCTATGCTTTCTTTTATCAGAAATCTAATATATCATTCATTCATTCATTCATTCATTCACTATCTATATAAACTAAGTTGATGATTATTCTGATGTATAACAAATTTACGAATCAGATTGCAAAAATAACATCTGTGCATCCTTCCAACTAATAAGACAAACAAGAGTTCACATCAGGCATTTTGTGGTGCACTTGTCAAATGTATGCACCTGCAAAGATGTTTACGACAGGGCAGAAATGACAGGTTGACATTGGGTGTTGACCGAAAACATCATCTCAGCCTTAAGTACAGCAATTTCTGAAGTAAATCTTTGTTTGATGTCAATTCTTTTATAGTCATTACTTTATCACCAGCACAGGACAAATGGTTTCAAGTTAGAAGAAGATATACTTCTTTTTGTGTAAGAAAACCCAAAACAGGAAGTGATAAGTTGCTATTTATTCTCTTTTTCTTTTATCCCTCAAACATCTCTAGTCACAAGTACAAAGAGGGAATTTAGTTAGCCATCACCTGAATGAGTCATCATTTGGATATAGCTGCACTCACAACACACACTTAATGGTGGTAGAATTCCGATTGGAGTCATTTTCAAAATGAAACCTACGTTTGACACCAAGCAAATGTGTTACAAAAAGGGGAGCAAAAAGGAGAGACCCCAAGTCCCGCTCCACATTATTCCTTCTGAACACTGTGCATAGCTTACCTAACGAGTAGAGAAGGGCCACTCTCAGCACCAGGACGCGTGTTCTGAGTCTCAGCGGGGGAAGCGCACAAGCTGGAGTAGAGAGGCTCACACGCCCAGGCAGAAGTCTTAACCCACCTGCTGCTGGCCTCTTGCTGAACAAAGAATTTCACTGACGAGTTGTCAACATCAATCCTGAGGCTAAAAACCTTACCAAGCTATGGCGATTTTTCATTTCAACCATTCTCAAACATTTATGTATTACATACTCTTGCCTGTAAGGACCTCACAGTCCAATATGGAAGGCAGAGTTCAAACAATGACAGTGTGAAAAACGCTATTAGTGGTGTGATCAACACACTATAAAAACACAGGGGACAGACAACTTTCCCCTAGGATGCTGGAGAATAATAAGAAAAATGCGACCTAACAATTACGGAGAACCGACTTTGGGTCAGGTGTGATTTTAATGTTTTATCTAACTTAATCCTTACAATTCAATGAGATAGAAAATAATAAAGCACGATATTCATTAAAGGTTACCATGTGCGGGCCATTGTTTTAGGGCTTTTTCTTTAATGAACTCATTTAATCCTCAGAATAAATCTACACAGATCTTATCACCTCCATTTTACGGATGGAGAAAATGAGGCACTGAGAGGTTTATTGACTTTCTCAAGGTCATAAAGCTAGGAGGTTGTCAAGGCAGCACTTGAAACCAGGCAATCTGCTTTTGATGACTACATGTTTAAGGGCTGTAATATACAGCCTCGCTCTCTTGCCATCCCATATTTACAAGTGCAGAAACTAAGGCCCAGCTGATGAGAGGTTGGACTAGATACAAGTGCAAGTGCTCTGACCGCAGAGCCACCCCTCCCAGCACTACCTCATGGGAAGGGGCATTTGAGCTGAAACTTGAAAGATAAGAATGTCACAAGATGGAGCAAAAGCAGAGGGTATTCTCGCAGGTAGGAAAGAGCGTGTGCAGAGAACCGAGCATCGCCAAGCGTTCTGACATTGAGAAATGGTCCGAAACAGTGGAATGAGTAACCTGGTGTTGCTCCACTGGTTCTGTTCTTGAAAGGGCTTGGAAGAGACTCCACGTGGGGAGAAACGAGCACTCAAAGAGAATAGCGTCCTAGCCACCAACCAAGGCTGCCATCCTGGAACTTTACCAACAACCTGTTACTGTCATTTTTTTTTGTACATTCAACTTTCAACATAATCCAAGTGGTGGAAAACGCTCACTTCCTATTTGCAGGAGGTTTTGCAGAGCTGATCATGACTGAAAAGCATCATGTCCTGTTCTTTTTATCAGGAACCTCATTGACAGAGTCATTTACTTTTTATGAAGATAAGTAAATATGGTTATTCTGATTAGAAGCAGAACGGCATCAGCTCATGAACTAGACTCTGAAGACAACATCTAGGGTACGACAGCTGTCCTAGCTAATCCCAGAGCAGGGAGGAAGCTGGAGGTGCATCACACAAGAGGAGACACCAATGCCAGCACATTTGGAGAATCCGACTGAGAAAACTTGTCCTGTCTTAGTCGGCTCTAACAGTGAGTACTAGCTAGTCCCTCCCAGCAGCCTAACACTGATATTGTGATCCATCATATGGAAGGATAGTCATGTTGGGGGTAGAAGGGGGGGTGACAATGTACTGGACATGCAAGGTGACTTCCAGTTGGATCGTTTCCCCTGAGGAGCCCACTACTCACACCCTTTTAGAGAGATTCTTCATCATAGGCTAGTCAGCTTTGTAGCTAATTGGACCACAGACAGGTACATGACCCAAAGGGAGTTCTGACAGGCTGCCCTGTGAGTACCCTGCCCAGTACTAGAGGGTCACGCACCGGGTTTTCTCTGGAAGAGTTTAAATGCAAGACATATGAAGAACAGTAGACAGCAGAGTGGCAGAGATGGGGGAAGACAGAGATACAGTCAGCTAAAGAGCAGGTGCCATGGCCAGTGGGGTAGTGGTGGGAACAACAATGCGGACCACAAGCAGCCTATTTAAAGAGAATCCTAATAAAAGTGATGCACCCAAGCTTTTCTCCTGCCCACTATCCTAAGTTCCAGCCCCTCCTTCTGTCCCCCAAGAGGTGGACTCCATACATTGTGTCACCTGAGGGCCCTTACTCTGTGGCTTCCTGTTTGGCTGAGCCAATTGGAAACTCAGCAGGAAATCAAAGGGTGGAAGGAGAGAGAATTGGGGTATTTCTTCCTTTTTCTCTCCCTGTCTTGCATCATGCTTCCGACAGTTACTTTGTCCCTTTACGAGTGCGCCATCCCCCCTCCCCCCACTGTGGTAGCCCTTTCCAAACCTCCCCTTCTCACCAGGCTCCAGCTTTTACCTGCAGGCCTGAGAGTGATAACAGTTTCTCACTATTGCGTGTCCCCGGATGCTTTAGCGGCCCCTTTGGCTCCCCTGCTCCTGTCCACACCTCTGTAAATGAGCCCTTATTAAATTATCTTTCAAATCCCAGCCTTGAAGCCTTTTCTTTCAGTTGAAGCTGATGTGTGGAAAAACACAAAATAGAGAGAAACCGAGACAAAAATGAATGAAATGATTTGGACTAGCATCTCACTCTGCAGGAAGTCTGCTAAGAGGCCTTTTTACCCTTCCTTTCTCCTCTGTTACAATAAATCTTCTCACCCGAGATCAACTGAGCAGGCCTCTCTGGAGTAATCAATGGGAGAGGTCAAGGAGCCATCTACATGCTTTCCTTTAGTATGATGTTCACTCCACCAGTGATTTTCTATACAAGCATTTACTGAGCCTCTACTATGTGCCAGGCATCATATGAGGCCCTGGGGATCAAGTGACAAACAGAATAGACACAGTCTTTGCCCTCGAGGGCCTTAAAATGGTCGTGGGTGGGAGGAGGCAGAGGTTGAAGTAGGGAATGGAGCAGACAGCAAACAAACAATCATGCAAATAAGCTTATAATTACAAACCATGATAAATCATTCAAACGGAAATTGGAAAAAGCTAAGAGCATAATAGCAACATCAACTTTAGAATATGAACTTTAACAACCGAAGTTGCTATTAGCTAAATTATCCATCTTATGGATGAAGAGATAAATAAAAAGGAAACTAAACCATAAGGACTATGGAAGAGAATATGAGATAAGCATGTTTAAGTAAAAATGCTGGGCTGATATTGTGAAGCCGTGTCACCTCGGAAACAGTGCAACTTCTGCTGTTGAAAACAGACAGTGCTAGGTTTTGATAAGTATGTTATGTGGAAGACACGTTTGAAGATGGCCAAGTAGAGTCCAGACAGTGTCCTCGATGCCTGCTTCTAAAGCTCCCTATCTCATAAGAATCTGTCTCCCAGGATGCAAGAATTTTAGTGTTTGAAAGGTGTGAAATGAGGCCACAGGGTGTGCCAATCACTTTTTTTGATCGGTTGGAAAAAGGCTCATTCCCCTTTTCTGAGAGCACAAAGCCAGAAACACCCTCCAGAACCCTTCCCACCTCACCCACTATTGTCTCCTCTTGGCTTATGCCATCCCCAGGGGTATAAGTCATGCTAGTTAATAGAGTATCAGAATTTCTGGGGGGAAAAAAAGAGGGAGGTCTTCCTCTTACTTTCTTTTATTCCCTAGTGTCTTGAATTACTAGTAGCAAAGCTATCTTCAGTGTGCCTTCTTATAAGGTAATCCATTAGAGACAAAGCACACTGAATTTTGGGAGGTCTTATTTGGGGAACTGAGTGATTAACAAACTTTGATGTTTTTACACAATATTTATTTAATATTCAATGAGTAATTGTTGAGTTTCTATTATGTGTCAGACATTGTGCTAGTCTTGGGTGATATAGTAATGAGATAGACCTACATGGTTCTTGCCCTTAAGGGATTTCTAGTGTAGCCAGAGAGATAAACAAGCAATTGCAATAAATTATAGTAAGTGTTACATGGGATACTTATAAGGCCTTTAATAAAGACTAGAAAAGTCAAAGAAGGCTTTCCAGAGAAAGTTCTCACTTTAAATTAAAGGACAAATAGGAACTGGAGAGAAAGGTGTAATGAGTAAGAGATTGAGATAGTTCTGGGCAAAAAAAAACCAGCTTCATGTGCAAAGGCACTGAGGTTAGTGAGAGGTGTGCAGAAAGGCTGAAAGAAGTTCACTGCAGCTATAGGGAGGATGCAAGAAAAAGAGACAGGAGCTGAGGCGGAAGTTGTAGGATTTGAGCAGATCATTACCAGCCTTGGAAGCCAAGTTAAGGTACTTGGCCTTTTTTAAGGCTGCTAGGAGTCCCTTGAAGAGTTCGAAGCAGGAAAATTCATGATTAGGTTATGTTTTGGCAAGATCATATTGACTGCAGTGTGAACTAAGGACTGGAAGATTGCAAGACTGGAGGCAGGGAAACTATTTAGGAAAGATGTTGCAATAATCTAGATGCGAGATGATGCTGGCCTGGCTAGGGTACTGACCCAACGTACAAAGATATATTAAGCTATCTAGGTGTCTGAGTGGGCAGGACTTAGTGATGGACTGGGTGGATATTGAAGGTGATAAGGAGATTCAAAGATGACCCCATGGCTCTCATATGCCACCCCGGTTGAGTGGTGCTACCAGATTGAAAAAGAACAGTTTTCGTGGATGAGAATGAAAAATCATGAGTAAAATTTTAGGCATGAAGAGTTGGAGGTAATTTCAAGGTATTAGAATGAGGACACTTTGTAACTAGTTGAATAAACCCCTCTGGACACCAAGACAGAGACCCGTTTGGACATGGGGATGGAAAGTCTTTAGCATGCAGATGGGAACTAAAGCCATGGATGCACAGCGATTGTTTAGGGAGAGGGTAGTAAGTAAGATGAGAATAAAGCCTGAGAGAGAAAGCTGAAGAACATTTATGAACCGCCAGAGGAAGAAGAGCCCAGAAAAGAATGGCGAGAGGGTAGGGAAGTGTGCGTGGAGGCCGTCCCACAACCCAAGCACAGTGCAGCCCTTACCCCGCAGACTCGGGGGCCAGGCTGCCTGTGGGTGGACCCTGGCTCCACTAGTAAATGGTGTGACTGTAAGCGACTTACTTAAATTCTCTCGGCCTTAGCTTCTCTCATTTTAAAATAGTGATAATAACTTCCGTAGAACCCACTTCATAGAGTTGTTCTGAGGATTAGGTGACTTAACACGTATAAAGTGCTTAGAACAGGCCCGGCACTTCCCAATGCTTACTGGGTGTTATTAGCATTAACTGTACCTTATCGTGAGCAACTTGTGGAGTTCACTCGGCCCGCCAGGACTAATGTGCTCCAAGTAATGGAAGGTTCATAGAAATGGATTTCTTATTATCTATCCACCTCACATAAACTACTTATATTCATAACTATCCCCAAATAACATTTCTCTTTGAATAGAACTTTTATTTAGCAAAGAGCTTTTGATTCCTTTCATTTTCCCAACAACTCTATGAGCAATCAGATTTGTTTTCTCATCCAAGAGATCAAGAAAATTACTCAAGGGGTACAGAATGTAAGAAGCAGAATCAAGATTTAAATCTCAGTTCACTAATCCTTACAGGTCAGTCTCCTTTCTTCCCCCGCTTTCAAATCCACTTGTAGGTCCCTGTCCAGATAGCACTCCAAAATGCTTCCATTTAGTTCTGAGATGGTTTTCATCTTAACCCTCTGCTA
Organism: Pteropus medius; assembly: GCF_902729225.1. Lineage (NCBI taxonomy): Eukaryota > Metazoa > Chordata > Mammalia > Chiroptera > Pteropodidae > Pteropus > Pteropus medius. Next base: position 20,010,044 of record NW_024354502.1, on the reverse strand, counting down.
CTCTAGCTGTAGGTACCCAGTGCTGTTAGAGGAGCTGTGGGTCAAACAATTTAGGATGGAAATGTTATTACAGCTACAGCACTCTTTCTCAGCCTTCTCATCCATCAGACGGTAAATCTAAGGTCGACCAACACTTGGAAAATGCAAAAGAGATGATCAGACTATGAGTTAGAGAGCACCCCTCCCACCCCCATTATTTCCAGTGAACTTCTGGAAAAAGAATGAAGGCAGTCGAAATAGACTAGGTAGCTGCATTTTGTATTCTTTTGCATTTCAACTTAAGAAAACCAGCTTGTTTGTGTGTGTGTGTGTGTGTGTGTGTGTGTGTTTTCGACTCAATGATTTTTATGCCTCAGATTTAGATAAAAAGTAGAGATGTTATATGTTCAGGACTCTGAAGAAGTAGATAATTTCTTAAAATGTATTTGTGTTTTTGGACACAACATTGAGTCAGAAAGGGTTATTCTGTAGCTGACACTGTGTTCCAACAAGCAGCCAGACCGAGACGTGAGTCATCACCCTGTCAGGCACTTCATCAGAGTTTCTCCATTTGGTTGTCTCTGAGCAGCAAGGGGCTCTGAGCGGCACGTAATTAAAGCCAGAGTAGCTGAAGGGGGAGAGAAGGCTGATCATTAGGGTGTCAAGAAAGAGCCAGGTGGGAATGATGATGGATCGAAAACATGCATTTAGCCTTCCTCTCTCTCCAAATCCCACGAAAATGACCGTAAAAGGATTTTATTATAGACATAAACACACGAGGACAAAGAAAATGTAAAAAGAGACAATAGCAATGAAATTTTGGAGGCTGGAAAGCAGATGGGCAAGCGGCAACTGACTCAACGAGCCTGGAAATGTGAACCCTGAAGTGGTAGCAGGAAAGGCAAGAAGCATAACCGCCAAGTGGCTCGGGAACTGGCAGGTATTTCCAGAAGCAGAAGTTGATATTGGGGTTAAAAGCAAGAGGATTGACTGAAAGTTCTCTTAAGAGACCGTCAGATCCCTAGATATCCTTCCTATGCCGCAAGATAACTGTAGCAGGTGGCACTATCTTCTCTATTCTGCATCCCTCCCTTTGCCACGTGATCTTGTACTCGCTACTGCTAGAAACAGAATGTGAATCTGCACCTCACTGATGCTGCGTTTGGCCAGTGGAATGTGGGCAGCAGCGACAGGAAACAAGTTCTGAACCTGGGCCTTAAGAGACATTGTGTATTTCCTCTTGTCCCTGTTGCAGTTCTGACATGGGTTGAGAAGAACACACCCCCAGGAGCCTGCTGGCCCAAAAGAACAGACCTGACCGGAGCCCACAGCCTGACTCCAAGCACAACCAAGCCCAGCTGACACGAGGTAGAAACAAGTGCCTATCGCTCTGCGGAATATGCCTCCGACGATTTGTTCCACAGCATAGTTGGCCAAGATGGCTATAGGTCTGTGCCAGTGGAATGCTGCTATAATGAAACTAAAGTATGTGACATGGGCTTTGTAACAGGTTGCAGGTGGTTTATATTATTGCAATATACATATATTTTGAGAAGCTAAAAAATGATGAGGAAAATATAGCAGCTGAAAAAACAGTGCCCCGTGTCTTGTAATGGCGAAATGTTTGGTATCATTGTTACCCACTTATACTTAATGAATTCAAAGGCTTGAGCAAGGTGATTACTAGGCAGAATGTTCTCAGGGTTTGACAGAAGCGTCCTCAGCAATCTTAGGCTAAAGCGCATAAGAAGTAGGCAAATATGCAAGAATTTAGAGGGGTCTATGCTCTGTGGACGTGTGGAAGGGGGCACACGTGGACGGAGGGAGGCTGGACTCAGGGCATAAGACTGAGCATCGACCCCGAACTCTCAGCCCTCCGCTGGGGGCTTCAATGATGTTTCCCAGCTCACCTGGAGGCATCTGGATTGGAAAAGGCTCCTGCACCTGCCTCTGGGCATGACCAAAGCTGCCGCTAACTCCTGAAACGCGTTATTCTATCACGTTTGAACATTCCTCCCAGTGCCTGGTACACAGCAAATGTTTCTTGGACAAATAAATGATCTTAAGTCACTTAACCCCCTGACTTCAATTTCCTTGATTTCTTCCAATGTCAAGTTTCCACTATGGATATTTGTTCTCATTCCCAAGCCATAGAGAGGCCTGGGAACTTCTGCGATCTGTTGGTTGAGCATTAGACAGTCTCCCTGGCATCTGGTAGGAGCCAAGCCGTGAGCCCCTCCACACTGAGCCCCTGGTTCCCCCAGCATCAGGGCACTGCAGCCAGGCTTGACTAAACGAGAGAGAGAATAATTTAGTTCATGTCACGTTTAAAGACTTTAGCTCTATTCGAGCTACCAAGGACTTTTTTAAAATCGTTTCCTCAAAAATGAAGAAGTTCTTCAGAGGGCAGTGTTAGATCTTAGATCTGCTTAGCTTCCTCAGAAGGCACCGAGAAGGAGGCAAGTGGCAACTGGCCACTGCACAGGTCTGGGAGAAAGCTCCAAACGGCCGCCCCTCATCATCTTCGGTTCCCAAGGCAACTGCGAGCTCCGACTGCTGTCTATGCAGAGAACACGAATGTAAGTTATGCTGGCCTCCAGCTCTGTAAAACGAAACCACTAAATAGCTCACATCTCCATAGGTTCCTCTCTTATGCTTCATATGCTCACCCCACAGCTGAAATCGACCAGGCTCACCCACGGCCTCTCTTTTGCCAAGCTCCAGCATCTCTCTCAGATTCCAGCATCTCCCCGTCCCTGACCTCATCTTCCACAGACCTTGGCTGGCAGAGCTACACTTCATTTTACCTGCTGGTTTCCCAGGCAAGGCTGCGCAGGCAACACCCACCAGACACACTTCAGCCCTCATTCAGGAGAAACGTTTTTAATGTTGACACCCCTGGGCCCGCTCCCTGCTCATCTCTAACCACAGGTGCAGAGCACACTTGTAATCAGTGGGCTCTCGATGGGGACTCTTCATCAGCTTGGAGAGCACAAGGAGGCTGAAGGCACAGCTCACGCCTCACGAGCCCTGGCTGAGGATTGGACAAAAGGAGGTTTCCCGGGGCTACTTCTTTCCAAGATGCTAAGGGAACAAAGAGATCGCCACCTTGTCGCCATAAGAGACAACCCTTCGTGAGGACTTGCTACCTGCTAGCCGGGCAAACGTGTCTGACGGGACTGGCTGTCAGGAGGCAGCAGCAAGACTTTTTTTTAGAAATCACACCTTCTCTTTCCCAATTTCCCTTCTGTCTCCCTTCTTTCCTCATCCCCACAGATTTCGAGGAGTTCGGGTGATCACACATCCTGAATCTCTCGAATAAGCCTGGATTTCTGTCAGGAACCCCTGTGTGGCAGGCCCAGGACACTGATTTCTCGCTCCGCAGAGGGAAGCTGTCAGGACAATCACACATTTGCATTTGGAGAACGGCAGTGTCTCTTCCAACCTGAGGTAGATGTGGGGTAACGGCTACCTCTCTGCCCCTCACTTCATTTGTCACCAGATGAACAGCCACTGCTGATGGCGACATGGTCCTCCATCTGGGAGTATCCGACTGCTGGCTCTTTTCCCAACTTAAAGAACATCATAGGAAGCACGGGGTTGCCACAGACTCTCTGGAGATTTCATGATAGAAATTAAGGATTAGAATCTTGGCTAATCCAGCCATCTCTGCCAGCTTCTCTCTTGCTTCCAATCTGCAGAGACACTGAGAGTCAGGCAAAAATCTACCTCGTACCAAATAGTTTGTGAAACAAAGATACCGGTGCAGTTATCACTCTGCCCTCTGCAGAGCTGAGGAAATCTTGCTGTTTTGAAATGAAGAATCAGAGACCTCAAGGAGGTCCTGAGTTAAAAACAGCTTAAAAGAACCACCCATGTAGAGAAACAGGGCTTGGCCCAGAGCCGCGTTCATAACAGGCACCAGATAAACGCACTGTCCCACGAGACAGAGGAAGAGTAAGTCGGGTTGTGTGCTAGTTATGAAGGGCTGCGCGGCTTTCAGAGGGCACAGCCATCTTTGTCTTACAGCCGTCTGACTGGATTCCCTTTTGTTTAGACGCCAAAGGTCTAGGAATAATCACACCCGGAGGACCAAGTATTTGTTAAAGACTTGTCTTATGCCTGTATGTCTAACCAAAAACCTTCTCCACCGCCAGTGGATTTAAGTTGTGGCTACTCAGGGCTGTCCATAATCCGACTCCACTGGCCCCTGGCTGCCTGTCTCCCACTCCTCCTCTCCCTCACACTCAGTCCCAGGGAGGGTCAGGCCAAGCAGATGTCCAGTCCATAAAAGGCACATGGCAAAAAGGATGTAAACAAAACCAAATGAAATCTCGGCATGAAACCTTTGGCATTCAGCAAGACAGGAGTCAGCAGAGGCTGGGGGTCCACGGTCTTGGGGTAAAGGGTCGAGAGGCCCCAGGATGGATGACTTGAGAAGGGAAAGCTGAGTGTGGGAAGGGAGAAAACAGGAGAGGTAACCCAGCAGCTATATGGTGGAAAAGCGAAGCTCATCATTTCAACTAAAAGGATTTAAATTTCTTCCTCCTCATCTTCTTAAACACGTTAAATAATAAGGATACTAGGTAATGCTACATCACATAGATTATGTGCCGGGCAGTGTTATAATTTATTTATCTATATAAACTCGTTTAATTCATACAACAAACCTATGAGGTAGGTACTATTATTACCCCATTTGACTGATGAAGAAACTGAGGTACAGATGGGTTGAGTGACTTGTCCAACTTCACACAACTAGTAAGTGATGGGGACAGGTCCAGCTCTAGACTCCACGTTGATCACCAAGCTGTTTTGCCTTTTTCTGTCCACCCTCCATTGCTCAGATTGTGGAAGTGGAATTTTGTTTTGGAGAAGACCAGAGAAAAGGAGAACGAGTCAGTTGACATATGGACTAAAACATAAAAGAAGGGGTAGGAGTTGTTATTAATAGGAAATTGATTCATGCCTTCGCTCACTAAAAATACACTAGAAAACTATCTACTCTAAACTCATCAAGTTGAATACATTAAACATGCACATCTTTTTGTATTTCCATCATACCTCAATAAAGTGGTTTAAAAAAAAAAGAAAGAAAGAAAGAAAAAGAATGAGCTACCTAAACTGACCAGACTGAGAAAATTAACTGTGGCTTTCAGTTCAGTATTGTACATCATAACCACAAGACCCTCGTGTCTATCTGCTTTTAAAATATTTGAGTTTATTGGTCTAGATAACAGCAGGGTTTCATTTTTATTTGTGTAAAACACAGATTTTGTTTGAGTCTTACTTTCACATAATCAACAATATAAAACAATTTTGCTTAAAGAAAGATACAATCTTAAAAAAATTCTTAGTGGACTTTTTGTATGTGTCCTATATTGTTTTCCCATTTGATACTGTGTTCCGATTCTCTAAAATTCTCACGTCTGATAATCACAAATAAAGAGATCATCCACTTTTAGAGCTAAAAAGAAAAAAGAAAAAGAAAAAATATCTACATAACATTTTTGAAAGGAAAACTAAAAATAGAACTACCATATGATCCAGCAATCTCACTTCTGGGTATACCGTCAAAGGAAATGAAATCAGTACCTAGAGGAGATATCTGTGATGCCATATTCACTGCAGCATTATTCATATGAGCCAACATATGGAAATAACCTAAGTGTCCACCAACAGATGAATGGATAAAGAAATTGTGGTCTGTATACACAATGGAATATCATTCAGCCTCAAAAAAGAAAGACATTCTGCTATTTGCAACAACGCGAATGAACCTGGAGGGTATTATGCTAAGTGAAGTAAGACAGACACACGAAGAAAAAAATCACATGATCTCATTTATAGGTGGAATCTTAAAAAGTCAAATACATTGACACAGAGTAGAAGAGTTGTTTCCAGGGGCAGGAGTTGGGGAAATGAGAGGATGTTAGTCAAAGGGTACAAAATAGCAGTTGTATAGAATGAGTAAGTCTAGAGATCTAATGTACAGCATGATGACTATAGTAAATAACACTGTATTGAATACTGGAAATCTGCTAATGGAGCAGATTTCAGGAGCACTAATTACACAACCAAAATGGTAACTATGTGAGGAGATGATATGTTAATTAGCTTGACTATAGTAATTTCACTTTGCATATGTATATCAAATAATCGTATGGTATATCTTAAGTATATACAATTTTTGTTTTTTTAAAAATGGGCCTTGTCTAGAGCAGCCAGAGGTTTTGAGCTGCTGCCGCTGACTGTGCTCCAACCCCTGTTTTCTGAAAACACACTGAGTTTTCCCCCCCTGGGGCCTTCCTAGCCTCCTTTCCCACCCTGCCCTTTCCTGTCCCTCTCCACGTTTTGCCTATCAAAACCTGCCCCTTATCCCAGCTCGTTCAGATGCCACTGGACACAGAGTAGTCACTTTCAGCCTGTTTACACTAGGCTGCATTTTATAGGTGTTTAAAACTCGCCTGACTCTTACCTTTAGAACAAGCAAAGCTTTCTTGAGCACACCTACTGTACAATAAAGAATTTGGCCTTGTCTCTGGTTCACTGGAGGGAGCATCTCAAAGCTTGGCATTTCGCCAGTTATAGAAGTATCTTAGTCCACTCTCAACGGCTCCTCAGACTACACCTGAGTGTATGCTAATTAGGTGGCTCATGGGGATCCCTAGATGGTTTCAGAATGGGGGATGCCCGTGATGGAAAGACCAACCATGCAATTAGAGGACTGAGGTTTGAGTCACACGATATTAACGTGACTTCCAGGGAACAGGGGGAGGTTGGACAGAGTTTAATCCCGTGGCTAATAATTCAATCAGTCATGCCTTCATAACAAAACCCCAATACGAACTTGAAACACCAAAGCTCGACTGAGTTTCCTGGATGGTGATACACATCAATATTTGGGGAAGGTGATGCATCCTGGGGACAAGTAAGCTGTGTTTTGGGGACCCTCCCAGACCTTACCCTGTGCATTTCTTCATTTGGCTGGTCCTGCTTTATATCCTTTGTGATAAAACTGTGATCATTAACACAGCACTTTCTTGAGTCCTGTGAGTCATTCTTGTGAATTATTGAACCTGAGAAGGTAGTGGGAAGCCCTGAATTTGTAGCCAGTGTTCAAAAGTGCAGGCAGCCTGGGAACTTCAGAGCTGGCGGCTATTGTCTGAAATGAGGGGAGTCTTGTGGAGGACTGAGACCTTAACCTGTGAAATCTGACCTAACTCCAGATAGTTAGTGTCAGAATGGACTCTGTACTCACAGGATGAGAAAGACAGACACAGACTCTGGCCTTCATGGGGCTCAGAGTCTAGCCCAGATGGCAGATACTGGCTAAGTAGTTAACGTGGAGAAGTTTTGTTTGAAGCGAATTACAGGGCCTGGCAGGGCCTATAGCAGAAGGAGCCGCTGGCACCTAGGGACATCAGGATTGGGCCTGTCTCGTATTCATTCGTATTCTTCAATAACTAAGATGATGATTTGGCTATCATAGGTGCTCAATACATTATTTCCAATTAAGATCAACGGAATAAAACAACACACTGTTTAGACTAAAACATTTTCTGCCTGAAAAATTCCTAGGTGAGCAATTCTCTCTCACCTGCCCAGGCTGGTCATGCCACATATTCATAAAAATTTCCAGTAAAATAGAAAGCAGTGCTTTAGAAACGAAACAATTCTTAATATAGTTGTATAGCTCGGTTAAGTATGACAGTGGGGAGGGGGCAAATGGCCAAGCAAATAAAGATGCAGCAAAGGCAAAACTCCATGTTTTAAAATATAATTTTAAAAGTTATAGACTATATCAAGACAATTGACAAAATTTATATTTAAGCTATAGATTAGATAATAGCCCTCTATAAATGTTAAATTTCCTAGTTTTGAGCATTACAATGTGGTTATGAAAGAGAATGTGCTTAGTTTTAGAAAGTACACATTCAAGTATTTAAGGGTAACAGGACATAATGTCTCCAACTTACTATCAAATAGTTAGAGAAAAATATACATACACAAACACCCCACTCCCCAAGAGAGAGAGAGACAGAGAGACAGAGAGACAGAGAGACAGAGAGACAGAGAGACAGAGAGAATGATAAAGCAAATAAGCCAAAATATAAACGTGTGTAGAATTTAGGTAAAGGAATTAGGATTGTTGGTATTATACTTGAAATTTTTCAATAAGTTTAAAATTATATTACAATTTAAAAGTGCCTTAAATCCTCACAATTAATATAATGGACAAATCACAGATATTAATGAAGCATTGCCTATACCCAAAGAGGCTGCTGCCGCTGAGTGCCATGCCTGGATCATGGTTTTCCTGTCTTCTGCAGCCAAAACACGGGAAAATCTCAGGCTGTTTGCATGCCAAGCGCGGAAAGGTAAAATGTTCTAGAATGTGAGTCAAGTGACTGTTTTTAAATGAACCAAGTCAAACCAGTTTCTCAAAGAGTTTATCCAAACACAGCTGGTAGAGATACTTTAACCAGGATTGGACTGTCCAAGTCACACGAATCATTAACCCACGATTGTCCTTAAGCTATAGCTCCTGCAGCAGACGTACACCAACGACGACTCCCTTGACACTTTCTAGCAATGCAAATACGTGTATATATACATTGAACACATATGTTGTGCTGTCGGGAGGGAGGAAAAAATATATATGGAGAGAAGGAAAGAGAGCATCTACTATGAACTATAAGACAATGCTTACTTGAATGACAGTCAAGAAATAAGACGGACAATCAGTTAACTCTGTAAGCCCCTGCTGAACCTCACAGGACTGAGCAAGGAAAACGATTGTAAGAAGAACACACTTTATGAGGCTGAAAATCTTTCCACCCAACCCACACCATCATGCCCAGCTGGAAAGATATAATCGTGTAACAATTACACTTAGCTTTTATTCTCAAAATACATTTTACCCAAAGTTCATTGTTCAGCTTAATAAAAGCTAGAAATACCAACCAATTGGGGAAAAATTAAATTCTGAACAAGCCATATTTAATAAAAATGTAATGTCCCCCCCCCCAAAAGAAAGAAATGATAACAGGAAAGGTTTCTTCCTCAATAGATGTAAGAGACAATCCAGACACTATCATTAACCCCCTGGGATTTATTAAAGTAATTTCGATTCTTTCATTATTGAAAGGGATCTAGTTCTGGTATACTCTACATACTAGTAAAACAAACAAAGAAAAAGTTTTCAAATGAACAATGCAATCAAATATAGATGTTACATTCTATTTAGATACAGTAATGTTAGCATAACAAGTGAGTTAAAAAAAGAAAAAGGAAAATAATTATTAAACAGATGGGTGTTGAAAAGAAAAGTTATGTTGTCGTTGTTTTTTAATGCACAAAGCCTTCATCTCAAGCCAAGCAGAGATGAAGATAAACAAGAAGTTGCCCTCCACAGACAAAGAGCATAATACCCAGGAAATCAGTCTAAAATACTGACTGCAGTTAATAAGAACTTTGCGAAACGAAATATTAAAGCAAGTTCCCTATTTTTAGGGCTTTTTATCTCGGTGGTTGTATAATGAATCAGGATGTGTCTTGGCAAACTCACTGGCAGCCTGGAGGGTGTTTGTTTTCCTACCAAAAATAGTCAGATTCTCTTAAAGTACGGAACGGACAGAAAGCGATCAGAGCACTTCAGGAATTTGACCCAGCCATTGAATCAGAAAAACCATTCAGAAGCTCAAGGCTAAAGTCTTGCCACCTCGTCTGGCTATACAAAAACCTGGAACACAGCGATGGCCAGCGAAAGAGTAGGCAGTGCTTTGTCTGTGGCGTGCGAGACGCATTGTACTGATCTGAGAAAAAACGAGAAAACCCGGGGGATTTCAGAGCTGAGACCTTGCCAGGCTGTCCGAAGGGAGCCCCCCGGCGGGAGTGTCGGGAGGTCAGCACCCCACAGCACAGGTCCCCACTGGAATCCACTTAAATTCCTCCATGATAACCTGAAAGATATGCAGTTCTCCACCGGAGACATTGCTTCTTCTGTCGTGGGACCTTGGTATTGCCCAAACTATTTTTCCTCTGTGTCAGAGTATCTCTAAACTCCACTGGTGCGATCCTATGTGGGCACATTTTACATCTCTGGGCCTCGTCCCCACACCTATAAAATGAGAGGGTTGTACCAAATGTTCTCCGAGGTCTTTTCTAGTTCTAAAAATGGAACTATAATGAGCAATTCTGGATTCCAAACCAGAGAAATTAACTTAGGCCTCCCACAGTCTTGGCTGTGGGTGCTAGCAATCAACGTGTTTTTATTTGGCCAAATCTTACAATTATGTCTAGCCGGCCAAAGATGGACTAACGAGTGGCCTTCCAAACAGCTCTTAGGATTTTATAATCCTGTCACCATAATCTCAGAATGCTTGTAGGAATCTACTTTTAGAGCAAATTGGTCACATAAACAAGCTTATGTGACACTATGACATAGGGAGCATTTCAGTCCTAGTAGAGGCCTTCATGGAGCTCATTCAAGGAAGCTGTGTTAGTAAACGACCAAGGAGGATAATTTACATAGATGTTTTCCCAGTTTAAGGAATAATAAGAATAATAGCTAATATTTATTGACTGCTTATCATATGCCAGGGCCTGTTCTAGGGTCTTTGCATGATCATCTCACTAAAATATCCTCTCAAGCCTATAAAATGAATTATTTTCCTCCATTTGCTCACATAAAAGAGAAAAAGGGGCCAGAGAAGATAAATAATTCACCCAAAGACACTCAGAACTGGAATTCAAACCCAGGCAATCTGTCTTCAGAGACAGCACACTTCAAACGAGTTTTCATTTTAAATACAGTGGGATAGTATACAAGGGACACCAGTCCCTTGACCTGCTAGCCAGCTTTCGCTTTATTTTTTCAACTTTTTATTTGGAAATTGTTTCAAACATATCACAAAGTTACAAAAACAGCACATTTGGACCATTTGAAAGTGAGTTGCTGGCAATCTGCCTCATCACTTCTATGAATGCTTCAATATGTTTACGCTATGACCATAATACAACCATCAAAATCTAGAAATTAACATCGAAGCATTGTTATCATCTCATCCTCAGAGCCCCTTCTAGGTGTTCCCACTTATGCCACTAATGTCTTTTCCAGTAAAAGGAGCCAGTTTAGAATCACAGGTTGCACTTACTTGTCATTGCCATTTAGTCTCCTTCAATCGGCAACAGCTTCTGGGTTATTCCTCGACTTTCATTTTTTAAAGATTACAAGCAGATATTTTAAAGAACGGCCTCGATTTGAGTTTTTCTGATGTACCCTCACAATTAGATTAGGGTTAGGCACCTCTGGCAACGCTATCACAGAAGTGTTCTCACCGCACCTGGCAGGCGGCACATAGCTTCTATTTGTCCCATTACTGGTGATGTTCACCAGAGAAACTTAGCAGACCAGGCATACTTGCCACCAGTGTATTCATCATTCATTTTTCCAATGTAATTTATAAGTATTGCATCAGAAGGCACTGTGAGATTGTAAATATCCTATTCCTCAAGACACTTTCAAGCTATTTGTTTGTTTGTTGATTTATTTATATTAATATATGGACTCATAGATTGCTGTTTTATTCATTGTGCTACAATCTGTTATCATTTTTTAATGCTCCAAGTATCCCATATTTGGCCAGGGGAGACCCTTAGAGCTGGCTTCTATGTTCTTTTGACACACTCCATCATTCTTTGGCACAACTTGATAGTCCATGTTCATCTCGTACTTTCCCTGCTCTAGCTCTGGAATCAGCCAGTTTTCCAAGGAGCCCTGGTCTCTTTAGTGGAAAATGGTATTTAGAAACCAATACCTGGGTGCTAGGTGTGCTCATAGTTATTGCTCACTGCCACCATTGTTCTCCCTGTCCCCAGTATAGACATCCTCTTCACCCTTGTCTGGCTTCAATACCCCATGATAGTGCAGACACCCTCCTCACCTGACTTGGGCTCCAATATCCTGCTTGAGCCCTCTCAGCATCCTTCCTCCATTCCCACGATGCCCACCCCCCATGCGCACGGAACACCTGCCCTGCTCAGCCCTCTCTAATGATGTTTGGACTGCATTGTTCGGGAAGGACTGAGGAAGATGACTTAGCCTGCCTTTAGATCACTTTATTTGCTAATTCTTTCAGGTTCACAGGGAAAAAAAACACTAAAGAGCTCCCATATTATTAATTTCCATTTTCTGTACATTTTTATTGAGATGCACCATTACCCACCATACTGTTCTGCCACAGTAGCATGACCAGTGTCCAAAAGATAATGGTGACACCAGACAGAACAAATTCATTGAAGTAACTGCCGGAGGACTCTCAAACATCAAAGTCAGAGTTCCTTCACTTTTTTAAGAGCAGAATGCAATGAAGCACACTGCCCCTAACCCATTTTCCAGGGAGAAAATATTAGCTCAAGTATTTAATGTCAAAAAAAACCCCTCATTTACTGTACCAGTATAACTGTTATACATGTAGGAATAGCATGAATACAAGGGAGAAAAGAAACAGCACAGCATGGGATCTAGAATTATTCAGTTCAGAGCCGACACCACCTATGCCACTCAATAGCTGAATGATCTTGGGCAAGTCGCAAGACATCTGCGTATCTTGGCTTCTAATTTGTAAAATGAGAAAGTCATAGAAAAAGAACAGTAATAATCGCAATTTAGATCATTTCAGTTCCCTGCATTTAACTTCCCCCCGCCAAAGGCTTTCCACTTTCCCAAACTCTTTATCTTGACCTTGAAAATCCTTCAAGGCTCTTATGTTATTTCACTTTTACCTTCACCGATATAGTCTGATCGCCCTAACTTCATTTCTGTTCTTTGACTATACCAAGCTCCTTCTCCCCTTGGGGCTTCGCAGTTACTGTTTCCTCTGCCTAAAACACTCTTCTTGTCACTCAGGTCTCGGCCCAAATGTCACTTCCTTAAATTAAAGCCATCCTTTTACACCTCATGTACCCTCCATTATACTAGCCTGTTTCATTTTAACTATAGCACTCATCGCTTGCTGAAATTATCACATTTGTTGGTTTATTTACTTTAGTCATTGTCTATTGTTATCACTAGAATATAAAAATATGAAGCAGTTGCTCTAGTTGTATCCAGCACCTAGGACAATGGCTGGCACATGGTAGGTATGTAATAAGTATAAATGGCATGAATGAATGAATGAATGAATAATAGTTTTTATATGGTTTTATGAGTATTAAATGAGATAATAAAAGTAAAATATCATAGCGCCAGGTAAATAGTAAATCAACAATTTGTTGTATAATAATAAAAAAAAACATAATTAATAAAAATATCAGAATACCTGAGTTCTAGTCTTAGCTTTCTCTAGGTAGCAGGGTGATTTGGGGGCAAGCCATATATTCTGATGAGCGGCCCAGAGCCTTAGTTTCTCATCTATAAATCCTGCAGGATGGGTTACAGCATTTCTGAGCTCTCTTCCAGAATTACCATTTAATGGTTTTGTGTATCTCATGGTAAAGTTTTCAGCCCGGTCCAGCAGTAATTCTTTGTTGGTAAAAACTGAACTACTGTTGCCTTAGCAGCATCTCAGATGTGGTAATCGTGGCATTGCTTAGGCATCCCAGTCTCCGTCTGCTAACTACACTTTTAGCTCAAGTTTACAAAGGGCTTTCCAGGCAACTTTGCAGAGTTCTTGCATTTTCCACTGCACCTCAATTCTTCCCCCTTCCTTAATGTCCAGACACAAAACAGGGGCTGGCTTTAGCTAACAGTCATCCGGCCTGGGCCATAGTGAAATATATATCAAAACAGAACCTTGGAAAATTTCAGAAAGAGCAGTAAAGGTTGGTGTTTCATCCAGATATTCCTTCTGGAATTTTTGGACCCTGGATAGAAGTCTATAATCCTGGATATATCAGATTACCCCCAAAGAGAGAGTTCCTAGAAACACGATTAAAGTTGAGAAAGAAACTGTAGCTCATTCATTTTATTTCCAAGAAAAATGCAGAAGCCTTCACTATCCATACAAAAGCCCATGACACTCTCTTTTTTTCAATGACACTCAAGTCAGTGGCTTAGCAATCATCCACTCTTGAGAAATAATTCCTGGGCAAGGACTTTAAAAACAAAACAATAGACAAAGCTGTGTCATAGTGGATTCTGCCAAACTCAAGTTGGGAGCCTGCATTCATCTTTTTACCTTGATAGTCCAAGAGAACATATGATCTACCTACAAAATAAATAAACACAAAAGAAGAAGATAAACATCTCTTTCCATTCAGCTTGCTCTCTTTCCTTGGTTTGTTTGCTCCAATCAAGCCAATTTGGCGGCTGGTCTGTTTGGTAACTAGCTTCAATCAAGTCACTTTTAGTGCTTCCAACAGTCGGCTTCCCTGGTTAGTACCTGGAAAATCTCCTTCCATTTAATTAATCAGTCAATTTCCCCAGTAGGCCAGACATGAAAAGGATGGCTTTCTGTCATCATTGCAAAATGTCATCAGGAGAAAGGACCCCTCTGATCTAACACTTCTATTGCATAGTAACGGTCTCACCCTCACCCTTTTCTCCTGTAGCAGACTATAAAATTTAAGGGTTGAAGCCTTGCTACTCAAAGTCAGCAAGCCAACAGCAATGGCATCGCCTTCAAGCTTGCTAGAAACAGGAATCTCAGACACTTCTCCAGATCTACTGAATCAATGTGCATTTATGGGACCTCCAGGTAATTGACATGTACACTAAAGTGTGAGAAGCATTAAGTTAGAATAATGCCTTTGAGGTAGTTATTTGAAATGAAATAAACTATTCCCAATTAGTCCCTATTCATTTGAGAAGAACAGATTATTAGACTTGTTTGTCATATAGTAGTAACTGATCACTAACCCCATCAAGGCTTTTTGTGATATTATTTTGGTTTTAGAATTTATTTTTTTTTATTTAGTAGAATTTCTCAGACTTCTGGAGCAGGTTAAGAAAGCAGATGTATTAAGTAATACCAGTAGTGTGCTAGTAAATTGGCTTTCTGGAGAAAAGCCCTGATTTGTACTGTTTGCCAATTTCCGTGTTATAAATACTCCTTCATTATCAATTTCAAGCTACCAATGATTTTAAAACTGTCATGCAAAGTTCCAGAAACTTTAATAATTAGCTTTTTAAGTCATTATAAACTACTTCAACACGTCACTGAAAGACTATCAGGAAAGAAACCTCTTTTCAAGTCACAGCCATTCCTCACTCAAACCTATGCAAAACACAATAACATCTGGCTAGACTTCACGAACATACTTTTCATTATGCCATGCCTCTACTCCAGAACCTAAGAAGATTCCTCATTAATCATTGAACACATAGATCTAAACTTCTTTTCTTGTTTTTCAAACCTCCCTCTCATTCCCATTTATCTCATTTCATTTTCTAGATCTCCTTAACATGCACCATATTCTCCACTTCTGTTTCTTGCAAATATCAATTCCTGAGGCCCTGACTAAGGAAGCATATTACCCCAGTTGTTGCTGGCATCCGACTTCCAACAATGAGGGACGGAACTGCCACAGGATAAAACTGGCAATGCAAATGGCAGATGGAGAGATGAATAGAATCTGAGCACTGATAACATCTTTAAGTTGCTGGATCAATCTTCCCCAATAAATATCCAGGTTTAATACCTGCAACTGAAAGCAAACCCAAAGGTGAGTCTAGAAGTAAAGTTCCTCGATAGAACAAAAATCCACATCACTGTGACATCAAAGGAGACTGTCACAAGCATAGCCTGTAATGGTTCCTACCAGGCTTGTATCCTAGAAAGAGAAATATTTGGAAAGTTTTTAGATCAGCTAAGGAGTTGATCATGATAATTTGTTATAGTAGTTCATAGTCTCATTGAACCTTAGATATGGAAAATATGTTATTGGTTTTATAATTCTACTTTCTACCAAAAGCATCCATGGCAGGTAATTACCAGCCTCTTAAAGTGAATGGGAATTCATGTCTTTCCAGTCTATTATTTTAAATTCTTTGTAATGAGCTAAAATATGTCTTCCTATAATTTCCAGTACTAGTCATAACTCTCCTCTCTTAAATCACACACAAAAGGCCTTGAGATATATGAAAATATTGATTGTGGCTCTCTTCTGAATACTCTACTTTCCAGTGTCCAGACCTCTCACTATCTTTCATCTATTGTAGAAGGACAGAGCCCAATGGTATACCGCTGGACGTATCTCTACACATTGACACCAGCCCATATCTACCTACTTTCTTGGCACATAATGTTTCAATCTGTTATAAATCTAAATTTTCTCTAACTCGACCACCAAAAATATAGTATTAGTTAAGGTAACACCAATGGCTGTAACCACATATCAGTGGCTTAATCCGATTGAAGTTTCTTTTTCCTTCCCAAAGATTCAAAAGCAGGGTTCTGTTTGGTGATGATTCAGGTCCTAGGATCTTTCCATCTTGTGACTCTACCAACCTCAATGCCTGGCTTTCAAAGCCACCATGGAAAGAAAAGCATAGAGGATCTGGTAAAATGTATGGTTACAGGCCAAGTCTAGAAGTGGTACATATCACTTATGCTCATATTCTAATGACCATAACCTTGCGATATGCCACATCTAACTAAAAACATATTTACCTGTGTGACCAGCTATGTGACCAGGACACAAGCTTGGTGAGCAACCAGCCAATTTCTGCCACAAATATCATATGAAAACATCGAAACATTTGTCTAAATGTCTAAATGTTTACAGAAATCCAAATTATCCATAAGAACAGTCAAAGAATTGCCTAATTTGGAAAAGAGAAAAGTGGAGTCACACAGGAAAATAGGTATGACAACGTATTCTTTATAATTCACGAAAATAGAAAATATTTTGGCATAAAATGGCAAACACCTGAACAAGAGTGCTTCCAAAAGTTTTCTTAAAGAGTGTTATTAGGAAAATTCGTTTCCTCTAAAGCACAATAAAAGAGCAATAGTTGGTCAAAAGTAACAACACATTTTTAGAGAAGATTTTCTGTTACCTGAATTATTTGTAAAGAACAGCAACGCTATGCTGTTATTCTCACATCATTATTAATAGTTATGCATTCTTTAGTGAAACGAAATAGATCATAAAGGGTAAATTGATAGATCTGACTATGTGAAAAGTCACCATGACTATGTGAAAAGTAAAGCTTTTTTATGTCAATAAACAGTATAAAAATTAAGAAAATATTTGCAATGATTGTGACAAAGAGCTAATACCCCTAAAATATAAAGCACTTTTGCAAATAATAAAATAACAGAAAATAAATACTCTGATGGGAAAAAACAAATGACATGATTACACAATTCACAAAATGTATATTATCACTATGATAAGATAGTTTGATTCAATGGCAAACAAAGCAAAAAAGAAAAGAAAGAAGTTACTCACTTTTTACTGGTCAAGTAGGTAAACCTGTTTTTCAAGGTTAATATCCATGTTGACAAGAATGTGCTAAACCTAGCATTCTCATCTAGAACTGTTTGATATCTGTATGAAGTAGCTTAAAATTGCTTTCTGATTCAGAAATTTCATATTTGGGCATCTACCTTAAAGAAATAATCAGAGAAGGTCACAGAAATTCCCATGCAAGGATGTTTATCATAGCATTATAATTAAGGGTAAAAATGGAAATATACAATGTGTCTAAAAGTTGCTTAAGTAAATTATGGTGCATTTCTATAAGAGAATATAATGTACTCACAAAAGTCACCTTTTGAAAAATATTTAACACAAAATAATGTTATGTGGGAATATAAATTAGAAAACAATATATATTGCATGGTCCTAATGTTATAGAATATATGTGTTGAGTAGGATATGATAACACATCTATAATATCAAGTAGTTGGAATGCTTGGTGATGAGAAAGAACCAGAGTTTTCAAAACAGCTGCTGAAAATTTCTGGAACAAACTAAATCCTATTATTTTTCATTCTTACCTATCTGTTGGTAATTACATCATGGTTACTATGACATGAACTTAAAACCTTAAAACTTTGCAAATGGTCCATGAACAGTGTTGGAAACCACAACAGAGGCTGCTAAGGAAGTGCCGAGTTCCCATTTCTCTGAGAGCTGGGGCGACTGGGATCAAGGAATTCACGGCGTTTACTAGGAAACACCTAAGTGCTTCTTCACTACATTTTGGTACAAAAACAATGTGACTCCATCACTTCCTCTTTTGGCGAGGAGGTCTTTCTTCCTGGGGAACCCCTGTCTGGATGGGATAAGAATTCTAGGGTCCCCTATTCAGTCCAAGCATCAGATGTGGTTACCACCCCTGTGCTGAGGAGGTAGAAAGCTGGATCCATTGATCGATGAGCCTCATTTGCTGCCATGTAAACAACCCACAGTGACACTGCTAAAAGACCAATCGAGCACTCCAGTGCCAGGGCCTGCCAACTTAACAGAACCCAGAACCCACAGGCCTAAGGGCTTATCAATGCTAGTAAGAGTTATGGGAACTGAGGCCCACTTCATGGCCAGCCAGTAAGAGAGCTGAGGGTGAAGATTCTTTCCCAGACTCAATCACTTCAACACTCTACTCTAAAGTAGGCCCGCATTCCTGTTTCCAGCATGAGAGCTGTTCATCGATACAGCTCTTGCAATTTACACACACACACACACACACACACACACACACACACACACACACACACACACATACATTTTCAAGCCAGACCCCTCTGCCAGGGCAGGTCGACAAGAGAAATTTTAGCATCAGAATCTTCCCTCTAACACCTCTAGCCGTGTGAATAAGTTATAGCTTCGGAGGAAAATAGAATGTACAGCATTGCCCTTTCAGAGGCCTTATGCAAATCTGCCGGCCATTTGGCCCAGGAACCTTTGGCTCTGCATGGTAATGAATTTGGGAGAACTTAAGATCACCTCTATCTATCCAGGAGCTCCAGTTTTCTAGAAGACCTAAGCATTCCTGTTATATTCTCAGAACAGTGGGTAGCTGTTTGCTTTATACCTACATAACTAAAGGGAACTACTCAAGTGTTTCTTCCCAGAATAAAGACATTTTCTTCCCGGTGAGGAAATCACAAAAGCTGGATATAGAAAAGGCCAACAACCTTAAAGGACAGTTTGTCTTGTTTAAAAAAGAATAATATAAATGTCTAACCAATGTATTGTATACTTGAAACCAAAAAAAAAAAAAAAGAAAGAAAGAGAAGAAGAATAGAGTTAAATTTCACTTTATCAGGCCCTCTGCACTTCTGCAGCTTAAAGCAACTTTTCTGGACCCAACAAGATCACTACATAATTTTTATGACAAATAGATTTTTCCATGTCGAAGTTTTAACCATCTAGGACTAAGTCATGGTAAACAAAGGTCATCTCTTCAAGGTCAGTGGTTGAGACCAAGGCACTGCCTAGAATGCTTTGCTGTTGAAGCTCAGTCTTTTTATCTGTAGGTCACAATGCTAACTGCCTACCTAGCAGGATGCTGTAAGAACGCATGATACAACACATGCACTGTGCGCTGGTCACATGATACAATACATGCACAATAATCTAGCACAAGGAAAGCATTCATTTCCTTCACCACTCCCCAACTCATTCCCAAACCCTCCACAAACAAACAATAAATAAAAATAAAAAACAAAATGCTAGTACAAATGGCACGTGCTTATACGCTTTCTACATTGTGCTCTTCAGACTCTATCCGTGATTTTTCCCCTCCAAATAAAATCGTAGCAAAACCCCAGAACGTAAACAGAGAGAAGTGAGGAACATGTTCCCGAAGCAGCTTGCTTGAAGCTCCATTGTCTGATGAAAATGCCTATTAGCAAATGTAGTCTAAGCATTTCTGTGGTCCCCAGGTTGCTTTGGAAAACAGTCCTGGGTGAACTGATGGATTCTACTGCGTGCACAGGAGGAAAAGCAGGTTGGGGCTTCCACAGGCTCAGTCATTTAAACTCCCTTGAAATTTGGCACCATGGGTGTTCTCTGCATGTGAGAAAAGCACCCAGGGCAAAGCTGAACACACCACCTGTCTCCATCAGACCTGGTGACATATGGAACCATTTGTTTCTTGCCGTTCTCGGCACAAAGCTGAAGATATTTTTAATTAAAAAAAATTATAAGGTGCCAAATGATGTCTCCATTTTTATCGAACCAAGCCCTGCAGGCCTGTCCTCACATTAGAGGAGAACTCTGCCATCGCATAACCGGCGGATACGCCGCTCGCAAGGGACAGCGACGTCTGGGTGGTGTCTCTTACTCAGATTGTGTTCTCATGTCTCTGAATGGTCTTCATCAAATCCTCGCCCCCCCACCTTAGTCATAATGATCCTGACACTGTATTACCCAACATAAGTTTGAACTTTTCAAAGCCCTTCAACACTTATTTTATTTTGACTAAAAGATATAGGTTAGGAGAAGGTTATTAATTACATTAATTACTATCTCTTTTAACATAAGTGGAACCTGGGTCTCCCGACCCCCAGATGGGCCCACTGGCTACGAGAGCCCAGGATGGCTTCTGCCTGGCAAAAAAAACCTGATGTTTTAGAGCGAACCTCAGAGGGACTTTTTAATTTCTTCCAATATAAAGAGACATCTTTAATAACTACCACCAGCTAATGGACAACGCTTCATTACATTTGGTGATACATCTAGAATTCACCAAGTCCTTTCACATAGTAGATTGCATTAGATGAAATTGCTGCTATTTGCCTGGTTTTGACTTACAAAACCAACAATTCCATATGATTCAACCTAATACTTCACAACTCCCAACCTCTGGTAGAATAAAGAGATTGAGCTCTTAGATTTATTTCAAGTCCAAGAAATGTAAAAAGCAGGAAAAAAATCTAATTACATGTGTGTGTTTACAGATAATAAAGCATAAATCACTTGGTTCAGTCAGTTAGGTGCTGTTCCTACAGTGCTTAGTCAATGGCTGACCTCCACAGGTAATTTAGCTAACACAAACCATTTCCAAACCCAGGGCCCATGTATTTGAATCTAGACTCTCCAGATACTTGGAATGCAGGTAATAACAACCTCCTGTATGCCTTCTATTTCTTATTCTTAATAAGGAAATTACGGAGGTTTATTTTAAATTGCTTCTGCTGATTTCTACTTTTCCTTTCCACTTCTTTTCAGCCACATGGATACTTTAATTGCATTATGTATTACACTGTAATAGTGTTGTAATGACAAAATCTTTCCATGCAAATTTCCCATGGCTACTACTGCCTGCCCCCTCCTGGAGGGCTGACGTCTACCATTCAAAGAGACTACATTTTGCACAGTTTTTATGGACCCAACCCATAAAACCCTATCTGCCCCAAAAGAGTTTTGTAAGATGTGTGGGATAACCATATTCTAGTAGTATGTTACTCTATACAGTTAAGTTCCAAACTTAACATGTGGTTTAACAAAAACTAGGCAGTTCTTAAGGCATATTACACAATTCTACTTCTGCTACTGCTATATTAGGATTTTTTGTTTTAATTCAGAGGAAACCCCTAAATCCACTAAGTTAGATCAACTGTGCCTGTTACAATGTTGTCGAAATCACTCCTCCGCTAATGTCATTCCCCTAAAGGGTTCTAAAGATATAAAGCATGGATGTCAATGTCCACCGTGGTCTTCAGCTTAATTTCTGCTGTCTTTGCAACCTCACTCCTCCCCTCAGAGTGCAAAGGTTAAGTGATGGTCTGAAGTGGACCTGGACCCAAAGTGGGCACCAATCAAACTTGCCTCTGTTGTTTACTGGAATGGCTTAATAAAAGATGGAGGCCCCAGAAGAACTGACCTAGACTCCTGACTCTATTTTTCTCCACTTGGCTGCCCACCAGACCCCAATTATGCTCTCTCTTCCCCTCATCTTTTATGCACCATGTATGAGAAAGCTCAAAAAGTCAGAGTAAATATGTAATGGACATCAAGAAAGCCATGCCATCTTCTGCACCTGAGCTAGTAGGCCCTTAGATTTGTCTTGAATGCAAGGAGAACTATACCAAATAGCCTTTCCATGTATTCTCACAAAATCTCTGGCAGGAATCAGCCGAGTCACTAGAGGTATATGAGAAGAAGGATGATAATGCTGAGGAGGATGAAAGCTGATGTGCAGGTTAAAATTGCTGCTTCTGGAAAGCACTAGCAACACATAAAAGCAAATGACAAGGACCTACAGAAAATCCAGTGCTCCCGGGGACACGGCAGCAGACCTGCTGGAGGGGAGGGGAGAGGAGGCAGCACAGGGGCCGGAGTGCAGGCTTTCGAGTCAGGCAGTGCTGGGCTCCAGACTCAATTGGACTGCTCATGGGCTGCACCACCACACATAAGCCCTTCACCTCAGGTCCCTTGCCTAAATTGGGACAAAAATGTCTACTTTGAACACTATAGGGATTAAATGAGATAATCTATGTACAGATCCAGTAAAGTGTGAGTAAACATCTTTTCCCTCTTTTCCCCTTCTTTTTCTCAAGATGGCCATCATGAGAATAACATGGACCAGAACCTATTTTGCAACCTGAAGAGAATTTCTGTAGAAATGATGACGTTTGAAAGCTCATATGGAATCTGCTACCTAGTGACCCAACTCATCTCCAGACCGTTCATTACTAAGGACATTTGTTAAGTGTCCTTAGTGTCTGGCATTGCACGGCAAGTTACTTTTTCCCACTCTGCTTACATAGTTTAGAAATATTTCAGTGTTAACTTTGGAGGGAGAACTATGTAATTAATATTGAGAAAGAGGTTTAAAAGAAGAACAAACTTCACTCCACAATGACCATTGCTTCTCCCAGCACAATTCAGTCGCTCTGAGCTAGGGCACGCTGGAAGACTGTGACCCCCAAACTCCCAAGAACTGTAGCAGTGAGCTGGATCTGAGCTGGCGATAAGCTGTCAACAAGTAGTTTGTTTCTTTGCAGAAGGAAGAAACAGTAATGATAACTTTAAGAGCAACTAGATGCGCAAGAGTGAAACAAAGAACCCCAAAGTTCTCTGTGAAAGAAATAGGTGGGGATTTGTGGGAAGGTGTATTTGGGGCATGAGGAGAAGGAGGGCAGCGACGTGGATGGACGGGGTGCGAGAGCCAGCATCTCGACCGGGAATGCAAGGAGGAAAATTGGGAGAGATTTTCTATCCCAGGTATATATAATCAGGAAATCTTTCTTTTTTATTAATAGGCTTTATTTTTAGAACAATTTTAGATTTATGGGACAATTGAGCCTATAGAAAAGTTACATAAACCACACCCCGCCTCCCGCGTAGTTTCCTCTGTCGTTACTGTCTCACATTAGTATGGTGCTCGGTAACAACTAAGTCACACATTTTTCTGCATCTCACATATGTATTTAACAGCTATAATTAATGAAACAGTATTAATACATTCTTATTAACTAAAGTCCATCGTTTATTCAGATTTCCTTCATTTTTATCTAATGTCCTTTTTCTATTCCAAGTACCGCACTACATGTAGCTGTTAGATCTCCTTAGGCTCCTGTTGGCTGTGACCGTGTCTCAGACTTCCCTTGTTTTTGATGACCTTGAGAGTTTTGAGGAATACTGGTAAGGTACATTACAGAATGGCCCTCTACTGAGACTTGTCTGATGTTTTCCTCACGTCTCACATACTAGCAAGGTTTTATGCCTGTTGATGTTGCCCTTGGTGGCCTGGCTGAGCAGTGTTTATCAGGTTTCTCCATTGTAAAATTATCTTTCTCCCACTTTCCACAGTGTCCTCTCTGGAAGGGAATCACTATGTACAGCCCACACTTAAGTTACACTCCCCAGGAGAATTTTAAAAATCAAAACTGATGTTTACTCCTACATTATCTATATGCTACTACCCCCCAGCTGGTATCTCTGAACAGTTAAGAGACGCCTAGTGCACACGAATGCCAGGTATGAGAGTTGTTTGGGGGAAACCAAGGAGAAAGAACTGGTAACTTCATGTGAGTCCACACAGGCAGAGAGGGGAGAACAGCCCAGCTGACCACACATGTGACCAAGAGCTCACGTGCAGCCAGAAATCAGAGCAAGAGTGGGCCATGAGATGACAAACCTTTAGGATCTAGGAGTACCTGGGATAGAGTTCAAGTTCACTTTATGTAGATTTCAAAGGACAAGGTGACCTAGGTAACAACTGAGTTACACATTTATCTGCACTTCAAGTATTTATTTAACAGCTACTAAAAGACTGGCCCTGCACTAGGTACAAGGAGCTGGGGAAAGACACAAAAATGAATCAAACTTTGCCTGTTCTCTAAAGAAACTTAAGGAAACTAAATGCACCAGCTTGATACTCCCTCTATTCTTCACTTGCTCAGTCCTTTCATTGGTTTATTTTCTTTACAATATCCCGCGGTCGCCCGGAAGCTATATCAAGTGGCTGGGAGCAAGAAGTTAGTACTTCCTGTCCCAATAATTTCTCCCTAAAAGCCAATCCCCAAAAATATTTTAAGTGTATTCTTCGATATAATCAGTCACTATTTTATCAATTTTCCGTATAGTATAAATAAAAGCATTTAGGAACACCTTTCTGATTTTATGAATTGTGATATGCAAACTAAGAAAAACAGTGTGCTTGCTTTCAAATTTATCTTCAAGATAGGTAAGTCCCTATCCCAGTCCCCAACCTCAGCAACAAGATTGCTGCCCTCAACCTTCTACTGCGTAGAAATTCTGGAGCCATCATACGTGACATGGTAGGCAATATATTATTGTGGCTTTTGACAAATAAGAAAATGCAAGCACAAAAATGTGCTTGCCCAAGCTTTTGGATCTGTAAGTCAAATACGGCCCAGGATTGGAACAACTCTGAGCCTGCCTACTGAACCATATCACTCTCCATTTAAAAATATTTAATAGCCTAATGTATACATGGACAGCTACAGACACACAAGCTGATGCAAGCAGAAATGCAATGACACTTTCTGAAAATTCTTTGTGCTCAAAACAGCAGTAGGAGATAAAACAACATAGCATAAAGACATGAAGCCAAGGAGTAACTGAGGTTCTGGAAATCACACATGCATTTAGGGTAAAAATGTTTATGGACACACCACTTTAGCTGCACCACAAAGGACAGGAAATGAAAAAATAGCACCTCTGGCTATAGATATAGATTAGATTCCACACATACCAAATCAATGCAATTGACACATATACACAGCACCATAAAACTTTTGAACAAGAGAGAATCTTAGGTCATCTCCAACAGGGATTCGCAAATGCTACTTAAGCTTTAGAACTCTATGTTCAAATAAAATATTATAAAAATGAAGTTATTATTTTAGTTGAGTGAATTGGCCCAATGACTCCCTTAGTTCTGAAGAGGATCAGATAAACACTTTGAAAACCACTTTAATCCGATTTTCTTATTTGAGAGAACTACTTGAAAATATGCCAAGATTAAGATAAAATTGTGTGAACTGCATTGTGTATATGTGTGTTACTCAGAGCCCTGAGTTTATTTCTTCACGATCCAAAAGTTTATAATATCTACTAAGGCTTCTCAAGCCTGTATCTGCACAGGAATCAGCTGGAGAGCTGTTAAAACACAGATTTCTGAACCCCAACCCCAGATGCTGATTCAGAACATCAGGGTGTAGTCATGAATTTGCATTTCTAACCAGCTCCTAGAGGCTGCTGCTGCTGCTGGTCTGGGGACCTCCTCTTGAGTCCCTGTACTCGAGGACAGTCTACAGAGAGAGCTCTGCACTAGTGGAAAGCAAGGGCACCAAAAATCTCCCTGACAAGGCTCTTGCGCCCATTACACTGAGATACTTGCAAATACTCGCTGAACAAATGACCAGTTAGTGAGACGTCTAGGATTTGAGGTTAGCTGCTGTCACTCGGCAGCTCCATGACTTTGGGTATTGCACTTCTCCTCATCGGAACGGTGGCCAGGTTGACCCATCAAGGCCCCCACATGAATATCCTCCTGCCATTATGGGATTTTCGCACTGTCCAGGCTTTCTGATTCCTCTGGTGGGTTTCAGTGAAGAGAATGCAAGCTGTGTCTTCTATCTTCTTTCACCTCATACCTTCTCTTTGTACCTCGCAGTCACCCTGCCCCACCTTGCTCTGAACCGTATGCAAAGCTGATCCTTATGGATTAAATCAGTGGGTTCCCTATTCTGACTGCTGGTTAGATTGTACCAAGAGAAGACACTGGCAGGAAGTTAGGAGGTGGGAGAAGAGTGAGGCTGCTGTTCACGGTCCCCCGACTTCCTCCTGGCCAAGACGCTATGGGTTAGCTGTGCTCCTACCGAAGGACACGGCTCCTGTCAGATAGCCCACTCCTTCCAGCCACCCTCCATGGGTTCTGGTGACTCTCCATCCCTTGACCTCACAGGACCAGAGGGAGTCAGTCTCCCAGCTGCAGCTAGCCCTGGGGTACTGCACTATCTCAAGAGTTGCTGTAACACCTGCCCTCATGTTCTTAAGTCATCTCTTTGTTATGGTCTCTTCAACTTGTCGGCCAGCTCAAGGTGGCTTCCACTTCCTGCTGGGAACCTGACACAAGCATGTCTTTTTGGCTGTTCTCATGAGAGACCAGGGCATAGGGATCCAACTCCATCAATGACTTACTCTCCCCGTGCCGGTTCCAATTTAGTAAAACTAGCCACCCCTTCTCTCTATCTCACACAAGGATGAGAAGATAAATAATTTATTTGAAATCAGTTCACACTCTCAGGAACTCAAATGTTCATATCCAACTTAAGTGTCACATTTATGTACGCCATGGTTTGAAAATCCACAGCTATATACAAAATAAATCTGACCCGTGGATTTTTTTTTATACTTTATTTGAAGTTTATTTGATTGTTTGCAGGTATTTGGGAGGCTGATTCTTTCATTAGCAGGATGCTCGTCATTTGATAAATGTTAGCTATTACTCAGCAATATAAACTGAGCTCCCACGATGTGCCAGGCTCTGGACCTGACCCAGTGTATACAAAGGAGGGAGATATTTTTAAATGAATTACAAAATGTATTTATAGGTTACTGCTGTGATAAGTGCTATGCAAAAGAAACACCAGTGCTGAGAGTACACAAGCCATGGGGCAGGACGGGGGAGGGGCGGCGGGGGTAACGCTGGGGAGCCGGGGAGGGCAGCCCGACCATGCAGAGGAAATAGCATCTTCACGTGGACGCGCCGCATCTCACTACAGTCTTTTCTGAATCTTTTCCTAATGGAAATTTAAACTTAAAGGAGAAACAGAGACATGCAGAAATGTAATTTCTTTGAAAAAGTTGAGGGAGGGAATCAGATGATAGAGAGAAGGAGAAACAACTATTTGCCCAGCATGAAATATTATTTGGAAATGGTTCAGGTAAAAAAAAAAAGAAAAATACTGTGATCGTTACACATGTGTTCACACCAGGAGAACAAATATCTATTATTTTTGTCCTAAACTATTTTTATTCAATATTCACACTCTACTATGTTTAGATACCTGTGCTGAAAATAAAAAGTATTCCAGAATTAGGAGACATTTTTTTTTTTCCTTTAGGACATTTTTGTTGGAATGATTGTTTCCCAAACAGTCATTCTAAGTGCTCAAATTGCTTAAAAGACACTAAAAAAATGAACTAATTTTCAAATAAGTTGAATTTTTCAAGCAACAAACTTGGTGTTAATGAGGGAATTTCAACATGGTCTTTTAGACACCTAACTGCTCTGCTGTTTCAGTCAGAGACCCCTTAAAGGCCACACGCGTGGATGCCCGTGGGCCACCCCAGGGCCCCTTCAGGCGCATTCACTCTGCCCTCAGCGTTTCTGGGGTCTTCTCTCAGGCGTCTGCTCTCCCATTGCAGTGACGAACACCCTCTTTATGTCACACGGCAGTCCTCTCAGTGTGATACACAGAATTTTCATGCTAGTTCAGCACAGGGCAATAGGGCATATTACTCACTTTTGTGTAATTTATGGAAGGTCCTGGTACTTAAGATGGTCTTCAGTCATTTAAAGACAGGGCAATGAAAGCTGCGGACAGGCCGCTGTAAACAGAGCAGGACACAAGACAGCCCAGGTGCTCTGTCCTCCCTCTTCCTCCTCCCTCTGCTCCGTACCCTCTCCCCAACACAACAAACACAGCAACCAGAGGCCCGGACAAGTGCATATGCATACATGTCAGACTACAAGCCTGATTTTTTAGTTCAGAAAATATGACTAATGTACTCATATGTATCCCAACATTTTTACCTCTTTTTTCTCCTGAGTTAATTTAAATAGATCCTTTTATACTTCGGTCCAGCATGTGCACCATAACCAAAGTCAAACTATTTCTAAATGCTCCTTCCAGGCTCCTAGATGTTATCACCATCTTCATTCATATCAGCAACATTTATTAAGTCAGGTCCTGTCCTAAGTGCTTTACATTCATTGTCTTTTATTTCATCTTCCCATGAATTTTGTAAGGTGAATACTAGTTTCTCCCCATTTTACCAATGAGGAAGCTGAAGCCTTGAGATATTACCTTACCTGGGAAATGTCACCCAGGTAATAAATGGAAGACCTGGGATGTCAGCCCAGGACTATCCGATTCCACAACAAAGTCTTTATACCACAATTATATTTGTTAAAACAGAACTTAACCCTTACTGAAGCATGTAAGGGTGGAGGTGGGGGGCATTTTTTTGTAGCAGTATCTAATAAATATTCAGGACTATAATCTCTGAAAAAGCAGGCATCCTGCTTATCTTATTCACCCAGGCAACCCCAGAATTTAGCACAGGACTGAGCACATAGTAGGTGTTCAGCAAATGTCTGTTGAAGAAAGAATGGAGGGAGTGGGAAAGTAAAGAGGGAGAAAGGATGGAAGGAAGAAAGGAAGGGAGGAAGGGAGGCTCTCAGAACAAAACAGTATGTTTGGTAAAAAAGCAGATCGAAACATATAACTGAAGCTCAATTCCTGGATCTGAATGCTGTGGCCCCTTAAAAAATAAGGAGGCGGTTTTTCAGTTGTTCAGAGAGATAAGGAGGAATGAGCAAGACTGGGAATGAAATATGTGTCCTATGGTAAACAGGGTACTCAGATCAATCTGTTCAGGCTGTCGTTGACCTTGAATCCACATATTCACAAAGGCAGCCCCTGAGTGGGAGAATAAATCAGTAGTGTTAACTGCACTTGTTTAATTCAACTATGAGAAAAATTAATTTCCTCATTCCAGAAGATTCCAGGAGTGAGGGTGGGCAGCTGACCAATGAACGTGGGACACTAAGAGCAACCATAAGGGACCAGTGAGTATCAACCAAGAGGGTATCTTTCAGACAACACTAATTCTGGAAATTTTTTCTTCCTTCCTTTCTTTCTTTTTCTTCTTCTTCTTTTTTTTTTTTTTTTTTTTGCTAAAACCTAACTAGGCTCATAAGGCCATCCCCACTCCAAAGTATGGAGAAGAATGCATTTTACATCAGGAGTGGTGTAACATTCATTCCACAGACGTCCACTGCATGTCTGCCTTGTGCCAGATGCTAGGGATAAAGTGATGAACAAAGACAGTGCTTCTATTTTCATGCAGCTTACAACATATCAGCAAGTAAACATGAGAAATATCAGAAAGTGATAAGTAGTGGGCAGAAAATTAAAACAGGGTGCTTACAGCAAATCGACAACTAAATATGAGAAATATCAGAATGCAATACGGGCTCTGCAGAGAAAACACGTTACCTGCTTTAAAATGACACCAGATGAAAAAAATAAGTCATTCTGCATTTTCTCAGTACAGCCAAAAGCTATACAATCTACTCTTCTCCCTGAATTGATAGACCATCTCTTTCAGAATGCTGCAAAAAATGTGGCGAGTTGGATTATAACAGCTCAAATCATTTGGAGACAGAGCAAGATCGGCAGGTAGAAATAAATGAATGAAACAATCTATATTGTGCTAAGGATGGATTCTGCAGGCCTTGGCCATCTATCTTTCTGGGAACTAACCTATTTTCCTAGCCAGTCTAAATGTCACAGAAGATCCTGTTAGCTTCAAGAAGTGGTAAAAGTCAGCAACTCGGTGGGCAGAGCCTTTGTGTTACATCAGGGCCTGAAGGCCCTTTGGAGCTCACACTTAGGAGGGGGCGCTGGTGACACTGCCTAGGTCAGAGGCTTGGCAGCCCTGAGGAATGAGACACAGTGCTAGGCTGAGACCAGAGCAGGAGGAAAGCCTGGCGGTTCCACACCAGCCCTGGCATCTCTGAGAGCCACCACGCAGTGGCCAAGACAACAAACGCGCGGTACTTGCAGCACTCAGGCAATGGCCTGCTTCCTCGCCAAAGAAGAAGCAGCGCAACTGCAAAACCCCACTTTCCGCTCCCCTTCCTCACCAAGAACCTTGGCCTGGCTTAGCCAAGTACACTCCCAGGACAGCGGGGGTAGAGACACATTAGATGCTGCATTACAGTGATGCTGTGTCTTCCAGTCAAGGTGGCATTTTACAGAAGGGGGAACATGGTGCAAATATTCTTGATTCCCAGTGGGGAACTATGTCACAGCTGCTGGGTAAACCAGGAGTCTGCATTTGTTGTTTAGGCACTGACGAGCTGCTGGAGGTTTTCAATACTAATCAGATCCATGCTTTACAGGAGAAAGATGTATTGATGAAGGAAGTATCTCGAGATGTATAGAGAAAAGTTACCAGGATGGCAAAGTATCTGGAAATGATGAAAAATAAGGAACAGTTGGAAAAAGTGGGGTGAAAAGAAGACTTAGGGGAATCAAAGTCCTCTTCAAATACTTCATGGGCTCACATAGGGAAGAGGAATTCAAATTGCTCTATAAGGAAAAACTCAAATGGAAGTTAAAGGGGTGCCATGGGAAAGAATACAGATTTCACCTGAAGACCAAACGAGAGAACATTCTAATGACTAATGCTGAGCAAAAATAGAGCGGGTTACTTGCGAAGGCTATGACTCACCGGTAGTATTCAAGTACAGTCCAGATTACGTGACCATGAAGATCTCTGTCCATGTAAGCTCTATTATTTCATGATTTCCTCCTGTAATGCCCACCCAAGTCCTATCCGCTCTGAAAAACCCAACTCAAGTTCTATCTCCAAGTCACTCCGGGCCTTTCCATAATCTCCTTCTTTTCTAAATAAATGACTTATTTCCTACACCATCTATCTGGGAGATAAGCATGCACAGCTCTGTGGCATTGTTTTGATTGAACAGTTATTTCTTGTATATCAATTATTTTTACAATCAGACAATAACTTCTTGAAGACAATAAACTCATCTTATATTTCTAGAACTAGCCTTGTGCATTGCACATAGCAAATATCTAACCTTTGGTTTATTACTAAGACTCCTAAGTGCCTAGTCTGTAAAACTGCAGATCTCAGTATTTATTTCTTGTGTGTGTCCATACGAGAAACCTCATGGGCTCTTTGCTCCTTTAGATGTCTGATCCTGATTATTTCATTTCCTGATTATACTCAGTTACATTTTAGTTTTATTGAGCTAAATATTTCTTCCAATTAAAATAGTATTCTTCCACAGCATATTTTTAGAGAAGGGGAAAAAAGATTAAAATGTTTTATTAAAAACATTTTTAACCTTTTTTTTCCATCACAAAATAAAAGGAATTGTTCAGCAGTAGAAAATGTCATCTAGAAAACCAAACCGTTTATGAAAGGATTAATTTTTCTCATGGTTGAATTAAACAAGTGCAATTAACACTACCGATTTGTTCTCCCACACTGGGGCTGCCGTTGTGAATATTTGAATTCAAGGTCAATGACAAATTAAGGTAACTTTCAAATGGAATGACCATAAGGAACTTTTCAGCTGCTTTTAGTCTTTACATGGCCATACAGGCTGAACACAGTTCCTTCAGGGACCATAATCTATTTATGTAAACATTTCTTTTTCTAAACACAGCCTTTGATGCACAAGTATTCCCAGTATCAGCGAGCAGTTCATATCCTTATTTTTTGGAGAAGCCAGCTTCATTCCAAAGCCTAAGAAGCTGGAACTGCCCTAAGGCACTGCTTTTGCATAGGCACAATGAGCTCGCCGTATACCAAGTTTTTTGGGTACTCTGGGATTGAGGCAGATTGAACAGGAAACATCACAGACCCACTTTGTACATTGAAAGCTACTGTGCATGTAGTTAGGCTTCTTATAAAAAGTTATAGCCTTGAAAATCCCTATGATTTCTCATACGTAAAAGAATTCTACATATTAGTTCTATGAAATATCTTTCTCATGAATCACATAAATGAGCATATATTGGAATCTGTAAAGGGATCACTAGACACATGCTTGTCCCTTCTACCTCGGGCTGCTTCTGCACAGAAAGGCAGCCTACATGATCCAACTGGGTACGCAGAGCATAGGCGATTCCATTTGTAAAGGAGAAAGAAACCATGGTGTGAACAGTTCTGAACCCGTAAAGCCAGATAAATACACTTCCAGATACAGACTGAACACTTCTTAGACTCGTTCTCACTTTTGAGCACATTTATCATGAGTAAACCTGCTTCCGAGGGCCTGTCCCTCTGGCCCCAGGCACTAAAGGGTATGGCAATCTGATTGATAGGCATGTTTCCTCCTCATCCCAACCCTGGCTCTCTCACAGACTCTGACCAGGGTTTGTTTCCTGGTACAGGATCTCCTCTTCTTTAGGAGAAGTTACTTCCAACTACTTCTGCTATCTAAGCTCAGGACTCCGCTCCCATAACATGGCATGAAGAAAGCCAGAAATATGAAGACTCAAATTCCCTTTGTCCTTGAGCTGATGAAATTTGGTGGTGGTGGTAGGGGGAATTTTATGCAATTTGAATTTTTACCCTTATCCTATTAGAGGGAAATTTATGTTAAATTCATCATGCAACTAGGCCCACCCAATGAACTTGTTTTTGTGAAAGAACAACTAACAAACCAAAGCCAAAACTGTAGGGTTATATTTAACTGTTGTAACAGTTATTTTCCATCGACCCCTTCAAATCCACTGTCTATCCTTCTGCACCCTCAGTAACCCAGAACACTAAATTTTATGGACTCTAGTAGTGGGCTTCTTGCCTCTCTCTGGGTTTTGGTTAGGTCTGCCGGTGGAAAGCGTCCTCGGCTGATCAGAGGAAGGTGAAAAGAGGCTGGAGGGTTTACCCTTCTGGCTTTCAACCTGGTGGGTGGATGTGTTCCTCTGCCAAAGACCCAATCCAGTGGCATCTCCTACATCCAAGTCTGGCTCCTTCCTCTGCCCCTTCAGGTCCAGGGATGATAATGGCCCCCATGGTGCCTTCACCGTCCTTTGTTGGTTTCCCTTAGCCATGAGTACACTTTTGTAAATAAGACCTTCCTTAAACTCTCCTGAGTGTTTCCTGCCTGGACCTTGCAACAATATTTTAATCTAGCTCTCTCCTAAAATGCTTCCACCTGAGGTTTCTACAAACCATGAACATTTAAGGAACCAGGTATGAAGAAAGAACCCAACTGGTTATTACAGTGTTTATAAAAATGACTCATTCCTTATTTCATGGACAGTTTCCTCTCTTTCTAAATCTTTAACCTTTCTAAAGGTTTTAATGCAAAAAAAATTCTCTGCTTAATTAAAACATCATATACCACAATCCCAGACTCTGCATCCAATAGAGCAAGCTCCTGCTTCCAAGACCAACGGTACAGGTGCATCTTCTTCCAGCGTATGGTTTCAGGACATAAATAGTTTTCATAAATATCAATATAACAGCATATATCATTATGACATCAGAGAGTATTTTTTTATAGAAGAAATGGCCTCAGCCTTTAAGAATAAGAGTAAAAATCTTCTCTGTAGAACAGCTGACTAACAAATGCTGAAGTTCTTAAGTGAGTTTGGAATTTACTGCAGAAATTATTCAGCTATTTCTAAATGACTCGCAAACAACTCTCAGGAACCTGGGAAATCAGCGAGCACTGAAGCATGTTCCTTCCATCAGTGGAAAGGGCTTAAAGGACTCTCCAAATAACATCCTCTCTCCCTCATATTTGAAATTGAAGACAAGCCAGAAGCTATCAAGCATAATTTTAGCCAGGCAGAACCCATCTGAAGAAAACAAGCAACATTACGTTCTCTTGATTAAGTTTTCTTAAGAGCAAGGTTAAGGGAGTGTCGAAGAACCAGCACTTGACTTTCAAATCACAGAAAAGGTATTATATGATTGACTCTGCGACTCTCTAAGACAAGTCTACCTACAGAGTTTCTTCCATCATCTCAGATCATGTCTTTGTAGCTCAGCTTCTTATCTCTGCTGGAAGCCCCGGCATCCCACATGATCTGGGGGTCAGCAGACCTCAAATAGATACCAGCTCTATGAGTAACCTGTGACAGCGGACACCAGAGACAGAAACATAGATTTTATGGAACTATGTAGCTGAAGGGCCTATCCAGAGATTATCTACTTTATTGGACTATAAAATATCTCTAAAGAAGGTCAGTCCCATGCTCCCCTTAATCCAACATTCTGCCCCTTGCTGAGAATTGGAATTTAAACATGAGCTTCAAAGATGGACATCCTCTAAAAGCTTGTTTCCATTTCTGACCCATGTGGATTATGTCATTGGCGATCCTGCCCTTAAAAAATCATCAAGAAGACTACATTAACTTTTTCTTCTCCATCTGCTTTAGGTGAGGCAAGTTCTCTCCTTATGTCACCAACCCCCAAACCCCGCTTTGCTCATCTACATGACCTGTCCGGTCCTGTCCTAGAAGGTATCCTAGGTTCACACTTCTGAACATTTAAAGATACAGTTACAGAGAGGGGAAGATGAACTGGGAGGGGAGGGGGAAATCCTGTGGATGCTGTGGTGATTTTAAAACACGTTGGTCAATTCTGTGACTTTTTTCCCATCAGGAGGTGGAGTTAGATTCACCTCCTCTTGAATATGGGATGGCTTAAGTTACTCACATCTACCATATAAAGTGCTGATAACTTGCGAATTCAGGTCAAAAGGGCAGTATAGCTTCTCCCTGGCTTACTTTCTCATTCTTTCTCTCCCCCTCTCTTTCTTATTTGAGGTGTTCACTTTTGGAACTCAGCCACAATGCCACATGGGAACCAAGCAGCCAAGGAGAGGATCATGTGAAGAGAAACGAGGGTGCCCCATCCCCAGCATACTAGTAACTTCCACATCCTGAGCTCCCAGCTAACAACCGGAGCCAACGTGCTAGCCACGTGAGTGCACTTTCTTAGAAGTGAGTCCTCCAGCCCCTGCTGACCTATCCCAGCTGACGCCATGTGGAGCAGAGATGAGCCTCCCACCCAGCCCAGCTCAGACTGGGGATTCACAAGGCAAATAAATGAGTGTCATGTGAAGCCCCTAGGTTTTGAGGTGATTTGCTATGCAGCAGCAGGTAACTAGACTCAGAAACTTTTACTGATAGTTCCAATACAGAACCTGTTAAATATGTCTTCATCCAGGAAGAGGACAGAGAAATGAAGGATGAGGCAAATTCTACAGCTTTCGTATTTTTTTTAAATCATGAGAACCTAAATATAACCAAAAAAGCACCTGTGGCCTTTTACAGCTTGACATTTTATTCACGTTTAAAGACTAGAAAAATTGAAAGTGGAAGAAGGATGAATGTTGATACTGGGATTGGAGAACCAAACAGCGGTGGGCATGCTAAGCCCAATTCAGATATTTCCTTTTTCTTCCCAAACTGTTGATTTTTGCAGGTGAGATTATTTACTGTCAACCCTTCTTCCTAGAAGGACATCAGATAAAATTTTGAAAACACTCATTCAATAACATACAAGGGGTGAGGATTGAATCTCTGAAGCTCTAGGGGCTTTTGTCCCTTACGACTGTCCTGCACACCTGGCCACATGAAGTTCCTGGAATTCACCCATAGCACGTCACTCCCTTTTACTTACTGAATTAAGTCTGATTTTCTTTGACCACCTTTTACAGTACCATAGCTTCATCTCATATATCAAACCATATTTCCCAACTAGCCTCGGCAATTCCCACCTCTAAGCTTTGACTCATGCCAAGCCGCTGCCCTTTATTTACATCTTTTTTTTCAGTCACCTGTCTTTCAAAGCCATATTCAAACCTGATCTCAATTTTTAAAAAAATTCCCTGACCACAGCAGCTGACAGCAATCCCTCTCTCCACGTGAACTCTCACTGTGCTGCTATCCACAGTGCTCTTCTGATGCTGCTGTAGATTTCCTCAGTCTCCACCACTCACTCGAGGTCCTCCGAGGACAGGCCCACACGTTCCTCACCTTGACATTCCTCCCCAGCACTCCATACACTCCCAGAGCCCTACTCAGTATCTTGAATATCTTATGTGCCAAATTACTGCTTATTGGATTAATTAAATGAATTAAATAATATGGCAAATAGCTCACAAAGTTTATCCTAGCAATATTTTTATTGTAAGCTGTGCCTAATCTTAAGGAATGAATCTTTAATTGGGCAATTTTGAGCCCAAGCCAGCCAGCTGGGATTAGTATGTAAATATTGGGGGGAGTGGAGAACTCTCCAAACAGCGGGGTAGCTGTCTATGACTTGTTAGGCGTGCCCAGGGACCCTTTGAATCCTACCATCATCGAATGGACAGGATCTTAAAGATTATCTTGCACAGAAATTTATCTAGTGTTTATTATGTATGAAGAAAGGTGTAGAAATTATTTAGCGCGAACCTTCATTTTGGCAATGAACAAAGTAAGACTCAGATGGAGTAAGTAATGAGCCCAAAGCAGCTGGTTATCAGCAGAAATGACCTTGACCTCAGGTATCCTGACTCCCGTTGCAGCATCTTTTCCATGACAAAAAACTGGAGGGCTGTTGGCTTTTCTCAATAAGCATTCCTCTTTGAAGAGCAGACTATAGGCAGAGCTTCAAACTGAACATTTGATGTTTTTAAAGTAAATTTATACTGTGAAGAGTGACCTAAATTGCCAGACATTTTCTTCCCAGACAAAACAAACAAATAACAATTTTTTCTCCTCTGACCAAGAAAGATGTGTTCGTGTATCTAACTTGCAAGCAATTTTCCCAAAGAAGAGGATCCTTATCTGAACACTGTATCATACACTGTCCCTGGACTGAAAGCAATGAGCCAGACCAAGTATATGGCATATCTGAAAGAAAAATATCAAAGATGAGCATTGATGCATTAAAAACAAACCCAGGCATAGGCAAGATATGTGCATTTACTTGAGAAATTGATAAAAAGTGATTTAAATTACCAACTCTTTTCTTTAAAAGGCTCAACAATCACTCTCCGTCAGTATAGTAGCAAATCCTTTTTTACTAGATTTATGTTCCAAACTCTGAGATGGATTATACCTTCCCACTGACCTTGTCAAAATAGGATTTTCTCATAACAAGAAGTAATAAAAGCAACACCATGGCAGGTAGACTGACACAGACTGTAGCACAAAGTCCCCAAGTGATTTCTAATTCAAAAGTAGCCTATAAAAAATGAATACTCTACTTTGTTTTTAAGTTCTTGCTCTATATTTTGATAAAATAAGGAAAAGTTATATATCTATATAGGTATCCTATATATGTTAAAAGAAATTCAAGGAGTATAGTACAGTAATTAAGAACCCATACTCTAAAGTCAGACCACCTAGTTCAAATCCCAGCTCTGCCACTTACCATGCAACACTGACGAAGTTAGTTAAAACATTTTCTAGTTCAGTGTTTTTGTCTCAAACTTGAAATTGATAATATTCATTAATTCATAAGGTGGTTATGAGGATTCAGTGACAATATATGTAAGGGACTTAGAACAGTGCCTGGCCCACAGGAAACTCTTATAAATGTTAGCTGTTTTATTATCCAAGACAGGGACAAAATTATGAATACGTGATTGCATGGTCTTCCACTATCTCCTCCTGCTTCTAAGGAGAGGGAATCCTTGCTTGTCAAGTTAGCTCCACAGTTTTCTTTTGCAAAGTTTGAGTCCTCTGGGTGTGAGAACATCCACCAGGAAACATTCAAACTATATTTCTCAGGGGAGATTCTACACAGCCAAAAAGAGTTGGGTGTAAGGTGTGGGGTCTTTGGGGAAGAGGGCTGACTGTGTCTTCAGACAGTACATGACAGCAGCAAGGGAACAGAGAAGCCATTTAGAAATGAGACAGCAATGTGAAGAGAGAGAGGTTTCAAGCAACTGCAGTGTGTGATAGAACTGAAAAGCAGAAGTTTTAAGAGCTTTCACTTAATGTTCCTTGAGAGATACAACAAAGATTGGAATTAATTTTTTGTAATTGCTTTTAACTGTTGGACATTGTTCCCTTGAATGTGATATTATACTGAGACTAAATCTCATGGGAATCTAGATTTTAGATGGGTTTCATAGCAAGTTATATAGAGAGAGTAATTTGGAGTACATGGTTTCAAATTTATAACAATATCAAGAACAAATTATCACAACGTGGTAACTGTCATTGAGCAGAGCACACAGCTTTCAAAAAGAGCTAAAATATATTCCCTAGTTTTATGCTCTACGGCCCTTTCAAAAATATTTTGGCAATAGGTATCCAGAGCAATTAAAAAGTTTATTCCCCTCAATGATGTACCAATTTATCCTAAAGGGAAAAAAAACCTTGTCCACAACAAGATGCTCATGGCAACATCATTTATAACAGTAAAAAAAAAGAAGAAGGAAGCAACTATCAATCAACCAAAATAGAGCATATTTCTTTAATAAAATGATATGACTTTGTTTAAAATGATAATGTTGAAACTTGGGGAAATATTTAGGATATAATATTAAATTATAAAAGCCCAGGATACTGATACTAATTCTGAAGCTGTCTACATCCAGCTTAAGGGCCACAGAAAATACAACTGCTCTCAGAATAATGAGCCATGGCCGGCTTGCTGATGCCTTTCTGGCTAACCCCCTTGAGTGTCCGGACTTTCAAAACCCCTTTACTTTCCTCAGACTACATGACTTTATGAGATTATCCCTCATCCAACTAGACTAGTATCTGCCTACCCAGTTTAAAGAGATGTGGGCCTGGTCTCTCTCATTTTCCTTAATTCTAGTACAGAAATAACCAAAAAAAAAGTCTTTGCATTTATTCTTCTAGTTATGAAGCTTGATAAATTTCACATTCTCTGACAATTGCATTCAGAGGGTTAATAAAGCCTTTCACAACACTTTTCTTTAAACTTCAGTCCCAGCATGCCTAGAGCAGTGGGTAAAGCACTGGGAGCAATGCTATTGTTGAGAGCCTGTGTGATCATCCACGGAATTAGACACGGCATTTTACAAGGAACTTGGGAAAAGGAGAGAAACATGATGACTTAACGCCATTCATTCATCTGCTCACTCATTCATTCATTCATTCATTCATTCATTTTACAAGTTGAGCACCAACTGTGTGCCAGACACCATTGGGGTACAGATTACAACGGTCCCAACTTGCAAAAGGTGCACAGAACAGGTAATTCCCATAAGATATGATGAGTGCCTTGAGAGAGAGAACATGGAGAGATGGTGGAGGCACAACTAACCCAGCTCTGAGGAAGTCAGGGAAGAGGATGCAACATTCTCCTTTAATTCAACCATAATAAGTGCAAATCAATCGTGTAGAAAAAAAGAAAAAATAGGCCCAATTCACACTCTGTAGTCTTGTTCCTAAGCCATATTCTCTCAGACTCTCATGGCATTATGGCAAGTGACATTCTCCTAAACATAGCTTCCCACTATCATTTTAATAATAGACACCATCAAAGTAATTTATGGAACTAACTTCCCTCAGCAAACAGCAGACAAACTAACATTCTCTGAGTGCCCATTGTGGGGCTAGGCCATACTGGCTGCCAATCTTGCCGTTTTGATTTTCTCTGTCATAGATGAAAATATTCTTTCTCGCCATTTTGGTTTGATTTTAATTTAGCTCTGTGGATGACAGTAGTAGGAAGTAGTTTGTTTTGGTTATAAGTGGAAAGGAAGACATATTTTGTTATTTTTTTAAGGGTGGCAGAGGGCACACTGAATCATCTTCTTTTGCCTGGCATTGTATAGACAACATGCTATTTTTATAGAAAAGAAAGAGTTCGGCAAACCATCCGACGCAAAAGGGCTAGGGAAAGAGGGGGTGCAGGAAGACAGCAGGAGAAAACAAAGGACGGGTCAGATCTGAAGGTGCTTTTTATAGGGTGTCTGTGGACAAGGCAGGAGCTAGTTCAGAAGGCACCGTCAATGCAATTAAAACCCTTGCTGTGCGCCTTCTGACGACCCGCTGCTCGCCGTCCAGGGCGAAAGGGGTCTCTTGATGAGGCCATCCCCTTCAAGGAAGGTGTCTCACTGGGGTCTCGCCATGCCATTTGTCAACAATTCCAGCACAGCTAGTTCACCAGAGTGAATCCCTGCTTCTTCAGTGGAGCGCCCGCTGAACTAGCTGGCTTCATTTATGAGCCATTTTGTATGAAAAGTACATTATTAAAACTCCATGTGGCAAGATCCTCACACTATGGGAGTTATGTGAAAACTGAAGCCATCTGAGCAAAGATTGTGGGCTCATGACCTGTCCTGACGGAGGGGCAGGCGGAACTGCTAGTGTTAGCAAATGTTCCAGGAGCTTGTTCTCTCTCTCTCTCTCCCTCACTTCCTTCTCCCCTCCCTGGGCCCTAATCACATGTAGTTGAATTATGAAAGGAAAGGTGTGTAACTTTTCCCCAAAGTCAAGCGAATTAATGAATTTCTATTATTAAACTGAAGTTATATGTATTATTTATAAAAGCTGAAAATATAAACTGTTCCAAAAAATATTAAAATACCTAAAGACAACCAATGTATTATTATGAGTTGATAAAGAACATCAAACTATCAAGGAGATCTTCCCTCCATTTCATGACTATGGGAAAAAGGGCAAACTTGCCACTCCATACCATAACAATACAAATGACCAGCATTCCAGCTTCTTCACTAACCAGCTGGCTAAACTTGGGCGAGGTAATAAACACCTGTGTCTAAGTCATAAATGAGACTTACGCTGGGTTGTAAGGATTAAAGAGTTAAAACACCTAAAGCACTCAGAGCAGCTCTTGGCACAGGGCCACCATGATGGGTGACTCTAGGGTGACGTTCCCATGGCCGTCTATGTGGAAGGCCCCCCCAACCCCCGGGAGCGGTGTGGTGCACATCCCACACCATGGCCTGGCACAGAACAAGTGCTCACTCAATATTTGCTATTCTTATCATTTATTGAATCCTTACTATGTATTACATAACATGCTGAGTGATTTTCAAAGATTTTCTTGCTTAATCTTCACTTAGAAATGAAGAAACTGAGGTGCAGAAAGTTTAAATAACTTGGCCAAGGTAAACTAAGGAATTTGGAATCAGATCCTTGTGGTCTAACTACAGCTCAGGCTTTTATTGGCCACACTACCTACTGCTGTCCCTGGCAGGGACACGCTTACGGCCAAGGGGACCAGGTCACTCTTAGGTTAAGCTAACTAGTTAATATAGGGAATCCATAAGCACGGTCTATAGGGGGAGAAAGTGGTAACAAACCACTCCCTTCACTTCCAGAATGAGCAGTCCTGGGCTCCTTGGCTGCTGCTACCACCTTTTCTGAGATGCTATGAAGAAGCAGAGTGCCATACCCCAAATTAACAGAGATCATCACTTATCCAGAACCAACCGGGGTATTTCTGTGTCCACAGCTTCTAACAAGGGCACCTGTCATTAGGTACATAAGCCACTAGGTTGTAATAGAAAGGTCAACATAAATGTACCTGCCCATGGCTGATGAAGCCACATCCCAGCAAACCTGGGGGCGCTCCATTGCCCCCAGGGGATCAGAATTTCATTCCTTAGCTTTTGGGACTACCTCCAACCATCCAAGGAGTAATACTGGGTGAGGATACTATTTTAAACCAGTAAATCCTAATGATGTATGCAAAAAGGTGTGGGTCTGACACAGAATGGGGGGTGGCTGAGGCTCTGACAAGTCCCCTCTTCTTGGTCCCACCACTGCCTTCCCCTCACCCAACTACTAGCTCTCCGTGGCATTAGATCGCCTGCTGTGTTTGGGACATTCTGCACGCTCATAAGCTAAAGATACACAGACTTCCTGAGGCTGCATGGTGGAATGGGCTATGGAATCAGATAACCCGGGTTGAAATCTTGGCTTTCTCACCTCCCACTGTGCGACCTGCCAAAATCCGATGAGCCTATGAGGCTCAGTTTCCTCATCTACAGAGGTACATGAATCCAGTAGTATCCCTTATCCAAGGGAGATTCGTTCCAAGACCCCCAGTGGACACCCGAGAAACCATGAATAGTAGTGAACTTGATATATATTATTTTTCTATTTTTTCTATATATACATACCTATGATAAAGTTTAATTTATAAATTAGCTCACTAAGAGATTAAAAGCAATAACTAATAATAAATTAGAATAATTACAAAATATATTGTAATAAATGCTATGTGAATGTGGTCACTTGTTTCAGGGGATCCCTTGCTTAAGTGTTACAGGCTAAATGCTTTCTGGTACAACACATTGCTGTCAATCAAAACACGTTTTCTGTTCATGTCTTCCACTCTTAAATTTAATGCCTTTTCCATCTTAACTAAGCACTTATCATATATGTTGTGGCCATATCTTTTGCAGTTTAAGGTGCAACATTAAAACTAGCATGAATTTCTTTTTCCTTCTTCACAATTTCACGGATAGAAGACTCATTCTTATCGTAGATCTTAGCAACCTCAGCGTATAATGTTTTTTCTTTCCTTATTAAGTTGAGAACTTTCACCTTTTCACTTAAAGGAAGCAATTTATGGCTTCTCTGTGGCATATCTGAATAGCCAGCATCACTACTCTTGTGCTTTGGGGCCACTATTAAGTAAAATTAGGGTGACTTGAACACAAGCACTGTGGTATGGCAACAGTCGATCTGATAACCCAGAGGAAGAGACTGACGGCGGGAGCATGTACAGCCTGGAGGTGCTGGACACAGGGAGGATTCACGTCCTGGGAGGAATGGAGCAGGACAGCGCAAGATTTGATTGGGCTACTCAGAACGGCGCATAGTTTAAACTTTTAAGTTGTTTATTTCTGAAATTTTCCATTTAATATTTTCAGACCACAGTTGAATGTGGGTAACTGAAACCAAAAAAGCAAAACCGTAGATAAGGAGGGATTATGGCAGTGTCTATCTTATAGGATTGGTGTAAAGATTAAATGCACGCTGGCTCCCAGAACTCCATAAGAGAAGCTGCAATTCAGAATGTTGGATTGATCAAAAGTGGTGACATGTTTTTTCTTTAACTGACAAGACAGACAAATGAGTGTCACACTCTTCAAAGCAATCACCTTAAGAATATCTCTAGGCAGCATTTTTCCTCTAAAGCTTCCTCTGTTTCACACATTTCTGGAACTTCTCCTTTGGAACTGCCTCCAGCATGAGTATTTTGGGGGATGACAAATCCCTCTCCTTTGGGGATGCATTATGACCAGTATGGTCATTTGGTGCCAAGTGCAGTATTAAGAAGAGGAGCATCCTTTCAGTCAGACATGAAGGGAGACTATGACATCCCAGTCTGGTCCCAACATATGTGTTCAACTCTATCGGCTTCCACTAGTCCCCTGTCCCACCCACTGGGAGTTCCTCAAACCCCACCCTTCCCTGCACCAGCAGAACCTTTCCTGCTCCCAGGACTCCATGTTGGCAACTCCCCCTGAATGCAATTCCTCAGCCTTTCCTCCCTAATCCCCCTAATCCATCCAGAAACATCCTTCTTAATCACCACATCCAGTCTTGTCAACCCTTCTGTGAAGCTTCTCTTCTGCCAATGAGGCACCATAGCACAGTACTTAACACAGACGTGAGAACCCAACAACAAGATCTCAAGAGAAGCAGCAGACAGATGGTGATGTACATGGACTGGGGAACCAGGCTGCCTGAGTCTAAATCCAGCCTTGATGATGGGGTCACAACCTCTGAGATTTGAGGTGAGTTATTTCACTTCCCCATGTCTCAGTTTCCCCAATAGTGAAATATGATAAAGAGTGGTAGCTGCTTCAAAGGTCTAGTTTGGAGATTGTATAAAGCACCTACAACAGTACCCAGCAAATGTTTGTTTAATGAAGCCCTTGAGTTGTCATCTCTTCACTGGGTGACCTTGAGTAGGTTATTTAACCTCTTTGCATTTCAATTTCTCGACTCTAGAATGAGGATAAGAAAAATAACACCAACTTCATACAATTGTTGGGGATTCAATAAATAGTGTAACTTGTCTAGTACATAATGTATACAGAGCTTTATATACGGTAAGATTTCAACAAAATGGTAGTTTAAAAAAAGTTGTTTCTTCTGAACTCTATAACATCTTCTTTATATCTCTACTATGATACATATCAAATTATAATAACCTAGACTAAGAACTTGAGGACAGGAATCTTGTCATTATTCTTCTAAAAAGGGGAAAACCAGGTCAGATGGCAACTAGGACCTAGAAATTGAAACAGAAACCACGACTTACGAAAACTGTGTAATGACA
The DNA here is from genome assembly GCF_902729225.1 of Pteropus medius. Taxonomy (NCBI): domain Eukaryota; kingdom Metazoa; phylum Chordata; class Mammalia; order Chiroptera; family Pteropodidae; genus Pteropus; species Pteropus medius. Next base: position 19,965,611 of record NW_024354502.1, on the reverse strand, counting down.
GATAAAAAAAAATAGAAAAATTATACCAAACCATGACTTGCAAGACAAACTAAAGTTAGACTCTTAACATGAGCTCACTCAGACTCATGGTCTTCTAAATAAGACCACAAACCAACTAATCTAACAATAATTCCACAGTAAGTCATGTGTCCCAAAGATAAGACCGATTGTTTCAGCAACTTCCTATTTGACGAATTCTGACTAGTCTCTAGCCAAGACCATCTGATGACTATCTCCAGTCCTGCAAACTCTATATTCTTCACTAATGTCCACCTGTTGAAACACCCCACAGCTCTCTATGGTGTGCACAATCCTTTGCTGCAGAAAGCTAATAAACCTGTTTCTTAGCCTACGGTGTGTCCCTGGCAGTCTGTTTCGTGGGCTTTTATACACCTTAAGATACCAAGGACTTGGCACAGCACCTGGTACTAAGTAGGCTTTTAATAAATTGCATCTTGAACAAAAGAATGGAGTAAAGAGAACTTTGCTTTAGTAACTTATGAGTTCTAAAGATAATTCTAAAAAGAGAGTTTCAAAAATATTAGGGGTCACGTCAAGCAGCCTTGAGAGGACTACGTATATAATTTTCTAAGCTGCATGCCTTAAAGAGCCATCCTCTACTGAAAATATGTAATCAGGAATGCTGATTAAAAGTCAGAGTTGCTGCTGTGCATTTATACACATCAAATATAATCCCTGCTCTACAGGAACTGATTAATCGAAGACACATGGTAAACAAGCAAGTGGATGTGGTCTGTGTTCCCACAGTACCTAGCAGAAGGCCTTGCCCATAGCGATAGCTCATAGAAATCCATTCATTGGCCACTGACAAGGATTCCACTCCATAGCTAAGAACTGGCTGAGAGTTTCTGAGCAGAGGCAGATCCCTAATATATACAATGGTCTAGGAAGCTTACTTTCTAGGAGCGAGGAAATACTATAAGCAGGTAGGCTTACAGGAGGTTATCTCGATAACCAGGCCCTTAGAAAGGTCCTTGCTTGTGGAAGTAACAGTGGAAAAGAACATGAATCTATCTTGCTAACTGAACTTGAGGGAGCATGGAAAGTACCAGAGTTAAAGATGAACCAATGTTTACCATCCACAGTGATTTGGAAAATGATCCTGACACAGACAGGAATAGCTTTGAAGGATAGAGAAGATCTTTACATCAGTGCTAATGCCTGTTATGATGGGGTCCAGGTTCTTAGGTTAAAGAAAGCTAGCACAGCGTTGCATTAACCACTACCCACCTGCTCTAACACCTTGCACAGGTCAGATCAATAAGGGAAAAAGAGGTCTCTATAAATCCACTTAGAGAGGTTAACTTTTGGCAGCTTATTGATACTAGCTACTCAAAGAGATGACATTTTCTTCATAAGCCATCATCAACAGGGTTTTTTTTTTTGTTAGCTTTGCTTGAAATTGCAATTAAACTCATTTGCACTACGAGAGTCAATGACCCTTGAAATTTAAGCCAATCAACCAGTAGAATAGAAAGCTTATGACCATTTTTTGACCTTTCACTTAACATTTTTATGTTATAAAGAGATCAGCCAATATGGCTAAAAACAAAGCTAGGCCAGACATTTGTCCAAGCTAAGGAAAAAAGAAGCACAGTCTAGATTAACAACAGTGTAAACTAACTAACAGACATAAATAAATAAACAATTTTTAAAGAGCATGATTTTATTTTTTCTAGGGCCTTCTAGATGAAGGTAGCTTTGTCCAAGAATTTATCACAAATTTGGAAAGGAAAAGTAGGGTTAAACAGGACAAAAATATCACAGCAAATAGAAGATAAGCTTCCACTGCATCATATTTATAGACTTGATGTAAAGTATTTCAGAGAGATAGATCACCAGGAAAAGGAAAATTGAATATGAATTTCTTTTCTCAAGAATACAATCTTCTGGGCACTGTTGAATTGTCACTCACTAAAAACCCCTAGCTAAAGAAAACGTTTTCAGGTCCCACTACTGAAATTGCTGAAACTAGTCTATTTTCAGTTGTATTTCTCTGGGTCTCCCAGAAAAAGTTCTTAAATGATCCTGGGGCCAGATGTGGTTAACATTTTGCCAGAAGCATTTAAGATTGTTTTGTTGTTTTGCTTATATTTTCAAATAATCTGCAACTGGGGATATGGACTACAGTAAATATTTTCCCCCAGAAACAAGCCTTTCTACCACTTGGGACTATTTTTATTAAATAATTCATGCACAACTAATCAATGAACAACTACAAATGATTATTTAGTAATTACATTTACCTCTGAGACAACCAATTAAGAAAATAAGAGCATTCACATTGTGATGACTATTTTTAACTCTGAAAATGTCAGTTGGGACAACCAATAGCACAAGCTATGCTGGTCCCCCTCCCTCGGGGCCCCCGGAGGTCAGATTCAGGCTCATGTTATGTTAAAGGTCAACACCTTTCTCACAATACAGTGAGGCTATGAAGACTCAAGAAAAGAGGGTCTTAATGCACTAAAACTTCAGAATAGGCTAGGTGAGTAGTAAGTTTTCAAAACAATAAAACTAGCTATATAAAACATGTATTTGCTCATTAATTTAATGCATCTACTTTGCGTTTCCTCCAAATCTAATATCAAAGTAATCAATTTGGGGGGCTCGACAGTAATGGACTATGTTGCTGGTTGTTCTCCATCCCCGCTCTACGACACTCCCAACCATACTCCACCTCTCCTGCTCCTGTGTCATCTATACTCCCTGGCTCTCTAGCTTCCTATTGGGTTTGATTAATGGGGGCACCAGCTAGAGATGGGAGGGTGGGAGGAGCTGTTTTCCCTATTCTCTCCCTGTTGCACTGCAGTGTCTGAAAACAGTTTTGCCCTTTCACAGCTCTGGCTTCTGTTGAGTGGCTCTTCCTCCATGATTACAACCCTCACTGGACTCCACCATTTGCTCTTTTTGTCCCTTTGGCCTGGGGATGGCAATGTCTTCTCTTTGCTGCTGGTCTTGGATGCTGGTCCACTCCTCGTTTGTTCCTATAACTCTGCCCACAGGTCGGCAATGGTCCCCTCGTTAACTCTCTTCAGTCAAACCCTCAGAGGTTGATTCTGTTTCCTGCCAAGAACCCAATGCAATCATGTTGCAAAATAAATACAGACATGCTTGTTTCCTGGCTTAGGATGGTTAGAATTTTTCTATAAATATAAAATTATTCCAAAAGAAGATCAGTATCTATGAAAAACATGCATGAACAAAACAAACCTGCACTGAGTTTTCTGTTTTGGCAAACAATATATTTAATGTTAAACTTAATGTTGAAAACAGCGAAATATAGCTAATATTCCTCCTAACATCTACTTCTTTTTTAAAAGGAGGGGGGAAAATCTCATCCATTGTCCCCACTATCAAAAACATCCATTGGGTAAACCCCAGGAAAGCCTAATTCTAAAGACGAGCGATTCTCCATAAGTCACATGGATGCTTCAGAAAGATGATCTTTTCCCCACTCTTCTTCTTTTGCAATTACAAAAAAAAAAAAACATTTTCTAAATCTCTTTTCTTTGGTGCCCAGAATTTAATTCAGTATACTGCAGAGAGGATAAAGATATTGCCTTTCAAAAACTAGAGCCAAGTAACAAAACAGGGGGGGGGGAAGCACCATTTTATCCAAATCATACACGGTGGTATATGACACTCTTAAAATCCATTATCATTCTAAGACTGTATCTCAGATGGCACTTGTTTTTCTTCATCTGGATAATTATTTATTTAGCTAGAAGCCACGGTTCTCTTTATATCATTAATCCACCAAAAGAATATTTGTTGAATATGCAACAAGTTGATAAATTGTGCAGTTTCAAAGCTAAATGTAATGTTTTTATTGGATCCCCCTTTTTAATTAAGCCATGGGCTCCTAATAACATAGGAGCTGTGAATTAATAATCAGAGCACAAGTTTTAACTCAGGCACCATTAACTAATCAGGCTCTCTCCTGCATTTTGCTTTAACACAGTGCTGGTTATTCAACACCTCTCCAAAACCATTCTCCAGATCCATTCTCCACTCTTCTCTCCCTCCTCTGTGCCCAGAAACTGTATCCTCCCTTCCCTGCCCTCTGGCATTTTGTTCAGTTCCACCAATGGGAGGCGCCCGCAGGAGACTCAGTGTAGAGGAGATAGAGGCAGAGTCTGCCTCCCTCCGTGTCCTCTGCGCGCTGCAGTCTCCTAGTTCTGGCAGTGGCTGCTTCTCCATCTACACGGCCCTGACTACTGCTCACCTGGCTGGCTCTTGCGCTCCTTGCTCCAGCTGAAAGCAAGTAAAAGCTCTTCATTGCTGAAAGTTCCCGGTTGCCTTTATATCCCTTCTTTGTTCCTTTTGCCCTGCCTATACCTCTATAAACAGTACTTTTGCTAAGTTCTCTCTTGACTCCCCTAAAGTGTGCCTTCTGTCTCCTGCTGGGTCTCTAACTGATAGGAGCATAACGTGGGATGAGAAGCACAAGGTTCCACCCAGAAGGACCTGGGGGCACATGGGAGATCCCACCAGGTACATGCTTCTTAGCCCTTGACAGGTGTGCCCAGGGTCTGTTTCTGCCTTTGGAAGAACGATGGATGTACAATTCTAGTGTCTGAGAACCACATGGGAAGCTTTTTAAAAATGAACATTTGAAGAAAACTAAAAACCATCATAGATCCAAGGAAACTAAGGAGATATAACGAAATGCAATGTGATATCCTAGATCAAACAGAGAAAGGATGTTAGTGCCCAAACTGGTGAAATTCAAATAAAGTCTGTAGCTTAGTTAGTATTATTGCACCTATATTAATTTATTAATTTTGACAAATATGTTGTTTATGTAAGAAGTTAACATTAGGGAAGCTAGGTGAAGGAAATATGGAAACTTTACTATCTTTGCAATTTTTCTATAAATATAAAATTATTCCAAAATAAAACGTTCATTAAAATAAAGATGAGCGGATTCCAAGACCTTGCGTCAGATCCCGTGAATAAGACTTCCAGGAGTAGATACTTACACAGGTGGTTTGAGAACCAAACCTTGAAAATCTCCCAAAGGACTTGGAAACTATGAGTTCTGGTTGAGATAAGGATGGAAAACAATTGTTTACTGATGCCAAATTACAGCATAATTACTTGACTACTTAAAGAAAAGAGCCAATTGAAGCTTTGTCAAAGTTCACCTCCTATTCCAATTAATTAGAATGATTCATCCCTCGACCAGTTGCTGCATTTAGTTTCTTGCATAAAAACACTTGAAGAGGTACAGGTAATTATAGAACCAAACAAAGAGAGTGACAGTACAGTCTTTGTACTTCCTCCCCATTCTGAAACCAAGGCTTTGGCAGTGCACATCCTTTTTCTTTTCTCCAATTTTGAGATTCAAAGAAGGCAGAGCCAGCCACACAGACTGACGGCCGAGTGTTCTTCTTCGTCTTTTCCATGGTGGACACCCTATTTCTCTAAGTCGTATTTAAGCTCCCTGAAGGCAGGAGCTATATCTTCTGTTTCTTCTGTGTTTTTCTACAGCTCAGTTCACTGTTCTCCGCCCACGACTTTGATGGATGACAACACGCACTTCCCCATTATACCCATATCTCTGCTTATTAATTTTAGATAGAATTCTTATATTTAACATTTTCTATGTCATTGGAATGCATAAGAAGGGGGTAGGTAGAGTGAAATGTTGGCACTGTTACTACTTGTTTATTAACAAAAATGTTAATCGATCACCTATTCTGTAGCAGGCACTATTCTAGGCACTAGGGCTCTAACGGTGAATAAAATAATCTCCACCTTCAGGGAGCTTAAAATCAAATCAGGGAGACAGACGACTAAGCAGCTGATTACCCAACAAGCTGTAGGTCCTCCCTTCCCAACCTCGCACTTTGCCCATCGCGGCAGGGCAACTCGAGTCTGATTTTGAATTTCACAAAAGAGTTGGAAGAGTACACTCTAATTCCAGGTCCATTTCCTGATAAGAATTGATTTTGAAGAAGGCATATTCTTTCTGATCCTCAAACATCTCATTCAAAAAAAAAAGAAAGAAAGAAAGAAAGAAAGAAAGGAATTTAAAAAATAAAATTTGCCTCTCTGCCTTAAGGCAGTTGTTACAACAATCGATGTAAAAGTGCTGTGAACACTACAAAGTGTTAGACATATGTCGAGCAATAGAAATTGTATGACTTAAATAGTCCCTGCCTACTAACTCTAAAGCAAAAAGCTAGAGGTTCGGTGGCCTTGCCCATTAGGCAGGAATTTCAGACAATAACATTTTACAAAAAGCAATCCTTTCAAAGATCTAAGCCCTGTTGCTTTGGAGTTAGCAATGAGTGGGAATTAGATTAACATCAAAGAACTGTTTGGGGAGAAGTTGCCTATGAAGAAGGCGGGCCTGCCATTTTATTCACAGTAGACCCATTTTTGCTTCATTCTCCCTGAATAAACAGGAGAGCTCTGTTACTTCAACTCTTTTGTGAAATTCAAAGTGATTTCTTAGCCCAAGTCGTTCACATTTCTATTTTATTCAAAAAGAAGCTTCCAGATCAGAGATGAAAGGACAGCTGTTACCAGTCAGTGCTAGAGCATATAAACCTATGAGCAGTTTTCAGCAAATATCTTATAAAAGATAATACTTGAGAAAAGTTTTGAAGATCAGATTTTCTGTTTCAGATAAATGTAGTGTCTGTCTATTCTTAGTTTCTAAAGCAGAAAATGTTCTGTTGGAGCAGTTTACCATCCTTCTGTCTGGAGAAGTCAATGAGCTTCTAAGGGCTCTCTTCGGGTGCCATGGTAACCACATGATTCTGGTCCAGTCTGTGTGTCTAGGGTACAGCTTAGGGAACTTTAAGATGCTATCTAAAGAAATACGTATCAGAGACACTGCTGGTATGTTTGAACTGAAGGTCGACATGTTTTCTTCAGGAGCGCGCACGCACACACACACGCACACACACACACACACACACACACACACACACACAGACGTCTAGTGTGTCCCAGCACTGGGCCAGCACTCGAGTGACCAAGTGACCATAAGACGCCATCGCCAAGAGCTCCCAGTGGGTGTGGTGCCCAGGGAGCAGCAAGTTAATCATAAAATATATAAAAATATATAGGAATGATATAGTAAAGTTTTAGCTTTTATTCCAATATTAAAATTTCATTCTGTAGTTTTTGCTCTGACTTCAATTGTGGAAGTCTTTCATGAAGTTTATTTCAGCTAAATATAAACCTGAGAAAAATTTTGAATGTTGAGCAGAGAAACAGTAATAGGATCAGAAAGAAGCTTAAGGTGCTCATTTGGGCCTTCAAATGCACTTAGCCTGAAAAATCATAGAGAGAAAGGAAAACTATTGGCATATGGAGAGGAACAGCATTTTGGCTTCACTGGTAAGGCTAAATCACATCCAAAAGTGGGACTCTCTAAAGTCTCCCCAGACTATCTCCCTAGAGATAAAATTGCCCTTCACTCAAAAGTAATAAACAAACATCAGATTATGGAGGCTTCCTCTTCCCCATAGTGTGTGTGCACGTTTACACCATCACCAGGTTACACTGTGGCGCTCACCACATACAAGAGCCAATGAGCACCTCAGTTATTTCTATATATGTGGAAGAAATTTGATCATTGGCCCCCAAAATGATCTTCAAAAAGCCCACAAATATTGTCTTTAGGAAATATTTAGGAAGCACGTGCTGTGAGCATCACACTAAACCAGGGGCTGAAGGAAACACAAAGGAAATATCGAGCCTGGCCCCTGTTTACCCTTCAGTTGAGGAGACAAGTACACCCGCAGGAAGAGGTCAGGTAGCATTTTGTTCTACCTCTCACCTCTTCCTCACTCTTCATTTCTTTGTTGACCTCACAGAGATCTCCTGTCTCCGGCCTCCACCCGCCCACCATGTCCAGTAACCACCTCCATCTTCATGACAGCTCCACATGCACAACACACCTTGGCTTCCCTTCCTTCTGGGCCCAAACTGAGATGCTTGTGGTCTGCCCAAGGAACCTTCAATATCTTTGTCCTTTTGTCTTTGCAACCCTGAATAGTCCTGTATTCTGTGTTCCCTGTTCTAACAGTGAGCACTCCTGGAGAAAAATCACATAACCTTGTATGCCTTCAAGGAGGCCATGAAGAAAGGACCACTAGAGAATGCTGATTTTCCAATTCGAATATAAGTTCCTTGAGGGTGGGGACTTTGTTAAGCCGGAGGGCACCCCAGCAGACTCAATAAATCCTTTTCGCAATTAATTAATGCCTAAACAAGAAGTTAGAAAAGAAGGATCCATACTCATTCAACAAAATAAACTGATATTTTTAAAAACTTTCACTCATAGTTTATGTATAATTAATCACAACTATTCCAAATAAAGCATTCAAAAAAATAGCCTTAGAAAGAAGTGACTCTTAAAAAGCAGCTGGTAAAAGTTATTCTGTGAACTCCAGAGTAGCAAAACTCTTCGAACTTATTTTATAACTCAGAATATTTTATAACTTAAAATCATTCTTCCTGTTAACTAAAGCAATGTAGTGAGATCTCACTATACTGTGTGGCAAACCACCTCTAAAAAGTATCACCAAATGGGAGCCATCCTCAACTGTGTTTCTCCCAGGGAAAAATAAAAGAGTCTGGATGTTAGCCAGAGAGGCAAATAGCAAAGGAATCCAGAAATATTTCGAGAGAAGAAAACATCCTATCAGGTCAATAGCCACTGTGAGGTGTAACGTTGCAGTGGGATGTTGCTGCCTGGACAGGGACCCGAATAGAGTCTTGGGTATTTAGAGCACACAATGGGAATACAGAACACTCTTCCTCACAACAGTGGCAAACCTGTCTCAGAGTTGACGGGGGGCCACCGTCCTGGCCGAGATCCTCATACTCGTGTGGCAAGAATAAACTCAGATGCCACCTAATTCTCCTACAAATGTAATAACATCTGACAAGAGGATGATTGGACAGCACAAGATGTCATTTCCTCTAATTAAGGAACACTCAAGAAAAACCAAAATAGCCACAAAGCACTGTCAGCAAAGCAATCAGCAGCAACAATCAGCTGTCAGCTCACAGTCCTAAGCTGAGCCTCGCGTAGAGAGCAGGGCTGGTTGTTATGGGTTTCCAAATCACTGTGACAGCAGGAGTCAAGGATGACAGGCAGAGCAGAGAAGCCAGAGCCTGCGGCACACCAATGGCACTAAACCCCTTCGGGCGAGGGGACTTGCAGGAGTTGGTTTGTTTCTTTGTTTCTGTGTGGTAATGTAGGGGGACCCTGTGAAGAATCCTATAGCGAGCTTCCCAAGAAGACAGACGTCTACTGACTGCAGCTCATGTCATTTATTCACCCTGAATCACCCTTCTCTCTACCTGGAAAATTCTATCCGCTCTTTAAAATATATGATCAGTTAGTCTCCAATTCCTTTGTGAAGGTTTCACAACTTCAACACATATGAATTCTCCCTTTTCTCAACTCCCAGAACAGATAACCACCTATATTACAAGGGCATTAACAATAGGAGTTGGGGAAAATATACAAAGAAACAAACAACACAATTGTCGCAATATATAACAATATGTAATAAGATAGTGAGAGAGAGAGAGAGATGTGTTTACGACAGTTGTTGGGAAGAGCATTATTCTTCTTCCCAGCAGTCCTGCCTGGGCACATAAAACTGTTTATCTTCTTAAAGCTATTGAAAGGTGACTTCTATCCTTCAGTACATGCCTTCGCTCCTCAAGGGAGTAACTTCTTGAATTGTTTAGACTGAGTAAGGGAAAGTACATGGAGGTAGGTCTGGGCACTTCCCTTCTCTCTATACCTGGCCTCAGCAGCATGTATTTTTCTTTTCCTTGAAAGAAGATTTCAGCAATAAAAATAATAGAAGGCTTGATTATAGTTCATCTTGCCCATAATTTGAGCTCATTCTCCGATGCAGGACCATTGGGAATAAAGCTGATATTTAGCTCCCTGTCTGTTTGATGTCTGCATTTAGTTCTCCATCCACAGCAAACCCAGCCCTGACTTTTTTTGCAACAGCAATATGCACAACTCAGAGCTACATTATCCAGCTTCCCTTGCAGCTAAGGGTGATCATTGAGACTAAAGCAGAATTCACTGGCCCCAGGAAACCAGGACAACTTTTTACCTAGACTGACTCAGCTGGTCAACATGACCTTGTGCCCTTCTCTGTCTATCTGCTTGGAACACATACTGGATGGTCCCACATTGAACAAGATATGTTAAAACAATTTAATGATACTGCCAGAACTCTTGGACTTACTGTCTCTCACCAAGGGGGTGGTTGGGCAAGATTCAAAATACCTGGGTATAAAAAACAAAAGGAAAGCAGGTCTTATAATCCAGCAACTGTGTGTGGCATTTTTTATGATACCAAAGGAAAGAGGACAACTTAAGAATTGGGATGAATGTAAAATTAACTGTTATAGAAAAAAAAATCAAGAAAACTAGAATTCTGGCAGCACAGTCCCATTACTGCATCACAAGATATTCGAAGTTGAGAAGATTAAAAATTTGAAGGTCTCTTGGCAAGAATCTTGACAGAGGGATAGGTTCTCACTAGCACCCTTTGGGCCAGGTTTTGAAGCATCAATAGAAGGTTCATGTAGGAACCTGTTGCTTGAGCTAAAACAAGGTGGAGAGGAAAATAAAATTGCCCCTTAGGAGGCAGGCTTCACAGATCGAAGACATTCTTTTTTAAGAGGAAGCAACAGGAAAATTTCTGCTACAAGAAAGAGTTAAAGTTTTTGAGTGCTAGAAACACAAAAATCAAAGACGAATTTGACAATAAGAAGCTTTAAATATATACATCATTGATAATTGTTCGAATAAATTCAATAATTTAACTAAAATATGCATTTTAATGTCTTAATTTTGTGCACTATATGCCAGTTTATTCTTAAAGGAGGGTTACCTTCACAATATTTTGACTTTGAAAGATTTTAATCTCATTATTAAAAGCACAGTTGGCTAAAAAAGAAAGAAAGAAAGGAAGAAACAGTGATTACGTAAAACATTACTTCTCAAAGATTCAAGTGCAAAAGAATCCCTCAGGGACCTTGTTAAAATATGAGTTCTGATTCATCAGGTCTGGGGGGGGACCTGGAACTCTGCATTTCTAACAAGCTCTCGGGTGAAGCTGATGCTGCTGGGCCCCCAACCACTCTTGAAGTAGCAAGATATAGACTTTAAACATACCTAAGCTGAAAGGTGAGGTGACTACTCTCAAGATGTCTGGGGAATCATTAAGATCTGTCTGGAACTATGATGATGCATCCCTTGACCCCACAGACATCTGGAGTTCTTTAGGATCTTTCATTTTACACCCCTTTTCTGAGAAGCTGCAAACCTCCAGAGTGTCTGTTATGCTGTCTTTTTCTCGTCTTCTTTTCATTGGTTTCTCTTTCCCAGCTCCGTCTCACGAAGGCAATTACAGTAGCGGAAGGCAATTTTCCTCTTTCTCTTACCCAAAGCCTCCGAATGAAGTTACCTATTGTGCTACTCCTGCCACTGCAGGCAGGTATGTCCTGAGAAGGAAAAAAAGAGTAATTCTGAGTGCAGCCAAGCCGAGAGAGGAAGAAAATTTAAGTCCTCTCAGCTTCCCCATTAAGTTTTGAATTGTGGCTTTATTGCCTTCTTTTGACTCAACTTTCATCTATTTCTGACCAGTGTTTTTATTTACAATCACACTTTTCCTTTAATACCATGTCTCCTAAAAAGCTGCAACACAGTTCCGCACTGTGAAAGATGACATGAGTGGAGCCATATTGCAGAGAGCCTGAGCAGCCATTTCAGAGAAACTGCCATGCCCATCTTGTTTTCTTTATTTTCTGAATTGGTCGAACCACCAACACTCCAAAAAATCAGTAAGAATGAGAATATCCTGTTCGTAAGGACTGATGAAATTGGTCTTTGCCAATGACTGAATTGCTAACCAATCTATGAAGTACAAAGCTAGCCCTTTGCCTGATGACTAAAAATCTAGCCAATCTATCAAGTACAAATCTAACTTTATTTCATTTAGCACCAATGAACTCTTCTTTAATACAACTCATCTCATCTTCCTCTCTTTTGTCCCCAGAAAATTCCAGAGCGCCTCTTCTACTGGGGGGGAGGTGGGGACACTATGGGGCTTCTACCTGAATTTGTATTTCCCAATTTGCAATTCCTTTGGTTCTAAACAAATGATTTTTGTTCAATTATTGCCTCCTAGGTTTTAGGTTAACACCAACCACTTAAGGTACAGAAGGCCATAGAGAATATCATTTCCATCCTAACAATGAGAAAGGCTGCATAATCAACGAAATCATAAGTTGTGATGAGCTCATCGGAGAGCTAAGGTTACAAGACAACCATTGAACTAATTTAGAGAATGACATGGTCCTCCAAAGAGAAACAGGACACACAAACTGTCACCTTTGACAGAGCACAGTAGAACGAGATGGTCACCATAAAAGCAAGTAAGAAGAAGATAGTTGAAATTTTAATGAATTCATAAAGGGCAAGTGTGGGCGAACATGATAGTATAGAATTCCTGGGAGCCTCTCTCGAGCTTTTCTTCCACAGGTCTCCAACAGGTGTTTGTGAAAAGGATCATGGGCAAGGTCAGAGACTGAAGAGTGGAGGTGGGACATAGGCAAGAAACTCCACCCACTATCCAGAATGCTGTTTCACATTAAGCAAAAGCTTTAAACCACTGGAAGAAGAGGAGAAAACCTTCCCACTTCCAAGATCTAAGCAAAGATCCACTGATTCTTGGGAAGGGTAGAAGCAAAAGCTATCTGCCCTGATGGAAGGACAAGAAACTCTCGGGCCCAGAATCCTGCACTGACACAAAGAAGAGCTCTGCTACCACCGAGGGAGGGTGGGAAACTCTTTCCCACTCAAGACAACCACAGATACAAGGCAGAGATGACCTGCCATGAAGAGGAGCAGGAACATGGGCAAAAGCCCCAATCCTAAGGCCTAGACCCACAAGGCCCACTGAGACTGAGGCTGGACCATGAGAACTGAGAATCTCACCACCATGGCCACAGCTTTGCACTGAGCAATGAACAAGAACGGTCTAATGCTAGCAGAGGAGCACAAACACAGAGAGAGAAGCCCTCGGGCGAGCAGGTGTGGAGGATTTGCTAAAAGCTGAAGATGGAATTTGGACAGTGAGAAAAACTCTCTGGCCCACCAGGCCACACTGTACATGTGGTAACTACCAGCCATCACTGGAAAGCTCTGGAGCCTGGTGGGCTGAAATTAACTAACAAAATTGACTCAATCCCTCTCACATCAACAGACTTAGAAAAGAAGGGTGCCCATTTCTGAGTAGCAATATTATTTACTTTATTATCTATGGCTCTTCTACTAACAACGTCGAACATTCTATCAAAATTATGAGACATTCAAAAAAAAAAGAAAAACAACCCATTGTTAAGATAAAGAAACCAATATAACTAAACAGAAATGATCCAGATATTGGAACACTCATATGGAGACTTTCAAATAGCTATTATTAATACATAAAAGTCTCACATGGAAAAGAAGAATGGAATTTAGAAAAAGATGGAGAATTTCAGTAGAGAAGTAAAAACTATAGGACAGAATTAAATAGAAATCTTAGAAATAAAAATGTAATATCAGAAGTGAAGAATTCCTTTAATAGGCTGATGAGGAAATAGGACAGTTAAAAAAAAAAAAGAATAAGTAAACTTAAAAATAGGCCTATAGAAATTATCCAGAGAGACAGGAGTATTTTCTTAAAGTATCCAAGAGATGTAGAACCGTATCGAACAGCATAATATGCATGTAATTATAGTACCAGAAGGAGGAGAGAAATAGAAAGGTGCCAAGGTAATTAAAAGGGGAAAGGCTAGCTTTTCAGCATAAGGTGCTGGAAAATTTGGATGTCCATATAAAAAATGGAACCCTGACCCTTACCTCACACCAGATACAGAAATTACCTCAAAATGTATCATATAACTAAACGTAAAACTTAATACAATAAAATTTCTAGAAAAAAACAAGAACATCTTTGTATTTTTAGTTTTATCAAGGATCTTTTAGAACACAAAACTGCTATCCATAGAAGAAAAAAAATCAATAAACTGAACATCATGAAAAGTAAAAACTGCTCTTTAAATGACACTTCTAAGAGTATTAGAAAACAAGCCAGACTTGGAAAAGCTACTTGCAAAGCATACATTTAATAAAAGGTTTTTACCCAGAATACATTCTATTATAGCTCAATAATAGAAATATAGATAACTTAATTTTTAAAATGAGTGAATGATTTGAACAGACTTTTTACCAAAGAAGATTTGTAAATGGCACAGAAGCACATGAAAGAATATTCAATGTCATTAATCATTAGAAAAATGATAGTTAAAGCTGTAGAGAGATAACACTACACCAATTCAAATTGCTAAAATTACAGAGACTGATGATACCAAAAATTACATATGTAGCTGACTGGAATGCAAAATGGCTCAGTCATTTGGAAACAGCTGGAGGGATTTTTAAAAATAATGTCAAATAAAAATGTACTTGCTATATTTACCGTGAGAAATTAAAACACACATCCATACAAACACCTATTAATGAATGATTATAGTAGCTTTATTCATGATAGCCCCCAAACTGTAAATAACCCACATGTTCATCAATTGGTAAATGGATAAACAAATTGTGGTATATCCGCACAATGGAATTCTACATACCAACAAAAAAGAGCAAACTACTGGTACTAGCGACAACACAAATGAATCTCAAAAACTATGCTATGTGAAAGAAGTCTGAAACAAAAGGCTACAGACTATATTACTCCACTGATATATTCTAAAAAAAAAAATCTAAGGACAGAGATCAGATCAGCGATTGCCAAGGGTTGGAGGCAGAAGTAGATTTGCTGCAAAGAAGCACTCTTTCAGGTGTTGATATGCTCTGCATCCTGACTGTGGTTACATGACTACATAATGTTCATCACGACTTATCAAACCATGAATTTCAAGAGAGTAAATTTTACTGTGTGCTAATTATACCTCAGTAAACTGAGCCAAAATAAATAAATAGACAAATAGTGCTATGGCAAAAGGAGGGTGATCGGTCAAGTGAATATCCACATGGAAAAAAACAATCTTGACTCTACTCTAAACCATACAGCATACAACCAGTTCCAGATGTCCTGTAGGTCATAATGTAAAATAACATAGCTTTCAGAAGAAAACATAAAACTTCTTTGTGATCTTGAAATAAAGCCAAGATTTCTTAAATAGGAAACCATAGTATTAACTACAGAGGAAAAAATAGATAATTTACATTATTTTAAAGGAATTTATGTTCATAAAAAGAAAGTAAAAATGTAGACCACAGGATAAAAAATTATACATATCCTACCGAGGCCTCAAATTAAAAATATATAGTATTAAAAGTGTCTATAACTCAATAAGAAAGACAATTCAATAAGACAACCCAATTTTTTTTTTCAAAAGACTTGAATAAACACTTCACTTTTTCTTTTAAGACTTGAAAGGTCTTTTCACAAAACAAGATATGCAAATGGTCAATTAACATAGGAAAAAGTGCCCAACTTCATTACCCTATGGGAAATACAAATTAAAACTGCAATATGATCCTATTGCACACCCACCAGTAGAGCATAAATGAAAAAAATCAAACAAAAACAGAAAACACCTAGTATTGGAAAGGATATGGAGAAATCAGAACCTTCTTACACTCCTGGTTGCCGCGTAAATTTTTAAATCAATACAACCATTTTAGACAACTGATAATATCTGCTAAAGTTGAACATATACCAACCCCGTGACCCCAAAACTCTCCTCCTACGCACATATCCAACAGAAATGTGTATATATAACGAAAAATAAAACTTATGAAAACTGACTCAAGAAGATATAGGAAACCTAAATAAGTCAGAAATTAAATCAGTAGGTAAAAAAAATCTTCCTTGGAAGAAAACACCAGGCCCAAACTGCTTTACTCTTATATTCCACCATAACATTTAAGTAGCAAGAAATTCAAATATTTCGAAAACAATTCCTGACAAGGAAAATCCCAGAAAGAAAAATTTTATCCAATCGCAAGACTAAAACTTAGCAAACTAAGTCTAGCAAAATATAGGAAAGATAACGCATCATGATTAAGTTGGTTTTATCTCGGCAAGGTAGCTTAACATTAGAAATACAATTCATGTAAATTACCATGAGCAGAGGAAGGATAAAAACAATTGGATCATCTCAGAGAAAAGCATTCAATGAAATTAACATCGAGTGAACTAATTTACTTTTAGCAAACTAGAAATAGAGGAGAATTTCTTAATCTGGTATAGATTATTAGTAAAGTACCTTCATCAAATGATGTACCAGAATTGATTTGATACAATTTTCCTACCATTGGATATTTAGATTCTCTCTTCTTTGTTTTGTTTGGCTATTATACTTCACTCTGTGATGAACATCTTTGTGCATGGATCAAGTTGCCTAACCTCTCTGCACCTCAATTTCCTCGCATACAAAATGGAAATAAAATAACACATAATTTACAAGGCTATTGCAAGGATTAAATAAGATGTTGGAATTAGGTCTTAGAGAGTCTTGGGAGAAAAGCATTGTTTTGTAACTCTGAGGAAAATGTTGTTTGTATTTACCTGGTGGCGGATCTCTCAAAGCACGCTGCAGGCTCAAGTCAGAAGAAGTCACTCTGTCAAAAAATAAAAAAGTTATTGTCTTAGGTTATCAGGAGCTAAGCATATAATATCAGAGGGACGCAATCAGTAATGAAGCTATTGCTTGCTCTAGGATTCCTTTGCATCATTTGATATCTTCTGCCCGTTCAGCACCCATCTCTCTAATCAGGTGAGAATGACTACTGCCATGCTCCTTTCATCAGCCCTTGACCTACAGCACTCCATTTTGCACAGCAGCCAGAATGATGATTCTAAAATCTGAGCATGACACATCACACCCCTCCTAAAACTCCTTCCACAACTTCCTCTTACCCTTGATATAAAGGCCAAGGCTTACCATGACTTTTAAGGTCCTTCGTCATCTGATGCCCACCTACTTCTCCAGCCTTGTTTCTCATCTCTGTACCATTGTCTGTGCTCCAGCTCCTCACTCCTCGCCATTTCCAGCTTTCATACACACTGCTCCTTCTGCCAGGACTACCTTCCCCTTCCCCACTCACCTTCACCTGACTAATTCCTGTCTGTCCTTTCATTCTCCTCTTAAGAGTCCCTTCTTCAGTCAGGCTGTCTGCTCCTCTTGACCATCTTAACCTCCCCTATTTATACTTCCGAAGAAGCCTTCACATCTTCTTTTGCCACATCATACATACAACTACTTGTTCAATATATCTTGTCTTCCTTGTGAGCCCAAGGATTATGTCTGTTTTGTTCAGAGCTATATTTTCATGCCTAACCCAGCACTGATCTCATAGTAGATGCCTAATAAATGCTTATTGAGTAAAAGAATTAGTAAACTCATCCCTCAGTCCTCAGCTTTCCAACTCATCTTTTGATTCATACTAATAATTTAATAAACTTTCTACGTCACTACCATATTTCATTGATTGTTGGATTCACTGATTGTAAGAGATGATGCTATTTTATATAACAATAAAAAGGAAAAAATGGCTGCAAATTAAACTGTCATACAAAACTAAGATTTAGAATTTTTATTTTATACTTATCGAAAGAGCTCTATTAGATTTATTTAGATATAGATTTTTGTTACATTCGTAAAAAAGAAAAATACAAAATACATTGGTTAGGTATTACAATTTCTTTTTGTTTACAAATAACATTCAGAACCCACTCTCCTGAGTCACGTTTGCCACAGGGTCCAATGACTATGTTTTTCCATACAATATTGTCCCCTGTGCCACCAAGAGCTTTAATGATACAGCATTTCTTAACAGTGCTCAAGTTTTATATTTGGGATTTTCTTCTAAGCTTCAGATACCTTTCCACAAGTGTTGATGTTGGCAAGAAAATCTTACTAAGTGTCAGATTTCAGTCAACACCTAGGAATCACACTCCTCAGACAGTCATCAACTGGATCTCTGACTGAAACAATAGCAGTCTCAGTTGTGCAGTCTTGCAACCCAAACTACCAACTTCACACACATGCAGGCCATGCAACTACAGCACAACTACCACCTGACCGATTGCAATAGAAGATCCTTCCAGTTGTATGACACATCTGGTATCAGAGTATTAAAATGTGAGAAAAATGAAACATGTCTTAGAGTTAATGAACACAAGAGGTCAAGAGACACTCTTCAGAGAACTTAGGAAAGTTAATAAAAGGAAGAAGGCAAATTCATTCTCTCTCTCTCTCTCTCTCTCACACACACACACACACACACACACTCATTCACTTATACATGGTCAGAGGCGTGACTAGAAACTGACTCCTCACGTGTTGGAGTGGGGCGGTGGGTGTACAAGGCACTGGCTGAGAGGAGGGTAGGGGGTGAATTCACACTTGTCCAGCCGAGCCTTGGCACAGGTGCTTCCACTCTGCAGGAAGAAGGTGCTTCCTGACTTTCCGCTAGCCCAGCCGTGCCCCCACCACCCCCACAGACACTGTCCCCAGAGCGACTCCTCTCCCTAACTATTTTTTGACCTATTAAAATACGCATTTTGCTTCTTCTTTTTTGAGATTTGTCTTCTTAATAAACTTTTAACTGTATAATACATGTCGTTAACTACTACACACTGTTGCACAGTGGATCTCTGGGACTTTCTCATCTAGCATAACTGCAACATTACACCCACTGAATAAAGATCCTCACACCCCCAGTAACTAGCAACCATTTTTGCTTCTGTGAGTTTGACCACTTTAGATACCATATTTAAGTGAAATCAGGCAGCATTGGCTTAATTCACTCAGCATAACATCTCCAAGATTCATCCACATTATTGAATATCACAGGATTACTTTCTTTTTTAAGGTTAATAGTCCATGATATGTACATACCATATAAAATACCATTTTTAAGGACACAGTTTTTAAATAATCAGAAGTTTTTTAGAAACATGTCATCACATTAAAGCAGAGCAGACTCTAGCACGAGGTTTCTTCATCCACAGTCCAGCATTCCAAGGCCTCGAGGTCTCAGTCTGTGAATACACAACCATGGCTGGGAAAAGGAAGAGGAAAGGAACATCACTGGAAAAGCCAGAGGGCCTCTCTGTGCCTCAGGGTCCTCATCTCTAAAATGGTCATGTAGGATTAGATGATGTATCACGTAAGGTCCCAACAAGAAAGAGATTACACACTCAAATGGGAGTTTTTATGAAGGGGGTTGTTAACAAGGTGTGGACCGGGTTAAGGAGACCACCTATAAGACGGTGAAGTGGGCGCCTCCTATTGGCCAAGTCCAAACAGAAGCCAGAGGTCAGATAAGCCCATTGATGTGGCCCATGGAGACTAGTCTCCCAAGACACAGAACAGTGTGGAGAAGTGGGGAATGGGTCTGGAAGGACAGAGAATGTCCAGCACAGATCATCCCTGAGGACCCACGGAGCTCCAATAGTCCATGACCATTTTGGTTCAAAATTAAGCTATGCTACAATAAGAAAAAAATTCTGTTTATGCCAAAGGTTTGAGAAAAATCTGCCAGGATGCAGTTTCTCATCATCCCATGAGCTTAGCTCATAGCTGCACTTGTTTGCTGCTCTTGGACACAGTGCAGGCTGAGAACATTACACTGAAGTCCCTGCTTTTCTTTAACTGAGCTCTTACAAAGGCAGTGGGTTTTGAGCTAGTAATTGATGTTTCTCCCTTCTCGTCTTATCCCCCGAGACCCTTTCCTTTTCCAGAAGGTGGACCCTTCCGTGTCCACTGCCTCACAGAAGAGATGTTACAGATGGAGCAAAGGAAAGCCTTTTTTGGCTTTTTAAACCCAACCACTTAGAGACTCAGAAAACAGACAACCTGACGAACCAGAGCAATGCTTTGCTCCCCCTGATATCCCACCCCAGACCAGAATGATGATTTCGTGTTGGAGGAAAGTATGAAGAGAAAGCTGGGACTGAGTAGACATTGTGATTCCTGAGAAAGGGCTCCCGAACCCCTCCCCACCAAGCTGACACAGTAACTGATAAGCACCACACGAGTCCTTTTCCTCACAGGTCATTTTCAAAATGCCCATCCTTTCCCTGGATGGGGGCCATGCTCCAAGTACCACGTTGCCCACCACACACCCAGCCTCCGGTGGCATGGAAGGCGCACAGGAATTCAGGAGTCATAAGGGAGTTCAGTCCTAGGACGGAGGTGTGAGATTTTGAATTTCAAGAATCCTTTTGAAAATTTCACTTTGATAAATGCTTCTAAGGAATTTCCTAGTAGCACCCACCCTAAAGACCTACGTAATGTGCTGACCAGTTTCTAGCATCTGTCCTGTCCTGAATTTAGGGACGATGCTGTAGCTGTTATGCAGACATCCAAGTGGGCAGCACTGGCTATGAGAGAGTTGTCACACTGTGTCATGAAAGCTCTCTCAAATGGGTTAGAACAAAAGCCCATCTGGAACAAAACAAAAATAAGTTTTGCAAATAAAACATGTCTTTTCTTCTTTCAAAGGAGTTAGATTATTTCCAAAAGCCTTTATAAAGTGAAGGAAGACTAACTTCCGACAAATAAGCTAGAAGGAGGAAGGAGGCTGCCTTCCTGCCCATCCTGAGGGAGGAGTCCAGCTGGGCCGGAGAGTTCAGGGATTAGCTGGACAACTGTGGCCAAATTGCTTAACCTCTCTGTGCCTTATTTTTTCTCATTTGCAAAAATGCCAGAGATTTGGATTAAGATAATTATCGAGACCCTTCCAACTCTAAGAACAGATGATTTTCAGGCCTGGAAAGAGACTTTTCAGCTCAGAGTCCAAGAATTTGCCATTGAAAAAAGGAAGCAAAGAAAGAACTGCCATTATCAGTCAACAAGGCTACAGTCTGACAAATAACAGAAAAGAAGTGCTCTGCAGATCCTGTCATCCTGGCGCCTTGACGCGTCATAGCTGTAGTCCTGTCTCACATGATACCATACAAATGGGCCATTCCGTGCATCTCGAGAATGCCCCACCATATTAGGAATTCTAATGGCTCCTCAGTAACATTACACAGTGCTGCTCCTGACGTGGCCATTTCAGTCAGCTTCAAACTCAACGCTAGATGAAAATATTACAACTAGATGATTTGTCAAGTGCTAAATCTAATCCCTGCTGCTTTTTTTCCAGAGTCCTTAAAAAGAAGAGTGCCAGATGTTATGCTTGTATATTTAATGGGAAACTGGGGGAAAAAAACAGAACACAGCAAGACTAGTTGTAATATATAACTGTTTTTGAAAACCCACCATCTAAACATATCAGAAATAACATATTTTTTAAACTGTGACAAAGTCAAATGTCTCTCAAACAAAAAAAAATAATACGTCTGTCATTGAGTAAATCAGAATAAAACAATCTGTCAGTTGTAAAATGCAAATACTCCTTTATAACTAATTTGAATGCTTCCAAGTCTCTCAATAAATACCATGTTAACATATCAAAAATATTCAGAGGGAATTTCATCAACTTCAGAAAACATTAACTAATCAGTTACTTAGGTAACATCAGGCTGGATTTCCCATAAGCACTTATCACTTTTCAGGTACAAAATGGCTCACAATCTATTGCCCAAACTGTCCTCTCCTCTTGCTACCCCTTTCCACTCATCACACAAGCCAGGAACTGAACATAACTTAATACTCCCCTTCTTCTCCTCTCATCAATAACCTATAGATTGTGCCTACTGAGCATCTTCATCCCTAATGCCACCGTCTTAGATCAAGCCTTCATCCTCTATCTACTGGCAAGGTCTTTCATCCTTTGCCATCTTTAATTAATTCATTCATCTTTGAGATTTATCTTTCTTGAGTACAATTTGATGTCATTCTCCTGCTCATACCCACTCTTTAATGGCTCCCTGTCGCTTATAAGAACTCAAAATTCAACAGGGTGTCCTCCCTCACACTCCATGCCCCAGCCTTGTCAAATTGCTTACAGTTTCTCACTAATTGTGATATTCAGGTCTCCGTGTCTTAATCAACCAAACCTATATGCCCACCTTCCAAAAGGGCCCATGTAACAATTCTGCTTCTTTCAAGACAAAAACTCCTTATGCTGGGCCCGCATGGCCTGTCCCCTGCCTCTCTTCACTTGGCATCATCCCCCTTCTCCACTCCAGTCTGCTCCCCTCCTCGGGGCGGTCATTTCCACATGGTGGAGGTCCTTTCTCTACTACTCTTCCCTTGTCTAATTCGAATTTGTTGTTTGGGCCTCAGGTTCAGCATGAATACCTCAGAGCAATCTTCCTCCAAAGAAAATCTGATCCTTCTGCTCTATACTCTGTAGCTTACTATTTTTTTTCCCTGTTGCATTTATCACAACTGATGGTTATGTTTATTTTTGTGGTTATTAATTTAAAAACCATCACCTTCTATGGATATTCACCTCTGTGAAGTAGAGATGGTTCAAGTCCAAAGTTTATCCCCAGAGGTTAGTTAGCACAGTGCCTCGTATTCAGAAAAAGTTTTTAAACCAGTGCATGATATCTCCAACCTCACTTCTTCTATGAAAAATTCCTTGCTCATTCCTACCACACAGATAAAAAGGATCACTTCCTCTCCCGCAGCTCAGCTATGCCCTGAACAGACTTAAACCAGGGTACCCATGAAATCTAATGCACTTCCATGTTGTGCTTCTTCTACTAGACTGTAAACTCCTTGTGGGCAAAAATTTCTGTTATGTTACTGAGTGAATCCTTAAGGCACAATAAAAAAAAAAAGAGTACAAAGAGGAACATATGTCCTCAGATATCAATTTGTAGGAGTGCCACAAGAATAGCATCAAGATAATTTTGTACTTCAATTTGTATTTTAGATTTTTTTCACCATCAACTAACAAATATGAACCTACTACATTCATTTAATTGTGAGCAGATTCTAGCTAGAATAGGGTAAAAGGACACAAATCTATCACTCCTGGGTACCAGGTCCTTCCCCCTCTGTCATTGTTCTATCCCCAGAGCGTAGCATAGCGCACGCATATTGTCTGTGCTCAATAAATGTTTGACGAATAAATGAACAAAAAAATGAATAACAGAATGAAAAAATAAATGATTCTTATCCTCAAAGAATTTACTATTTAAAGAAATAATCAGCAGATTCATCAAAATTTTGAAATTATCACAGGCATCTCATATTAGATTGAACAAAATGTAATTGCTGCTTTTGGAGGGCAATTTCATATGATTTAATCTAATATTTATGTGCAGTAGTATACATGCATACATTTTTTTCCATCATGCTTATTTATAACTTTTATCCATTTGTATAAGATAAACTATGGTGCAAATAACAGGTGTCTATAACTAGAACCATATGTTCTGGTTTGCCTGACACCACTTTTGGCTTAAACCTATTGCCTTGGAATAATTATTTCACTATCATGTTCATACTCACTATAAATATTTCATTATCAAAAGTGTCCTGATGTGGATTGCAAAATTCTGTGATCTGCTAAAATCCTCTAAGACATTCTCAGGCTTGCGATCATAGCCATAAGAAAGCTTTCTCTCTCTATGGATGTTACTACTTTCTCCTTTGAAGACAAAGGATGTGTATGATGAGAATAAATACTGGCTTCCCAGGAGGCCTCATCTTGGGGGAATGTCACATTTAGGGACGCATGGTCTAAAAATAACTAATAAGTAAGCATAATCTCTACTAGTTCTTGAAGAATATTAAAGAGAATCCAATAAATAACTCACAGCAATACTTCTTCAAAACTCCTCCCACTCCTCGCTAAGCCCAGACATCAGAGAGATCCTAGGTGGGGGTGGGCTGAAGGAAGGAACCTTGGCCTTCCCAAAGCTCCAAGACCAACTTCCAAAGCACACACCTCTCCTCCCAACTCTTCCTTACGCCACATCACGAACCCATCTCCAAATTCTGCATCAGCAAATTATAAAAAGTGGGGATCAGTAAAGATGGAACATTCTTTAGAGGAGAGGGGAAGAGGAGGAAACTGAGTGGGTAAAGGCAAAATTCTTTGATGGGGAGATGGCAAGGAGTTCAAACAACTATGTTGCACACACGCACATACACAGACACCCTCAAAACAGGCAGAAAGACTGTGCAAGATTAAAAGAGATGAAAGTGACATAAAGGGTCAAATGGATTCCGGATCCAAAAACAGTTAGAGGACATTTGAGTATGGACTATATATTAGATGATTTCGTGGAACTGCTGCTAATTGTCTTAGATATAATAATGATATTGTGTTTATTTAGAAGATGGTCCCTATTCTTAGGAGAAACACGTGCAAGTATTTAGGGGTGAAGCATCATGATGTCCTCAACCTATACTGAAGTGGTTCATTTACCCATAAATCTTAAACACAAACTTAATCCAATGTGTGAGTGTGTGTGTGTGTGTGTGTGTGTGTGTGTGTATACACATATATATATGAAGTGAACACGAAAAAGTACATGTAACATGTAGCAAAAGGGACTATGAATTATTGTCAGCTTTTCTGTGGGTTAATTTTAAAAACAAAAAGGAACGAGCAATAAGTAAATAGAGTCTCTTTCACATGTGTACTAAATATTCCACACAATGCCCATGTATTTGCCTTTGAAGCTCTAACTGCACTGACCACAGGGTGTGGAAACAATGCCACAGCCCTTCATGCTGGGAGGGATTGTTTATTAAACCTTCAGGGAACCAAACTTCTAGTGGGAAAGTAATAGAGTGCCATGGGGAGGACTAGCTCTGGGAGGAATCAAAACTAATCTCTTTAGCATTTCCTGACCCCTGCCCCAGCACAAGGCAGCTCCTTTCTGTGAACTTCTTTGCTCACCATATGTGGGTCACTCCATCCCTTCTGCTACATATCCAGAGATTCGAGCATGAGTCTGATGCAGCTCTAATCCTCCACTTCCATATTCCAAGAGTGACCACTTAATTTATCGTTCAAATCAAGATACTTTTAAGAGTGAAAGGGGGTGCTAACCAGACAGAGTACTAGAAGAACCAGTATAAACTAGAGATGTCCCAGGAACATCTGGATATATAGCCACCCTATTTATCCCCCAGCAGCGGGTGTACTAGATGAATACATAAATGATAGCAACAATAATGGTTAACCATGTAACAAAACAATAAAAACCAACTGCCATAAACAATTGCTTGGAAGAATCAGGAAGAAATTCATGGAGGATGAGGAATTTCAAATTGGTCTTAAAATAATAACAGGATTTCTGCAGGTAGAGATGGAAGGAAAGGTCGCTCCAAATAGAAGGAATTATATGAGCAAAAGCTAAAGTAGGAAAGCATGGGTTGTGCCAGAGAAATGGAATCAATCTCATGTAGCTGATCTGAGAGGTGCCCATAGGAAAGACAAGGAGATGAGCTTGGAGGGGTAAATTGTAACCACAGTGAAAAGTCCATAGTCAGTCCAATGGGTAATAGGGAGTCACTGAGGGTTTTAGGGAAGGACAGCAATAAGACTATGGAGGGATCTGAATATCAGGTTAAAGACTTAAGGCCAGAGGATCAGACAGATCTTTTACAGTAGAGTCTTCTACAATAAGAACACCCATCATTATAAACCATATAACCCAGCCTGCAAACATGAATGATATAAACCAAAAGAAAACTCTCACAGACATTGATGTCATAAGCTTTTCAAAACTATCTTTATTCGCTCTAGTATGTTTTTATGTGCTTGGTCAAATATTACTTCTTCTGTCAATTTTTTACCATAAACATTCTTACAGGAGCCCTATAGCCAGAAAGTCATTGTCACAGAAACAGAAATGAGAAAGTTAAAGTGTTCAGAATTGTCCAAGATCAAAAAGATGAGGCCAGAAAACGCAGCATTTGAGCTAAAGGAAAAGCGGGTTAGTGAGAGGAGAGGGTTGGGATAACTTTCCTCTGAAGATGAGAAATTATATTTTCAATGCACAGCTCATGTTAACTCAAGTCCCTCTGCCCCACACAAAGAAGCCTGAGGCAATCTTGCATTTAATAAGATTAATTATATTTTTTCCCAGAGGTTAATTTGCAGACATTTATTGGATTACATAGAGAATTTTGAGAAAGAAAATTAAAAGACTGTTTTCAATTTTATACTACATGTTTGACTAGAGAAGAGCACATGCCTCATAGAAGAAACAGTCATTCTAGAGAAAACTATTAATATCAAATCTTTCCGGAAAAGGTGGACAACGCTGGCAAAGCAATCTCATTTCCAGAGAAGAATGGCCCAACAGGAAGCCAGTGCTCTGGTCTCTAAATACAAAGCCAGGGATATTTGTAAACAGAAAGCACACATTCCCTTTGTATAGAGGGTGTGCCCTGCTCTTCAAAACATATTCCCTGGTCAGTTAAGGCCACAAATGAATGGAAGAAAAGGCTGATCTAGAGAAGTAGTTCTTTAGTTTTCAGTCCATAGATTTTTATATCTTCGAAGGACATCCAGGAAAAATAAACAGGAGCCATCTTTAAGAGGCTGCCACTGAGCTTTTGAAAACTTATTGCAATTAAAAGGGACCTATCAAATATGCTTAAGCCTACAAAGTCATGCATGTATTTAACACCTTTGGAGGATGAGAGAGAACCAATTCATTATTTTGAAACCTGGTAAATAAAGGAAAAGAATCAAATACCTATCTCATCTCTCCTGTATGAACTGTACTACTCAGTGACTAAAAGGTAAATGAGAGGAAGCAATTTTCTATAAAAGTATCCCACTTAATAAATGAAAAAAAAAAAGTCTAAAGTAGAATATCACCATTTTATCATCCCTAATAAATAAATGAATCTAGGCATTAAGCATCAATAATTGTTCATATTACAAAAAGAGGAACAGACAAATACTTCCTTCTGATGGAAGAACACTCCTAGAAGTGTTGCCAGAGGAACTGTATCTGAATCTGATCACACCTCCAAATCCAGCTACCACATTGCAAGAAATACAGAAGACAGAGGAATATAGGGAAAGTATCCTGAGTATGCAATCAGCAAAGTCCATGGAGTTCTACATATCAATGAACATCCCTCTTTCATTGGTCTGGTACAATCTTCTATTAACTTTACTACTGGCCATAGACTAATGAAGGCAAATCTGGTTATCACTGTTACTGAGTGCTAGACCTCCTAACAACTGGAACCAGCAATGAGCTCCAGTGGACCAGCTAGCTGTATAATGGGGGTTGGTTACATTGGTTCTCTTCCATCACAGAGGGGGCAAAAATTTGTCCTCACTGGAATCAATACATTCTGGATGAGGAATTGCCTTTTGTAAGTACCACCATTCACATAGACGATGCCTGATTTATCGTCATAGTGCCACTCACATTTCTTCTGACCAAGGCACTAATCTCTCGACAAAAGAAGTGCAACAACTTACTTATGACCATGAACTTCTCTCATGTTGCCACAGACTCCAGCATCCGTAAGCAGCTGATCTGACCGAATGGTGGAATCCTAGTGACTGCTTCAGCAAGGTGAACCATGCTATGGGTGAACAATTCTTGTGATAAAAAAAAAGTTCTTTGCATTAACCTAAAATGTTGAACTTCTGTCCTTTGATCTTGGTCTATTGCCAAAGTTTACATGTTTTGTGCTATTTTAAAAACACGTTTTTATCACATGTGTGTTAGTCTGCCATGAGATTTGTACAGAGGAAATCAGGAACATAAATTAAGAATGTCAACTGCTGTTGATATTCAACACTCAGCAACAGTATAGCGTGTAGCCAGAGGTTTTCAGAGCCAAGAGAAAGGCAGCGGAATTCAGGAACTAATTAAAGCAATGAATCAGCACTGCTCCTGAGGCCTGTTGCACATCCAGACCTTTAAAAATAAATATTCCACCACATGTTCACAAGATTACTGACAGTTTCTCATTAGGTGAATACTTAGCTCTTTAATAAACCAAAAGATTCTCTCCCAGGTAGTCACAATATTTACCACAATGCAGAGATGAAAATTGTCGCTAATGAAATTTCATTCACAAAAGTCTATCAGTTTGCGATGATTCCTGAAGTTACAGAGGCAGGATACAGTCTTGTTCTTGCAACATTTCTAACAGCATTCGTGGCAAACCTTTCCCCAAATAATTGAATGGTATTATTTATACCACGAATTTATATGGTTGTTATAGAAACATAACCAAAAATAATAATAACAAAGAATTTGAAGAACATGGAGACTATGACAAAAAGTCTCTGATAGAATATCAGAGGCTCGACCCTATGGAGCTGCTGCCTCTGTTGTATGTGATATAAGCCTTGGGCAACTGTCTTCATCATCATCATCTTCATCTTTGTTAAATGTACTTAATGTGTTTTTGATATAGAAGAAGTACTTAATGTAACTTTAAAAGAGAATTGTAAAAATAAGTAAAGGCCAGGAAGCAATAATTTATAAGAATAAATGTCAATTGCAAATAAACATGAAAAAACAGCCATGTGCCTTGTGATCAAAGAAATGCCAATCAAAACAACATAAGATACTACTTTGTCAACTTAGCGAGGGAGGATACGAGAAAACAGACACAATACTGCAGATGGAAGTGTAAATTGGTACAACTTTTCATAAGATTAATTTGCCGATAAATAACAAAAACCTTGAAAATATTTAAATATTTTGGTTTAGAAACATTATTTTCTGGAATATAGTTTCAAGAAATGATGACAAAGATGCACACACAAAGAAATTTGTACAAGGGTTTCATAATTTGTAATAAGAAGAAAATTGAAAACACTCAACTATCAAGCAATGAATGATAAATTATGCCTTACCCTTAAGATAGAACCATTAATTAAGATGCAACCATTAAAAAAAGCAAACGTTATATAGCATTTACCATGTGGCAAGCTCTATTCTGAGCAACTTATGCACTAACTCATTTAATCTTACCATAATCCTATTATGTAAATACTATTTATTGTAGCCATTTTATATGGGAAAAAAGCAAAGAACTTAAATAACCTGCTTAAGGCATTTTTAAATTTTTTTTTACTTTCTTTTTTCTTCTATTTTTCTAATTTTCTTTTGCAATTAACATGTAATAAATTCATAATAAAAATACATGTATACAAAAATGCTTTCAGTACCATTACTTAAGTATTCCTGATAGGCCACTGCCTTCGGCCTAGAACCTGAGGGGACCCAATTCTTAACATGATTATTTGGGACCAACTGAGTACATCTCATCAGTTTTCCTGCTTCTCCAACATGAAATGCAGCTGTTGTTGTTGTTGTTGTTTTAAATCTTTAAGAAAACAAAAGAGCAAAGGATCCTGAGCTGAACTGATAACACGTTGTAAATAAAAACATCTTATATCAATAAAAGATTTTTATTTCAATACCTGGTTTCAAAAAGCCCAACTTGTGTGCAAATAAAGTCTCTTTATCCCCTACCTTTACCCCAAGTCATCTCAGTGAGCAGAGATCTAACTTCACAAACAAAACTCCCAGCCTGGTGAGGATAGTGAAGCTTATTACAGGGCCTTAAGCCCCATGATTTGCTGGGACTGCCTGTCAGCCTCTGATGACTCTACTAAACCTCCCCTGGAGCTCCTCCATGATAATTCCTGACTGAATCCATTTTGAGATTTAAATTGCCCCCAGGAAAAAGACAAGTGAGAAGTGACAGAAACCTAACCAGCACCTACTCACACAGACTATGGGTGAGCCAGACAGAAGCAGTAATTACATTTTCTCGAAGAGCCATCCCTTCTCTGGCTAAGAAATGTTGCTCACATCGTGCTCTGCATGGGCCTTGCAGAGCCTAAAAGAAACCGGGAGCCTGTGAGCCTGCAAAGGATGCTGCACCAACTTTCCTCAGGATCAAGTCCATGAACTGCCTGGGCAATTTTTACCTCCTGGCATTGGGTGGTCTTGATTATTCCCATGGCTGCAAAGCCCCGTGAAGCCCTACATAGAAGGGCTCCAGATTCTGCAGCTTTATCTATATTCATTAGCAACCCATTCCGCAATTTTTTCACAATGCCCTTTAGCAGTGTTGCTGAGACTCCCATGGGCTCCAAAAGCACAATGACCAAAGAGGGCAAAATCTACGATGACCCACACGATTCCCACCCTCAGGTGTACCCATTTGTATAATCCCCTCCCTTTGAGTGTGGGTGAAACCTGTGAATATGACAGGCTGTCTCTTCCTCAATTAGGTTACATCACCTGGGGGCTAATGGTGATAGGATAGTCACTCCATCCTGGTTAAGTAGAGAGAGATGGGAAGTCAGAGGGATGCACACTTTCTTGCTGGCCTGGAAGAAAGCAAACATCTGTGTTGTAAATTGCCTATGGGAGCCACTTGGCAAGGAACTAGAGGTGGCCTCTAGGAGCTAAGAGTGGTCGGGGTCAACAGATAGCAAGAGACTTCTGTCCTACATCCTCAAGAAAATAAATCTGCTAACAACCGGTAAGCTGGGAAGACAACTCTGAGCCTCGGATGAGGTCACAGCCCCTGCCTCCAGCTTGATTTCGGCATGGGGAGACCCTGAGCAGAGGACCCAGTGAACCAGTGCTGGACGCCTAATCCCTGGGAACTGTGAGATAATAAATTTGTGTTGTTTGAAACCCAAGTCCCTAAATTGTTGTAACTGGTTATGCAACAATAGAAAACTAATACAATGACCGTGCTGGTGACGTTGTCAGAACACATGTGCCCAATGTTCTTTCTCACACTTCCACTGCCTTCAGAAGGAATTTCTGCCCATAACATTCACCCCTAAAGGATCTAAAGGAGAGCAGTAATTGGTATTTGTATAATACTTGGGAGTTTATTTAACTTTCAAATACCACCTCATTTGAATTTTACATCATTAATCTGAGCGAGTCCAAGTAGCAGTGATTAGGAACAAAGATTCGGGAGCTGGGCCACCTAGATTTCATGCCCTCCCCTGCCACGTACTCACTGGATGAGCTCAGGCCAGTTCCTTCACTTCTCCGTGCCTGTTTCCTCACCTGTAACACAGGCATGTGATAATCCCTATCTCCTAGGAGTTTCTGAGGATTAAGTAATTTGACATGAAGTCTAGCTCGTAGTAAGCACTGAACACATGTGTATTTTACCATTGGTAATATCTAAACACACTAGGCATGCAAAGTGAGCTTTATTCACTTCCCACTATAACATGCTGTAAGAATTGCAGCCTAAGATTTCTTTTTTTTAACTTTTTAAAAAAATTTTCATTTACCATGGACATACCATATGATATTAGTTTCAGGTGTACAACATAGTGATTAGACATTTATGTAACTTAAAAAGTGATCACTCTGACAAGTCTAGTACCCATCTGACACCACAGATAGTGACTATATTCCCTACGCTGTACTTTATATCCCATGACTGTTTTTATAACTGGTAATTTGTACGTCTTAATCCTATCCTCTTTTTCACCCCTCCTCCTAACTCCCCTTCCATCTGGCAACCATCAGTTTATTCTCTGTACCTATGAGTTTGTTTCTGTTTTATTTGTTCATTTTTGTTTTTTAGTTTCCACATATGTAAGTTAAATTATGGTATTTGTCTTTGACTTATTTCACTTAGCATAATTCCCTCTAGGTCCATCTATGTTGTTGCAAATGGCAAGATTTCAGTCTTTTTTATGGCTGAGTAATATTCCATTGTATATATGTACCACCTCTTCTTTATCCATTCATCTATCAATGGGCACTTACGTTGCTTCCATACCTTGGCTATTGTAAATAATGCTGCAATGAACATAGAAGTGCATATGCCTTTTCAAATTAGTGTTTTTGATTTCTTTAGATAAATAACCAGAAATGGAATCGCTGGATAATAGTTCTATTTTTAATTTTTTGAGGAACTTCCCTACTGTTTTTCATAGTGTGCAGCCTAAGGCTTTAACAGGCTCTGCAACAGTGAGCTCATGCATTATCCTGAAGAAAGGTAACCTGCAGTGGGGAAAGAAATTCCTCCACCACAACTGCTGTTTTGAATAGAATTGAAGGAACACAGATAAGAACAAATGAGCTTTCTGCATATCCTGGAAAAAACCACAGACCCAGGGGTGAGCAGGAGTGTGATGGCTTCCTTCAGTGGCCTTGTACCAACAGAATTCCAGGTTTGAGATGAGAACACAGCACAGGTGGGTTCCTGCCATTATAATTGGACTCGTATGCCTGCATAATCCACAGATAGGCTGCTTATGGTTTGATGCCATGTTGCTCAACCCCAAACGGTGTTCCTTACAGGTGGACTAGGCAATGGTAAAGCCATTAAAAGCATCTCCCTTAAATCCTTCTAGCCAGTTGGGGTGGGCAAGGGAGGGCTGGCAACGTCTCCTGAGGTGCTGCCAGATCCTTATGTGACAAAACCAATAGTGGTCTTGTCACTGGGACTACTCGAGGTGAGCTGCCTTGTCTACCCACTTTCATAACATAGAGACAGACTCCAAAGAGAACACTTTCTAGTCCAAAGAGCATCACACCAAGCCAGATGGGATGCTCCGTATGTCAAGGCTCCTGTGGCGCACTGGTGGTATTTTGGTTCTTGGGCAAGGCTGTAGTTATATTCAGTAGAAGCTTAAGAGGTAGTTAAAGGTGTATTTTTCCAATGTAGCTTTTTGTCTCAATAAAGCACCATTTCTCAATTCAATTTAAGTTTTAATGAACTCTCATTGGTGGGGGAAAAGAATGTGAGCATCTGATTATCTCCTTTTTTTTTTTTTTTTGGTGTTATGAAAGCCCCTCTTTTGCCTCCAGCCCTCACTGTGTAGCCTTTGTGCCACAGAGAAAGACATGCCCATTGTCCCTTTTCTATTTTCTTCATATTTTTCCATCACTCCTCCTCTACAACAAATCAATCATTGATAAAGGAAATGAAAAACTACAACTAAAACTGCTTTACCATATCTTCCAATTATACAAAGGCATATTGGTTTGGGAGAATTTACCCTAATTCACACTGGAAGATATCCTAAAATAGGAGTCCCCAACCCCTAAGGCACAGACCAGTACTGGTCTGTGGCCTGTTAGGAACTAGGCCACACAGCAGGTGAGCGGTGGGCGAATGAGCAAAGCTTCATCTGTGTTTGCAGCCGCTCCCCAGCGCTAGCATCACCGCCTCAGTTCCACCTCAGATCATCAGGCATTAGATTCTCATAGGCGCACCAGTCTCTGGTGCCAAAAAGGTTGGGGACTGCTGTCCTAAAAGATATAAGAGAAGGTAGCAAACCTCAAATGCCTTCAGGGTACATGCAGTTAGCTTCCAGGAACGAAAATTTAATTAAGACAAACAAGTCTAGATGACTTGCTTTTTAAAATACTGTACAGACCTAAACAAACAAACAAACAAACAAACAAAAACAGCCAAATAAAATCCTACCCATGAGCCATGTATGGCCTGGCACCTAGTAATGACCCCTGGCCTAGAGAGTAGGAGGCTCTTTCAAAAGCCAGTTTGATGGAGGAATGCAGATCCCCCAGGCAAAGGCATGAGGAGCTCAAGAGAAAGTGAAAGCAACTTGATCTTCCTTCTGAAAATTGTCAGTGTAGCTGATTTGTGAGCTCAGAATTCTGCACTTGACTTGGCCTAGAAGTCCAAAGGAAGGCTGAAATAGCACACCAGCCTAAACACAAAAGGCCACAATCAAGAGGAAATGCCTCAGCTGCTGGCACCCAATTACTCTTGATATTTTGATTAAAGAAAAATGTTTCCTCTTTCTAATCAAAAAAACCAATCACTTACCATTGGGTGGGTTTCAAACCATTTAGCAGCAAGCTCCACTAATCAGGGCATTTCCTATCCAGTGGAAGGTCTGTAAAGTAGGCTTTTCCCTGGGAGAAATGCTCTGCTAACATCCCTTGAGAGCACATTTTGCCCTAGCAAAGCTCTGTCCAGGCCTCATAATGTACACGGTCCTCAGAGTTTGGTTTAGCTGTTACATGTATAAAGGGATGTCAAAATGGAAATTTCCTCTCAGTTTAGAGATAATAGACCCCAAAGCAGATCTTAATAGTGTTCAAAACGAGTTAGGGAACTCAGACAGCTCACCTACAAGAATATCAAAGTCAGAAATGAAAACAAAAAAAAGCAACCAAGAAAAGAATTTGTGAGGAAGATTTATTTGGAGAAAGCTGTACTTTAAACCCTGGGAAAAGGTGAGGGGTGTCTAGTCACACTTCAAGCCTGGTGAAGGGCAATTTCATGGGACCAGTAGAGATCTTCACACATGACCCCTGCATACAAAGGTCACAATGGATTGAAATCCTACAGGGAGGGAGGTGTACTTGAGTTGCAGACATGAGCTCAAGGAGAGGTGGCTGTGTTTGGACTCCGGAGGGGCCTGCGCTCCCAGAGCTCACCAGCACGAAGGACACCAGCCTGTTTCCCCTGACACGATGGAGCCACTACAAGAGAGCTGGTGTGAGGTCATTTTCGGACTCGTCCAGCAAAGTGTCCTAGATGCCTGGCAAGACCTTAGCAAATGAAAGCTGGAGGTGACTAACAGATTCCTTGGGACAGAGAAAGAATAAATGAAGAACCAGAAGAGAGAAAATATATCTCCTGCATCGACCTACAAGTAAGGAATGCAGTCAGCATTAATGTAATGACTAGGTGAAGAGCCAGAGGAAAGAAAGAGCAATTAGGTAGGTTATCTTATAACTATATAAATGTCTAACCAATGTACTGTATACTTGAAATTAATAATAAAATAAAATTTTTTTTAAAAAAGAGAGAACTACAAGTGAAAGGATGTCATGATCAGGGTGGCAAGTGGGTGGTAGCGAGAGAGTGGGTAGTCTCTGCAAATCCACAAAAACATCCCTAAGAAAAAAGTTAGCCTTAAACACCTGCCAGGTCCAGAGCATACAAAGCCAGCTAAGAGCAATAACGTCAAGTAAGAACTTTCTGGCTTCCTTAAGCTTTCCATTCCAACACAGAGGACCCAGACACAGCTACTGGGATGGGAGGAATAGGTGAACATAAGGAAAGGACTCAACCATAGCCCTTCTGCATGTGTCCCAGCAGCGTGCCCACTACAAATAAAATGCCAGTCAAACAAAAACATCTCGAGATTTATCTTAGATTTGCTGTCATCAATATATTAAGAGCAAAGTAGAAATTCACCTCTCATTGGAAGTCACATTGGTCACACCAGCTTATTCTTATTTTAACTTTACCTTACATAATTATGGGCATTTAACTAGATTCCCCAATCAGCATACGGCCCATGTGCATTCTCTACCTGCTGCCATTTGAGGATATTTTGCTAATGCTTAATAAGCTTTGGAAATTCTTCTTTAGTAAGACAGGGTTTAGAGATCTTTGCTTTTGTTTAGTTTAGGGGCGTGTGTGTGTGTGTGTGTGTGTGTGTGTCCTTCCTGCTCCTTTCTATAGTTGTTCCCATAGTGCTGACAGGGACTTAACCCAGGAACAAGTGTCTTCATGGTTGATTAAACATTAACATGCTGTCATAAGTTGAAAATCTGTATATGAGTAAAATGTTCTAAAAAAAATTAAAGGCTGAGAACTTGGGGCTTGGGGGAAAAAAAATCGAAGGAGTGGAGACTCTTAAGGAGTGACCTGAAATTGGACTTAAAGTGTAAAAGGCAAGATGTTAGGAGGTTAGCAAGCAGCTGTTCTCCAAGTCCATTATAGACAGAAAATGGGAAAGAAAAAAGAAGAATGAGCACATATGTTGTACTAAGTCAGGCTGGAGTTAGAAGGAAGGGTTGGGAGAAGCATGTTTCATAACTGTTCATTTTCTTTGCCTCCCTGTCCCTACCTACAGTAAAGGCCAGACCGAGGGGAGACTTCTGGCAGCTACTCCTGAACTCTGAGACTCGTACATCTCCCCTGCAAGAAAAATAACCCAAGCTTTTGTTCCAAGACTCTAGTTTGCTTCAAATGACTGAAATTAAAATGTTACCAGAATCTCTGAGCACCAACACTTGAAATTTCGATATATTTTCATTTACTTGCAGCCAGTAATGGCCTTCAATTTAAAGTAGAACATGTTAAACAACATATGGAAAACTGCTACGTAGTTTTAAAAAATAATTCTCTTTTAAGAATTTAAGTCTGATCATTTAAGCCTGATAAGACACTAGAAGAGACAAAGAGGAATTCAAGAAGATAGTTGGAGAGAATGAAAAGTTATTATTTGCAACTTTAAATAATGAATAAATCAATTAAAAATAGTTAATCCTTGTTAGGGAAACTAAGGATGCATAGAAATGGGTTCAAGAGGAGAGGAACACTTGGGAAACTGCCCCTCCAGGCTGAGGGAAAGGCCAGCATAACTTCCACAGACAGGGGAAGGACGGGGCCACACTTCATCCCACAAATGGAGTGAGCAGTGAGAAGACTGAGTGGATGTCTCTATACATTAGAAAGCACTTTCTTGACCAATCATTTGAAACTCCAAAAGGTGTCTAATGAGTTGAACGGGTCAAATCTAAGAAGGAGTCCTTTAACATTCATGAAGGATCTTTAACGTCATGGTTGATGGCATAGCTCTGGAACAGGTTTACAAGGGATGGATTCCAGCAATGCCACTTAGTAGCTGTGTGAGCCTGGGAAAGTTACTAGTCCTCTCTGGGCTTCAGTTTGACACCAGTAAAACAGTGAGGCTAACAGGACCTACTAGATAGGGTTCTGTGAGATGAGAATACTATGTATTTGTACATGAAAAGTGCTTAGAATGGTGCCTGGCACAGAGTACATGCAGTTAAGTGCACGACCCCTCAGTAGACACCAGCTCTACAAAAAAAAAAAAAAAAAAAAAAAAAAAAAAAAAGAAAGAAAGAGAGAGAGAGAGAAAGAAAAGAAAAGAATAAAGAAAACTGGAAAAATCCAAAGCTCAAAGAGGTTACCAATTGTTCGACATCGTATTCAGCTCTAAGTCTCTATTTCTAAACTCAGGGCTTTATACATAATACACTGCTGCCATGGAACCAAGGGGCCCATCTCAAGGGATCAAAGTTAGATTGAGCTCCTTTTGCTTCTTGGGGCTACACTCTGATGGCAAGGTCACTAAGTAACACTCAAAATGTTGAGAACTGCCTTGTTCAAGGGAGTCTATGGTGATTCTAGTCCATTGATCCTGGAGGCAGAGTCTTGGTTCAACTCTCAGTTCAACTTCTTCAATAGCTCTGTGACCTTGGGAATGGCACTTTAACCATGAAATTAGAAAATCCTTACAACTTGTTCTTCATTACATAATTGAATTACAGTAGTCCCCCCTTATTTATAGGGAGTATGTATAAGACCCCAATGGATGCCTAAAACCACGGGTAATACAAAATCCTATATATATATATATATACTATGTTTTTTCCCCATACATACCTATAATAAAGTTTAATTTATAAATTAGGCACAGTAAGAGATTAAAAATAATAAATAATAAAATAGAAAATTATAACAATATACTATAATAAAAAGTTATGTAAATGTGGTCTCTCTCTCAAAATATCTTATTGTGCTGTACTCATCACTTTTTCACTTAAAGGAAGCATCATCACTGTAGTCATCGTCATGGTCATAGTCTTGCACTTTGGAGCCATTACTAAATAAAAATAAGGATTATTTAAACACAGACACTTTGATACCATGACAATCTGATAACCAAGGTGACTACTGACTAACGTGCAGGTAGCATATACAGCATGGAGACACTGGACAAAGGGACGAGTCACATCCTGGGTTGGACAGAGCAGGACAGCATTCCATCATGGTACTCAGAATGCTGCACAGGTTAAAACATAAATTGTTTATTTCTGGAATTTCCCATTTAATATTTTCGGACTTCAGTTGACCCCAGGTAATTGAAACTGCAGCAAACGAAACCAAAGATAAAGAGAGACTAATGTGTATGTAGCATTTTCCAAATAAAATGTGATCTGTGTAAAAAAAAAGAAAAAAAAGCACTGGTACATGGTAAACATTCAAATTTTAGCTGTTTTGTTATCATCAGCATCATCAAAAACAGGGTTAAACTATCCAATTGATACCTGAATTTCCTCTTCACCACTGGCTTTTAAGCATTTCTAACTACAACTCATGGAGGAAAAAATTTCATTCTGGCTCAGGATGCCCATATATATGTATTTGAAGCAAACATTTTATAACTCAATATTTTCCCTTAATATATGCAACACTAATATTTTCCATTCTATTTCATTCTATTTCATTTTTTAAATGCTGGTCATGACCAACTAAACTGACTCTATAATCATGAATTGGTCACCACCACATTTTAAACAGTGCTGCATTGGACCGTTTCTGCAAAGCATTTCTAGGAACTCACAAAGACACTCAGTTTAATTCACTGAAGTTCATTGAGCTTATAATGTGCTGAGCACTGTGCTAGAAATTAAATGTTTAGATAACTTTCAAATTATGTAATTCATCCCCCCAAATAATTTAGCATGTATGATAAAAATTATTCCTGATACCTGGTAAATAAGCGATGCTGTTATTAATTTTGTTTTTATAGGTCATTATTTATGTTAGACAAAATACTTTGAAATAATTCACTTTGAGGTCATTTCCATGCTGCACCAAGTATCTATAAACTCCACTTCACCATTTTAGAACAATGTATGATAAATTCTCCCAGAACCCTAAAGGATCCTCCCAAAAAGACATAAACTCAACCCATTACCAAGATGATATGGGTCTTTCCTGTGGAAATAGACACCAGACCTCTCCATGTCTATTTAAGCTTCTCTGTCAGAATCATAGGTTCGGAAGTACTTCCCTCAAATGTTCCTAGGCAATGTTTACAAACTAGAAGAGGGACTGTAATGTATTCCACTGCCAGGTAAATAAACATCTAACCTTCTGGCCACATTTATTATTATTACTATTATAGCTTTATTCTAATTCATCTTACAATGAATATTTTTTAAATGTGATAAAGGTCATATCTGACACAGTGTTAAATCATTAATTAGCTGATATTTAAAAGATAACTCTTGGCTTATGAGTTTATACGCTATTGGGTATACTCCATTTAAATGCAGATCTAGAGCATTTATCGTAGTACATACTAATGATCCCAGTGATAAAGACAATGATAATAAAAGGTGCCATTTGCTAAACATTATCAGGGGCCAGGCATTAGCCTAAGCCCTTTTTATACACATTATATAATTTACTTCTCACAACAATTCTACCTGGTAAGTACCATCACTATTCTTCTCATTTTTCAGTTGAAGAAACTGAGATCACATAGCCAGTAAACTATGGAACTGCGGTTCAAAGCAAGAGCTGTCTCCAGAGCACAGAGCAGAACTCTATTCCTTTCCACAACAACATCTACTGTTCCTATGCGTGTCTGTTTTTATTATCAATGGATAGGAAGAAGAGATAAATAACCTTTTCTTTATTCTTTTAAAAATCTCCTCCACTTAGTACCCAAGACTGGTCACTACATGAAGGAAAATTCTATGACTGAGGACTTTTCCAGTTCTAAAAACAAATGTCTTTGTGATTTAAATAAAAGGTTTGAAGTCAAGAGGTGAACTAGAATTTAAATTGTATTTATGGTTTGGGGAATCTTTTCCCACTTGAGGTTATGACACTATTTTTACATTTACTTAAGATTTATTTTTGCCTGCTTCTGAGAGAATTTGAGGAGGTTATAGATTTAGACATTTAAGGATAATAAAGAACAGAAATCACTTGGGGAAAAAATCAATGGGATAAATATTTTTAAGCACCCAATTTCTGAGAGAGAGGACTGACTAAACCTTTTCAGCTAAGGCAAAATAATCATCATCATCACTGTAGTCATTGTCATGGTCATTGTCATCATCATCATCTAATTAATAAAAATGTTGGGGCATTAGGTTTTACTGTTCTCTTTTTTATTTTATTTTATTTTATTATTAGTTTCAAGTATACAGTACTACTACATTGGTTAGACATTTATATAGTTTACAAAACAATCTTCCTGATTGCTTTATCTTCCCTCTGGCTCGCTACCTAGCCATTACATTACTGCTGACTGCATTCCCTATGCCGTGCTCCCCATCCCCCCGAACAAGTACTAATTTATACTTGTTCTTTTTGTTCTTGACAAATAAATCAAATTGGTGTGCAGGTTTCACTAAAGACACAAGTTGCTCAAGTAATTCTCATCTCCCCTCCCCCATAAAAGCAGACAATATTGCAAGAAAAGTCATATTGCTCTGAGGAAAGAAGTCATATTGCTGAGGAGCTCATCTTTTGAGAGCACCTAAATGTACTCCTGCCCATTTAGCACTAACGTAGATGTGACTTCCATGCCTCATCCCCTCTGCATGGCCTCTTCTTTCCACTGTTGCTGACACTCAGAGACTAGATGTGGGGCGGGAAGGGGCGATTTCAATTCATTTGGATACATATCATGGAATGTGACTGCTGGACTGTATAATAAGAGCGCGTTTAGTTTTGTAAGAAACTGCCAAACTGTCTTCCAAAGTGACTGGACCATTTTGCATTCCCACCAGCAATAAATGAGAGTTCCTGTTGCTCCACATCCTTGCCAGCATTTAGTGTTGTCAGTGTTTTAGATTTTAGCTGTGTAATGGTATCAGGTGTTTTAACTTGCACTCCCTAAGGAAATACGATATTGAGCATATTTGCCATATATATATCATCTCTGGTGAGGTGTCTATTAAACAATCTTTTGGCTATTTGTAAATCGTTTTCTTATTGTTGAGTTTTAAGAACTGAGGGTCATTTTTTTTCACTATTTTAAAAACACAAAGCCTTCTTCTCTGTTCTATACTTCTCTTCTTTTTGTCAACTAGATACTATAACTAAACTACCACTGCTTTTCCAATGCTGCTGAACTTGACATTCACATCTGGGCTAACACTTTTATTCACCAGCAATGGGAAAAGGACAACTGGAAGAAATAATGGAACCATCTCAATAAAGCCTTGAATAGCCTCCGCCATGACCCAGCCACTGGAACAAAGAAGTCAAAAACTGCAGCGTACCAGGTAGAATCCATACCACAGTGTGTCTGCTTAGCATGATGTTCCATTATTTCAATATGTTTTAAACATGAGACTTCTGAAAGATATCAGTTCTCTAGAGTTTTATTCCAAACAATAATGAGGAACTATGTCAAAAAAGAAACCACATGATATCACTTATATGTGGGCTATAAACCTAAAAGCAACAAACAAACAGAGACTCATGGACATAGACAATAGACTAGTGGTTACCAGAGAGTAATGGGGGAGGGATGACGGGGAAAATTGATGGGGTAAAAGGGGTCAAATACATGGTGACAGAAAGAAATCTAACTATGGGCACTAACTATGAACACACAATGTAAATATATATATATATATATATATATATATATATATATATATATATATGCCTTAGTGTTAAATTGTACACCTGAAACTTACTGGATTTCATTAACCAATGTCACCATAATAAACAAACAAACAAATAAATAAACAAACAAACAAATAAATAAAAAATAAATGTCTTTTACTAAGAGAAAAAAATGTCAACAAAAATGTAAGTAAAGTAGGTCTTCAAATGGACAGAAGAATGAATATTTCTAAGCTGCTACTTGCCAGAGAATTATACCCATCAGAATATTTCTATTTAGAAAGAAACTGAATTTAATGTTCTTTGAGTTTTAATCAGCAGCAAGGCAAACAGGAAGAATTACCCAGAAGTGCTTTATGAAGTTATATAAAGAACTTATTTTTTAAGCTTTTCATGGTTGGCAGCTTAAGATAATTTTTTTTTTTATTTTCAAGGAAAAGTTTTCTTAGTTCTTCTGATTTGTTGATAACTTGTACCGCAGATCTCAGTAATTACAGCAGACAAACTCTGGTGAAGCAGTTGAGAAGATTACAGCCTAAGAACATCAGAAAAGAAAAAGAAAAACACTCCCACTGAGTTATGCCCTTTTTTATCTAATGCATTTGGGCCTAAAAAATTACAGATTACAGAACTCTATTCACAGGCTCCCTCCTGACTGCCTCAATAGCAGGCCCACCTGCCACGGCAGCCTTTTGATATCAACTTTGAAGGCTTTACCTTGCTCTCACACAGCGCTTCACTCAAAGTGTTCTCACTTGCATTACTTTGGAAGGTAAGGAGAACTTGAAGTGGTTAGATCCACACACAATCCAGGAATTTTATTTTACTTAAAGGCTTCTATCTCTGCTACCATCTGCTAACTGGACAAAACGGACAAAGTAGAATCGCACCAAATGTATTACCACACTTGGAACTGAAAAGGTGTTTGCAAATTCTTCCTATAAAGCACTAGAGAGTGAATATTTTAGGCTTTGAAGGCCATACAGTCTGTATCGCAACTACTCAGCTCTGCAGCTGTAGCATGAAAGCAGCCACAGACAAGACATAAGGGAATCGGACTGGCTGTGTTCCAATCAAACTTTATTTACGGGCACTGAAATTTGAATTTCATAAAATTTTCACATGAAATGTTACACTTTTTTTGATTTTAAAACTATTTAAAAATGTAAAAGCTCGAAGGCCATACAAAAACAAGCACTAGGGAGATTTAGCCCACAGTACATCATTCACCTTAGACGAAATCTCAAAATGTTAGACAGGCAAAATATAAACAGGAGCCAGATCCTTCTGTTTGAATGATCCGTGGAATCTTATAGGGGGGCAAGCTTCCAACTCACCAATATAAAGAACAATATGCCTAGGAAATTTTTGGTTTGTATGTTTTAAAAGTCACCACATGTGTTATTTCATATGTGCTATGAAATGCAAACTCAATGAAAAAAATCTTGATTTCTTTAAAATCTAATGTAATATAGCCTCTCAAAAACTGGGGAATTTTAAAATATTAAATATTTAAATACTAACATTAAATATAAATTTAGTATTTTAAATATTTAAATACTAAATAGTTAAATTGGGATATTTAAAAATATTCTCTCTATTCTTAACTGGCTATTAAAACTGGCATTGTAGTCTACGGCATGCTACCCTGAACAAGCCCAATCCCGTCTGATCTTTGAAGCTAAGCAGGGTCAGGCCTGGTTAGAACTTGGATGGGAGACCACCTAGGAAGACCAAGTGCTGGAGGCGTAAAAAATAAAAAAAATAAGGGATTGTAACTGACAATCCTTGCAATCTGTGAGGTCAACCAAGGGTTGCCTCGCCTAAAAAAAAAAAGTGGCATGTTAATAGTACCTGAAGTCTTAGCTAGAGGAATTAGGCAAGAAAAAAAAAAGGTATCCAAACTGGGAATTAAGACATAAAACTCTCACTCTTTGCAGATGACATGATTCTACATGTAGAAAAATCCTAAAGATTACACACACACACACACACACACACATACACACAGTAAAACTAATAAACAAATTCAGTAAAGTTGCAGGATAAAAAACTAATATAAAAAATCTGTTGCATTCCTATATACTAACAATGAAATATCAGAAAGAGAAGTGAAGAAAAAATCCCATTTACAATTGCAATGAAAAGAATAAAATACCTAGGAATTAACTTAACGAAAGATGTGAAGGACCTGTACACTGAAAACATCAGGACACTGTTGAAAAAAATTGAAGATTTTTTTTTAAAATGGAAAGATATTCTATGTTCATGGATTGAAAGAATTAACATTGTTAAAATGGTCATTTTACCTAAAGCAATATACAGATATAAGGCAATCCCAATGAATATTTCAATGGCATTTTTTACAGAAATAGAACAGAAAAATCCTCAAATTCATATGGAACCACAAAAGAACCTGAATAGCCAAAGTACACCTGAGAAAAAAAGAACAAAGCAGGAAGTATCACACTCCCTAACTTCAAACTATATTATAAAGCTACAGTAATCAAAACAGTATGCTACTGGCAGAAAAACAAACACACAGACCAATAGAACAGAATTGAGAACCCATAGATAAATCCACACATATGTGAGCAATTAATTTTCAACAAAGGAGCCAAAAATATGCAATGAAGAAAGGATAGTCTCTTCAATAAATAGTGAAGGGAAAATTGGAAAGCCACATGCAAAAGAATGAAACTAGACTGTTATCTCATAGTATACACCAAAAAAATTAACTGAAAATGGATTAAATACTTGAATATAAGACCTGAAACAATAAGATACATAGAAGAAAACATAGGCACTAAATTTGTGGATCTTGATCTCAGAAGGGTCTTTGTGAACTTAACCCCAAAGGCAAGGGAAATAAAATAAATGAATGGGACTACATCAAACTAAAAAGTTTCTGCACAGCAAAAGAAACCATCAACAAAACAAAAGGCAACCAACCAAATAGAAAAAGATATTTGCAAACGATACCTCTGGTAAGGAGCTAATATTCAAAATATATAAAGAATTCACATTACTCAACAATAACAACAACAAAATCCAATTTAAAAAATGGGCAAAGGACCTGAATGGACAGTTTTCCAAGGAAGACATACAGCTAACAGATATATGAAAAAACACTCAATATCACTAGCTATAAAGGAAATGCAAATCAAAACCACAATAAGATACCACCTCATATCTGTTAGATGGCTATTATCAACAAGGCAAAAAATAAGTGTAAGAGAGGATGTGGAGAAAAGGGAACCCTTGTACAGTGCTGGTGGGTATGTGAATTGGTACAAGCATTAAGGAAAACAGTATGGAGGGTTCTCAAAAATTAAGAATAAAGCTACCATATGGTCCAGCGATCCCTCTTC
Organism: Pteropus medius; assembly: GCF_902729225.1. Classification (NCBI taxonomy): domain Eukaryota; kingdom Metazoa; phylum Chordata; class Mammalia; order Chiroptera; family Pteropodidae; genus Pteropus; species Pteropus medius. The sequence continues at coordinate 19,920,840 of NW_024354502.1, read as the reverse complement.
TGAGTATCTACCCAGAAAATCTGAAAACACTTATTCATAGTTATGTGTACTCTTATGTTCATAGCAATATTATTTACAATAGCCAAGATGTGAAAAGAACCCAATGTCCTTTGACAGATGATTTGACAAAAAAAGATGTGGTACCTATGTATGATGGAATACTATTTAGCTATAAGATGAAATATTGCCATTTGTGACAACATAAATGGATCTTGAGAGTATTATGCTAAGTGAAAAAAGTCAAATGAAAAAAGACAAGAACTATTTGATTTCACTCATATGTGGGATATAAAACAGAAAGCAACAAATGAACAAACAAAAACTCATAGGTACAAATACACAATGGTGGTTACCAGAGAGGGAGGGGGTTGGGGAGGTTGAAGAGGGTAAAGGGGGTCAAGTACAAGGTGACAGAAGGCAATTAAACTTCAGGTGGTGAGCACAAAGTAGAGCATACAGATGTCGTACCATAAAGTTATACACCTAAAATTCATATAATGTTATTAACTAATGTTATCCCAATAAATTTAACTTAAAAAGTTGCATGTTAAAAGTTAAATATGAAGAGGTGCTAATAAAGAAGATAACACTACTTAACCACTTACTATTTGACTCACACATAATTCAGTTAATTCTCACAGCAACTCTAAAGTCTGAGCACTGGTATCCCCATTCTACAGGTGAGGAAACTAAGGCACAAAATTAATAAATAGTGGAGCCAGGATCCAAAACTAGGCAGTCTATCAACAAAGCTGGCATTGTTAAACACCTGGCAATACAGACATAAGTCAGACTGATTAGCTGTCATATACGTATAAATATCCAACTGGTTCTGTTTCTCTGGAGAATCTTGACTAATATACATCCTCTTAGATCCATTGGATTGAGGAAAGAGCTTAAAAGTCACCAAGTGTTGATGAGATGTGTACAAAGGGAGCTCTCCCATGCTGCTGGTGAGAGAATAAACTGTACAATGACTGCGGAGTGGAATCAATCAATATCTAGTAAAGATAAAGGTGTGTTCATCCTGTGACCCAGCCCCAGAAGAAAAACTGTGTAGCACTACATAGCCAGACACCAAAGGACTCATTGCTGAGTTGACAAAAATAATTACCAAGTTTATTAAGAAGGGTTGTACTTAGTGTGATAGTTTCAAAACTATCTCAAATCATTCAAGAAAGAGAAACCTAAGTCCTATTCATTCATGATAAGCTAAAAAAATCCAATGGAATTGTGTCTAACATTTTTGGAGCTCCCGCCCCCCCGCACCCCCACCAAACAGTAGTAGCAGTGCTCACACTTTCAAGCCACCCACAAATGGCCTTTTGTTTCCGCACTCCAGAATGAAAGCCTATATGAATGACATAAAGAGAAGAAAGGCCCTAGAGCAATGTCTGCATATAAGTGCTTGGTAAACATTAGCTATTATTAAGAATATAAAAGTAGACATTTCATTGATTTTATTTTAAGCGACTTGCTAAATAAAATGTCTGCCATCTTCCTGGTACTTCTCCACCCTTTATGGTGGTACCAAATGAGCCCTTTTGATAGAATCATTCCTTTCTATTGAATAGTCAATTTACTCAGCTAAAGTTGGATTGATTCCTTTCCTATCAAGTTAACCAACAGTGGGAAATGGTCGATTAGTAAGTTGGTGTGTGGAGTACAGCATCTTACTCTTCAACACATAACATACCATTGTGTAAAATTTCAGACAATGGGCTTTAAAAATGTATCCGAACAATTGATGGAACAACAGAAAACTAAAATCTAATTTCTCCTTAAGCTTTCTTGATGCTTTCTTTTAATTTCTATTGGAACTTTGTAAATCAAATTATTATTGAGCCTCATTTTTCCCACCCCTGCTGTTGTAGACCAAAACCTAGCCCTTCAAACTCAGTGCAGCAAGCACACAGTAGGCACAGAACAAACATTCAGCAGTGAGCTTCATTAGATCCTTAGTTACCTTTTGGAGACAGGTTTGTATGAAGAACACACATTTTTGGAAGGCAGTTTGATATTCTTCCAGGAGGTCAGGCTGCCAGATACATTTTTAAAGCCCCAACATGTTGTATGTCTTTAAACTAAGCAATTCCACTTCTCAGGAATCATCCAAAAGGAAAAATGACATCATTAGATATGTAGAGAGCTTCCAGTCAAGATGGCAAAGTAGGTAAGTGCTGCACTCGCCTCCTCATCAAAATTACAACTAAATTATAGAACAGCCATCACTGAAAACCACATGAAGTCTAACTGAACAGAAGTCCTATAACTAAGGATATACAGAATAAGCCATGTTGAGACTGGTAGGAGGGGCAGAGACACAAAATAGGCTGGTCCCACATCCATGTATGGCAGTTAAAAATAAGGAGAAATATCTCAGCTGTGGAGGTCCCTCCTGAAGAGCCAGGGATTCCCCAGGCTCCTCCAGCCCCAGACTAGGCTCCCCAGCCCAAGATTTTAGTGCCAGGAAGAGAAGTATTCATAACTTCTGTCTGTGAAAACCAGTGGAGATTGTGGCTGAGTGAGACGAAGGGTGGCTGGAGCCCCAGGCATTCCTCTTAAAAGGCCTGCAGTGGACTTACTCACTGACAGACTCACTCATGCTGAGCTCTGGTGCTTGAGTAGCAGCCCAAAAGGCACTCCAGAGAAACAAAGGGAGGAACTATATTGTCTGTCTGGCTTCAGGGAGAGAGCTGGTGGGGCAGCCTTCTCCCAGACAGAAGTTCTGGCAGAAGCCATTGTTCCTTTGTTGAGATCTCCCCCCACCCACTGCACAGAGACAAGCAGGCACCATATCTGAGTCTCCATCAGCCTGGCTAACACCATTCACTCTGCCCTGGTGATTTCCTGAGACCCTGCCCAATCAAACTTGCAGGCCCACCCAAGCCGCTTCCAGTGGCTTGTCCATGTAAACAATCTGTCTTGATTCATGCTGTGGACTTTCTTAAAGTCTCTCATTGGTTCACAAACTCCAAACAAGTAACATCTGGCCTCGGCATGACCCGTATCTTATGGTAAGCAGCGCCAAGCCAGGCACCAGCAGCAGCTAGCCTCGGTCCACAGTTTAGCCTCTCCTAGGCACCTCCGTGCCCAGCAAAAGTGACAACCACCTGCATATAACTTTGTAGTTCATATCAAGTGGCCCCAGGCAGGGTACAGGCAGTAGCTGAAATTGGCCTGCAAGAGAACCCCTCTCAAGAGGCCCCAGAACCAACACACACAGCAGCCAACTTCAGACAACACCAGAGCACACCCAACTACCTCCATGAATGACACATCTAAAGGACACATTTGGCAGGCACCAGCACCCTGCTTAAGTGAATTCTGCTCCACAGGTTCAGCCCCTGTACAACTCCACTACAGTCGTGACCAATCCTCCCAACCTATTAGCCTGAGGGTCAATCCCTCCCACTGACATGCCAATAGCAATCAAAGCTCAACTACAACAGGAGGACACACACAACCCACACCATGGACACATCTACAGCACTCAGCTCAGGTGACCAGGGAGATGGTGGCACAGGGCTCCACAGGACATCTACTACAAAAGGCCACTCTACTAATACCAGGAGACACAGCAGCCCTACCTAAGTCATACAAGCAAACACAGGGAGGCAGCCAAAATGAGGAGACAAAAGAAACACATCCCAAGTGAAAGAACAGAACAAAGCTCCAGACAGAGAACTAAACAGAATGGAGACAAGCAATCTACCAGATGCAGAGTTCAAAATACTAGTTATAAGGATAATCACTGATCTCAGTGAGAACTTCAACAAAGAAATATAAAACATAAAAACGGAGATAGAAAACAACAAAAAAAACTAGTCAGAAATGAAGAATGCAATAATTGAAATGAAGAATGCATTCAAAGGAACCAACAGTAAAATAAATGAAGTAGAAGATCTAATCAGCAATTTAGAAGAGAAGGTAGCAGGAAACACCCACTGGAATAGCAACAAGAAAAAAGAACCCAAAAAAACTGAGGATAGTTTAAGGGGCCTCTGGGACAACACCAAATGTCCCAACATTCACATCATAAGGGTACCAGAGGAAAAAAAGGTAGAGGGCAGGAACTGTAAACCTATTTCAAGAAATAAACACTGAAAACGTCCCTAACCTGGTGAAGGAAACAGAAACACAAGCCCAGTAAACAGAGTCACAAACAAGATGAACCCAAAGAGGCCCATACCAGGATACATCATAATTAAAATGCCAAAAGTTAAAGACAAAGAGAGAATCTTGAAAGCAACAAGAGAAAAGCACTTAGTTATAACTACCAGGCAGCTTTCATAAGACTGTCAGTTTATTTCTCAACAGAAACTTTGCAGGCCAAGAAAGATAAGCACGAAATATTCAAAGTGATGAAAAGCAAAGACCTACAACCAAGATTACTCTACCCAACAAAACTATTTAGAGTTGAAGGATAGATAAAGAGCTTCCCAGACAAAAAAAAGCTAAAGGAGTTATTCACCACCAGACTAGCATTGCAAGAAATATTAGAACTTCTTTAAGAAGAAGAAAAACAAATATGAAGAATAAAATGTCAATAACTACATCTCTATCAACAATTACTTTAAATGTAAATGGATTAAATGCTCCAATCAAAAGACATAATGTGGCTAAGTAGATAAGAAAACAAAACCCTTAAATATGTTGCCTATAAGAGACTCACTCAAATCGAAAGACACAAACAGACTGAAAGTAAAGGAATGGGAAAAGATATTTCATGAAAATAGTAACAAACAAACAGAAAGGCTGGAGTAGCAATACTTATACCAGATAAAACAGACTTTAAAACAAAGGCTATAACAAAAGACAAAGAAAGACCCAGTAATCTCACTTCTGGGTATTTACCCAAACAAACCCGAAACACTACTTTGAAGAGAAATGACTATCTATATATTCATTGCAGCATTATTTACAATAGCCAAAATATGAAGCAATCTAGGTGTCCAACAATGGATTAGTGGATAAAAAAGGGTGGTATATATACAATGGAATATTACTCAGCTGTAAAAAGGAGTGAAATCTTGCCTTCTGCAACAACATGAATGGACCTAGAGGGTATTGTGCTGAGTGGAGTAAGTCAGACAAAGACAAATGCCATATGATTTCACTTACATGTAGAATCTAAAGAACAAACATAACAGAAACTAATTCATAGATACAGAGAACATTTTGGTAGTTGCCAGATGGGAGGAAAGTTGGGAAGATGGGTGAAAAAGGTGATAAGATTAAGATGTACAAAATGCTAGTTATAAAAATGGTCATGGAGATGTAAAATACAGCATAAGGAATATAGTATTATATAATAATATTATATAATAACTGTATGGTATCAGATGAGTACTAGACTTATTGGGGTGATCACTTCGTAAGTTATTCAAATGTCTAATCACTATGTTGTACATTGGAAGCTAATATATTGTGTGTCGACTGTAATCGAGAATAAAAAATTAGTTTAAAAATATGTGGAAACTCTTCCCATAAGCAGCCTGAGGTGACCTCGCTACTCACTTGACCCAGAAAACTCCACAAAATGATACAAATCAAGAGGTTCAAATCTGTGAGTTCACTTTAAGAACCCTTGTGAAACTTCCCAGGTCATCAAGGGTGTGCATACCAAGTATCTGAAGGATGTCACTTTACAGAAGCAATGTGTGCCATTCTGTCATTACCATGGTGGCGTTGGTAGGTGTGACCTGGCCAAACAGTGGAGTTGGACACAGAGTCAGTGACCCAAAAAGAGTGCTGAATTTTTTTAATGCCAGCTTTGAGATCTGTGAAGTGGGGATAAATATATCCTCTCAAGGAGAATTTTTTACCAATCTAAAGAGAGAAAATTCATTATAGAGCTGATAGACTTACATTTCACCATCAATAAGTGCAGTAAGGGTATTTTTGAAAGAAGGGATGGATGAGTGAGTGAACAACTGAATAAACAATCCCAGAGCCTCTATATGTGAGAATGTTGGAACTGTTCCAAGGGCTAGAGTCCTCCATCTCAACAGATACCTGGTCTGAGGGAAATCACAAGAGTAATGGCTCCTTTACTCTCCCTCCCTATCACACCAAAGACCTGTTACCTTGTCCACTCTAGCTAGTGGGGCTTAAAGACTCCAGAGAAAGAAACCTAATATTGCACACCTACTGCATGCCAGGCATTCAGTGGTACTGGGTAAACCTCAGTCAAAGAGATTGATGTGAGCCTCATGGAAGAACACTCTGTTTCCTAAACATTAGGTGAAGATAGGACTCACATCATTGACCTCGTGCTTAGAAACAATAGCAAGGACTATGGAGCCAACATTTCAAGTGCTTGTTTTATTTTCGAGACACAAACTCTTAATTTATTTAAAAGAAAATAGGGTGTGACATTAATCTTTCACTAAGAGCCCTAACAACTGCCCTTTCAAAGACTCCCTGCTGTCCTGAGAATCAAGTGAAAACTCTTGACATGACCTACAAAGCCCTCTGTTATCTTCTCTGCTTACTCCTCTGGCTTCATTTGTGGCACCACACAGTACAGACACACCAGAAAGCCATTGATTCCTCTCTTCCTCCTTGCTCCCTTTTGCTGCTGGGCCTTTGCACATGCTTTTCCTTCTGCCTGAATAGCCTCCCTCCTACTTGGCTTGCTCCCACATTCAGGCCCCAACTGGTCCTGGTTCTTAAGCTCCTCAGGCTAGTTATCAATACGCGTGTTGTTGGGGATGATTCCGTGTCGGGCAGTGCACCAGGTTCTTTTATGCATGACCTCACTGACTCCTTGCAGCAAGCTTATGAAGTGGCATATGGCTATAATAGGGTTGACAGAGGTGAAACTCACAGAGTTATAGTTACTCACAGGCAGAAGATACAAGTCACCATGGTAAGTCACATACCGCTTAACTGCATGAAGATGGTTTGTGGGGCAGGGTCTCAGCAGCATGCCATGTGACCGCCAAGGACCCGGGAAGCCACCTTCCTGCCCTTGATACCACTGGACAGGAGTAAGAATCCCATCTGGTCCCTCCAGTTTTTCTACTTGAGCCCTTCCGAAAAGAGGTCTTTACACATTTGTAACAATTCTCACTATTCCTTGTTGATTTGATTACAGCCAGATACAAATTCTAAATCAAATATCAGAGTATAAGTATACCCTATCTTGAAAATATTCATCAGTGAGCTTGTGTCTGACCACTCACATTTCAGAGCAACCTCACTAAGTCAAATCGAAAACCAATCCCATGTGTCCTTGAAATCTGACCATCTAGGTAACCAGCATTCAGGAGGGCCCCCAGTCACCCCCATCTCCTTGTAGTCACACCTTTGTATTATTTTCTCCCACAGGGTTGTTTACCATTTGTCTCTCCAACCCTAGTCAAGACTTCAGCCACAGCTAGCAGCTTAGCTGCAACCTGATGAGAGACTCTAAATCAGAACCACCCAGCTAAGCCACTCCAGGATTCCTAACCCTTAGAAACTGTGTGAGATAGAAAACGTTCATTGCATTAAGTTTCTAACTTTGGAGGTAATTTGTTACACAGCAATAAATAACACATATACCATCCCAAATAGAGCAAGTCTTCATATTTCACTATATATTATTATTGGGCCTATTTTATAGATAATGACACTGAAGTACAAAGAGGCTATGTGACTTTCCCAAGAGCAACCCAACTAAGAAGGGGTAAAATTACGATTTGAACATAGTTTTGCCTGAGTCCAGAGCCACTGCTCTTTAACCACCACAGTATATACTGCTCCCACTTCCTCCTTACCATCTCTACGTCTGGGATAAAAGCTCTGCCTATGTGCCAGATCCTGTCATGGAAAGTACTTGGCACATCACATTTTAATTTTCTGCTTAAGAGTCATTCTTCTTCCCACTGGACTATAAATTGCTGGAGGGCAAGAACCTGTCTATATTCATTCATCCATTTGACAAATGTTTATCAAGAGCCTCTACTGTACTGGGCACGGGGAACACAGTGACCAACATAAATAGGTGAGACTCCATCCTTGGACAGCTTACAGTCTAGTAGAAGAGACAGGCATCTATCAAATGAATATAAAATTGCAACTGCAGCACACTACACAGGGGCTGTGGGAGGCATTTGACTTAGGAAGAGCAGAGAAGACTTGCTGAGAGGTGGTCACTTAGAATGAGGCTGAAGTGGTTGCTGCAGCAGTTGTCCAGGGGGCGGGAAGGAGCAAGACCCTCCAGCCGCAGAAACCTCTCATTCCAACTTCTCAAGAGGGAGAGAGAAAGCAGTGTTTGGCCAACTGAAAGGATGGGGGGAGCATAAAAGCCCAGGGTGAGAAGCCTGGAGGGAGAAGAGGCTAGAAGAAGTTGACAGGGTCAACTACCTGTCGTGCCCCTGAAGACCATGTTCCAGAGCCTAACTTTCCCCTAAAAGCAGAGGGGGTAGTGACAAAGGATACAGCTGCAAGGGTGACAAGATCGTGCTTGTGATTTAAAGCAGTCACTCCTGCTGAAATGCAGAGGACAGCTTGGAAGAAGGCTAGAGGGAAAATGGGCAGATCTTTAGGAGCCAGCTGCGAAGTCACAAAAGTTTGTCACATCAGACCCACAATGCCTTGCATAGGGTCTGCATAGAGCCGGCCCTCAATTAGTATCAACTGAAATAAAATACTTGTTGAAATTAGTGAATGGCAACCTGCTACAAGTTTGACAAGAGAAAGGACAGCGCATAAGAGATCTGAGACCTTCGCTGTCTCAGGGGGTCACAAGAATTTCCCCAGCCTTGAAAGGAAAAGAACAACATGGTTTAAAACATAATGTTAAATATCAATATTATTTTTTAAAAAAACTGCTGATGGGTGGAAAAGCCTCACTAGGCTTATATGGTATAACACGTCAGCCCTGGTATATCAATTCCTTCTTCCAAAACGTATTATGTGTAAGTGATCCTTCCTTATTACACTTAAAATATGAAACAAATAAATATTATCTGAGACATGAGGCATAGCCTGGGAAATATTTAAGCCATCTAGGGTATAGTGTCTGCCATTGAGTCAAGACTACTCCAAAGACTTAACTTTTTTAATGAAACAAAACACGAAACAGTGTGGTGCTGCTAGTTAACTCTACAGTTTATAGAACTTTGTGACACTTTACTAATTTTATCTAAACCACAGCAAAATGAAAAAAGAAGAGCAAATTTCAGAAGATTCAATTTTATGTTTTTCCCCTTAAAATTTAAAATTTCACAATCAGATATATATAAAAATGTCATTTATTTATTTGTTATTTATACATTCCTACTACATTTAAATGATCTTCAATGAGTCTTGACCCCTACAGGGTCCCTTGTCTGCTGAGCAATGTGAAGGACATGAGTTTACAAGTGTGAAAGAGGTTGGATCAAGCAAAGTCACTTTGCATAGAAATAAGGAAAGATTGAGAAATGGAAAGATCTGGAGGGGAAGGAAGGGTGGTGGAAGGGATGGGAAGAGATCCAGTCACTGATGAGCTAAAATCAGAGACGTATGTGAAATATCTATTGGGGATTTCTTGGGGGTGGAAAAAACCTATGGAGTATGTGATATAACTTCCCACCCCATCACCCAACTCCATCACGAAATCTTCGATAAAATCTAAACAGATTCTGGGCAGGGAATGCAAAGAAGTGCTAAGTCTAGCTTCATGGGCGGCGTGAGGCCAGGTGGGGTCTGCCCTGGGATAGCAGCAGTATGGGCTATTCTTCGCTGAAAGAAGCAACGAATGAGCTGATTGATAGCTAGTGACCCAGCATGTGCTGCTTCCTCTCTCCCTCCACAGACCAGCCAGTCCAGAGTGCGTGCATCCTCCAGCCAGCCCTCTTCTCTCTGCCTTTGGGGTGGACACATCTCATTCTAGCACTGCCTGTGGCTATTTCAGAGGAAAACCACTTAACTTTGAGATTAAGGCCTGATAAAAGCTAGATTGAAGAATGTGGCTTTAGACATGAAGCTAAGTAGGTGTGTGTGTGTGTATGTGTGTGTGTGTAACATAAATACATATATATAATTTTTTCATCTGTCTGGCTTTTGTACTTCTTTCTTAATTAGTTCTAAACTCAAGCAGGAAAGATGAATATTATTTATAGACTCTCTCAACTTCTGACCTCAACATCTGTGAGTATCCTAAAAAAGATTTGCGAGGATATACAATTAGATATTTCATAGAAGTTATCTCTGTGTAAGTGACTATATTTTATAGTTTTCCTGCTAGAAACATGTATTTCTAAAATCTTCAAACTCTAGCCACTATAAAAACTATTTCATTTTACATTCTCATGTTTATCGATAAGCGAGGATTGAATTCAAGTGAGTATGGTCCCCGTGTCCACGCTCTCTTAAAGTGTCACCATAAGTTTCTCCCTCCTCTGCTCTTCTAGTCTCCCCTGTTTGGGTTAAAACTACTTCTTCTGACTCCACATGCTCTACATTTATTCCTCAGATCGGTCTAACGTTCAATGCCTGTCTTTTCTCTTATCCCTTCCTAACAGTGAGGTATTTAGGGAAAAATATTTTTAATAATGATTACATTCATGGTAGTTTTACATAAAGCATGAAGTACCTGAACACCATGCTTTTCACATCTATCGGCTTTAATACAATAAAACATTCGGTGGAGAATGGATCAGAGAGGGTGTGTAGTTTATGGCCAATTTCAAGTCCGTTATTGTTCAGGATAAGTAGTCAATCAAATATTGGCTGAAGACCATTTGAAAATGCATTCTAGAACATATTAAGGATTATGATTTCCCAGCTAAGGGATTTAAATGTTAGGAACGTTAAAACAGCCAGCAAGGCCTCCTTTTATGATACGCCATCTTTAACTGAGAAGGAGCTAAAGGGATGAGAACTCAGGTCAAACGGTATTGTTAGAAAGGAAAGTAAACAAGGTTTACAGTTATTTCACTCACTGTAAAGGGGCGCCGTGTTCATCCCGGAGGTACTCTTTGGTTACTGTGAATATAAAGGGTTTTACTATAGCAATGCAATGCTAGATTTTATTGAAGAGCAAGTTTATTATACCAAGACTCCTGTGATTCACAGCGGCTTACCCAATAAATCTCTGGCTCAGTGAATGAGACAGATAAATAAAGTAAGAATAACTAGAAAAAGAAGAAATGGAATTCTTTACCTACGTAGCCCTATCCCTGTGGCCAACATCCATTTTGTCCCTGATAAAGTGAGGAATTACATTTTTAAAATAGTCAGTCAACTGAATCAACTCAGCCACTACAATTTTTAAAACTTGGGCCTCTGCTGAGAGCATCTCTGTTCCATTTTGCCATATACACATCTCCACTTCTCAGCAGCACTGTCTCCTTCACTCCCGGCCATAGTGCAGCTACACTGGGCTTTCTTATTCTTTGTAAAACAGTTTCCATACTCTCAGGCATCCATGCTGTCCTTATGGTAGGCAGAAAATCAGCCCCTGAAGATGCCCTAATCCTCAGAACTTATGACTATGTTCCTCGCATGGCAAAGAGACTTTGCAGATGTAATAAAGTTAACAACCTTGAGATTATTCCAGATTTTTCAAGTAGTTCCAATCTAATCATGAGTCCAGACAACCAGACAGGTGGCGGCACGAGAAGGACGTCATTCACCATTGTTGGCTTTGAAGAGGGAGGAAGGAAGCCACAAGCCAAGGAACACAGGCAGCCTTTGGCTGGAAAAGGAATGGAACCACATCGTCCCCTAGAGCCCCCAGAGAGAAACGCACTTTGCTATCACCCTGATTTTAGCCCAGTGAGACCCACGTCAGATTTCTGATCTACAGAATAGTAAGTAAATTTGTATTGTATAAGTTACAAATTTTTGGAAATTTGTTACAGTATATAGGGTCCCGTATGTAGTTCTACCTAGAACATTCTTCCTTACCTTGACTCCCTGGTAAATGTTTTGCTCCTTTAGATCTCTGTTCACATTTCACCTTCTCCATGAAGACTTTAAAGGGCCACCCTCCCATCAGGTTCTGTGGGTCAGTACATCCTCTTTGCTCCTCAACCTCTTTATATTTATGTCAGTTGCGCATATTGCGATTATGGTTATAAACAACTTCATCATCTCCCACACTACCTAAGCAGAGACCATTTCTTTCCATCTAAGCACAGAGTCTAAAAAATAACAGGTACTCCATGGTATAAGAAAGACAAGAAGGAAGGAAGGAAGGAAGGAAGGAAGGAAGGAAGGAAGGAAGGAAGGAAGGAAGGAAGGAAGGAAGGAAGGAAGGAAGGAAGGAGAAGGAAAGGAAAGAAAAGTTGGGAGGGAGGGAGGAAGGGAGAGGGAGGAAGGAGAGGAGGAGTAGGGGAGGGGAAGAGATTTAAAAACTAAAGTCATAGGCTTGAATTCAGAAAGAAGTCTAGGCAAGCATGAAAGAAATCAGGCTATAAAAATGTAAAACTATTAGTAAAATATCAAAATATTATCCGAGCACCCATTTTTCTAAGTTTGCATTATGCCATGAATCACTGCTTTGCTAATATTACACTTAGGAGAGAAAATAAATGAGTATTTAGCGATCTCTGTAAAAATTACTATCCCACCAAATGTGTTAACTATTGGGTGGGAAGAGAATATCCTCTTTTCCAAGATGAGCCCTAAACTCGCCCCATCCTTCCAGTCCTGGGTGACAGATTTGGGGTCCTCGGAGCTTTTTAGCTCTCTTTAGGTCTATGGTTCACCAACTTAGATCCCCTGGAGTACTCGTTAGAACAACTTGTCAGATACCATCAAAGCATCTGATTCATCAGTTCTGGAGTAGGGCCAAGAAGTTGCATTTCTAACAAGTTCCCAGAAATATGGAAGATGCTGGTTTGTGAACCACTTTCTCTAGGGCAAGGCTCAACCCCAGGCCTCTGGTCCTGACTACTTCTGGCTTCTCTGGACAGTCAGTCTAAGGGGACCTCACTTCAGAATTCAGGCACTGGCCAGCATCACTTGGCCTGGGACCCAGGTAAATAATGATTTCCTACTTCCCCCTCTCCAAGCACACAGAGGTCTTTCTGATGAAACCAGACTCTCAATTCAGCTTCAGTCTCCTCCGCACTTAATCCTTTCCCAATGACATTACAACACCTCTTTCTTGACTGAAATCCTGAGCCTGATGATTAAAACAAGCTAGCCACAGCACTCAGACCCTGGGAAGCAGCGGGCTGCCAGGGAGCTGGGAAATCCAACAGCTTTGAAAGCAGCTCCAGCTAGATCACATTACAATTGGACACCTGTGTCCCAAGTACTTTGAGTTTAACTCATTCAGCAAGAAAACCATGAACTTCTTTACCTGGAAATAAAACATTGTTTCTAAATAGGTGAAACTTTTTTCAAAATACACTTTAAAATTCCCTCTGCATTCTGCATGGCCTGGAAGTACTCTTTACCTCTGGAATCAGAGCCCTAGGTACCCCCTGCCTCCCCTCATTTTTCACCATTTAGAGTGACGGTGTTCCCTCAGACTCAGGATGGCCCCGATTCCTCCCTCCACAACATTCCCCACACACTTGAAATCCATTCCCTCACTTACCAAAAAAAGAATACTTGGTGAGATAAAGCAGAGGTCCTGAGAAAGAAGGGACATCATCCCAAAGATTATGGTGGGTTGAGTCTAACCAGCCTGCAACCGTCTGCAAAATGGACAGAACAGGAAGCCAGACTCTCTCTGAGAACCACAGGCCTCCACTTGCCAGTGGATCACCATGGTGGACGGATGCAGATCCTTTACGGCTCTGATGGACATCCACGATCTTCATGACCGTGTCAGTAGGGTTACCCCTCCAGCCACAGACCACTAACATTTTTGAGACCTAGACACAAGGGAACTAGACAGCAAAGCAAAAAATTCCGAATTTCACTGCATTCCAAAATGCAATAAATTACTTTTCAAACCGCCTGCTACCAGTTATTACCGATCCAGCACTAACATGGACAAGCAAGACTTCCTCCCTTTAAGTTAAACCTGAAACAGGCCTTGAAGCTTATTTAAAGCCTCGGAGAATTGAACATTTACATTTGAATTTCAGCCATGCTCTCTATGAAACATGAAATGTAAATTTTTGCTGCTGATTCCCAATAGTCCTAAATTCGTAAAACTGAACTTTTCAGGCATTTGAATAATATTTTTAAATGTATTCAACATTACATTCAAATTCCTTTCCCAGGATGCTGTTTTCATTCCAGACCCGCCACCACAGACCTCCACAGTCGGCAGAATTTTCAGACATGCATAAATATAAGTGCACAGAGCCATTTACCCTGGTGAAATTTCACGTACACAAGAGATTATTTTTAGTTATGGAACCCAGTCAAAACTTTGTATAAAGCAAAATCAAGTAAGAGCAAAATTGGTAGACAAAGTGATGAGGTTCTTATTTTTTTCCTCTATTTTTATATTCTTTTCTAGACATTTCTAGACATGAGTCAAGACAAGTAAATGCCTTAATGAAGGCTGTTTGATGAAAATGATGGCAACTCCAGCAGTCAAGTTTTTCCCTGACTTTTTTTGTTCACTATGAAATCCTTATGTAGACAAAAATCACATCTATCTAGATAACTGTCACTTTCCACAACATGTCAGAGCAAAGTTAGTTTGCCTTTTTGGAAAAGGGAACAAACAAAGCATTCATCAAAAACATAAATAGTCAAACAAAAATGATTGAACATCCACTAGAATGTATACTCCCTGAGGGCTGAGACTTGGTCTGTCTTGTTGACTGCTGTAGCCCCAACACCTACAATAATAACTGGCACATAGTAAGTACTCAATAAAATCCAAGCTTACACATGCCAGTGTATGGCCCACTAATCAATGTGCTGGACCCTATCAGTCAGCTATTGCCACAATAATGCTGTGTGGCAAACCACCATGGAATCTCAGCATCATACAATAAGCATTTTTTGTTTTTATGCTCACACATCTGTTGGTTGGCTAGAGTTTAGTTAATGTAGGTTAGGCTCAGCTGGGTTCAGGACAGCTCTATATGTCTATCATCCTCTTTGGACCGATGGCACCTGAGCCATGGTCTTCTCCCAGAGAAAGGGAAAAGTATAAGGGGCAAGCCAAACCTGAAGCTCCTTTCAAGTTTTTGCTTTTGTGTCTGTGAATATTCCACTGCTGAAAGCAAGTCATGTGGTTACGCCCAGCGTCTCTGGGGCGGGGGTGGGAGGGAGTGTACTCCTGTGGAAGTGGGTGGGGAGGGAGGGAGTGTCTCCCAAAGACCAGCATTTTTAAAACTTAAATAAGGTACTTTCCTTTAAACAAAAAAAAAATTCTGCAAGGACCTCCAGGGTGGGCCAAGGTTATTTTTATTATAATTCACTTAAATCTATAGAAATACAAAATGACTTATAGACAGACATCTTGTGCTGGTAGTTTCACACCACAACATAAACAAATGTACAAATTAAATTCAGACAAAACTGTAAAGCCAATAGCACTCAAAATACCATTAGTGCCATGTAAACGATTATGTCGTTTTGCTGAAACTAAAATGCTGCTTTCAGTTTGACTATGGTGCTGACAGCTATGACCCAATTTCCCTTGCATTTACCATGCCTGCGCTGCCATGTGCTATGGGAAGATCTCATTTCTCATACATTTTTCTCTCTCCTAAAAACAGCACTCTGGGGTATCATTTAGTCTACAGTTGATGCAAACGCATTATTTTTATATCAAGCCTGCTTCTATTTTTTTCTTATTAGACCATGACGATGAATTTCTAGTTAATATCAATGTTTCAGAAAACCCAAATGTACCAAAATGAATGAAAAGAGGGATTGGTGCTGTGGAATTATCATCAGATGGTCCTAAATAATAAGTAGATAAAGAGACATGTTTTTAAGATCATCATTTAAATGAAACATCAAAATTTGAAGTTCTCACCGAGAATCCCCCAGAGAGACACGAACCTCAGTTGGAGAAACACCGAGCTAGCCTACCCTCTCCGATCTGTGTCCACCCTCTCAGTGGCATTTGGAGCCACTCTGAGTGCGCCCTCGCATTCTGGGATCCACAGCTCCATCTGTGGCCTCTTTACTGTTCATTCAGTTACTAAAATGTCTACTACAACCCCGAGCCATGCTGTAAAAGCTCAAAAATACTTTTGATAGACTAAGACTAAATAGACCCAAAAGATTAGGAAGCTCGGTACTTGAAAAATACGTTATCTTATTGTCAGGGGTGGACATCTGTCAGCATCTGCCTTCTTGGCGCACATGGGAACTACCCTCCTCGCTGCCCACAGTCTTTGAGAGCCTGCTGGTAAGGGGCTGGGCACAATGACCCGGCTGACTTGTTCTCCTAGGAATTTGCATCTGCAGGGGAGACTGTCATGGTGGAAAACAATTGTTGTCCACTCATCCTGATGTTAGTCCTGAACAGACTATCTCTTGGTTCCCCGATGTTTAGAGCCCCAGAACTGCACAGCTTCCATTCTGAGGCCAGATCATACACAATTCATGCTTTTCCTCCAGTTCTGGAAGCCGCCTCACGCCTTCCAGTGGATTCCTTTTTGGCTTGAGTAGCCAGAGTTGGTCCCTGTACCCCAACTGATAAATATCCCAGCATGAATTTCTAAACATAAACAATCTCAAACAAGGCAATGATTACATGAACAAATGCAACTGTGTTTGTCTTTAGATTCCCAAAACAGAAGTGATCTCATGCCCAAATGCTGTTTATGCTGTATGTTCAGCTGCTGCAGCCCAGGGTTAACCTTTTCTCTTCCTCTGGGCCCCAGAGCTCTGAGAATCCCCCACCAAGAGGCAAGAGCACTGATAAAGGTCACTCCCCCACACTGCCAGGGTCTGGGGCAAGGGTCAATAGATGCTCGTGCAAGACAGGTTATGCTCTTCTAACCCATCTCCAGATACCTCAGGCAGGTCCCACTGGGGCAAGGAGGGCTAAAAACCAACGGATGTCCCCCCACACCTCCATGGCACAACCTGGTTTAAGTCCTCTAAGTACAAGTAATACCTGCTGAATCACTTTATATTCTTTCATTCTTTGTAAGAACATTGCTCTCTCCCTTCCTGGCACATCTGTCGAGCCCTTTATACCTCTATGATTGATACAATTCAAAAAGAAACACCATTCCACAGACAGACAGTACCTTGGGATTAAATAGGGATTAAATCTTATTAATGTCTGAAACCTCAGGGTCAAGCACAGTGCTTACATGTAGTGTCTGCTCATTGAACCTATTTATTGTGCTGGGTGACTGAATGAATTACTCAATCAATCCAAGGATATACACACGCACTCCTGTAACAACAACATCAACATCATCATCATCGTCATCATCATCATCATCATCATCATCATCATCATAGCAAACACTAATATAGCACCTACTCTGTGCCAGACACTGTCCTAAGAATCTACATATATTAACATTCAATCCTCATAACAGCCAGTGGGAGGTAGTTACTATCATAGACCCAATTGTACAAATGAGGAAACAGTATAGAGATGCTAAGTAAGCTGCCCAAGGTCAGCCAGGTGTCACTGAGTGAGGATTAAACCCAGGCCATCTGGCCCCAGTGTCCCTGCTCCCAGCCACTACACTGCATTGTCTCTCACATGACAAGAATATATCGGGCCAAGTCCACTGCAATGCCTCGATAGTACATATCCTGCCTTTATCCCTCACAACACCTGATGGAGCAGGTGCCAATTAACTGGCTCAAAAAGGACACTATTTATTGCTATTTCTTCTAGTACATGCTCCAAAGGAACTCAAGAAACAGTGGAGGAAAAAAACTTAACCGTGTTTATTGAAATATAACACACGTTTAAGCCAAAGCTGAAGTTACTTTTGGAACAACTTATTTTGGGATGACATGTAAATATTATTTTCCATTTTATGTCTAAAAATAGACAAAAGGAAGAAGATATATACACTCTATGAGGTGATGATGACAATAATGATTTTGAGGAGGAAAGGCTTTTCACAAATTGTGACTGAAGATGTGAATTGAAACAGAAACATCAACACCACTTACGGTCATTAAGAGAGTAGCTAACAATTAAAGGAGAAGCTAAATAAAAAATAATACAAGTTAATAGATAGATAAACTCAAGACATTAATCCTACGATATTTCAATTTTGCAGAGTTAGCCCTTAAGGGCAAAATAAAAGAAAAAGAAAAGATAGAGTTTTTGAAATGTTAGTGTTTCCTAGAATTAAAATATCAAAATTAAAAACAATTCTAAATATCTTATTTATTTATCTCTTGCTTGAAATACCAAAAAGAGCCTGTATTTCATTGTTCATGAAAAGCAATTCGACAGCTTCTGAGTTTTATCTCTTTCAGTTGTCCCATCCCGGTAAATGGCCAACACCCAAAGCCAGCAGACGTACAGAGGGAGGAAAAAATAAAGAAAAATACACACGCACACACACACACATATATGCCTTAGCCAGCTAACCATTATCTATAGTAACTAAACTGAGTTTCTTCTGTGCTGAGATGAAATGCACAAAAATTACATAACACTCGGGAACACAGACTTTCCGTCGTGACCGTTTGAGCTTGTGTGCAAAGTTAAGTGGTTTCAGCGGGACGCACCCTTGCAAAGTGCCCAGCTCTGAGTGATTCCCTTCACAGAATCCCATGCTTTATTCTTCAGTTGTTCTGGAAGTGCGTCCTCATCTTCTCATGCACTCACTCATTCAGCTACTATTTATGGAGGACTCGGGCCCGCTTCGATTTGAGATCTCTTTAGTGGAATCCAACCTATGATAAAATATCAGACTTGACAATTGTTCTTAGCCCAGCAAACAATTAAGAGACCCCAGGCAGTGGACTCACAGCACTGGAAAAATGAAAAAGCTAAAAAGTAGAAGGGGCTTTGAGGCCTGAAGGGAGAGTAGAAAAGGGAAAGAAAGAAACAGTTGGAAAGATGCTCTCCAGACCCAAAATAGAAACGCTAAGCGGCTGCAACAGATTTCAATCTGCTAATCTGAAAAATCACATTACTTTGTCCTGATGGGAATCAGTGAGGCGTTTTCTTGATATCCATCTATGTATTTCCACTGCCCCACACATACGCACCACCTCCCGATGAAGCCAATTTGCAGGCCGCATGAGGGGGCAGGGACAGAGCGATAGCGGGGAGGGTGGGCATGTGAACAGCTCCAGGGACCACTGAAGCCCCTGCCCTAGCTATTGGCAGATCCCTAAGGAATGTCTGCTTCAAACCTTTCAGAGGTTATTCCTCCATTTTCAAACGCATAAATGTAAAGTTGAGGCCTCTGATGCCATCAAACGGGAAATACAAAGGGCAGGGGCGCTGAGCCTTTTGGAACTCAGCCTCTTGCCCCTGTCACCTGTATCCTCCCTTCTGACTTTGTCCCCAACTTTAAACTCCCCTTAGGGTTATGGGTTTTTCTTGACAATTTTTTATAATTTTATAACAATATTTAATTTTATAACTATATATGACTCAACTAGTCACTAGAAGACAAGTAAATAAGTCTTTAGAAAACCCACGAGGATTCTTTCAACTATTAATTTCACCTTCCTGGACCCAACACACAACTGCCAGCAATTAGTAAAATGAGTCGTTTCCTTCACATGCCTTTTCCCCTGATGATGAGGCCAATAAATACTGAAATTATCAAAATGCAAGCAGCCCAGAAAAGTCCAAAAAGAAATATCATGGGTCACGTGTTTTGGAATTATCATGAGCACATTGAACCAGAAAGAATTCTTGCATCAAGGACACCAACTCCCTCCTCACTCGCCCTTCCTAAAATGTATTTTATGGTGTGGCTTCTGGTTTCCTAGGACCGTATGCATTTGCTATGAAGATCAGTTTAAGCTTTTTGCCCAAGGTGAGAGAAGGTTTATATCTCTAATAACACCTTGCAGTTAATTAGAGCTCTGTTCAGTAGCTTCAGAATCTTTATTGAGCCCCTGCTCTGTGAGTGGCATAACACAGGGCCTGGAGGACATACCACAAACAAGACAGAGTTCTGCCCTAAGCAGGTTCGAGCACAGCCTGGGAGGCAGCCATTAATTACACAAATAACTATTTAATTACAATCGTGATATGGTTTTAAAAGAAGACAACTTGGGAAAACCATTTCCTTTCAAGACTTGTGGTTAGGGAGGAGAGGGAGAATCAGCAGGGAGGCGGGCACACATATGCCCACAGGGTAACATCAGACTGTGCAGCATGTCTGGAAAGTAAACTTCTGCCTAATTCCTTCTTGTCTCTGAGAAAACAACATGAGCTTTGCACCTCAAGTCATCGATACAAAATGCACAATTTTATATCACATTAAAACATTGGGAGAAAATCTTCAACCGAAGCACATTTCAGAGAGTCTTTCTGTGCACAGACTCAAATTATGAATGGGGCGTGCTGGTCTGACACTGTCCCTCGATGTTGTCCTTCCACAGCTCCGGTTGGCACCTTGTTCCAGCCCCCTCTGATCTCCTCCAAGCTCTGCTCCTCTCCATCTGCCCTTGGACATCTACCCCCAAGCTCATTTTTACTAATTCCAGCAGAAAAATTAACTGACAACATAGGTATTGGGTAATAGTGGCCTGATTCTTCGAATTACTTGTACTTTAAAGGAAAACTCCAGAAGACCAAAAGAAGCCTTTCAGATTCTTGAAATCAAAATGATAAAATGATGTTGTTTGTTTGACCCATCAAATGCTGTCTTGGGTAGAGAGTCTCCCAAACTGTTGCCCACAGAGAGATATGGGTCCACCCTATGAGCGTTCCCCCTCATATGTGCAAATCCTAGATTGTTCCCTAATTTTCATTTATGTTTATTTCTAGCACACTGGCCTCTGCAGCACCTAAGGTGACAGAAAGACACGTGAAGCCATTTTTAAAACGAAAATTGAATCTAAATCTGCAGCCCATGTCAGAATATAAAACTCAGATCAGACATCATTGAAAAAATGTTATTCAAACACTTAACTCTGCTATTGCTTTTTTCTCATCCTTCAACTGTGTATATTTAAGTATGCTTAATATGATAAAGAATCAGTGTTGTCCCAAACACACAAACACACCAATTATCCTTATATGACCTTGACATAATTATCTTTCAATGAGGACTTTCCAAGAAGATACTCTAGTAAAGTATCACTAAGAGTTATCTTTCTAAATCACCACTGCCTCCTGACACCATATAACATTAGTATTTTTGAATGGTGAAATAATATAAACCAGATTCAAAAAAGTTAAACATACACCCTTTAGGCAGCATAAGCAGTATCATTTGTACCCTCTTCTCCTGATTAGTGGAATTTGTAGCTCCAGACCTCATTCCAGATACTCTCAATCCTGCAGCAGGAAGCAGTAGCCCGATGAAAGAGGGAGCAGAGATATAGAACATAGTACTAAACTGAATCACATCTAGCAAACAGACTTCCCCTTTCATATTATACTGGGGCCTGTCTTCCCTGCCCTTTTGTCTTTCCTAGTCTAATAATACCATTTTCCATCTGGCTTCACGGTACCAGAATGTTTTTCATCACATGCTTCACATTTGCTCTGTTCTGTTGAATTGCATGTACATCCCCAGTCTTCCAGCTTTATCAGTCTTGTTCTACACGATTGGCTTTACCTACTGGTATTTTACCTAGAAACCCACATGAGAATTAATTCTGTGGTCTACCTTGATCCAAAGCCTAAACTATTTAAAGGAGAGGAAGATGCTACTTCATGCATTTATATGCCAGGTGCGCACTGCAGAAGTGAATCAGGTTCATCAAGAGACTGGACACCAACAGACAGGTGCTAGACCAAAAATGATCAGGCAGATGTCACACCCAGCTTAAACCCTCCATAGCTGCCCGGCACACTCAGACTCTTGTGTCTACTCCAAATAAACCCTTTTCCTTCTTCTTTCTTTCGTTCCAATCTCATTCACTCAGGTGGTTACATTACAATCTATCATATGTTAAAAAACTCTAACTGTACAATCCAACCAGACCCCCATCCTGAGAACCAAATCCATATTTCCAGATGTCCCCCTGACACCCCATGTGAATGTCTCACAACAACATATGTTTATAATATCCAGAACCGAGACCGTTACCTTCCCCCACCAAGCCTGTACCTCCTTCAGTTGTTTCTTGTCAATGTCCTCACTGACCCCTAGAAACCTATAGGCACTTCCCTCTTCTACTCCCACTTAAGTAAAATCAACCCCAAATTCACACAGTTCTTCTTCTGAAACTACTTTAGCATCAGTCCCTTTCTCTTCTTCTTCAGCGTCAACACTTATTTGACAGAGAACAAAACTGCTCCACCCCAGGTTCCCAGCGTTCCGAAGGACAAAGTCTAAAACCACTTCCCAAGGCTATACTTCCCACCCTCCTCTAGTTTCATCATGTTCTGCCCCGGCCTTGCTTAAGTTCCTGAACAGTGCCCATTTTCTCTTCATCTCAGGCTTCACGTATGAGGCTCCAGCTGCACTAATTTCTCTGCCCCGATCATCTTCCCAGTTGGCCAACTCCTCCTAATTCTTAGGTCTCAGCTCCCCACTCTCTCGGTACTTCCACTGCACACTGAATTTTTCCTTCTTAACACTTATAATAAATATAATTAGTTGCTCGTGTAATTATTTCTTTATTGTTTGTTTTCCCTACTAGGTAGTAAATTTCAAAAGAGAAGAGACCATGTCTGTCTAGCTCCCTGTCTGACACGTGGTAGGAACTTGAAAGATAATTGGAGAATGAATGGATATACAACTTCATTAGCACACACACTCCTTAAGATCCTCTCCTTTCTTACCCTCAGGTCTAGCCTAGCTCAGCCCGATGCCCGTGATGACATCAGTCTGTCTCAGCACTCCATTAGTAATAAACTTCAACAGGCCCTTCTTTTATCCTTATTAAACTAACCCTGAATCACTTGCTACTCCCACATAATCCCAGATCATGAGGCTACTCCCTCAATGGGATGCTCATTTCCTAAAAGGCAATTTACATGCAATCCATGTGCACAAAGTCAACGTTAACTCCTAACTCACAATAATACCTGATAACTACATGGTGCTGTATCCATTTGGATGCATTATCCATGTCATTTAGCCTATTGTCCATAAACACTTAACAGAGGGGTTAAGTGGCTGGTTCTTGATCTCAAAGTTGGTGATGGAGTTGGGACGTGAGTCAGTTTCCTTGACTCCTTGCCGCAGGCTTACTATGACTGGTTGAGTCAGTCCTGTGCTGAGGCCTGGAAGACAGTTTACCCTAGAAAACCCTGCAGAGTGGAAGGCCACAGTCACACCCATCACCATAACTCAAATTTTAGAGGTATCTAGAGAAGGAGGCTTAGCAATAGAAGATACGGCAAAAGGGAATTCCTTCCCTACATCACCATCTTCTCCTCCTCGTCCTTCAACACCAAGTCCAGATGTAACTTTCTCCTCTGAATGCTCCAAAGATTGTGTTGCCTCCTTCAGCAAACAGACATTGACTGAGCACCAGGCCCTGCGCTAGGACCTGAGGAAACAGACAGTATAAGACTCCTGGCCTCCCAGAGCCTGTGGTCTCCCCCCATGCATATCTAATTCTGTTCCTGCACAAAACTTATCGAGCGTAAATATTTGTTTATCTCCCTCATTAACCTAAGAGGGCTTCGAGGGTAGGGACTTTCTCATCTCTTTCCCCTAAAATGCCTCCCTCCCATTCCAAGTTCAGAGGGAGCATCACAAAAGAAAAGAAGTGAAGGAGGAAAGGTAATCGTCAAAAGTAAGTTGCATGGTTTCACATCCAACCACAGGGCTAAGGATACTGACCACTAGCTTTCTCCACGGTAGGTCTGACTTTGTGCACAGGTATTTTAAACCAGAGTTTGTCCTAACTCCCCAGTCCCTTGTAAGTTCCCTAAGGATAGGAGCCATATCAGATCTGATAGCTAAAAGCAGTTTATCTTGCTTGCTCAGACAGCACAACGTTCCATGTATTTAGCATAATTTAATGGAATTCTAACTCATGCATTAGGAACAAGTTACTAACACAATATGCATCCAGGTGATATGAAATTACAGCAGAAAGCACACAAGGCCACGAAAATGAGCATGATCAGCTGCTTTTGCATATTAATGTTTTTTAAAAGTTACAACTTTTTGTTCATTCATTTTGTCATCTGTGCTAGTGTGTGCTTGCAGAATAAGCAACAGTCACCAAACTTAATTCCATGCAGTAAGTTAACTTCTTTGTTTAACATTTGGAAAATAGCATTCTTCGATTTGGGCTGGGAAACAAGAAGTCCAATTCGTGAAAGAAATGTTCTGAGAAAGCTTAGTTTGGGACTCATTGCTATGAAAAATCTCCTAGCAGTTCATCCATCGAATCCATTCCGTGAGTGCCCAACAAGGCCTTCCGAATGCTATGGAAGCCAGCAGGTGATTAGAGCATGCTACATCACATTTCTCTGGATCCCCAGGAGGAACCCTAAAAAACAGACAGGTCCTACATCCCAGATTCAAATCCTAACCCATAAGCAACCGTATTGTAGTCTTGTTGTTGACCAAGTAGCTCCCACCCACTTAAGATGACAACCTCAGTTCACCTAAGCTGGAAATTCTCTTTTTTTCTTAAAGGATAATTGACTTTCCAATAGGAAGTTTTAAAGAGATGAAATAACTCAAACGTTCCCTTTCGTATTAAATTTAGGAGTAAGTTTTGTAATCTTCAGGATGCTCTAGTGCATTTGATATTTAACTTCTTGTAATTTTAAGTGTATCTGACATTGAAAAATTTGACAGATTTTCTTTGTAACTTCAGTTTAAAATGTATGATGACTTTAGATTTAAAAGCCTGAAGATGAATATGCATCATTTAATATTTATTCACTTATTTAACAATTATTAAGCACATTCTTTGTACGCAGAACTGAAAGAATGCAAAGGAGTTGTATAGCATATTCAGGTTGAAAAGGCCCTGTTCTAAAGAAGATTATATACTGGCATTTCAAAATTTGCGTGCCCCCAAATTTTGAAGTCCTAATGCACAATGCCTCTGAATGTGACTATTTAGAAATAGAATCATCGCAAATGTAATTAAATTAAAATGAGGTCCTATTAGAGTGGAATGGGTCTCTAATCCAATATGACTAGTATCCTTATAAAAAGGGTAACACCTTAATCTCTGATTTCTAGGCTCCAGAAATGTGAGACAGTAAATTTTTGTTGTTCAAAGCTATCCAGTTCACAGTACTTTGTTCTGGCAGCTCAAGCAAATAAATACAACTGTTTAACTACTGCCTTTTAACTCCAAGCCCAGTATTCTCTTTTCTGCACTGTGATTCTGAGGCTGGAATGGCAAAACTGATACCAGCTATTCCCTTGTCAGCTGGCTTCCAGTAAGATTCTGCCAACTCAAGGCACTAGAGAGAGACTCAAAGGTGAGAGGAGAAAGAAGGGACTTTGGTTTTCAGTTTCTATCAGCATCACACCAACAAGAGCACATGGCTGGCCTCAGTGTCCAGCTTCTGTATACTCCCAACATAAGCAACCCCTTGTCTCCCAGGATGTGTTGTCAACTGAGGCCACCTGGCCATCAAAATGCCAGTTGCTGTATTCCCTCACTAGCCGGGTTGCACCTCAGCTCAGGTCCAGCCCATCCCTGCCAGGCCCCTCCCCAGAGCTCCTAGGTTCCCATCATTCTACCTCTTCCCTGCTACTTTTTGCAGTTACTACCACTGAGTTATTTCAGTATCTCATTTTTGCTCTTTCAGATTTCCAACACGTGTGGAATCAATTCCCTGTATGAAATCTCCTCTGTTTGAAATAATTAGTGTGGTTTTGGGTTTTCTGACTGGATCCTGACTGATTTAGCTTACAACCCTGATGAAGAGACAAATGAGCAAAAATTCAAAAATATAAGCAAGTCAAGATTCACACTAAATAGTGTTGGCAATGTTACAGGTAAACATTCTCAACTTGATGTTAATGAGAATATAAATATAATTCATTTTTTTTGCAGGGAAGTTTGGCCAAATGAGTCAAAAGATAAAATATGCACCATTTGAGTCAAAAATGCCACTCTCAGAAATTTATCCTAAAGAACTAATCAAATAATACTCAAGATTTATGCACAAGGATGCCCACTGAAAATAGCTATTAAAATAATGTAGCTCAGGGAGGGAAAAAATGGCATAGATGATCAAGGCTCTGTTCATCTCTCTGGTGACCAAATCAAAGTTGTGACAAAAACAAGGAGCAGCAGCAAGGAAAAATCACCTGGGATCTTGATGAATAAGCCATACAACTAGACTGAAATCCCAAAAATCACCCTGCAACGGCAGAAGGAAGAATGGGGTGAGGACACGGGGCTGCCCAGTCTTGAGCAGCTGAGAGAGACAGCGGCAGCGGCAGACATCTCTTAAAGGGGCCACCTTTGCAAGCAGATTTTCACGGTGATGGACCTGCTCACTCTGAGCACCAGTGCCGATTCGGCTGCACGGGGGGCACTAGGACTTACAGGGAGACATTGTCAGAGTGAGGGCCGATCCTTGCTCTGAATAGAAGTGCCGGCAGTATCCATTGTTCCCTGTCGAGCCTTCCCTGCGCCCAGTGCACACACAGTACTGCCATAGCCTGTGACATCATCAAACTGGAAAACAGAGGTCACTCCACCCAGAGGATTCCCTGAAACCCCTCCTCCCCCAACTCAAGGTCCCACTCAAGCCCCATCCAGGTATATCCTCAGCAAGTCAGGTGTTCCTTGCTGAGCAGCACCTAGATTCACACTGGTGGCAGCTGGTCTCAGTTTCTGGTGTGGCCTTTTGAGGCAACTATAAGCACAGCATCTGTGGATTGCTTGCTGAACCTTAACCGGTGGCCCCTGAGGGGTAGAGGGTTGGGCTAAATTAGGCCTGCAGCTGAACCCCTCTTGGGACTGTGCCACTGGACATCTACTTCACAAATCCACACTAAGAAGACCAGGAGACTTAGGAGCTTTGTTTAGTACATAGAAACAGACACGAAAAAACAACCAAAATGGAAAGACAAAAAAGCAGAAACTATGTGAGAGAACAGAACAGAGATCCGAATAGAATGGAGTCAAGCAATCTAACAGATGCAGAGTTCAAAACACTGGTCATAAAGATGCTCAATGAACTTTTGGGAAGTGTAGATAAATTCAGTGAGAACTTGGACAAAGAGAGAAAAAACATAAAAATGAAAATGGAAATTATAAAAGGAAACCAGTCTGAAATGAAGAACACATTATCTGAAATGAGATGTATATTAAATGGAATAAACAAAGTGAATAAAGAAAAGGATCAAATGCCCTATCTAGAGGATGGGAAAGCCAAGGACACGCAAGCAGAATGGCAGGAGATAAGATGCCAAGACTATAAAAATAATTTAAGGAACACATGGGACACTATTAAGGGTCCAAATATCTGTCTGATCAGTGTAACTGAAGAAAATCAAGATCTTGAACAGCTGTTTGAAGAAATAATGCTGGAAAACTTCCCTTACCTGGTGAAGGAAATGCGCATACAACCCCAGGAAGCTCAGAGAATTCCAAAAATCAGGGATCCAAAGAGGCTCATACCAAGACACATCATAATTAAAATGCCAAAGAGTAGATACAAAGAAAGAATATTAAAAGCAGCAAGAGAAAAACAGATAGTTACTTATAAGGGAACACCCATAAAACTGGCAGCTGATTTCTCAAATGAAACTATGCAGGACAAAAGGGCTTGTCAAAAAGTATTTGACAGGATGAAGACCCAGGATCTACAACCAAGAATACTTTATCCAGCAAAGCTATCATTTAGAGTTAAAGGACAGATAAAGAGCTTCCCAGACAAAAATAATCTAAAGGAATTTATCACCACCAAGTCAGTATTACAGGAAATATTGGAGGGACTTCTTTAAGAAGAAAAATCATGTATCAAAAACAGGAATAAAGAATAGTGACAACTACATTCCTATCAATAAGTACCTCAAATGGAAAAGAATTAAGTGTTCCAACCAAAAGATAGAGTGACTGAAAGGATAAGAAAACAAGACTCCTACCTATGCTGCCTACAAAAGATTCACTTCAGATTAAAAGAGACATACAGACTAAAAGGAAGAGGATGGAATAAGATATTGCTTGATGGACTTAGAAAGTATTCAAGTTAGACAGAGAAAGATAAATACAATACGATTTCACTTAAATGCAGAATCTAAGAAATAAAAAGAACAAACTAATCAAAAACAGACTCACAAATATAGTGGACAGTTTGGTGACAGACGGAGGGGAGGAGGATTTGGGGGACAGACAGAATGGGGTGAAGGGTTAAGAAGTACAAATTAGTAGCTGATGGATAGTCATGAGGATGGGAGCACAGCATAGGGAATTCAGTTAGCATGAATATGTTGTCTAGGTGGAGGGTCAAGGGAGGGAGGGAGCAATTGGGATCATTTTATGAACTATATAGATGTCTAACCAATGTACTGTATACTTGAAACTAATTAAAATAAATGAATTAAAAAATAAAAGTAAATAAAAACAGAAAAAAATAATAATGTAGCTCTATATTCTTAATGTGGAAATACATCCATATCACAGATTGTTAAGGGACAAAAGAAAATTCACAAACATTAGATATAGCATGAAAAAAAGTTTAGAAAACAATTGTAATTATTTCATAACAAATGATTACAAAGAGTAATTATTTCTTAGTGATAGGAGTTCAGGTGATTGGGCAACATGACAGTTGCTTGGGGCAAGAGAAATATTCTATTAATAATGATTACAAAATTACTTATAGAACACTGTTTTAATGTTGATTTGTAAATGTTTAGGGAACCAAATATATAAAACAGTTGAAAAATTCAGGCATTTGAAAAAAAAGTAATCATCTTGCATTTATATTATTTAATCAAAATTTACAAGAATATGCATTTTAGTTTTCTCTTTTCTATTATTTATGTCACCTTTATTTTTTTAAGGTGATTCATATTTATTCAACAGCAAAAACCTAATTAGCTCATTCACGTGCTAGCTCTTTATTGATGTGTTAGCTTAATTTGATAGGACAATGTCAACCAAAGGGGAGGAGAAGACCAGAAAGCAGTCCTTGTGGCCTTGAGTCAAAACTGCCTTAAATACTTTACCAATCTACTGTTTAAAAATCTAACAGCATATCTGCAGCTTGCAAAAAAAAAACACAATGGAATTACCTCCTTAGAAATGAACTCCTCATGCAGTGGAAGAAACATCCTCTTCCAGCCACATGGATAACGGAATCATTGAAAGAGAAATAGCTATTGCAACCAAAATGCAAAAATGGATGTCGAAGTCCAATCAGTGCTTTCCTCCTGCCCTGAGCATCATCTGCAGTGCACAGCCCTATGAATCTCCAGAACGGGAAAGAGCAGCTGCTTACTGGGTAAAGATCCCACCGCCCACTCGTATCAGCCCTCATCCTCACTCCCTAACATACTCTCACTCACAAACTGCAAGTGCACACTAGAAATCTCAAAATAACACTGCCCAGTGGAATTTAAAGGCTCAAAGTTGAAAATTTCCCAGGGCTTCACTCCAGTGGTATTGAAAATGCAGGGTTTTTTTCTATATCAACAGAAGCTTGGGGAATTGGGACTAAAGTCAATGAGGGCTAAGGATCCACCTGCTCTGTGCTATCCTGGGGAGAAGCAGACACTGCTATTTTGAAAGTCTCAAAATGCTTAGCAAGAGTCTTATGAAAAAACACAATGAACACTAACATAACCTCAGAGAAGCATCCAGGAACTGGGAGCCACAAACCAGGTAGAATGACCTGGAGAGTCTTCAAAGCGCCCGCAGCAACCCTTGCAAATCAAGATGTACCAACTCACAAAAATGAGTTTTAACTGGCACATTTTTTCCTGGTGGTGGCTCATTGACCATATAGAATGGTAAATTACAGCTTTAATTTCATTATTTCCCCAATCATCACTTACATAGTCAAAATTCTCTTAATATCTCTCATATTTAAAATATCATAGTAGGGCTTTGCCTGAAAGGATTTTGCCTCAAGTAGCTTACAGCCTGGTGGAGAAGAAAAAAATGTACAAATATTGGGCAATAAGGCAAGAAAAGAAAACAAAACAAAAAGTATAAATATTAGAAAGGAAGAAGTAAAACTTTATTAGCAGATGACATAATTACGTATCTAGAAAATTCAAAGAAATTTATCTACAAACAAAACAACAAGTATATGAATTAAAGAGGGCCACAAGATATAAAGTTAGTATACAAAACCCAATTATATTTCTATATACTAGAAATCAACAATCAGAAAATAAAATTTAAAAAATAATAATATTTACAGTGGCATAAATCAGATATGTAGAAATAAATTTAATGAAAGGTGTGCAATATCTCCACACTGAAAACATTGCTGAGATAAAGAAAAAAGACCAAAATAAATAGAGAGATACACCATATACATGGATTGTTAAAATATCAATTCTCCCAAACTGACCCAAAGGTTCAAGAAAGTCCCAGTCAAAATCCCAGAAGGCACTTTTTTGAAGAAATTGACAAGTTTATTCTGAAATTTATATAGGAACTCAAAGGAACCAAAATACCAGAGATAATTTTGAAAAAGAAAAACAAAGTCACAGGACTTAAATTTCCAGACTTTAAGGCTTACCGTAAAACTACAGTAATTAAGACAATGGACAAGAAACTCGAACAAGCACTTTATAAGAGAAGATACCCAGATGGTAAGCATATGACGATATGCTTAACATGATTATTCATCTTAGAACTGAAACCACATGCCTCATTCAAATCCCAATGAAATACCACTACATAAACAATAGAATAAAAAAGATGTATACCATCAAATGATGGTGAGGATGTAGATCAACTTTCATATTTCTGGTGAGAACATAAAATGGAATAACCCCTTTGGAAAACTGTTTGGTGGTTTCTATTAATGTTAAACATATGCTTACCCTATAACCCAGCAATCCATTCCTAGGTATATGTGCCAGAGAAAGAAGAATTTGTTCAAGAATGTTTATAGCATCTTTATTCATAATTGTGAAAAACTGAAAACAACCCAAGTTTCCACTAACAAGAAAATACATAAACAAACAAAAAAAATATGTAGTCATACAATAGAATTCTACATAGCCATAAAATAAAGAGCTATTAGTAGACACAATTGTATGGATGAAACTCAAAAGTGTTATGTTGAGCAAAAGTAGTGAGACACAAGAGCACCTATTATATGATGCCATTTATTTGAAGTTCAAGGACATGAAAACTAATTGATGGTGATAGATATCAAAACAGTCATTTACCTGTGGTAGCTGGCAGTGGTTATTAACTGATAAGAAGCATAAGGGAACTTTCTGGGATGATGGAAATGTTCCACGTCTTGATCTGAGTGGTTGTTGCACAAGAATATGCATATGTAAAATTCATCAAGTTGTACAATTAAGATTTTTGCATTTACTATATATAAATGATATCTCAATATAAAAGAAAGTACAGAAATAACCAGATGATAGGAGGAGAAAAGTTCCAGAAAAGATGTGTGTATAAAGAGCTAGTGGAGTGGTGAAATTTCTATCTGAGGTATATGTGAAGGATGGGGAGGGGGCTGTGATCAGTAAAAGTATTACATTTAAAATGACCTTTGAGAGAGGGAAAAGGTTTGAAACTAAGGAAATGTAGGGCAAAGGTGAGAGAAGGAAGAGAATATTGCAGGAAAGAAAACGTAACACATTGCAATGGTCTGAATGTTTATGTTCCCCCCACCCAAAATTCATACATTGAAATCCTAACCCCTAAGGTGAGTATTGGAAGGTGAAGCCTTGGGAAGAGGCTTAGGTATGAGGATGGAGCCTAAGAACAGGACTAGTGACCTTATAAGAGACCCCAGAGAGCTAGCTTGCCCTTTCTACCACATGAGGACATAGTGAGAGAAGGTGCCATCTATGAGGAGGTGGACCCTCATCAGACACTGCATCTGCTGGCACCATGATCTTGAACTTTCAGAATCCAGGACTGTGCTTACCACAAAATGTTTGTTGTTTACAAGCCACCCAGTTTATGGTATTTTTGTTACAGCAGCCCAACCACATTAAGACACACATTAAATAACAAGAATGTGAACTGAGGTAGTTACAGAAACACAGAAGATATGGAAAATATTATGGAGCCACATTGTACCTGATTTGCCAATTCATAAACTACAGAAACCGGAGCTTAGCAGAGAGGTCAGAGCTGAAGATGGACATGGAGTCATTCTTAGAGAGGTGACATGTGCAATTGGTTAACAAATATTTGTTGGATGGATGGATGAACAGATGAAGGATGGACAGATGAAGGAAGAGATTGTCAAAATCAGATTGTCAAAAGAGCTATATCA
The DNA here is from genome assembly GCF_902729225.1 of Pteropus medius. Lineage (NCBI taxonomy): Eukaryota > Metazoa > Chordata > Mammalia > Chiroptera > Pteropodidae > Pteropus > Pteropus medius. The sequence goes on along the minus strand of NW_024354502.1, from coordinate 19,888,490 downwards.
GGTTTAATCACATAAAATTGCTTTTGTTTGACCAATTTTCCTTCTTCTAAAAATTGAAGTTTCATATGGCTCAATCTAATAAATAAAGAAAAAGTAGGGGTCAAGGGCAGCTCTTTGAAGCTTGCCTTTATTTAAGGAGAGGAAGAAGAAAAGCCAGAGAAAAGCAGATGGGAATATGCAAAATAACAATAACAATAATAATAATAACAATTGGTTCTATGCATTTTGGAAATGCATTGCCTTAGTTAAAAACTATCTAATTAAAAACTCTTCCCTAAGGACATGAACTAACAGTTTACAGAAGATACACGAAGCCAAAATGCATATAAGAAATGTTCAGCATCACAATAATCAGAGAAATAAGCATTAAAATCAGGGGATATCATTCCAAAGATTTTTTAAAATAATAGTACATGTTTCTGGCAAGGGTTTAGAAAAACATTCTCACACATTTCTTTCAAAAGTATAAATTTATACAGACTTTCTAGAGAGCAACTTATCTGTATGTATTAAATTCTTTAAATTTTTCATATCTTGTGACTCAGTAATTTCACTTCTAGAAATTTATCCTAGGAATTTATTATGTGAATAGTAAAAATGTACAGCAATATACGTAGAAAGATGTTTACCACAACCTTACTTATAATATAATATAATATAAAACATATTAAAATAACCTAAATGCTCAATAATAGGGAATTTTAGAATATTATAGTTTTTTTAAAAAATTACCCTTTTATAAGAATGTTTAATGATATAGAATAAAGCCCACCATATATCTAATTTTCAAAATAACATTGAAGTTGTCCCCTTTTTGCTGACAAAATAGAAATTATATATATTTACAAATGTCAATAACATCTGAAGAATTACCCCAAAAACCCATACAGCAGAATTACAGTAAATCTTATTGTTTTTATCTTTTTTGTTCTTAACAGCATGGATTACCCAAAAAATTTTAAAACAAACTAAACATTATTTATTTTTTGAAAAACTATTGCTTCCAAATTGCCAGTCAGCATGCAAAAGGTGTATGGCCCTCATACACATCTCTTTAAAGGAATACACAGAGATGAGTTCCGTAATGCTAAAGAAGCCTAAGCTTCAGGAGGGCACATGAGCCTTCTAAAGCTCTAGGAGGAGTCTTAATAGTGTACCTACATGCTCATCTGTCTGTTTAATTTTGCATAAATAAGTATTTCGACAGTGATTGGTTAAAACTGCCATATCTCCACCACAATTTCTCCTCCATTATACTTTGTCTAACATTAGGTGGCATCCGAGCTGCCCTGGGCATTTTGGGATCGGGATAAGAGGAAGCTGAATTAGAATCCACTTAGTTGGGGCTTCGCAGGACATATTATTGAGGTTTGTGATCCTTTCCAAGTAGTACAGCTGTTATTGCTGGCTGTCTCAGGGTACAGATGCCTTTCAGGAATATTTCTGCCACCCACTGTGCTGACTCACGCAGCGTCATCTAATGAAGGCTCAAGGCCAGAGAACATGAACATGTCCTAAGGTGCCCAGGCAGTGAATACATGTAGGCACTAGAGGGAAATCAAGGTTTGAAATGTACAGAGCGAGAAGTTAGTCGATGGGAAAAATCTTGCAATCACTAGAGTTGTAACAGAAGATTCAATTCTCATTGACATCTGCCATCATTTTTAAGGACTCATGGGACTATGTAGAGGTACTGAGGCAGAGGATAAGCTATTACACAGAACAGGTAGAGGAAATGCACCAGAAGTATGACCTGGTGTCAGTGAGTTGCTTCTCTGGAGTTGATCTATCTATCTGGATAAATTCCCATTCTAATCTATGAATCTCTCTTTAACTTCTCCTCAGAAGTTCCTGACCTTGGTGTAACAACTGATTCTGAACTCCTAATTGTCTGACTTAACTTCCTGTTTGTCACATTTTCTTCCTTTGAGACCTTAATCCTTGTGCCCCAAAGCCAGACTCGTGACCTGTATCCATCCTCACGGGTCTCTGTCTCAGGAATTAGGCTTCATGGCCTTCAACCCTGAACTTGTGTTAGCAACTGTCACATCAGTTCCACAGGAAACCCTCAATCTCTTCCTGTGGGCATATTGACTTCCACAAAGTATTTATTATTTATGTGTATATAGATTTATACTTGTCTCTTTCTACAAAGGACTTGACAAAGCTTCATTACTTGAGTTTATTGCATATATTTTTATGCAATATATTTTTATGCAATAAACTCAAATAATGTGTTTTTTAAATCAATTAGGGGTGTATCAGTTATGGTTATATTCAGCTGCAAATTTCACTTTACTAGTCCACCATTCCTTAAGTATGGCTTTCTTCCACAGGTGAAGGTGGCTCCTGTACCTCTACACATCACAGCTGCATTCCAGGCAAAAGGAAGGAGGGAAGGGAGACCCATTACCATGGACTTCTGCTTACCTCTTCTTGGTCAGAACTGAGTTCCATAGCCACCTTTAGCTGTAGGATAGCCTGAGCACTTGAGTTTTCAAGTGGACCCATTGCTGCCCTGAACAAAATCAGGGTTCTGTTAGTAAAAAAGAAGGGGGACACATAGCAAGTAGGCAACTAAGAGTGAGCACCACACCAAGAAAAGAGCAAATCGTGTAGACATTATCAAAGTCTGTATGGTCCGAAAAATTTTGCTATGTGTCTATGAATATTTATATAATTTTATATTTTTATATATTACTATATGATTATATAAGTCTGTTAAAAATTAAAAGTGTAATAACCTAGATAGTTACTTATCAAACATCTTAGGGTTCACTTTATCTCATCTGTATTTCTCGCTTCTGAAAATTTCCCCTCCTTGTTTAAATCAATAATAGAATCTTAATGATAAACTTAAGAGAAGTGTGGCAATGTGTATCAAGACTCATGAAAATGTTCCTACTTTTTGACTCAGAGTTGCCAGATTTAGCAAATAAAAATACCCAGTTAAATTTGACTTTCAAATAAAAATAAGCACTTTTTTGTATAAGTACAAAATAATGCAAAGGACATAGTTATGCTAAAAAAAAAAAAAATACTCATGGTTTACCTGAAATTCAAATTTAACTGGGCATCCTGTGTTTTATGTGGCAGCCCTATCCAAGTCACTGCCCCCTAGGACTTTATCCTAAAGAAATAACACAGAAGAAAGGAAAAGGGCCCAGCAGTGACAGAACAGTGAAAAACTGGAAACAAAGTAAATGCCCTCAAAGAAGACAACAGTAAATAAATGACGGTCATTCTAATCTAAGGAACAGTCTATGGGAAAATAAAATTATTATGCTGTAAAAAATTATAGAAGAAAAAATAAGTTTTGTGTATGCTCTAATTAAAACTCTAAAAATACTCATAAATAGTAGAAAGACCAAAAAGGTAGAAAGACCATAAATAGTAGAAAGACCATAAATAGTAGAAAGACCAATAAATAGTAGAAAGACCATAAATAGTAGAGGTAGAAAGGTAGAAAGACCATAAATAGTAGAAAGACCATAAATAGTAGAAAGACCAATAAGTTGTGTTTATTAGGAAAGAATTGAGAGGTTTTCCCACCTTCTCGACTTTTAAAATAGCTTTATAATCTTCATAAAATATTCTGCTAAGAAAACACTGGTGCGTTATAACTGACCAAGTTAAGCTGACTGAACATAGAGGTTTGTAAACGAGAAAAACAGCCTCATCCCCAGGAAGATGCTGAACCACCTGCCTTCATCATTTTACTGGTTCTAACAGAATGCCTCCCTGAAAATGAAACCAAGGGGCTGGGAGCAGAGAAACGGAATAAGATTTCAGAAGTCATGTAGCATTTGCCACATTTCAAGGGCATTAAACTCAGCAATCTGAGTGAGAAAGGTCAACTCAATTATCCACAGTTGATATGTGAGAAAGAGAAGCTCAAAATGATTTGCCAGGTAGAATACATCCTCTCACAGCAAGAAGAACCAAGGGAAATAACACAAAATAATCCTGTATTCACTAAGAGGCTTCTAGATTAAGTAAGTACTCTCTGATTGTGTCTCTAAGCCTGTCCCTCTAATGTTGATGAACAGGTAACTGTGATTATATACAATGAATGGCTTGCTTTTCTTTTTCAGGGATACACACTTTAAGTTGTTTCTCTAATGGCGATGATGCATTTGTAGGGTCACCTACAGTTTCACCCTGCTGTGCCTGTGGCCCATGCATAGCTCATATCTGCAAAATGACCTACTGGCCAGAGAACAGAATAAAGCAATGTTAAACCAGCTTCCCCAAACACCCGCTTCCCTTAGAGAGCCATCCCGAAATCATGCCAAGTCACATCTGCTCACAGTATTCCCAAACTTAAGCAATGCTCTCTATTCCTTCTCTGTTTCTCCTCCAAAGGGAACTGTTCATCTAGATGCTTGGGATGCTTTACACCATTTGGGTGAAAGATTTATTCTGACAGAATGTGTATGAGATTGAGAGGATCATTTCACTGCTGCCTGGAGGAGAGTCGACTATGATGGTGGCCCCATCCCATGGTTCTTCCATGGGGTACAAGATACTTAGGGTTATGGACACTGGGTTGTGTCCATGGATGTGGATGTGGAAAGGAATTTTTATAAGGTGAGGCCGAGAAATTAGAAGACAAAAAGCTGGAAAGAAATACAGATACTAGTGGTACCAAGGGCCTTGAAGATATTTTGGAAAATAAAAAGATAGAACTAGCAAAAACTTTGTAAAAATGATACAAATTAAAGAAAGCTAGGATGAGAGAGAGAGAGAGAGAGAGAGAGAAGTAATATTCTTAAGAGTCTGTCAACAAAATTTCAAGTATATTTTAGGCAGTTTTTAGAATCCCTACCCTGTCCTTTTCCCTCACGAAATCTGAAGAAATTCTGCCCACAAAACTCAGTGGACAAAAGGCCTCATACACCATTCACTTTGACTGCTACTGATTGTACCAGGGGTACTTAGCAAATTTGATGGAGACCTACACCTTGGTGGTCCAGATAGCAATTGAATTCAATGTCTCTGGAATTTGACTTTCTCCTCAGCCTTCTTTGCTGGCTCCCTTCCTCTCCCTCACCTCTAGACGTCAGAGTGCCCAGGGGTTAGTCCCAGGCTTCCTTCTCTGCCCTATAAACACAATCTCTCTAGGTGATTTTAGCTAAAGCATTGGTTAGAATTAGCTTCCAAATTCGAATTGTCAGTCCTGACCTCTGCCCTGCTCCAGATTCAAATATCTAAGTAGATCCTTGCCATCTCTATTTAGACATCTAGTAGGTATCTCAAAAGTTAATATGTCCAAAACATAAATTTAATTTCTGACCTCAGTCCTGTTCCTTTCCAAGTCTATGTCAGTAAATGTCAACTCCATGCAACTAGTTCCTCTAGAAAAAAGTTTAGTCATCAACATTGATTTATACCCTTCTCCACACCTCACAGCCAACTCCCTGACAAATCCTTCCCTATCCCTAACTGGCCACTTCTCACCAGCTCCGCTGCCACAACCCTGATCTAAGCCACCGTCCTTTATCACAGGGATCATTGCAATAGTCTCCTACCTGGTCTCCCTGCTTCCACTCTTGCCCTTTTACTTTCTATTTTTAACACAGCCATTGGAGTGATCTTTTAAAAGTATGAATCAGATCATATGACTCTCCAACTTAAGATTCTTCCAATGGCTTTTCATTCGACTTAGAAAAAGCCCAAACTCCTGATCATACTACAAGTCACTTTGTGAGCTACCCCCATCCTTGATTCCTTTCCTGATCTCCCACCACTCACCCCTCATTCATTATGCTCCAGCCACTATGGCTTCGTGCTGTTCCTTCAACCCATCACTCTCATTCCTAACTCAGGGCTTCCACAGGCCAATCCTTTTGCCTGGAATTGTCTTTTCTAAATCTCTGTATTGCTAGCTCTGCCCATCATCCAAGTCTATTCAAATGTTCTTTGATCACTTTTTATAAAATGGCACATCCCCTCATCTCTACCACCCTCTATCTCATCATCTTATTTTATTCATTCATCAATATCTGAAAGTATATTGTTCTTTCATCCATGCAGTAGGCACACATTAATACTTGCTAAATGAATGCACATAAGTCTTAAAATCTATAGACAGCCACTGGTGAGTTCTAGACCTCATAGGTTTTAAACTCAAGGCTGGGGGCCATACCTAGAGGAAGAAGATGAGAGGAAGACAAAAGCCAAAGTGGAAGAAGCCAGATGACTCTCAAGGACTAGAGACCATGGCTTTAGTTTCTAGTCATATTCTGTTGCAGCTCCCATGAAGCCTGGCTGCATTCCAGTTCCTATGGTTGGGAGTTTGTCTATTGTGACCTTTCCTCCTTTACCTGAGCTAGCTTTAGTTAGCTTCTGTTTTGTGCACACAAATAGCACTGAGTACAAGCTTGGAGCAGAGCTTGCAAAGCTCCCAGCTACCTGTTATTTGTTTCTTTTCTGACCCTAACAAAGCTAAATCATCCTGAGGAAGTGAGCTGGACAAAGAGGACACTCTCCGCACAATCACAGTATTTCTCCATTTTACGGGAAGAGAAACTGAGACGCAGGGGTGTACGTGTCTTACTCATGACAGCCAGCTAGTCCCAGGCAAATCTAAAATTTGAAGCTAGAAGGATTCACTTTCTGTTATGAAACATGACATCTATACCGAGTACGTGAAACCCAATCTTTTGGAGAACAAGAAAAGCTTGATAACCTGCATTCTCAAAAAAAAAAAGAAAAAAAAGGAGGATATAAACAACTCTGCCATCCAGAACCCAATTTTCATTAAATGCGGCTTTAATGTTACAACCGTGCATTCCTTTAAAAGGTTATGGGCATAAGAGCAACGAGACCTATCTATAGCAACAACTGCTGCTGTTTTAACAGGCCTGTTCTCACACACCTCCTACAGCTAATCACTTGACAGCTTTAAATGAATATTAACTGCAATGCATAATTAATAAATTGGATTACTTTCCCTGTGCACATCTGAACATATAAAACAATCTGCCAGCATTTAAGGAAATCCCATCATGCCGCGAGGAGTTAACTCATATTTAAAGAAGTGAGAACTTATGTCACAGGGATAATGACAAACTTGCCCAAATATTGCAAAGCACATCCAGCAAAGTGCCACAGCAAGGGGCAGAACTACTGGTTCTTCTGCCTCCAATTACTCACGCCTTGTCAAGTCATGGGGAAGACCTGATAGCAAACACAACCATTTCATTGCACTTCTCAAACTTTTTTAATAAAAAGAGACCCCTGCTGCCACCCACTTTCTTTAAAAAAAATTCGCCCAAGAAACATAATTCATCTCTCTCCCAATGACTTAACGTGAAAGGTTAATAGCACTGCGTGCTGAGGGCACACAGTGGTATTTGCTATTTTGACTTTTCACTTAAGAGTTCCATTATTCTGAACAATCTCGAGCAAAGACCTTTATTTAAACCACCCTCGACCAACCTTTATCACTTAATACTAGGCTCATCTTGACAATTTCCTATAAGCATTCATTTCAAGACTGACCTGCAGAACTACCCAGAAACAATAGACCATGTCACACCATGTTCTTTCAGATAGCACAAATGTACAGGGAGGTAAGGAAAATATTTCACTGAGAATTTTAAGGGTTGGCTCCTGAGTATATTGTTGTTCTGTTCCCATCAGAACTGGTCATGGAACTTCAGAGAAGCTCAACCAGCTGGATTAAACTACTCTTATTAGAGACTGGGTGGGGCGAGGGAGCTTAACAGGTGTTCCTACTAATCAAAGGGAAAGCCTTAGGAGTTTCATTTTACTTGGAAGGCTCTCAAATGAAGGCAAAGGCTCTGGGAAGCCTCTTGGGGACACCAAAATTCTGTGACCACTCCACGGGGCGATCGTGAAGGATTTGTGGCTCCCGCAGAAAATGCAATTGTAAGGAGACATCGGGACTGGCATGTGTCATACCTAATCAGTGGTTATAAATTCGATACTATCGGTGGGCTCTGAGAGGCTTCAGCTGGTCTGTCTCTGGCCCACTCACTGCACATTAAGGCAAAATGTCTAAGAGCATGCAGAGGCCTAAGGGCTTGAGACATGGGACAAGTTTGATGCTAGAGGTTTGGATGAGGTTTGATTGGTTTTTGGTTTGGGGTTTTTTTGTTTGTTTCCTTTTTCCTCCCCAATGTTTGATGCTCAGACCACCTGCGTCATAATCACCAGTGGCATTTTTTAAATATTCAGATTCATGGGCCCCTCTCCTTATCTTCTGAATCTAAATCTCTGTTGGTGCAGGGCCCCGGTATCTGTATTTTATGCACATGCCCCAAGTTTGAGAACCACACCCTTGGGAATAGAAGCAGTCCCATATTGTCAAGGAAAAAAAAAAAACAAGATATTCATGCTTTTAATAATGTTCATTACAATATGACCGGCCTACAACTGGGTCTGCTTAGAATCAAATGCATTAGCACATTATTTTTGAGGTTAAACCTCTAATGAGTCATTTGGTTTTCACTATTTCTACAAAGTCCCTTTTATACAGAAAATTATTCTTTAATATTATTGGTATCACACTGATGAAAACAGGACTATACTGTGGCACAAACAGTCCCGGGGCTTAAAAATAGTTTAGACCATTTACACCTACTATTGACTTAACATTGAGGAGCTTTCAAATAATGGGAAGGTGTTCCACACACGCACCCTTTCTCTCTTCCAAATCAGTGCTCCTTTTTGATTAATTCTCCCACAGTTTCACCCAGTCTGCCTACTAAAGTATTGTGCACATACCTTAAGCCAGATATCATGCTTATATTTAAAGATGATTCCCTTTTCATCATAAGAAGAAAAAGATAGAACATTGTTAAGAACTGAATGTTTAAGTCTCCCCAGATTACATTGAAGCCCTAACCACAATGTAATGGTATTTGGAGATGGGGCCATTGGGAAGTAATTAAATTTAGATGAGATCATGATGGTGGAGCCCCTATGATGAGATTAATGCCCTTACAAAAAAACGAAGACGGAAATCTATGTGCATGCACCTTGCATGCATGGATAAAAGACCATGTGAACATATGGAGAGAAGACAGCCTTCTGAGAACCAGGAAGTGGGTCCTCACCAGACACCAAATTTTCCAACACCTTGATCTTGGACCTCCCAGCTTCCAGAACTGTGAGAAATGAATGTCTTTTGTTTAAGTCACCCAGTCAATCGCATTTTGTTACACTGCTTTGCCTTATAAGAGTAACATGATGAAAGGAGCAGAGATGAGTGTTGTATTTAAACTGCTGTCCTAAATCTGGCTTCATAACCCAACACTCCCCACCTATTCCTTGAGGATACTCACTAATGCTGCCATAGCCAAGTTAGCTGCTTGCTTTCTACCTTTGAGAGTGCAAAAGAGAATAAAAAGTTATCAGTATTTGTCCTAAGATACCTTCTCTTGGTGCTTATTATTTTCAAATAATAGCCCTTTAGATGGGCAGTTATTTGAGAAGTAAAGCTCCCTTTGGAGATATGATTGACACATAAGCTCTCTGTCCCTGCCAGCATGGATACAAATTAAAGGTCTTCTTGAAATTTCAGCTTCTCCCCAAACCTCTCTGTAACTAAAATAGAGGTGGAGTATCCACCTACTCCCAACCCCCATTCCAAACGGTCTAAATATGCAACCTCCATAAATGCCCACAAAGAAGACTTAACCCTATGTGTCATTTAATATTTAAAATTAATATTTCCTCAGTCACCACTAGAATTATTATTTTTCTTTACATTAGGGGCATCAGTAATCGCTAACTTAAAACAAATAAGAGGGAGTCTTCAAGACAACATATGGTTGAATAGAAGCCTGTTCAGTTCAGAAGACTCTTCCTTGCAATAAGAAACTGACAATTCCCTCCCAGCAGAGTACATTTGTTATGGGGCTGCGAACTCATGTTAGCATTTGGCCCGCCTTTCAATCTCTGGCTGAGGCCAGTCCTGCCTTGGCTCTAATTCAAATCATTCTCCAGTCCCTGGGTGAACAGTGCAATAGAGAGCTCGGAACAAAAACAAGAATTACTACTGAGATATGAACATCTCTTCCTCCTATTTCTAAAAGGGCAAAAGAAAAGTCAATGTATTTCACTCTTTGTGTTTATCCACAATAATTTGTTTTCTTTTGGTGTATAAGGGACAAAAACTAACTGGGAAATGCAACCTGAGTGTCCCTCCCACTAAAGAGTTCATAAAGTCTGATTCAACCCTAAAATGGCAACTGGCCACAAATTTGACTCTGAAAGTTGTCTAATTAAATCTACAAACTCAAGCCAAGAATATACTTTTCTTCAATTGAAATAATTCATGAATAGCAGACTTTTATTTTAAACTGGCTCAGCATGATTCGGGCTTATCTTTGGTAATAAACAAACCATTCTGGAAACTCTTATAAGCCTTCCCATAACCAGTCACAGCATGATGGCTGCAGTCATGAAAATACAAGAAAGGTGCAGTGCTTTTGTGGATGGAGACAGCAACCCCCTCCCATGTACCAGCTTGATTAGGCTAACGAGTTCTTTTGTTCTTTTTATTTATTTATTTATTTATTTTAATCAAACTAATACATGTGTATTGTTTTAAAAAGTCAAATCACACTATAAGGCTACTAAAAGGGAAAAAGAGCAGCCTGTTACTCCACCTCTCACCACTTCCCATTCTCATTCCCCACAAATAACAATTCTTTTAGCTGATTCCTACAAGCATAACTTTTGTCTTATTGTCTTTTTCCATTTGGACATTATCTACTACTTTGTACTATCAAGGATTAGAATTTAACTGTTACATGACTTCCTCCCGTTTCCCCACTCCACTATCACCTCCATATTTTGATATCACTATAATATCACTATTTTGATTAAAGCGATGTATTATTTATATTGTTTTGACTACGCACCCAGACGCCTTGGTTCAAATCTCGTCTCCAACAGGTATCATGTATGTGACCTTGTACATCATTTCCCATATTTGTAAAATTAAAATAGGATTCACACCTACTTCAGGAGGTTGCTGTGAGGGTTAAATGAATAAATTACGTGCAAACACTTAAAAGAGTACCTGGCACAGAATGAATGTCCTCTGAATGCACAGTCAGAATGGATTTCCTTTCTTGTTCATGCTCTTTCCTTCATCTTTCCACAATAATTTTGGAAATTCATACCCTTTGAGAAATTTTCTTATATTTTTTCTCTTCTGTTTTCCATCCTCCCATGTTCTTTTTAGAATCCCTATTAGTTGGATGTCAACCTCTTGGGCTTTCCTTCATTGCTGTATTTTCTCTCCGATTTTTCCCATCTCTTAGTTTTTCTGTTCTACTTTCTAAGAGTTCCTCAACTTTACTTTCCAACCCTTTGTTTTTATTTCTGCTCTTCTGTTTTTAATTTCCAATAACTTCTTTTGTTTTCTCAAGACTTCTTTCTTGGTAATAGCGTACTGTTCAATAGCATCTCATTTCTCTAGAGGTATTATAGTCAAGCTATTTTTAATGCTTTCTTCTTTTGCATATATTCTTTACTTTTCTTCTAAATTCCTCTTCTTTCCCTTCATTTTATCTCTCTTTTTCATGAAGCGACTCTCCTCAACTATTTGGTGAGACTTGGTTCTCTGTTCATATTTAAGAGTCTCAAAAAAAAAAATGGAAGTTCTGGGAGAGTAGGTGGACTCACAGGGGGTGATTGGCAGGGACCGGTCATGTTGTTGGGGGATTTGAAGATATTAGTCTTTCTCTTTGCTAGTCAGCTTCCCAGGAGAAAGATTCTCCCATCTCCTGCAGTGTCTATGCACGCTCCTGTCTGCATTGGGTTGGGGGCAGGGAGTCTCACCCCAGATTTTCACTTACATAAGATTTTCTAAACCTCAGCAGTACTAACATTTTGAGTCAGATAATTCTTTATTGTGGAGGCTGTCCTGTATATTGTAGAATATTTAGCAGAATCTCTGACATCTACCCACTAGATGCCAGTAGCAAACTGCCACCGAGTTGTGACAACAAAAAATGTCTCCAAGCTTTGCCAAATATCTGTTGACTTGTCCTGTAGTCTGGGAAATTCCCAGTTCACCCTCTCTAGACAGTAAACTTCTATATATGCAAAGTGGAAGAAGGACTGATGCCTAGCATCATGAGTGGAGAGAGGAGATGCTTTTCAAACTAATTCTTCCCTCTGCCCCATCTTCAGAGGTATTATCTAGTGCCACCAACATCTGAGCCTGTCTGAGGTTTCGTGGCACCAGATGGCTTGCTTATTGTTGGCTGTAGGCTTTTAATTAAGCAGAAAATGATAAAACCCAAATCAGTTACCATTTATCCATTTGCTTTCCATACCTCAAAATTTTGTTGGCATCTTTTACATGCAGTCACCTCCTTCCCTATTCTCTTTGTCCTCATGAATAAATGTTATTTAATCATTTTTCTAAAACTTTCATAGCGTTAATGATGGGAGAGAGTCAACAATAAATATTGCATTTGGGCATCGTGTTTAACTCGAAACCTATTGATTCTTCAATTAACAAATCTCATAGAAGCAAGAAAAACATCACCTAAGCATCTCTCACTTTAGTGTACAAGAGCACACTGGTCTTTTGATTTGTATCCAAATCCCGGAGTTTAGGATTAGAAAAATATATGGAATCATAAATACTGCACCAAGATTAAAGCAGGACAAAATCTTACTCAACCTAGGTCTGGTGAAGCCTCAGTTATTTTGAGATTGAACAAACCTCTAGAACAGAACCCTGTTACTACTAATACATCTAATATAACTACTTTCTCTTTCATATTAAAGGTGAAATTCTGTTTCTCAGAAAGACACATCTAGATGATCATCAGCCTTCAAAAGTCAGGTGGCCCTAAGAACTACATTTGTCCTCCTGAATCCATCTACTTGTCTCCACTTCCCAAATTACCAGCACCCTGGACCGATCACCTCTTGCCTGGATTCCTATCTGCTCTGTCTGCCACTATTCAGTACAGTACAGTCCATCCTCTATTAGAGAAATTTTTTCAGAGAGCAAATATGATCATTTCACATGCCCCTAAATCCCACCTCCATCTTAAAACCCAGTGGCTTCCCGTTGCTCTTGGAAAGAAGACTAAAATCTTTAACATGCTTAATGCACCCCCACATGGCTAGTCCCTGCCCACCTCTGTGGTCCCATTTCTAAATGTGCTTCCTCTTGCTCCTAGTGCTCCAGCCACACGAGCCTTTTTCCCATGCTCTTCCTACCACACATTCATCTAAACTATTCCCTCTTTCTGGAATGTCTGGAATTTCTGGAATGCTATTTACCCACACATCCCTTAAAACTAAGTATTTCCCACTCATCTATCACATTTCATCACACTTATGGAGTCAGGAGGCTTCCCTAACTCTATAACCAAGAGACTTCCTTTTATTGTACCTAATACACATCATTCCTTGTCATCACAATAGGAATTATTCACATCTTTATGTGCTTCTTTAATTCATGCATCTCTACTCTTCCAGTGAACTGTAACTAGAAGAGAACAGACTGTGCCTGTCTAACTCATGGCTCTATTCTCAGAGCTTTGCACCTTGCCAGACATTTAGAAGACACAAAACAACTTACTACTTGTATAAATGAATGACTTCACTAAATTCCTCTGCGTTAAAGAACTATCCTAGGTGGTCTCAAAAGAACTACTCTTTAGTTCTTTAAGAGCAACACTTTTCAGTGTAATTGACAATTTTGGTTGGATAGTAGGAAATACATATTCATCATGAAGAGGGTGATTAAATAAGTTTAGGAAGTTAAGTCAGAGATTTCTAGCTGCCAGCATACCCATTATCACCTATTTATATTACTGGGTGGCAAAGTGCCCAATTAAAAATATTTGCATTGCTGCAGCCTTCCTTACAGATCAATGTATTTTGTGAGATTTAAAAATCAAACAGAATGAAGGTCCTTGAGTAAGGAATCTTAAGAGGGTTGACTCCGCTGAAAGGCATAGTCCTTTGCCTCTTTCTTTTTTTCTCCATCTTTCTACATAGAGCATAGATGTGATGGCTCCAGCTCCAGCAATCATCTTGGACTATAAGGCTATCTTTTTTTCTTCCAGCTTTATTGGGATATAATTGACATATAATGTTATATAAGTTTAAGGTGCATAATGTGATGGTTTGATATATATTGAGAATGATGCCTATATATCGGGAATGATTACCACAATAAGGTTAGTTAAAACATCCATCATCTCTTATGGTTCCCATTTTTGCATGGGTAGTAAGAACTTGTAAGACTTACTCTCTCAGCAACTTTCAAGTATACGATACAGTATTGTTAAATATAGTCACTAAGTTGTATATTACATCTCCAGAACTTAAAATTCATGTTATAACTGAAAGTTTAAACTCTTAGACCACATTTACCCATCCCACATTCCTCCCTCCACCCCTGGCAACCACCAAATTACTATTTGTTTCTATGGGTTCAGATCTTTTAGATTCCATATACAAGTGAGATCACATAGTATTTGTCTTTCTCTAATTGACTTATTTCACCTAGCATGATACCCTCTATGTTGTCACAAATGGCAAGATTTCCTTCTTTTTTATGGCTAAGTAACTTCCTTGTATGTATATACCACATCTTCTTTACTCACCATCTGCTGATAGATATTTTGGTTGTTTCCATTTTGGCTATGGTAAATAATGCTTCATTGAACAAGGAGTGCAGATATCTATTCAAGATAGTGATTTCATCTCCTTCAGAGATATACCCAGAAGTTGAATTGCTGAATCATATGATAGTTCTATTTTTAATTTTTTGAGAAACTTCTAGACTATTTCCATAATGGCTATACCAATTTACATTCCCACCAACAAAGCACAAAAGTTCCCTTTTCTCTATCTGCTCACCAATACTTGCTATCTCTTGTCATTTTGATGATAGCCATGCTAACAGGTGTGAAGTGATAGCTCATTGTGGTTTTAATTTGCATTTCCCTGATGATTTGTGATGGTGAGCATCTTTTCATATACCTGTTGGCCATCCGTATGTCATCTTTGGGAAAATGTCTATTCAGGTCCTTCAACTCATTTGTTTAATCAGATTATTTGATTTTTTGCTATTGCAAGGTATGAGTTCCTTATAAATATTGGATATCAACACAAATATTTGCAAATATTTTCTCCCATATAAGGCTACCTTGAGAACAGAAATGTGTACTAAAGATGAAACAAAAACTAGAAGAGTCCTGGGTCCCAAGGACCGAAATACAGCCACACATTCTCTGGACTGACTACTTTCAGACAGTTTTTGTAAGAAAAAATTAATAGATCTTTATGCTTTTGAGTCACTGAAGTCAGCTTTGTTACCAGTAGCCAAACACAATTCCTAACTTATATGACAGTTAATGAAAAAAAAAATCCTGACCCTAAGCACCTTACAGACTCCTGAGGATAAGATAGATGGGCCCAGAGCTGCAAGAAATCATTAGGATTAACCAACTCCAACAATATCCCAAGGCAGTTGTTTTCAAGTGAGCCAGGGTATTTGATTATCTATGAAGTTTCCAATGACAGACATTCCACCAGCCCCTTTATGATTTTAAGAAAGAAAGAAAGAAAGAAAGAAAGAAAGAAAGAAAGAAAGAAAGAAAGAAAGGAAGGAAGGAAGGAAGGAAGGAAGGAAGAAGAAGAAAGAAAAGAAAGAAAAGAAAAGAAGAAAAGAAAGAAAGAAAGAAAGAAGGAAAGGAAGGAAGGAAGGAAGGAAGGAAGGAAGGAAGGAAGGAAGGAAGGAAGGAAGGAAGGAAGGAAGGAAGGAAGGAAAGAAAGTTCCAAAATTATCAATCACACCCCAAAAAAGACACTCTTAAAATATACTCAGATTGGCTAATAATCTCAATATTAGCCATACAGTTATTACTTTTAAATTCTATAAAGAGCACAAATTCATTTACATGAAGTCAGCTCTGTTTAAAAGGGAAGTGAGAGATGACATTAATTGAACACTCTGTCTGTGTCAGGCACCATGCCAGATGCTTTATGTAAATCATCTTATGTGAACCTCACAACAGCTCAGTATGATAGATATTATACTCATTTTATAAATAAGGAAACTGCGAATCAGAAATGATAAGTGACTTGCCCAAGGCTTCTCAAACAAGTCACAGGGCTATGATTTAAATACATGTGCCTACACATCCTCTACTATTTCCACTACCTCATTCTGCCTTGTGATATTGTGATTTATAATAAGAAATATATATTTATTCTTTGTCCTAATTCCTAGTACAGAGCTCCTAAAACCCTTGGAAGTTCCTAAGTGATCAGAGCAATAAAGGTATCTTTGTTATGTTAATGAGGTGACTTTCTGAAAGCCCCTAGGTCACCTAAGGATGGGAGCTGGTCACCAGAGAACCAACCAGGTGATTAGAGGGTTAGAACTTTCAGTCTAACTCCTACTCCAGAACTCTGGGAAGGTAAGAGGGGCTGGAGATTGAGTTCAGTGGTCAGTGGTCAATGATTTATTCATGCACGCCTACAAATGAATGAAGCCTCCAAAAAAAACCAAAAAGAGCTTCTGGGCTGGTGAACACATAGAGATCTGGGGAGAGTGCGTGAAAGCTCTAAGCCCCTTCCCACAAACTCTGGTTGTTCCTGAGTTATTTAGTAAGTAAAACGTTTCTCTGAGTTCTGTAAGATGCTCTAGCAAATTAATGGAACCCAGGGAGAGAGTTTTGGGAATTTCTAATCTATTACCTGTTGATCAGAATCACAGGTGACAACCTGGACTTGGAATTGGCATCCGACATAGAAGGAGGGGACAGTCTTTTAGTACTGAGTCCTTAACTTAACTCTACCTCCAGTAGACAATGTCAGAACTCAATTAATTGCTTGGTGATGTGGGGAAAAGTGTACATTGAAGCTGATGTCAGAATTGGAGTCTCAAAACCAGCATTTATTTTATTTACTATTTACTTATATTATTTAAATTATTATTATCTTGAGTGTGTGGTTAGCTTCACCAAACCTTGTTAGTAAGCAAATGCTCTTCTTCACAGGATTTATCATTAGGAAGTTTTTTTTTTTGTATTGAACAAAAAGATATGAAGATATGAAGTCCTAAGCCCTACTACCTGTGAATGTGACTTTATTTGGAAATAGGGTCTTTGCAGATGTAATCAAATTAAGACCGGGTCATACTGGACTAGAGAGGGCCCTAGTTCAATGACTATTATCCTTAGAAGAAGGAAATGCAGACACCGAAACACACAGAGAAGAGGACAGATGAAGATGGAGACCGAGATTGAAGTGATGTGTCCAAAAGACAAGAATGCCAGCAAGCATCGAAGCTAGGAAGAGACAAGGAAGGATTCTCCCCTAGAGCCTCCAGAGTGAGCCTGGCCCTGCTGACACTTTGATTTCAGAATTCCAACCTCTAGAACTGTGAGAGAATAAAATTGTATTGTTTTAGGCCACCCTGTTCATGGTGATTTGTTATAGCAGCCCCAGGAAACCAACACAGAAGTTAACCCTGACTTTGGGCTGTTTTTGGCCTTAGCAAGAACATATGTTGGTTTGAACGTGAAGTTATGTTGATGTCATGTGATGTGGAGGTGGTGTACCGGTCAGATGGCACTGGGAACATGTCCAATACTTCCTCCTGCCCAGTCCAGGAAGGCACTGAGAAGAATGAGAGAGACGGAGAGTGGCAGATGGAGCGAGGGAGGCAGAACCGAGTGTGGTGGGTGGCTTGGGCTTAATAACGAAGCTGGGCCAATACGATGTGGAAGAACAGCGAGCGTTCAAGATGATGATGCAGGCCTTGTTACTAGATCTGAAGATCTGAAGGACCCTTTTTTCCCCACTCACCCAGAAAGGGGTCATGAAAGGTAAACTGACTTAGTCCTGTGTTTAGATTTTGAACATCTGTTAGGTTTGGACCAGCTAAAACTCACTGAATAGCAGCTGGCTCCAGTTTTGTATTTTATACAATGCCAAAGATACTGTTAGTGGGTTCACTAAAGGGTTCAATTAACTGAAGCAAATGCTTAGAATCATTGGAGAGATAATTACTTGAAATATACACCCTGAAATGTATGAAATTAACCAATAATACAAATCCATGCCAAGAAAATATTCTTGTTAAAGCAGAAACTAAGTTGGGAATAATGGAACTGAACAGCATCTCAAACTTGCTTTTCATTATTAGACTGGTTTCATGGTAGAAGCACCCATTGCTAAGTTGTTTCTAGAAGAAATAAACACTTCAAAGACAATAATCCTAACAATAATTGTGACGTTCTCTTAGACCAATCACCTTTAAATGAAAGCAGTGAGACAAAATAATTAAATGTTGCCAAAGCTTCCCCCTTATTAAGGTGACCAACGCATTGCCGTTTGCCTGGGAATGTCCTGGTTTTACCACTGGAGTTCCCATGTCCTATAAACCCCTCAGTGCTGGGCACACCAGGACAGTTTGTCACCCACTAATAAACAAGAGTAATGGTTAACTGAGCAAGCACCTCAGCAAAAGCTATATTCAAAGAAGAATCTTATGAGGTGAAAAGAGCCAAGGGATGAGTCTAAAACAAGATTATCAGGGTGAAGATAAAGGTCACTTTTCAGGCGCACTCACATTGGTGACCACTGGCTTCTCACTGACCACTCCTTGCTCTACCTCGGCTCACTTGTCACTATGCCAGGGCTCAGCTACGGGCCCTCTCTTTCTGTCCATGCTCATGTCCCAGGTGGTCCTATCCAGTTCATGGCTTTAAGTGCCACATCGAAGCTGAGGACCCCAAACCTCTTTCTCTAGTTTTTACATCTCCCCAGGTCCTATACCCAAAAAGTGACATAACATCCCCACTTGAGGTCTAGTTTGCTGGGGCTGCAATAACACAGTACCACAGAATGGTGGCTTAAACCACAGGTATTTATTCTCCCATGATTCTGGAGGCTAGAAGTCTGAGATCAAAGTATAGGCAGAGTTTTTCTTCTAAGGCCTCTCTCCTTGGCTTGTAGGTGGCCATCTTCATATCATCTTCCCTCTGTGTGTGTCCACGTCCTAAGCTCTTTATATGAGGACATGAGTATCGGATTAGGGCCCACCTTAATGACCTCATTTTAACGTAATCTTTAAAGACCCTATCTCCAACTACAGTCTCATTCTGAGGTACTGGGGGTTAGAACTTCAACATATGAATTTTTTGTGAACACAATTCAACGCATAATACAGAACTTTGATCCACCAACCTCACCCCCACGATATAGTCTTAAGATACCCCTGGGCTTCTCAGCTCAGAATAAAAGACATCACCATGCACCAAAGAGTTTTTGCTAGATACAAAAACCAGGAATCATTTCCGAGAGCCCTTTCTCTCCCACTTCCCACCTATTTTAAGCCATTGGTATATCACATTGCCTTTCCTCCATCTCCATTGCTATTACCACCCATTTCAAGCTACCGTCACATCTTGGGTTACAACAAAATCTAACAA
Organism: Pteropus medius; assembly: GCF_902729225.1. NCBI lineage: Eukaryota > Metazoa > Chordata > Mammalia > Chiroptera > Pteropodidae > Pteropus > Pteropus medius. The sequence goes on along the minus strand of NW_024354502.1, from coordinate 19,869,027 downwards.
GTCTCCGTGCTTTGGCTCCTACCCCCTACAATCCATTGTTAGCAAAAGCAAACATTTTTAAAATGTAAAAAAGAATATGCCATTTCCCTGCATAAAGCTTATCAAGAGCTTCCCATTGCCCTTAGAAAAAGTCCAAACCCATTGCCGTGGCCTCCAGCCCCCATAGACCTGGGCAACCTCACCTTAACCATTTCCCCTTTGGCCGCTAAACCAAACGCACTTACACACTGACTCCTCTGTTCCATCCACACCTCAAGCTCATCTCCAAGCTTTGTTACTAGCTGTTCCTTCTGCCTGGAACACTCTTTCCCCTGCTGTCCTTGTGACTTGTTCCCTCTTGTTATTCATAATTTAGTTTAAATCCTATTTCCTCAAAGAGGTTTTCCCTGTCCATCCAACAAAGCGTGGTCCTACCATCATTCTACACTATATGAATGGTCATATAATTCTACTTATTTAGAATTCTATTGCCAATTTTCTATAATTCTACTTTAATTCTATTTTCTTGAGAGTAGAAAAAGTGCCTATTTATTGCACCCCCATATTTCTAATACTTAGAAGAGTGGATGGCACAGAGTAGGTACTTGGTAAATATTTGCTATTTCTATTGAAAAAAATTAGTCACATGTCCAAGGCTACTCTTTCTCCAGCGTGATGTAGGGAAAAACATATTAGACATAAGGATTACTTCTCTGGTGACTTTGAGAAGTACAATCACAGGCCTGAAAACATGGGCACAGTGAGGAGTCACGGATATGTAGTGATTTGAGGAGACTGGCAATTCCCAGATAGCTAACCTAAGCTATAGTCTTAGCTTACGTAAGTCATAGTTTACCTAAGTCCCATAGTCTAAGATATCACAAAACAGTAAGACTAAGAGTTAGGGACCAAAAAGAAACTAGGATGGAAGGGCGAAAAAAATGGAGAAAGGCAAAAACATTGGTTGATTCGCTGCATCTAACGTTCATACCACACATGCTATTCTGTATTTTCCACCTACTATATCATTCATCTGCACACTAGGCCTGTGATCCAGGGCTTTTAGTCACAACCAGGGGCCCCCACACCAAGTTGGAACCCTGAGGGTGCTTAAGTGCAAAGTTATTCTATTATCTCTTGCTGTTGTGTCTATGCCCTCTGTAGCTCATCATCATCAGATGTCTATTCTAGATCTCTTACTCATGATAAGGTGGACACACAGAGATACTATTTCAACAGAAGTTGAGTAGGTCATGAAGACCAAGGCCAGGAGTTCTGGATGCCTGCATGAGACTGGATGTGGCTTATTTGTTAGCACCCACACTCTGGCAATAATCAATAACCTCTTATTCTGGATGCTCATCAACTTATCCTATCACTTTTGCCACAAAAAAAAAATTAGTTCTACTCTCTGACCCAATAGCATCTGTCTGATAACTGAAGAAAACAGTCTGCAGCCCTGACAGGTACACAGGTCATTATTTCCAAATTTGAAATTATGACATAATAAAGCTTCGCCCTAGCTCTTTCTTCTTTCTCTGGACTCTCCCACCTTCATTCCTCAGCCAACATAATTCATAATTCAATGCAAAGACAGGGCCACAGAACAGGCCATACACTGCACAGTTAACATGATGTAAATGGTGCTTTCTGCACAGCTATGTGCAGTACCCCTGGCAAAGGCATGTGAGATAGTAAAATAAGTATAGTCTGTGCTTGGGGTATGAGTCATAGGAGGGGGATGAATACATCTAAGAAGATTTGCATTAGGACAAGGCCAGAAGAAGACTGAGAATGAAAAAGAAGACTGGAATGACCTCTATTTGTCTTTCCAGGTCCCTGAAGACTGATCTCCATGTACTAAATTTACTGGGCTCTATTGCTTTCTGGATTCTAGATGGGTTCAGCTATGGGAAGTACAACAGAAGATTGGAAGTCAGGATGAAAGAGAGATTGAGGTATTTATCCTTCTAATTCTTCCCTACCTGATTACAGTTTGACTGGTCCATTCCTCTACTCAAGGCCTTGGATCCTGTCAGGCCTCCTTCTCCTATAGCTACTGCTTTCTCTGCTTTCAGGAACTAGTTCTCCCCTTACCCTTTTAGGCCTGAGGATTTTAACAGCTTCCAGCAGTTCCTGACCATGAGGTGCTTTGCTATCCCTCAACTGTTTCCCTTAATCATGGTGACATCCTATAAATAATTCCTTAATTAAGCTCTCTTCAATCACCCATTTTATACTTTCATTGACTTAGCCATCATTAATTGAGCAACTCTATTAAGGCTTGTGTCATATACTCCAAAAGAAACAAAGATGAACAAAACTGGTCCTTCTCCATAGGGAGTTTTCAGAACACTTGAATGGTGTTGTGGGCATCTTTCTTCTACTTCTGACACCAGACCCCATCCTTCCAATGAGAAATGATCCCAAAAGTTGGATGTTAATTATCCACTCCCCCGACCCTGATACGGAGATGGCCACATGACCCAGGCCTTATCAATCATGATATTCATCCCTCCACTACAATGATTGGTTCAGGAATGGCCACACAAACTAGACTTGGCCAATCATGGTATTCACTCCCTTACCAGTGATTGGCCCACGGATGGCTATATGATCCCAGTCTGGCCAAGCACTCATGACTCCCCTATCTTAGTGACTGGCTCAAGGATGAGCATGTGACCCAAGACCAACTAATCCCCCTCTTATAATTTTGTCAGAGCTCTGTAGAAGGTTTTCTTTTTTTTCTAGGATTGCTAACCATGAGGATGATGTATGCCTGGAGCTGCTGGTGATCATCTTAGCTTCTACGTGGACGTAGCCTGCTGAAAATTAGATCAACAGCTGAAAGCAGAGATAGGAGGTTGAAAGTGGGAGGAAGACAGATTCCTAACGTTCTTTGAACACCTCAATCCAAATGGGTTTGAATTCCAGCCATGGAATTTTGGAGTTGTTTGAGCTATTTTGCTCAAACAATTTGAATTAGGTATCTACCACTTGCAAATAAAATAGTCCTGAGTGGTAAAAATGGCCTGCCTTGCTAAATCCATGCTATACCAATATTTCAAGGCAATTCCGTAACACAGTTACAAACCATATCTTTGGGGGCTCGGGGTGAGGGCAGGGAGAAAGAACATTCCAAACTACAATACGATTAGATGAGACAAAAATCCTGAATCTTAATTTGAAGGGCTTTCCCCTACATGTCTTAAAATTTAAATATATTAGTTTAATATATGTAAATAAAATGAGATAGGTTCTTATCAAGAGAAAACAGGTTCATATCAAATACAGAAATATGATTTAATGGTTAAGCTCATCTGAAATGTACCCACACACATTAAAACTGGCATGTTCTCTTAAAACTGCAAGCATATCGAAAATAATAAAAAGGAATTACAGCAGGAATTCAGTAATTCAGATGAAGGTTTGCTGTATTAGTTTAAAAATCTACATTATAAAACAACTTTAAAGAAATGTAATCACAACGCTTTTAAGAAAACATTAAAACTGGAGTAATTCCTGTAAGTACTTGGAAACAATTTGTTTTCTTAGAGTTTAACGTTCTTTAGTTGCACTCTTGATTTTAAAAAGTTATGTCCACAACTGCATTAGTACAAAATGCTAAATAAATATCAGCAATGTAAATTCTAGCCCAGAATCTATTTAAATAACCAAATTTCGAGTTGACATCAAGATTTTGTTCACATAATAATAAAATGGAATTGCCATATACCTATGTCAGTTCATGACACTTAGGCTGAAGTTGTCATTAATTAAAAAAAAAAAAAATCAGAAATACTAATCTCTCAAAAAGAAGAGCAAAAATTTATTTTGACCTTTTTATTTAGCATCCAGTAGGAAAAAATTACACTTTTCTTAACAATGCAATCTAAATATTCAGAAATAAAATCTAAATTATTTTTTATATTTTCCTTTATCAACATCTATAAGAAAAAGTTCTCATTAGCATACATAGCACACTGAAGAAAGATGAACAAGCTTCATTCAGATCCAAAAAAAACAAATACATTACAAATTTCTTTCTTAAACAGGAGCTTTCCATAACTAAATTTGAGATTGAATAAATCACAAAATGTTGCTTCTAGATATTTTTATTCATGAGATATTAGGTTTTGAAAATCCCACAGTAACTATTTTACAATTTTAAAGAATCCAAGTCATTTTCATGAGATGTCTTGAAGAAGGTTTTTCAATGCTTCCCAAAGAAGTTCATTAAGGTGAAACCCAGCCCTGGAGTGCTTTGCCTTTGGGAGGCCAGTAAAAGAAAGCAAAGCCGAGCTACAAGAGCATCGCTAGGAAACTGCCAAGAAAACTGTCAAAAAACACAAAAGCTTAAGGGACTGGAACAAATATTTTCACACTCATGTTCATAGCAGCATTATTTACCATAGCCAAAAGGTGGAAGCAACCCGAGTGTCCATCGACAAGTGAATAGGTAAACTAAATGTGGTATATGCATACAATGGACTATTATTAAGCCTCAAAAAGGAAAAAAATTCAGACACATGCTACAATATGGATGAACCTTGAAGACACAATATTAATTGAAATAAGCCGGTCACGAAAGGATACATACTACATAATTCCACTTATACAAGGTACCTACAGTAGTCAAATTCATAGAGACAGAAAGTAGAATGGTGATTGCTAGGGGCTGAGGGGAAGGGGAAATAAGAAGGTGTTGTTTAATGAGTACAGTTTCAGTTGGGAAAGATGAAAAAGTTTTGGAGATGGACGGCAGTGATGGTGGCACAATAATGTGAATGTACGTAACACCACTGAACTGTACACTTAAAATGGCTAAAATGGTTAATTTTATGTTATGTATATTTTACTGTCAAAAAAGGAAAAATGCAAATGCTTATAGAGGCAGGCAGGCCTGTGGGTGAGTGAAGCAGTTCAGGGTTTGTGACTGTGGGATGAGAGGAGATTCCGGTGAACAAATGTGTGATGCATGCGTGCGTGTGTGTGTGTGTGTGTGTGTGTGTGTGTGTCTGTCTGTCTGTCTGTCTGTCTGTCTGTCCTCCCTAAGGAGAGCAGGCATTTCTCAGCTCACCGATTGATGCCATGTGGAACTGGATCCAGCTTTACAGGAAGATATTATGATTTTTCAAGAGAAACCTGAAATCCATGTTTTTATGAGGCATCTATTTTCTTTTCTAAGCTGATAAATTTTAAAAGTTTTTAAAACACTATAGGTCAAATAAAGCAGTGGTACCCAACTTTTTTGGCACCAAGGACTGGTTTCATGGAAGATAATTTTTCCACAGACCAGGGGATGGGAGGAGGGAAGTTTGGTTTCAAGATTATTCAAGTGCATTACATTTAGTGTGCACTTTATTTCCATTATTTTATATGGAAATATAAAATGAAATAATTATACAACTCACCATTATACACAATCAGATGCCACCAGATGCAGCTGTACAACTGAGGTACATCAACTCACTTGCCACTGTAAAGCCTGCCACCAGATGCAGCTTAATTGTCTTTTGCCACTCACTTATAGGATTTTGACATGAGTCTGCAAGCAAATGATTTATTATGGTCTCTGTGCAGTCAAACCTCTCTGCTAATGTTAATCTGTATTTACAGCCTCTCCCCGGTGCTAGCATCACCACCTCAGCTCTACCTCAGATCATCAGGAGTTAGATTCTCATAGGAATGCACAACCCAGATCCCTCACATGTGCAGTTCACAATAGGGTTCATGCTCCTATAAGGAGGCATAGGCTGGCCACACAGTATTAACACCCCTAACTCCTGAAAATGGGACTATGTGAGCTTGAATTTTAAAACTAAATCAATGTCTCAATTTTCTACCTCATGAAGTTAGAGAGCAGGGAGTGATAAATAATAAAACAATTTAGAATAAACTAACATGAGTCATTATTAAATAAACACAATTCTAGAACAGAATGAATAGTTCTTAAAATTCATCTTTTGCTTTTCAAAATAACTAATTTTATTTTGTTTGTTTATCTTATTATTCCTATTCTGTAGATGAAGCAAAGAATGTCTTCAGTGTAAGAATGCTATTTGAATTGATTGCTAGGCACTGATATTCAATCCAATTTAACAAATGTTTATTGAGCACCTTATATGCTCAGTATTGTGATGGGCATAGTGGATAACACTTAAGAATTCTGTCCATCTTTCTCCACCATTAACACTCCACCCAAACAACGTAGCTTATATATCAAACAGGGCAACAAGAATAACAAACGTAAAACAACTGGAGGACAAGAGAGGGCCTAATCTGCCCTGTAACTCCCCTTGGATTCCACCTGGTAGAAACGTTTTGTGCCATAATATCTTCAGCCCTTGTTAGGAGTCATCTTATGAGAGGATAAGTGTGAGAGCTGGAAGAGACTCCAAAAGGGCATTCAGGCATCTTCTGCCTTCGGTAGGTAAGGATTTTATTTACATTGCACAGATAAGGCATCTGAGGCTCAGCTAAGAGATTTGCCCAAAGGCACATAGTAAATGGGAGGTGGATCGGAACCCAGATCCCTGCTTCCAGGGCATGACCCCTCCTGCCCCAGTCCTCTGCCCATTGCATAGCTAGTAGCGACTACTCTTCATTCATTCAAAAAAGCATTTAATGAGCATCTTCCTTCAGTGTGTCAGGCTCTGCCCAGTCCTACCAGATGTGCGGAACTCAGCTTGTCACATTGTGCAAGTTTAAAGGCAAGAACAAGGGGGAGGAGAGAAAGAGGTGGGCGAGTTCTCTGTTTACAGCTTGGCCTCACAATGCCTGTGCCTCCAAGGGGTCACCACAGGTCTAAGGCCTGGTCTTTGGATCTGCACATTCAGGAATTTGATTTTATCAGTTCCATCAGGGATGATGAGACTCTGGGGGACTAGCCCACGCCGACCAAATGCTCAAGACACTGAGTGATAAACCAGAAGGCCAGTGTACTTATGCACAATGAGAAATGTGTTTTTAGGTGGGCCAGGATATGCTTCTATTCTGCTTTGAAGCCCTTTTGGGGAAACTTCTTGCAAGAAGAACCTCCTTAAAAAATGCAAACTCAGAGAAAGGAGCCTTGGTGAACTGGGCTCTAGACTAACCACACAGCTACTCACAAAATGCATACTATGTCTTCCCTCCATTGTTCACACATGTTTTCAGCCTGTGATTGCTACCTCTCTTCCCCCTAAACACACTCTACCCCATTTTCTGTCAGTGAAAATAACATTAATTACTTATTGAATGCTTCCTACTGGCTAAGCATAGCTCTAGTAGTTGCACACGCATTATTTCATGTAACCTCCCCAGCTTTGTGAGATAGGTACAGTCATCACTCTCCCTTTTAAAAAATGAAGACTCGGAAGGGTTAACTTGCTCATAGTCACACAGCTAACAGGCCACCCCAGGATTCAGTAAGTCAGACCCTGGAGCCCACACTCCTAACCATTAAGCTGTCCTGCCTGCAAGGCGCTCCAGCTCCCTCAGGGCCCTTTTAATGTGGCACTGCTTCTGCTGAAGCCTTTATTGATCCCCTGGCCAGATATGTTCTTGCCGCCCCCCAAGCCTCATTGCTCCTCTAGCTTTTTGCTGCATATGTAAAGCTGTTCACGTCTTTATTCCATCCCTACCTCCCTGCTCGGGACTTAAGACATATCTATCTCTATTAGTCTGTTCAGGCTGCCATAGCAATACCACAGGGTGGGTAACCTAAACAACAGATTCTGTGTTTATTTTCTCACAGTTTTGAAGGCTGGAAGTCCAAAATCAAGACGCCATCAGAGTAGATTTCTTGTGAGGAACTCTTTCTGGCTATGTCCTCACATGGCCTATTCTCTGCAATACGTGAAGAAAGACAGATCCCTGGTGTCCTTCCTTTTCTTATAAGGACACTATTGCCATCAGATTAGGTAACCAACCTTAATTATGACCTCCTTTAACCTTAGTTACCTCCCTAAAGGATCGATCTCCATATAGTCACATTAGGGGTTAGTGCCTCAATGTATGAATTTGTGGGGGACACAATTCAGTCCGTGGCATCATCCAGTAATGAATTATACTATAAAGCAAACCATGTTATTGGAAAGTTCCAGCGAATGTCTTTCAAGCTTCCATTTGCAACTAATCATATTCATTTCCTGGTTATATCAGGGGCTTATCCATAGCAGAGACACCAGGTAAATCCCACCTCCTTCACCTACACTACACGATTCATCTTGAAAGGGGCAGAGGGACAGTGTGAGGATTCAGCAGAAGTCTAGCTGGCCCCCTATCACATAATACTGATGAGGAAAACCCTCACATCAGATGCATGCCTGGCTTCGAAGGCAGTACTGCAGAGTTGGTAGAGGAGTGGGCTCTGGAGACAGACTTGGACTTTAATCACCAATTGGCTGTGTGACTTTAGGCAGGTTGATTACCCTCTCTGAGCATCAGATGCCTGATTTTTGCTTTTTAGATTAGCCTCTTGCCTTCGTGCAGGGGAAGAATGAAGGTGATACTGATGAGGCAACCAAAGGCAGATGGCTGGTGGGAGGTAACTGGATATCTGCTTAATAAAAAGTAATAAATGTCCTGTATGGTCCCCAACCTTTCTGGCACCAGTACCACGGATCGGTACTGGTCCACAGCCTGGGGGTTAGGGACTCCTGCTATATGGCATCAGGCCAAGGGTCCTTCCTGGGGTCATTCAAATCACTCTCAGTTAGGAAATGGCCCTACTGCTAAGAATGGTAGCCACTGGAATTCACTGTGGTGGGGACTGCCAGAGCATGGCAGAGCATAGTAGAGAGACGCCGAGTCGCTGGGGCTTCACCAGAAACGACTCACTCACTGGTATGAGCAGAGGGACCTATGTTCAGTGGTGGTGGCCACATGAGTCTCCACCAGAGTAACCAGTGGTATAATTTACATAGTGTTCTTGGCCGTATGGCCTCCAAGTCTGATTCTGGTACTCCCAGAAATTCTGTGAGCTCCTTAACATCCTTTAAAAAAATCCCTTTGTGTGTAAACTAGCCAGAGTGGGCACTGTTGTTTGCAACTGAGAACCCTAAACCAATGTGAAACCAAATATTGTACTATTAAGTGAAAGTCAAGAGAGAAGAAACGTATTTTGACATATGAGGGGACTTTTTTAACTCTATAATACAAAATTTTAAATAGGCGAAAGAAATTAAGTCACTCTCTGCAAACCTTTGGTAGGAAAAGAAGCTGATCATTTATTCTAAAGAATATCTGGGACCCTTTTTTTAGGTACGGTAAGCAAAGAGATGTGGCATTCTATCAGCACGAAGTTATATCTACACACACACACACACACATTATTACTCAAGACTTGAGATTGTATGAATTCAACCTATAGCTTGTGAGCATGAGAACTAGCTAGTTTAAACTTTCCTGGCCTTGATTTAAGAGATAGTTAAAAACCAAAAATTATTTCCCAGTGGGTATTAAGATCATCGATATATAAACAGAGAAATTTAATCATTACCTGGATAAACTGGATCTTAAATCCTAGACACTGCTAAATGTATACACAATGCCTTTACATAATTTACCAGAGTTATTTCAATGCCAGAACAGCTTAGACTTTAAACAGAGAGCACATAACAAGAACCCTTCAAGTCTTATCCTTCTACTTGATCAAAAATTGAAAAAAAAAACTATCCTGCAATTGGCTTTCTCAAAAAAGATGTAAGTCTTAATAACAATTTTGTTTGGTTTAATAGCATCATCTTTTAGGATTCTAGGCCTCTCCAAACACTCTGGATTTCCTAGGTCTTTGAATTTGTCACATACAAATAAGATAAGGTCAGATGACCCAAGGACATCTATAACTTTGATTATAGATGTCCAGTCCAGTTATTTATAATATTCCTATTCCAGAAGTATTCCAGAAGGGAGGGCCTACCTGAGGATGAAAACAACCCAGAAAAATGCAGAGTCAAGAGATAGATTTCTGATGATATTGTTTGAGTCCTAGATCCAGCCAAGCCTTTGCCTTTACAGTTACAGAAACTGATTAATTTGATTTTTTCTAAGCCCTTTGAATTAGGTTTCTATCATTTACAACCTTAAGAGTCTTAACAGATTTTTCAAGATTTTATAAAGATAGTGGAAATGTTAAGGTATTTAAAAGCATTAAAGTATAAAATGAGCTTGTACCAGAGATGTTAAATTCCTGTTATGAGCAACTTCTCATTCCAGTGTGCGCTGCCTTATCCACAACACCCTGCTCAGGAAATGGTGCTGGAGAAATCTGTGCACAAAGCCGACACCAATAGACCTGGGATGAACATACAACACGAAGGCAGCTAATTACCTTGCTGGCCAGCCTCCAATGGCTGTGTGGCCTGGCTCAATGAGCTGGACTAATAGGAAACTCTCACTTATGAGTATGAACCAGGAGATACTGAGGTCTCACGGTGTAGCCTTATGGGCTGGCCATTCAGGGGCCATATGTAAAATGAAGCAACAGAAGATAGGAGAGAAAGAGACTGAGCTGAAACCGCATGACCTCTGAGAGAGACAATGATTCCATTCCCAATTTTCCAATCCTTGGTTTTGGCCCCCATGAGACTCAGCTATACTTTGTTTCACAGGCACAGAATCCTTTCAAGGGGCAGAGCACTACAGTGATTAGAACATGGCTCCTGAGTGACACCTGGATGTGAGTCCTGACTCCCACTGACCACATCACTAAGCTTGCTTCTCTTCAGTAGAATGGGGATAATAACTCCCCCTCCCAGAGCAAGAAAGAAGAGGTCATGAGATAACATACTCAGAACAAGGTAATGATAGGAGTAGTCATTATTATAATGAGCCCTGGTACTTGAATTAGTTTGAGTGATGTCTGAGCCCTTGACATTGAGAGGGCCCAAACTAAAGCAATAATTTATTAAATTATTAACTTAAATTTAAAATATTTTATAAAATAAAAATAAAATTGTCAATGTATGGAAATCGCTACAGTGTAAAATCCTCTTTAACAAGGGAAAACATGAGCCACGGGTGATTCATGAAGTGCTGATCTGGTGGCACATGAAAGTGGACACACTAGGCTTCCAGTCAAGATGGCGGAGTAGGTAAACGCTGAGCTTGCCTCCTCTCATGGCCACATCAAAATTACAACTAAACTATAGAGCAGCCATCATTGAGAGTCATCTCAAGTCTAGCTGAATGTGAGTCTTACAACTGGGGACACACAGAAGACACCATCTCCAAACTGGTAGGAGGGGCAAAGACACAGAACGGGGTGGTCTCATACCTGCATGTAGCGGTAAAAAAATCAAGAGAGCTATTTTGGCTGTGGAGGCTGCCCTAGAGGAGCAAGGGGTCTCCAGCCCACATCAGGCTCCCCAGCCCAGGGTTCCAGTGCCAGGAAGAGAAGTCCCCATGACTTCTGGTTGTGAAAACTAGCAGAGATCGTGGCCGAGTGAGACAGACGGCAGCTGGAATCACAGACATTCCTCTTAAGGGGCACGTGCATGGACTTACTGGCTGAAAGACTCACTCGCTCTGAGCACCAGCTCTGGGGAAGCTGCTTGAAAGGCACCAGGAACACGCAGGGAGAAATCGAATTGTCTGTCTTTAGGGCAAGGCCTGAAGAGGCAGCTTTCTTCCAGACTGAAGTGCCTGCAGAATCCATTGTTCGTTGTTGAGCCCTTCCCCCTTGTGGCATGCAGACACAGATAGCCACCACATCTGAGTCTCCATCAACCTAATTAACACTGGTCACCCTGCCCTGGTAAGTCCCTGAGACCACACCACCCCCCCAAACTTGTAGAACCACCCAAGCTGCTTCCAGTGGCTTTTCCATACAAAAAGCATGTCTTGGTTCATGCTACAGACTTTCCTAAAACCTCTCAAAGGTTTGCAAAACCCAAACAAGCAGTATCTGACCTGAGTGGGCCCCGTACCTCTTACTGAGCAGCCTAAGTCCAGCACTAGCAGCAGCCGGCCTCAGTTTGCAGCTTGGCCTGTGGAGGCACCTCCAAGCCAGGCCAGGTAGCAACCATCTGCAGATTGCTTGGTGACTCTTATCAGGTGGCCCCAGACAGGGCACAGGCTGCAGCTGAACCTGGTCTGCGCCAAGGCCCTTCCGCAGAGGCCCCAGGGCCAGTACATCTGGTAGCAGGGTTTTGACCTAGCCAGAGCACCACCCAGGGCTGCACCAGAGGATGACATACCCAAAGGGCAGACTTGGAAGGCACCAGAGCCCTGCTAAAGCCAATCCTTCTCTGTAGTGTCAACTCCTGACCAGCCAGTCCTCACAATCAGCCCAAGGTTTAAACCCTCCACACAGATGTACAAAAAGCAACTAACGCTCAACTACAACAGGAGGGTACACACAATTCACACAAGGGACACACCTGGAGCACTCAGGTCAAGTGACCAGGGAAGGTTGTGCCGCTGGGCCCCACAGGACACCTACTATATAAGGCCACTCTACTAAGACCGAGAGAAAGAGCAGCCTTACCTGACACACAGAAACAAACACAGGGAGGCAGCCAAAATGGGGAGACAATGAAACATGTCCCAAATAAAAGAACAGAACAAAGTTCCAGAAAAAGAACTAAACAAAATACAGATAAGCAATTTACCAGATACAGAGTTCAAAACACTGTTTATAAAGAAGTTCAATGAACTTAGGGGACAAGTAGATGAACTCAGTGAGAACTTCAACAAAGAGATAGAAAATATAAAAGTGGAGATAGAAAACAAAACAAACAAACAAACAAAAACAATCAGAAATGAAGACTACAATAACTGAAATGAAGAATACCTTAGAGAGAATCAACAATAGATTAGATGAAGCAGAGGATCAAATCAGCAATTTAGAAGTTAAGATGCAAAAAACACACAATTGGAACAGCAACAAGAAAAAAGAATCCAAAAAAATGAGGATAGTTTAAGAGGCCTCTGGGACAACATCAAGCACACCAACATTCTTATCATAGGGTTACTAGTAGGAGAAGAGAGAGAGCAAGGAATTGAAAACCTATTTCAAGAAATAATGACTGAAAACTTCTCTAATCTGGTAAAAGAAACAGACATACAAGCCCAAGAAGCACAAAAAGTTCTAAACAAGATGAACCCAAGAGGCCCACACCAAGACACATCATAATTAAAATGCCAAAGGTTAAAGACAAAGAGACATCTCAAAAGCAGCAAGAGAAAAGCACTTATGTATGAGGGAGCTCCCATAAGACTGTCAGCTGATTTCTCAACAGAAATTTGCAGGTCAGAAGGGATGGCCACAAAGTATTCAAAGTGATGAAAAACAAGTACCTACGATCAAGATTACTCTACCCAGCAAAGCTATCATTTAGAATCAAAGAACAGATAAAGAGATTCCCAGACAAGAAAAAGCTAAAGGAGTTCTTCACCAACAAACCAGCATTATAAGAAATTTTAGAGGGATGACGATGAAGAAGGAAGAGATGGAGGAGGCGGAGGAGGAGAGAAAAAGATCAAAAATGTGAAGAATAAAATAGCAATAACTACATATCTATCAAAAATTACTTTAAATTACTTTAAATGTGAATGGAATGAGCGCTCCAATCAAAAGATAAGGTGGCTAAATAGATAAGAAAACAAGACCCTTATATATGCTGCCTATAAGAGATTCACTTCAGATTGAAAGACCCACACAGATTGAAAGTAAAGGGATGGAAAAAGATGTTTCATGAAAATGGAAACAAACAAAATAAAGCTGGGGTAGCAATACTTATACTAGACAAAATAGACTTTAAAACAAAGACTATAACAAGAGACAAAGAAGAACCCAATAATCACATTTTGGGGTATTCATCCAAACAAACCTAAAACACTACTTCAAAGGAACATGTGATTCCATATGTTCATTGCAGCATTATTTACAGTAGCCACGATATGGAGGCAATTTGGGTGTCCATCAATAGATGAACAGATAAAGACAAGGTGGTACATATACACAATGGAATATTACTCAGCTGTCAAAAAGAGTGAAGTCTTGCCATTTGCAGCAACATGGATAGACTGGAGTAAGTCAGACAAAGACAAATGTCATATGATTTCACTTACATGTAGAATCTAATTAACAAAATAAACGAACAAACAAAACAAAACAAATTCATAGATACAGAGAACATTTTGATGGTTGCCAGGTGGGAGGCGGGTTGAGAGAGGTGGGTGAAAAAGGGAAAGGGATTAAGAAGTACAAATTGGTAGCTACAAAACAGTCATGGGGACATAAATTATAGTATAATATAGTCAATAATATTGAAATAACTATGCATGGTATCGGATGGGTACTAGACTTATCGAGGTGTTTGTTCACTTAGAAATATATATAAATGTCTAATCATCATGTTATACACTTGAAACTAATATAATATAGGCCAATCGTAATTAAAAATTAAAAAATTATTAAATAAGTAATTTGAAAATCAAAAGAAAGTGAATACACTGTTCCCATCCTTATTCTGTATTGTGCCCTATTTCTCTTGGGTCTCTCACTGACCCCTCAGGATTAGTTAATTCCATGTACTGGGGCTGAGAGGCTAACTTCCAAGACTTCTCTCTGTCTCAACTGCTTTGAAGCTCAGCCACTCTTCGATGGCATTCTGTAGCTCCTTGTTCTCACAGGGCAGGTGCCCGGGTGTGCAGAGCATGTGCCCTGCAAAAGATGCAGCTGGTGTAGAAGTTGGCAGTGTCTATAGGCTGTCCTGGCTTTTCGGCATGAAGGAAACAGCTAAATCAAATCCAAAAGCCTTCTCTTATTACTCAAACTGCTGTCCTGTGATTACAGTACTTCCTGTTTCCAGCAGGTCTGCCCCTTCTGAGGTTGGAAAATAAATTCACCTAGAGATTGGGGGGTTTTACTCTTTAACTGTTTTGTACCTTCTGGGAAAATTACACAAGCAACTGTACTAATTTTGTTCGTTTCTAAGTATTATTTAATTGTTCTAAACTGCTAATCTATGCTATCTAGCCTTTAAAAAATTGATTTTGCTAAAGAAAAATGAGATAAATCACCTTTCAAAGTTTCTTTTTATTCAGAAAAAAAAATCTTTATTTCCACAGGAAAAAAATATATATATTCACAGAAATATCCTTTACACATGTCCCCCAAAATGTATTAAGAAGAGGCCTACAGAAGTCCTAAGAAAAGAATAGAAATTTGATTTCTTAAGGTAAGAAGAGCCTTTCACAAAGGCCCTGGTGTATTTGGTTTTGCATTCTTTACTAAAAGGCAATAATCAAGGAATTTAATCTATATTACAAGGTCTTTCTCCCTCCCTTCTTTTGATAGAATCAAGATGTGAGCTTTTTAGTACTATTGCTACTCTAAAAATCAGGGGACTAATGTCTTCTTACAACTGGAACAGGGAGCTGGGGATAGAAAGGCGGGACACATTTGGCATGCTCCAATGTTTCAGGCAAGAAGACATTCCCATGAGTGGGTTTAGCTACTTTTTGACTTTACAGTCAATCCCTTGACTTCTAAGCTGATCACATCCTAAGTTTCTCCCTAACCTGGAATGGTTAGAAACTATACTAAATTCTCCCTGAACAACAATGCTCTAAGCACTGACTTATGTCACCCTAAAAGCCATCCTAACTCCAGACTTCCTGAGGAATCACATAGTTTTGTCCTGTGGGTCCTATACAGGCCAGATACAACTTGTGACCTTCCTTTATGGAAATGCACTCAGAGTTCCAAATAAGACATAACATCTCAGTGCTTCTGACCCTACAGGACTGTCACCGGTGCCAAGACATCAGTGGCGGCCAAGGCCTGCCCTCCTTCCCCTCACCCCACCCACAATGACCAGCAAAGGGAACCTGACAAGGGTGACGAGGGTAAGGGTAGGGACAGGAGGGGTCCTTCCTGTTCCTTCTTTGGGTCTCCACTTGGCCACCAGCAGAAAAGGCAGAAAGCAGGAACTTGAGGCCAGTAGGGTGGAACCCAGGGCCACAGAGTGCAGGATGGGGGAGGGAAGGAGAATTCTCTGAGGCTTCGGCTGGCTGGTTCCCCCAGCTCAGCCAGGGACTGCCTGTGCTCTTAGCTTTCGTTTCCACTGTTGGTTGCTAAGAGCTATACATAATGCAAAAGTAAATAGTTACACAGTGCAGTTTGGGATACACAAAAACACACATCAATCAGCCAAGAAAAAAAAAAAAACTCTCAAAGTTTCTAAGTTTATTTTTAGATCCTGGTTGACCAAATGAGTAACCTAAATGTCCCAAGGAAGAGAAGCTGGGATTGAAAAGTGTATTTAGAAACAGGAGACGGATACTGCAGATCTCCAGGCTCATCTTAGCTTATAAAATATACATCAGTCAAGTCCTCAGGTGTTTTAAGTCCCTCACAGTAATGCTTTGAATAGGATACAGTATCCAATGCACTCCACTCACAAGATCTGCTCAACAGAAAACATCATCCCCTGTCCTTGGGGTTTCAAGACGGTGGAGTAACTGTAATGCAAAACATTGACATCCTTTAGTAAAGGACTCAGTTTAATAAAAGCAATTAAAACAATGCTAAAGAAATAAGTGTATATCCATTGAGGAGAGGAAGTATTTTATTCACCTTGTATTTCCCATGACATCTGGCACAGTGTCTCAGACAGGGCAGACATGCAATAAATGTTTGTTGAATAAATAATAATAATAATAATAATAATAATGGTGGTGATGATAACAACAACAATAACAATAGTCCCAGAAGAGCTCTCATTTTCAGGTAAAACTATCATCATGACCTTCCTAAGATTCTCCACATGGTGATCAAACTACCCAACCAGACTTGAAGTAACAAAAATAAATATATCACTATAAAAGAGAATCAGAAAGACAACCAGAATAACAGACAGAATAATATAAAATAATGAACTATCAGACTGGAAAGCAGCAATAACACCAAGTAAATCATGGAGATTTGCTTGGCTTCTTCACCTATAAAATGAGATTACATTTTTTTACCATGTCTCACCTCTTATCAATACAGATGGATGAGAAATCATTAGCAGAAGCGCTTCTCCTTCTCAGACTCTGCACTACTCAGACTACACCCAAGAGCAGCATCGTGAATGTGCAGGTTACAGGGCAAAGATCTGGGCGCCGGGAAGACCAAGTTTTTCTTGGCGTAACCACCTAATTCCAGGTAAATGTGAAATCTTCCTTCCTTAAAAAAAACCTTTCTGATTATAATGCCACTAGTATATAGTAGGGGGAAAATGCATAAATAAGAGAAGTCACTTGCTTTATGGAAAGTTTTTTTAATAAAGGGTGATGGGACAATTGGTCATTAATTAAAGAAGAAAATCAGTTTAGATCTTCATTTCCTCCTCACTCCACACCAAAATAAATTATAATTGGATTAAATAATATGGTTTTTTATGCTAAGAATTTTTTAAAGCCAGTAGAAAACAAAGCTGAGTATCAAAACTTGTGAAAAAAAAACAGAGCAGGCTATCCTACCAGTGGAAGAAATTATAGTGGAACATTTGCCCACTTAACATTCTAAAACGATGTCAATGGGCAAGCAGTAAATGGGAAAATAATTGTAGCAACTGTGATCAAAGATATCTTATGATATGCTATTAAAGATCTTATGTCCATGATCTATATTTTAAGTGAAAAACAAAGCAAGTTCGTTATAAAACATGAGCCCCCTTTGTATCTTTAAAAAGATGTGTATTTGTAAGCACAAACAAGAGGAAAGGTGGGGAGACACATCCTGGCCCTTTAACACTGGCTACCTGGGAGGCATGGGAGTAGAGGTGGGCCAGGGAAGAGTTTTTTCATCTGTATCTTTATCCTGAATTGTAACTTGAAAAAATAAAATGAAAATCTTAATTTTAACTGATGAGAAAAACATCTAAGGGAAAAGAACATGTAACAGAAAATTAGGACAAGAAGAAATATAACTAGTATATACTATGAAAAAGAAATGTTCAGCCTCAGTAGTGATCAAAGAAATATAAATGAAAATAAAGTGTTTTCTGTTACCAAATTAGTAAGAATATTGTAAAGTGATGACATCCAAGGCTCGGGAAAAGAAGACGAGACCAACACAATCACACAGTTTGAATTGCTTTAACCCATTTGGAAAGCAAATGACCAAATTAGTCACGATTTTTTTCAGTATTCAAAATGTCAACCTATTAAATCCACTGGAAATATATCTTAGGATATCATCTTCCACAGAGTAAAAGTTATTCCAAAAAATGATAATAGCAAAAAAAGTACAATTTTGACCAAATGACCAATATGGAATAGCTCAGTAAATGGAGGTATATTCATTCAATGAAATATTATATGCCCAGAAAGCATTATCTACAAAGAATATATAATAAAATGTAAAAGTTTTGTAAAAGTAAAAGCTTCCATTTCTTTTACTCTCAATATTTCACTTCTGGCACTAATGTGTAAAAGGTGTTGTTTTTTTTTTCACACCAACCAATTCTCCAAGTCTCTGGACACCATCTAGGTTATCCTATAACTCAATTCTGACTACTAATTACCTGGAGTTAACTCAGACCTCACAGGGTAAGTGTTCAGTCTCATGAGACTGCTCCTGTCCCCTTCAGACACCAGTTGCAAGTCCCAGGTTGTCACTGGTCCTTCTGATCAATCAGCTATAAATCAAGGGTTCCAATGACCCCCTCCGCGGGTTGAATAATTTGCTAGAACAGCTCAAAGAACTCAGGAAAACAGTTTACTTACTGATTACCAGTTTAAAGCAGTCCCTCTTAATCTGCGGGAGATATGTACCAAGACCCCCCAGTGGATGCCTGAAACCTTGGATAGTACTGAACCCTATATATACTATGATTTTTCCTATACATACACACCTATGATAAAGTTTAACTTATAATTTAGGCACACAAAGAGATTAAAAATAACTAATGATAAAATAGAACAATTATAATATTCTATAATAAAAGTTATATGAATGTGGTGTCTCTCAAAATATTTTCCTATTCTGTACTCACTCTTCTTCTTGTAGCGACATGATGATAAAATGCCTATGTGATGACATGCTTTTGCAGTTTGAGGTCTGACAGCAAAACTAAGATGAATTTCTTTTTTCTTCTTCACAATTTAACAGACAGATTTGTTCTTACCGTAGAGCTTAGCAACTTCAGCATGTGATTTTTTTCTTTCTTTATAAGTAGAGAACTTTCACTTTTCACTTTAAAAAAGCACTTCATGTCTTCTCTTTGGCATATCCAAATTGCCAGCATCATACTATTGTGCTTTGGGGTCATTATAAGTAAAAAAAGGGTTACTTGAACACAAGCATTGTGATAATGCTACAGTTGATCTGATAACTGAGATGGCTACTAAGTGACAGGCCAGGAGCGTATACAGCGTGGAGGCGCTGGACAAAGGAATGGCTCATGTCCTAGGTGGACTTGATGCAACATGACTTGAGAGATTTCATCATACTACTCAGAATGGCATGTAATTTAAAATATATGAATTGTTTATTTCTGTAGCTTTCCATTTAATATTTTCTGATAGCAGATGACCATGGGTACCTGAGACTACAAAGCAAAGCAACAGATAAGGGGGAACTATTGTATTATAAAAGGGTACAACTCAGAAACAGCCAATTGGAAGAGATGCATAAGGCAAGGTATGGGTAAAGGGGTGTGGAGCTTCCATTCCCTCTCGGAGCATGCTCAGCACCCTTCCAGCATCTTGATGTGTTCAGCGACCTAGAAGCTCTCCAAACCCCACTATTTAGGATTTTTATGGAGGTTTCATAATATAAGCATGATTGATTAAATCATTGGTCATTGGTGACTGAATTCAATCTCCAGTCTCTTTCTCCTCCCTGGAGGTCAGGTGTGGGAAGGGTACCTAAAAGTTCCAACCCTCTAATCACACAGCTGGTTCATCTGGCAACCAATGTCCATCTTCCAAGTGTCACCTCATAAGGTAAATTCAGATTTGGTTGAGAGGGGCTTATTATGAATAAAAAAAGATGTTCGTCTTACCCCTATTGCTCAGAAATCTCAAGGATTTTAGGACCTCTGTGCCAGCAACTTGGGACAAAGACCAAATATATATTTCTTACTATATCACAGTATCATAGTTTGGGGTGTATGGTTAAATGAAAAAAAAACCAATTTTTTTAATTATATAAAAATATGACTGTGTTAGTAGAAAAGAAATTTTCTCTATAAAAATAATAAAAAGAAATGTTCCAAATACTGACTCTGGTTGCCTTTGAATATGTGGATTATGGGAGATTTTTTTCTTTCTAATTTCCTATATTGTGCAGATTTTATTTCATGATAATGCCTCATTTTCATAATGGTGGGGATGAGGATATGGAGGGAACAGCACACAAGCTCTGGGAACATATTCTTTAAACGACTGGATTAGAAAAACACAAGGCACAACCTTCCTGTTGCTTTCCCAGGAAACTTTAGAGGCCAGAACTGACTTCTGATTCTTACCGCTCGTCTTCAGTCTCACACAGAATGGCCATCATTTCTTCCAAAGAGTGAATTGGTGGGAGCTCCACATCACAGACTTCCCACATCTCTAGCCTCCCCTCCCAACAAGTCACAGAGCAAAATTCCATCAAAGAGCTCCTACTTTAAATGTCCAATTAGACATTTTAGATCACACGTCTAAAAAGACGCGTGTGTGTGTGTGTGTGTGTGTGTGTCTGTCTGTCTGTCTTGTCTGTCTTTCTGTCTATCTGCTTCCTCCCTCTTCCTCTATCTTCAAGGGCAGCAAGATAAACTCCAGGGCAATGATGCAGCAATCTGTCTCACTTATCAAATGATGAATCTATTTATGAAAATAGAATAACAATGCAAAAGAGTGAGAACTAAAGGAACGTCAGCCAGGACAACACCTCAATATTAAACAATTTTAAATAACAACAGAGTAAAGCCTATCTCTTCTCTCAGATTTGCCATATAATCCAAATTAGTCATCTTGGATTCGTATCTGCAGTATTTCAGGCCCTATCTCTAATACTGAATTAGGCTAAATATTTCCTCTTCAAGTGCATATGATGGCCAGATAAATGCTCAAAATCCCTTATATAACACCACAGAGACATGTCATATATATACATATATATTTACATAAATCTTTACAAAAATCTTCACATAAAAATAATCAAAGATAATATCCCAGAAGACCGAAAAAAAATCACGTAGATTATAGAGGCTCTGTTCAACCCTCTTGGAACCAAATCAAAATTGTTACAGAAATAAGGAGCAGCGGCAAGGAAAAATCACCAGGGATCTAGAGGTACAAGCCATACAACTAGGGAAAAATCCAAGAAAGCACCCTGCAATGGCAGAAGGAAGGACGGGGTGAGGACGTGGGGCTGCCCTGTCTCGAGCAGATGAGTAAGATGGAGGCTGAGGCAGAGGCAAACACCTCTTAAAGGGGCCACATCTCCAAGCAGATTTTCTCAGTGACAGACCTGCTCACTCTGAGCACCAGTGCCAATTAGGCTGCGCCCAGGGGGCACCAAGGATTTACAGGGAGACATTGTATGAGTGAGGGCCGAGGTGAAACTCGTTCTATACAGAAGTGCTGATGGTATCCATTGTTCCCTGTTGAGACCTCCCCGCTCCAAATGTGCAGACACAGTGCTGCCATAGCCCTGACATCTTCAAACTGGATAACAGCGGTCACTCTGCCCAGAGGATTCCTTGAAACCCCACCTCCCCCGACTCACACTCCCACCCAAGCCACAATCAGGTATACTCCGCGAGTGAGGTGCTCCTTGCTGAGCAGCACCTAGACTCACACTGGAGGCAGCTGGCCTCAGTTTCTAGTGTGGCCTTTTGAGGCAACTATAAGCACAGCATCTATGGATTGCTTGCTGGATCTTAACAAGTGGCCCCTGAGGGGTAGAGGCTTGCGCTAAATTCGGCCTGCAGCTGAACCCATCTCAGGACTGTGCCACTAGAAAGCTACTTCAAAAATCCACACTAATAAGATCAGGAGACTTAGAAGCTTTGCTTAGGAGCATAGAAACAGACACAGAAAGGCAGCCAAAATGAGAAGACAAAGAAGCAGAAGCCCTATAAGAGAAGAGAACAGAGATCCAGGTATAATGGAGTCAAGTTATCTAACCGATGCAGAGTTCAAAATACTAGTTATAAAGATGCTCAATGAACATTTGGGAAGTGTAGAGAACTTCAACAAAGAGATAAAAATAGAAATGGAGACTATAAAAGGGAACCAGTCAGACATGAAGAACACATTATCTAAGATGAGAAATATATTAAATGGAATAAACAAAGGAATAAACAAAGTGAATAAAGGAAAGGATCAAATGCCCTATCCAAAGGATGGGAAAGCCAAGGACACGCAAGCAGAATGGCAAGACATAAGATGCCAAGACTATAAAAATAATTTAAAGAGCATATGGGACACTATTAAGGGTCCAAATGCCTGTCTGATCAGTGTAACTGAAGAAAATCAAGATCTTGAACAGCCGATTGAAGAAATAATGTTGGAAAACTTCCCTAACCTCATAAAGGAAATGGACATACAACCCCAGGAAGCTCAGAGAATCCCAAAAACCAGGGATCCAAAGAGGCTCATACCAAGACACATCATAATTAAAATTCTAAAGGTTAAATACAAAGGAAGAATATTAAAAGCAGCAAGAGAAAACCAGATAGTTACTTATAAGGGAACACCCCATAAGACTGGCAGCTGATTTCTCAAATGAAACTATGCAGGACGGAAGAGCTTGGCAAAAAATATTCGACAGGATGAAGACCCAGGATCTACAACCAAGAATACTTTATCCAGCAAAGCTATCATTTAGAATTGAAAGACAGATAAAGAACTTCCCAGACAAAAATAAGCTAAAGGAATTTCTCACCACCAAGTCAGTATTACAGGAAATGTTGGAGGGACTTCTTTAAGAAGAAAAAATACAAATGACTCACTTCAGATTAAGAGATACACACAGACTAAAAGGAAGAGGATGGAAAAACATATTGCTTTGATGGACCTAGAAGGTATTTAAGTCAGACAGAGAAAGATAAACACTATATGATTTCACTTATATGCAGAATCTAAGGAATAAAAAGAACAAATTAATCAAAAATAGACTAACAAATATAGTGGACAATTTGATGATGGACAGAGGGGAGAGAGTTTGGGGGGCTGGGAGAATGGGGTTAAGGGTTAAAGAAGTACAAATTAGTAGCTGATGGATTGTCATGGGGTTGGGGAGCACGGCATAGGGAATGCAGTTAGCATTAATACGTTGGCTAGGTGGAGGGTAGGGAAGGGAGGGAGCAACTGGAATCTTTTTACAAACTATATAGATGTCTAACCAATGTACTGTACACTTGAAACTAATTAAAATGAATAAATTCTTAAAAGTAAAAAAGATAATATTCCAAATATTAAAACTGAGTGCCTTTGAAATATGGGTGATAACATTACAATTATGTTCCTAAAAGTGGGAAGGTCAATTAGAGGTTTTTAGTTTTAATACCACTATAAATATATCTTAGGGTATTCGCTACTGAAATTCTTTGAAATGTTTATAAAATCAAAAAAAAAATTTAGTAAAGAAAATAATAATCCCCCTAAATTCATCTCTTTAGTAAATTCAAGTATTTGCATATCTTGTATAAAATTATCTTCTGAAAGATGGTGCACTTGTACCTTTGACATTAAAGAACAGCCACAGCAGTAACATGACCTCTATATGCAAGACGTTGCACTTCATGTTTAAACGCATTTGCCCACTTAACCTTCTCAACCTTCACAACAACCCCAAGAGGCAGGTCTGATTTACTGCCCAGTTGTCTCCTGAAGATAAGAGCTCTGGAGGTCACACAGCTACTAAGTGGCATCCTTTTTTTCTCATACCAAAAATAAGCTTTGCCTAAACTTGGCTTGGACAACCTGTAAGAAAAACAACTGTATCAACTAACCAAACAAATAGACTATCGATACAGATGTAGTAATTCTGAATGAAGTAGGTACCAAATTACTGTGTCAATCTTTAAAAAGTTAACCAGTCCCCACATTAGAACTAGAGGAAGGAAGTCATACATGGCCTTCCAACAATAGAAACAGAAAAAAATAAACCAATTAAATGGTCTGGTGGAGAAGAAGAAAGGTATAGAAAAACTAAAAATAGTTTCCATCTATCTTTGCTTTAATAATAGCATATTAGCATGCATTCTCCTGGAAATGTCACCTAGGCAACCAGAAATACAGAGATGTTCAGAAAAATTATGTATATAAATCTATTTTTGCCATCCTTTGAACATAAATGATCACTATTGCAAGAACAATAATTAGGAAACTATATAAGGAAAAAACAGAGATACAGAAGAAAGTTTTACAAGTAGGTACCCAGAGTAGAGTAATAAGGTATAAAAGTAGATATCTGTATGAGAAGCCCGGACCCATTGCCTCAAATTTGGGCCAACTATCTACTAGGAGTGTTAAACATATTTTTTCTATGTTCTTTAAATCTCATGTTTTTATCTCATAAACCAAGGGCAGACCAATACAAAAGAGGGTGGGCTGGCAAATTTTCAAACATATTTGGAAAACTCTCTTAAGTTCCACTTAACTTGGGTGACCATATGTTCCTATTCACCTAGGACAGTTCTTGTTTTGGTGTAATTATTAAACAAACACTCCTCTTTCACTCTCAAAGGTGTCCAGATGTGAATAATAAATTATATGGTCACCTTATATTTGGCCCAGACTATTTCTTGACAACTTAACAATGTACTAGCTACTAGGTTAGGCACTTAGATTAGTACCAAAAATAATTATAAAAGAGAATCTCTGATCTTCAGAACACTACAATGTAGTTGAGAAAATAGAAGTAATACCCAAAACAACAGTGAAAAAATGATAATCATTTTTTTATCTGTAGCCTAGGCTCTAAGTGTCTGAGTTCAGATCAGAGACAAAGGAGACTGTATCCCCTCAGCTGGGACACTCCATAGAACTCATGGTGAAAGTAACTGTGCTCCTTGAGCACTTACTGTACACCAGGCACTGCGCTAAGCACGATGCCCACGTGATCTCACTTCATGCTCAGAACAACCCTATAAGGGAGAACTATCATTATCCTCATTTTACAGATAAGATGGCCCTCTCTAAGTCATGCCAGAGGATTCAAATGTCCGACTCCCAAGCACATGTTCTCCACTACTCTGAGGTGGACATAGCGCTTCCTGGTTGTCCAGCCTTGCCAGGAGCTGCCACTGCAGTCACCTGTCATCAGAGCCATCAGCTTCTCTTTCTGCTCTGCAGCAATGCAAGGTGTGCTCGGACCCTGGCAAAGGGCCGTTGAATCATTTAGGGCCACGGCAGGAAACAGAGTGCTCTTTAATCTTACTGAGGAGTCCTATTGAAGAAGCTACTGAGAAGAGAGCAATAAAGGGTTTAGGAAAGCAATGAAGGATCGTGCAGGAATAAAGCACAGGGAAGTCATTAGCAACCCGAGTTCTGAGTGCACTGGGGGAGGAAGTGGCTAAGGGAGCCCAAAGAGGGTGGCTATATGGAGAGGACACCTGCCTTTGGCACACAGATGAAGCCAACCTGCCACAAGCAAGCCAGCAGGACGGAATGGGGAAATAAACACCCTATCTCACTTTCCTCCCACTCTCCCAACAGTGGGCTGGACCCACCTGTGGCTGAATTATACCAGAAATCAGAGGACAAAGATGGCCATTAACACTAATGGTAGAGATCAACCTGTCAGGGCACAGAGCCAGGCAGATAAGGGAAGAGAGAGGATGTGGAGGAGCCAACAAGAGATGTCCAGCTTGCTTGCTGTGTCCTTGCCCCTACAGAATAGTATACTTCAACTGAGGCAGAGTAAACTGTCCTGGTCACTCCTGAGGGATCAAGAAGGTGCTAGGTGAGCAAGAAGGTGCCATCCTCAGCTTATATGCAAGGCCATGGCCAGTTCACGGGCAAGTGACCTGTGCAGTTATACAAGGCCCCATGCTCAGCAGGGCACTACATTTAGTCCAACGCTCCGCTGGCCCTGTCTAAAAATTCTTAATAATTTTTTAACAAATTATTGTTAACAAGGGTGCCACATTTTCATTTTACACTGGGCCTCACAGATTATGTAGCCAGTCTTGTGCAGGGCAAACCATTTTCTTCAGCTGGTGAGACTACATTCTGTAAGTATTACAGTATTCCAGTATTCCAGGTGATTCTAGGTGAATATCCTTTATTCAAAGCCAATGGATCCAGAGTTAATCTTAACCAGAGTGACAATGATACAGCAGAATGTATAACATGATAAAGCGAAGGGACATTTTACCATTTTTTTCTTTCCTCTCTCTCCTTTGAAGTCAAACTGCAAAGTGGCTTAGAAACCAAAATTAGCTGCCCCCAGAGAGAAATGCACCTGAATTACTACTGCCTCTCCCCAGCACAGAGGGAATGGACTTGGACTCTTACCCAGTTAATAATTTGTGCCCTGGGGTAGACTTTCTTGATGTACCCATTTGAGGGGCTATAGCCTTCAAATCAGCCAGGTAACTGCCAAAGCTACCGTTGACCTTGCCTCCTGAGCCTGGTGTACATAGGCCCCAGACAGGGACTCAGTATTGAAAACACATGCATACGAGGCTTATTGATGGGCTAGCGACATTTATGAACCATATTTCTAAGTCAGTGCTTTCTGAAAGCCTGGAAACTTGAGCCTATACTGCTTCTGCTTCCTTTTCCCAAAAGCCTCCAAACTCTAGCCTTCCTCTGAGTAATTATGCTCTTAATAGCAGCTAGGAGAAGCCCAGGTGAGAAGCCAGAAAAGGACCCGTAGCTGCCCTTTCTCTCATTCATTTCCTCCAAGTCCACTGGGCAAAGCAAAGCACAGAAAGCTTCCGGCCCAGGCAGGATCACACTGGTTTTTGACAGCCTCTCACTCACTCCTACATTTTAGAAATAAGGGATGGTAGATTTGAAGCATTTTGTTTGCTTCATTGTTTAAAGTTAGAATAAATTTTCAATCACTCAAACCAAAAGCATTTCTAAAACCTCTACTGTATCAAGGAATCTAGAATCCAGGTGATAATCAAGTCTAGGGGGATTATGACAGAATCAGAGGATTCAGGGCTGCAGTGGGTACTTATGAGTCCTGTAATGGAGTGAATGGTATTCTGCAAAAAGATAGTCTACATCCTAACTCCTGGAACAGGTGAACGTGACCCTATTTGGAAAAAGAGTCTTTGCAGATGTAATTAAATTAAGGCTCTTGAAATAAGATCAATCTGGATTATCCAGGTAGGCCCTAAATACAATGACTAGTGTACTTACAAGAGACACACAAAGCAGAGGACACCAAGTGACTATGAAGCCAGAGATGGGAGTGATGCAGCCTTGAGCCCAGAAATGCCTACAGCCACCAGAAGCTAGAAGACGCAAGCAAAAAATTCTCCCCCAGAGCCTCTGGAGGAAACTCAGCTCTGCTGATACCTTGATTTCAGACTTCTTACATCCAGATCGGTGAGAAAATAAATTTCTGTTGTTTTAAGCCACCCAGTTTGTGGTAATTTGTTACAGCGGCCTCAGGAAACGAATACAAGCTCTGAGCCACATCTCTCACCCATGGCCTCAGCTTTACAACCACCTGGAATGGAAAATATGAGGCCTTTCAAAGCAGCCCAATTTGTTTTCACAGTGGGCCTCATTCTGGCCCCAGAATGAGCCTTTTCCCCAATGCAGAACTTCATGTAGTTGGAGACCGTAATAATCCAACTCCTACAGAGCTTTTTCTGGGTAAAGAGCCCTCGATAATGCCTCATGGGAGGTAGACTCCCTCACTCACACTGGACACTGACCTCTGCATCCCCTCCAGCCAGGACAGTACAGAGGGAATGACCCTCTCTCTTGTGCTGAACACTCTTCTTCCGAGGCAGCCCAAGGTTCCACTCATGTGTAAGCAGCTGGTTACACTGGCATCTCCTTTGGAGCTTACGACTTAAAGCAAAGCAAAACAAAACAAACCTACATCTTTTTTACATGTGTTTCAAAGATATATTGCCAGCCCCATTTATTATATAGAAAATATTTTTATCTAAATATAATCAATCAGCTATGAAACACACCTGTGAAATGTATGTTTTTTAGTAGGAAAAAAGAGGGGGAAATTCTAAGCAGTCATTTATACATTTTGACAGCCAAGCTAAGCTTGTACAGATCAGATTATTCCCAAAGAATCAAAACACGTAGGTTGGGGAAAATCTAACATTTCAGATCCAATTAGATATATAGAAACAACATTCCTGGGCTCAAATCCCATCTACACAATTTACTGACTACTGAACTTGGGTAGGTCACACAACCTCTTGATGCTTCAGTTCCCTTAAAATAAGGATAATCATAATGCCCTCTCATGCTGGATTCTCTCCGCTAGTCCTTCCAGATCTATACTCCTCTGCTCTGGACCTTGGGAGGCTGATTTCTTCGTACATGGTAGTCCCCACATCAACAAGCTTTCTTACCCCCTGGCTTCTGGTTGTCACCAGCAGAAGATGAGAGTGGGGAAGAGAGTTGCTGGCGACTCATTCAGCTGGTGCCTCCCTGACAGGGCGCAGTGTGGCAGTAGCTGTATTCTTCTGCTGACAACCAATTCCAGAAACTGCTCTCTCACATCCTGCTTTCAGGGCTGAGGTAGTAGAAGATTGCACGCACTGCTAGCCACTCTTGCTGATGTACCTCTTTGTGACTAGCCCCTTCATCAAACTATCTTCAGTTACACCCTCTGAATGTGTCATCTGCCTCCTCATGGGACCCTGGCCAATGAACCCTTCAATGTATTTAGAACACAGCCTTATTCATCGAAAGACACAAAAGCATTTGTAATTATTATTGTTATTAGAAACAGCACTCAACTTGTCCAAAGCATCCTTGGCCAGGAGATAACTCAGTGCCATATTTAATTTTCCTCCCCAAGTCGAATACAATTTAGTGGTGGTGATAAATATAATATTCCCAGTTGTATAGATGTGGAGAAAACTATTAGGTTCTCTTTCGCCTGGATAAATAAAATAACCCCCTAACTCCTCTTCTGCCTTTCTCGCCTCCCCTTTTCTGATCATGCCATCACCATACGCAACAAACATTCAGGAGCTCCTTGCACCTCTGTGAATCAAATTCAGACTCAACCACTATCCCCCACAATTCAATCCCAAACTGCTTTCAAGGATGTCTTGAACATTTCACAACCACTAGGATGGCTATTAAAAAAAAAAAAACTGAAAATAACAAGTGTTGGTGAGGATGTGGAAAAGTTGGAACCCTTGTCTGTTGCTGGAACTCTTGTCTATACTGAGCATGTAAAATGGTGCAGCTGCTGTAGAAAACACTATGGCAGTTCCTCAAAAAATAAACATAAAATCACCATATGACACATCAGTTCCACTTCTGGATATATATCCAAAAGAATTGAAAACAGGAACCAGAACAGATATTTGTACATCCATGTTCATAATAGCATTATTCACAATAGCTAAAAGGTGGAAACAAGCCACACGCCTATCGACATATGAGTGAATAAACAATAAAATGGAGTATATACATAAAATGGAATATTATTTGGTTTTATAAAGGAAGGAACTTCTGACATATGAGTGAACCTTGAAGACATTATGCTAAGTGGAATAAGCCAGTCACAAAAGGACAAATTTTGTATGATTTCACTTATGTAATATATGTAGTCGAATGCATAGAGACAGAAAGTAGAATGAATGGTGGTTGCCAGGGTTTGGGGGCAGGGGAGATGGAGAGTTTCTGTAGAATGGCAGTGGGGTTTTAGTTTGGAAAAATGAAAAAATTCTGGAGCTGGACAGTGGCGACAGTTGCACAACAATGTAAATGTACTTACTGTCCTTAATGCCACGGTTAAAGGGTAAGATTAAAATGGAAATGTTTACGTTATGTACATTTAGCCACAATAAAAAAAAATATGTCCCCGAAATATTTATTGCTTGACTATCACACAAAGCACGGTACTGGAGATATGTCAGTAAACAAATTGGAAGGTCACTGTCCCCATCGAGAGGAATCTGCTCCTGCACTTCCCCACACAGTCCTCATTCCAGTCAATCTGTCCCCTAATTATGTCTTGCAATTCCAAGTTGAAATATAAATTCCTTAAAGAGACTAGATCTTATTCATCCTATATCCCTAGAACTTAACACGATATTGAACATGTAGAAACTGCTCAAAAATATTGGTTGAATTAAGTCAGTAAAAATATAGCCAAAGAAGTCTGTATCTCCTTTTTTTCTCATATCCTCTAGCCAGTCAGTACTTAACATTTCTTGAAGTTAGTTAGCTACATTTCAGAAATAAAGGAATATAGCTTCACGTTAAACTCACTTTATATTGTTCTGTTCACAGGTAATTCTCTTAAGCGCATAAATTGTGGGTTTCAAATCAGAACTCCACAGTCTGCTAACCACGCGTGCGTGGGCAGGTTACTGAGTGCCTCTAAGCCTGTTCCCCTCATCTATAAAGCAAGATGCTAGCAGTACTACGGTGGATGTCTGTTGCTTTGCAACCTAAAATCCATTGGCCCATCTTCTGGTGATAGTGTAACAACATTCTGCTGGGGAAACACTCATGCTCCTACTCCTTAGCCCATGGCTCAAGGATGAAACCTGTTACCAAGCCCAAGCCCTAAGAACATGTGGAACCCAGGCCAAAGGAACAGGCATGGGATCCAATCAAAGCCAGTGAGCCACAGCCGGTCACTGTGATCAACACTGGCATATAGGCTCCCACTTTCTGGCTGGATTTAAAGTCAGAACATGTGGAACCCAAGCCAGTGAGCCACAGCCGGTCACTGTGATCAACACTGGCATATAGGCTCCAACTTTCTGGCTGGATTTAAAGCCCAAAATAGGTAAGGTCTGGAGCTTAGGGTCATCCTATAATAAAATGAAGCCTAAAAATGGAGCCACCTCCATTGTGGAGAGAAAAATCAGGTCCTGGGAAAGATGCCTGAGCCCTGGGTCAAGCCATACCTGAAGTATCTTCCTCTGGACTGAGAGTTACCAGAGCTAAAAAAGAAAATTTCTTTTTTTGTTGTTTAAAATAGTTTGACACTTATAACAGAACTAAGTCCTAATTAAAATAAATACCTCCTGAAAAAAGTTATTACGAAAATTAAATGAGATCCTCATGCATGTACACAGTACACACTCGATAAATGCAAATTACTAAAGTTAACTATGGTGATAGTTTATCGTTGTAGAAATTTTCTGGCTTCTTCTAGGGATCAGTTTTAACTCACATGCTCTGTCCCTGATTTCCGCCTTCATTGTCCTTCAATGATATGCTCTATCATGGTGATAGAGATAGTGGGATGGTGAGGACACATTTGTCTGTCATCACTTCCTAATGCCACACCCCGGCAGACATCACCGATTGAACACAGCACTCTTTCCTACTGAGTATAGACGGAGCCTTGGATTTCTATTCAACCCAACTCTCGTGACAGCTATTACCAATGAATCAAAGATGGCATGCAAAGTAAAACCAATTGTCTCAGCTCCAGAACAGCAGCTGGCAGTTTTTCTATAAAGAACTAGGTAGTCAGTATTTTAGGCATGGTCTCTATCACATATTCTTCTTTGTGTTTTGATTTTTTGTTTGTTTATAACCGTTTAAAAATGTAAAAAGCATTTTTGCTTTCTCAAATGTACAAAACCCCCTGCTCTGGAGCCTTGAAACCAGACCCAGAGGCTGGCCAAGAGGACCAGGCACCCACTTATCTCCCTCATTGTAGAAATTTTCTGGCTTCTTCTAGGGATCAGTTTTAACTCACATGCTCTGTCCCTGATTTCCGCCTTCATTGTCCTTCAATGATATGCTCTATCATGGTGATAGAGATAGCAGAGGGCTCCTGGGAGCCCGGTAATGGAGCTCTTGGAAACGCTGCCTCAGTGCACCCACAGAACACACTGAATTGCCTGAAAAGTAGCAGGGGAGCTTTGACGATGGAAGAGTTCCTGTTCTCATCAGACCAATCCCGGGCAAGCAGAAATCCACAGTCTGGAAGAAGCTACAAGCCAAGGAAGAGCTCCAATGCCCATGCGCGTGCTGACCTTCGCCTCTGCCTCCGGAGAACCCATTCACCTCAGAGAGCTCCATTCCCCGCCACCAAATCTGAGATGTCTGACCCTCTTATAAAGGAAGTAAGGAAAGAGTTCAGATCACTGCATTTCTCCATTTTTAGTCTGACTTCTTACACTTAAAAAAATACCTCTGAAATGATTCCAAGATAGTATGCCACACTCCTTTGACTAACCTTTGATTCTTTAATATTTCCCAAAGTTTTTTATTAGAGTAGTATGTATAAAGACTGGTTTGGTCCTCCTGTCTATTATTCTCCATGCTTGTCTCTGGCTTTAGTGAAAAGGACTGAACTTTGCTTGACTGATGGTCATTTGTTCATTCAACAAACATTTACTGATACCCTCAATCCATGTCTCAAGGCACTTGCCGGTAGGGAAGACTGATATGCAGATGATGTTACAGCATGATGAGAAGGGTATCTACAGGGTAAGTGCCAGCATGTAGCAAGGTCAGCTCAGTCAGCCTAGGGAGGGGTGCCAAGAGGCCTGCTGGAAGGCAGTGTCGCTGCAGCTGAGTAGGGATGAATGCATAGGAGTTGACCAGATAAGGAAGCATGAGAGGACGACAGGTGCTGAGATTCAGTGGCTTGAGCTGAGGCTACGCATGAGGAGGCTTGGGAGATGAGGCTGAAGAGGAAACAAGGGTGTGGTTATAAAATTCCTTGGAGTCCAAACTCTAACCTGAAAGCCACAGAAAACCTCTGAAGGAAATTAAGCAGAATGACTGGCTTGGGTTCTTATTTTCAAAACGAGCATTCTAGTTGCAGTTTGGAGAATAGACTAAAGCAAGAGTGTCCTGATTCGGAGCAAAGAGCCAAGAGTGAAGGCAGTTAGAGCAATTCAGGCAAGAAAGAAGTTATGAGGTCATGAACTAAATCAGCGACAACGAGAAAAATAAGAGCTCACATTCGTGTGGCACTTACTAACGACAAGGCACTGTGCGAAGTGCTCTCTGTGTATTAACTCATTTTCTCTTCACAACAAGCCTGAGATAGATTTGATACTATTTATCAACCTCGTGTCACAGATCAGGAAACACAGAGAGGTAAAGTAAGGAGCCCAAGCTCTGGGAGATATTCGTGTCTCAGCCAGAACTCAAATCCAGTAGTCTGGGTTCAGAGTTCACCTCCTCACCGCCCACTCTCCTAGCATACTCCTAGAGAGTGGGTATTCGGGACTGGGTGCTGAGTGCTTGAAATGAAGGAGACTTCAGAGCGATTTCGAGGGGTCTGGCTTGGGTACCTGAACATTTGGGTTTCAGCTTCTTGAGCCTCCTCCTCTGAAGGAAGCCCCTCCTCAAGTCTATACTTAGCTCCCAATGGTCCCCTACACACCCACACTCCCATCATCACGCCACCACCCCCTTCTCCTTTTCAGTCCTTGCATCTTGCATTCGACCCTAAACATAGAGTGAAAACCTCATGAGCGTTGCCAATTAGGTCTGAGGAACCGGGACAGAGAACCCTGCTCTTGGTTAATACAGCCGCTTAAGTCTGTTATTTTCAAATCAGACAGAACTGGGAAAACTTTGAGCAAGCTTGTGTGGTTTTCCTTCTCAGAGAGCAAGACCTTGGCAGCCCTACTAGTGTTTCACACTAGTTTTTCTACAAACAGATCGCGTACCAGCGTTTAACACACTTGGTCCGCCTGATCTGCAGCCTCAGACAGATCTGCAGCCTCAGACAGAATCGCAGAAAGAAAGTGGCCCTAGCTGAGAGAGCTTCAGACAGCCAAATGGATTTCTTTCTCCGGGCATGAAAGTTAAAGCAAGCATCTGCAGCAAGAAACTTGTGTATTTCCTGCGGACAGGGAGACCTCCTGCCCCTCCCGGGCTGATACAACCCACTTTGCACATCCTGCTTCTCTGGAGCTAAAAATAAATCGGTATGCACTGAAAAACACTCAAATGCATCTCCCCAGCACACCCCTTCTCGAGTCCACTAGGGCAAGAGACGCAAATCTTTCGGGTCCTGAATCCAAAACACAGACCACTTCCTCCTATGGGTTCAACCAGCGCCTTTCAGTCGCTCCCAAAGCCCCCTTCCCAGGCCCCCACCTCTCGCACACGCCTCCTGTGGCCTCTCAGGGCCGACTCCGCAGGCCGGGGAACCAGCGGGTGTCCGGGACCCCACCCCGCGCCGGGGAGGGATGCTCCGGAGGTCCCGGAGCCGCCAGGCTCTCCAACGCCCCCTTCCGACCCAGTGCGCCCCCATCTTGCCAGCCCCGCGCACCTCGGCGCGTCCCTCTGCAAAGTTGCTCCCTCCGCTTCTGCCACCCGTTCTCAGGGTCTTTGGTTTTGTTTTCTTTTCCCTCAGAGACATGGGAGGAAGGACAGGGGAATTGACAGAGTGAACTGAATCCGGGAGGGGCTGTAGGGACAGGTCCCCAGCCCCGCGCGCTCCACGTGCCCACCCCTGCGCCCTCCGCGCCGCAGGCGCTGGGTTCCCCCAAGCTGCTCCCGGCGCCCCCGCCCCGCGCACACCCGCCCCGGCTGCCACTCCGACTCCGCTCTGGCTCCGGAGAAGCCGCGGGCAGGCGCTGCGACTCACCGCCTCGGCTGCTCCCGGCGTCTGTGTCGCCACGGGCGAGGCTGCGGCAGCGGCGGCGGCAGCGCCTTCCCTCCGCCCGCCTCCCCCTGGACAGCACCGCCGCCTGCCGCGCCCCCCTCCCCAGCCTCGCTCGCTGCCTCCCTCCTCGCGGCCAACCACCCCCCTCCCAACTGCAGCCCCGCAGACGGCCTCTCCCTGGGTGCAGGGGTGCCAAGCTGAGGCGTGGGGTTTGCAGGTGTAGTGGACGCCTCCACCCTGCCGGGGTGCAGCCGCTGGGCTTATCCGCGATGGGCCCCCTAGCCCTAGCCCACCACCCAAGCTTCTGGGCGGGATGCACTGGCACTTTCCAAAGGGAGCCAGCCATCTGTTTACCTGTTCGGGCCGTGGGGAGGTCAGATTCAAACCACAGCACCTTCCTCTAGGCTTCGATTGAGGAGGGTGGGCGTGGGGGTGGGGGGAGACTCGAGTCCCTGCTGGTTGCAGTGAAGTTCAGGAGGGCCTTGGAAGGACATGAGGGTCTGCTCTTGCCTAACCAGTATTTTCTCTATTCACAGCCTTCTGTGAATTGTCTAGGGTTGGCTTAACAAAAACTCAGGAGAAGGACATCTGAGGGAGAACCCCCTTATCCCACCTCCACCCCATCTCCACTCCAGAATGTCACCAAATATTTTATCTCGACTGGAGATGATCTGAAGCGAATGTCTTGTCAATTCAGTGAACCAATATTTACCCAGTGGCTGCCAGCACGTATTCCTATCTTGCTCTGTTGGCCACTCATGACCTGTCAAAAAGCCACTGTAACTTCTTGTGTTTGTCAACCCCGGTGACATTTCCAGAACCCCACATCAGGCCTTAAAAGCAACTTAGAGTCATTCATTCATTAAAAATCTTGCTGGTTAAAAACAACAAAAAGGCACCATGTAAAGCTATAAGGCCACTGTGACCTATCTATGTTTGCTATAAAGATTACAAAAATCTTTTAATATGACTAGTAATAGAAATGACAGTTACATTTAGGTCCAAATAGCTGCCAACTTTGATTTGAAAATTAAGAAAAGGTACACCTGACTGAAAACAACCTCTTAGTTCTGCCTTCAATTTCCACATCATTTATTCACTTCAGACAGGACTTGAAAAATCAAGTTATTTGAGAAGCCAGTAAACCATGATTGGACTCTAAAACTTTTTCTTGAAAGGGATTAGCGTATTAACTCAAGATACACACTAAGGAGCTGGGTTTTTGTTTTGTTTTTAAATACTAGACCTGGGCCCCGCCCACCCCCACTAACCCCACACCCCCACCCTGAGATTCTGATTTAACTGGTCAGGGGTGCAGCCTTTCATGGGGATTTTTTTTCCTTGGGCCCGAGAGATTCTGTTGTACAGCCAGGATGGAAACCTGGGATTAGCCAATCTTCAAACCGGGCCTAAGGCAATGGGACACAAAACAAGGAAGTTTGAGGCTGGGAAAGGTCTGAGCAGGTGTTGCCAACTCAAGTGTCTTTAAGGGATTAAGATGCAGTGATAAAGAAGTAATTTAGGCTGGGTGTACTAGGGCAAACTGGGAAGGGCATTATGCCATATATAGATTTTTCGGGGTAATGATTCATTCTTTTAAGAACATTTTTCTGCATGGGAAATGTAGGTCCAATTGTGGCCATCGAGTTGGGTTTTTTATTATTATTGTTATTATTATTATTATTATTATTATTATTTGTTTGTTTTTTCTGGAGAAGCCAGAAGTCTACATTTAATATGAACTCTACTCATTTTAAAATATTGGTAACTAATTTTTTAAATTCTTTAAATGCCCCATAGGCCAAGGCAAAAGAGTGCGTAGGCCACAAGGAGTCCCTAGGTCATCATTTGGTCAGCTCTGGTCTGAACAGTGTAGGGCTGGTCACTGCTACATACTCTGCAGGAAGAATTCTGATGGGTCAGAGGTAGTGGTGGGAAGGTGTCAGTGCTTTACTAAGATATAACTTATATAGCACACAATTTAATGTTTTTAGTATATTCTCAGAGTTTTACAACTATCACCACAATCACTTTTAGAACCCCCAAAAGAAATGGCATATCCGTAATGTAGAGGAAGCAAGAGAATTAAAATGTTAATCAAGCCATAATCAGAGACTGCAGTGTGCTGTCAGCCCTGCAGCCAGGCTAGGAGGACACCTCAGAACAAAGAAAGATTTCTGCTGGGATTGCTAACAACCTATTCCCTATGAAGGGGAAACAGGAACCGAGAGTCATTCTCTATGGCTAAAACCATGGGGAACCAATGGATTAAAGGCTGGGAACCACCAGCAGGCCTTTCACTCTACATATTCTTACTTTTTCACACTATATACCCTTCTCCTTCCTCACTGTATGTCCATATCAAAGGAAATGGATTAACAAAATCTTTTAAACAATAACTCACAGGAACTAAAGAAGGATATACAAACTGAATCCCCTGAACACTGGAGGGCCCCCACCTACTCACTGTCTTTCCACATCTCTCTTGGTCCCTCTCACTCTCTGCCTCTGAGAGGAGAACATTGTTTGTAGAGTGTTATCGCTTTTCTAACAAAATTTCATTTTGACTCTCACTTTGGCGTGTGTGTTGAATTCTTTCCGCACTCTCCGCCAAAGGACCCTCTTCTCTCGGTCCAGGGCTTGGTCCCCCCATCACTTGAGGGGAAATTTGCCCTGTC
Organism: Pteropus medius; assembly: GCF_902729225.1. Lineage (NCBI taxonomy): Eukaryota > Metazoa > Chordata > Mammalia > Chiroptera > Pteropodidae > Pteropus > Pteropus medius. Next base: position 19,831,680 of record NW_024354502.1, on the reverse strand, counting down.
CTGTGTCACCTCTTAGCACTCTCCATTTTTTCTTCTAACCCCCAGCCCCTGGCGACCATAAATCTACTTTCTGTCTCTACAACTGATTTGCTTACTCTGAATATTTCATATAAATTAAGTCTTCATACGATATGAAGTCTGTTGTGACTGGTTTCTTTCACTTAGCATAATGTTTTTAAGGTTTAACCTGTCATCATTACTTCATTCCTTTCTATGAACAAATAATAATCCCATGATACAGAAATATCATATTTTGTTTATTAATTTATCAGTTAATGGACTTCTTGGCTAATATGCTGCTATGAACATTCATGTATAGATTTTTATGTGGATGTATGTTTTTATTTCTCTTGGGTGTATATCTAGGAATAGAAATGCTGAGTCATATAGCAAATCTATATTTAACATTTTGAAGAATAGCCACGCTTTTTTCCAAAGTTGCTGTACCATTTTACCTTTTCACCAGCAGTATATGAGGGTTCAAATTTCTCCACATCCTAAACCAACACTCACTCATTTGTCATTTTTAAAGTTATACCACCCTAGTGGGTGTGAAGTGGTATCCCATTTGTGGTTTTGATTTGCATTTTTCTAATGGCTAATATGTTGCTCTTCTTTTCATGTGCTTATCTTCTTTAGAGAAATTTTTTTTCAGATGCTTGGTCTACTTTTTAACCAGGTTATTTGTGTTTTTATTATTCATGTGTAAGAGTTCTTTATATATTCTGACTATAAGTCCCTTATCAGATATATAATTTGAAAATATTTCCATTCTGTGGGTTGTCTGTTTTCTTTGTGGTATCTTTCAAAGAGCAAACATATTTCATTTTGATGAAGCACAAACTATGTGTTCTTTTGTTGTTTGTACTTTGGATGTTATATCTAAAAGGCTTTGCCTAATTCAAGGTCACAAAGATTTAAGCCTGAATATTAGTCCTTACTCTTTAAAATGCTCCTCAGTTGTGTGATATTGGAAACTGGGAACACGAAGACAACTGGCCTTAGGCTCGTGGTCAGAGTCTCCTGCATCTAGAGGTCTAATTTGCTGGGACTGCTCTCTCACCGTGGCACTTTGTCAACTTTGGGCATCGAATTATAAGTGTCTGTCAAGGAAACAACCAAGTGTATAAAGTTTAGACTAGCTAGGCCAACAATAGCATGTATTTATTCATCCACTCCACAGATATTTCCTGAGGGACCCCTATGTGCTTGAAATTGTTCTAGGTTCTCAAAATATAGCACTAAAAAAGACAAATGAGATCCATGCTCTGGTGAGGCTTATAGTTTAGCGAGAGAGAGAAAGAGAGAGGAAGAAGGAGAGGGAGAGGGAGGGGGAGAACACTTAGATTATTCTGGAAACACAAAGAAATCTAATGTGGTTGGAGCTTAGTGGGTGTCTTTGGCTAACCTCCCTAGAAAGTAGAGCCTGAGCAACATTTTGAATTCATTTTTGTATAAGGTACAAGGTATCGATCAAGGTTCATCTTTTTACTTATGGCTATCCAATTGTTTCAACACCACTTACTGAAAAGACTATTTTCTTCTCCACTGAATCATCTTGCATCTTTGTCAAAATTCAGTTGATCCTATTTATGTAGATTTATTTCTAGACTCACTATTGTGTTCCAATGATCTATGTGCCTATACTTTTGCTAAGTCCCACGTTGTCTTGATTACTGTAGGTTTTCAATGAGTCTTGAAATCAAGTGGTGCAATTCCTCCAACTTTGTTGTTGTTGTTGTTGTTTTTAAACTGTCTTGGCTGTTCTACTTCCTTTGTCTTTCCACATACACTTTAGAATAATGTCAATATCTACAAAATTCCTACTGACATTATGATTGGGATTGTACTGAATCTATAGACCAATTTGGGGATAATTAGCAGCTTAACAGTATTCAGTCTTATAATCCATGAACATGAGAAATATTTATATTTTAGTCTTCTTTGACTTCTTTCATCAGCATCTTGTAGTTTTGAACATAAAAATCCTACACATTTTTGTTAGCCTTATAACAATGTTTTTCTTTTCTTGTGTGCTATTGGAAATGTAAATTTCAGTTTCCAAATGTTTATGGCTTGTACATAGAAATATGATTTATTTTTGTATATCTATCTTGTATCCTATGGCCTTCATAAACTCACCAGTTTCAGGAACTTTTTTATAGATTCCTTGGGATTTTACATGATGACAGTCATGGCATTGCGAATAGGGGGAGTTTTATTTCTTTTTTTCCAATCTCTATGCCTTATATTTCTTTTTCTTACCTTATTGCACTAGCTAAAACTTCCAGTTCTATGCTGAATGGAAGTGGCAAGAGCAGATGTCCTTGCCTTGTTCCCAATCTTAGGGGGAAAGTATTCAGTCTGATTAGGAAGGTACTTTGAGCTGTCTCCCTCGGAGGGAGCGAGGGATGTATCCTCTATATATTTTAGAATCACTATTCTTTAAAAGCACCCTGACCACACAGCACCAGTGATTCTAATGCCCAGATAGATTTAGAGACCACCAGTCTAGAAGATCTCTTTGCTCCCTTCTGGCTCTTAAATTTTATGAGACAAGCTCCTCTATTCAACAGCAAATATTTACTCAGTGTTTTCTACATGCCAGACACAGTTTTAGGCTCTCTCCGTATAAAAATTAAAGCTTATACATGCCCTTACTAACCTTAAAATCTAGTGAGGGAATCTCACACAGAAGCCTGTGTTACAATGCAATGTAAATGCTCTAATGGAAGTATGTACTTGCTTTACTTACTCTTAATTTCCTAGATCCTTGAAGAAGGAGAGAACATCTGCCTACTGAATTCTAACTGAAACCACTGTGCCTTAGATACTTGCAGTCACCTAAAGCCAGTCTTTTCTGGATTTTTGCCCAACAGAAGAGTCTTTCTCTTGGTTATAGAGCCTCAGAATTTGTGGACTCCTTTTGAGATAATTTGAGGCTGTCATCTTAATTAGGACTTTTTAATTTCTCCTCAGATCTCTTTTTTCCTCTTCACCTTACAAGTGCTATAAAAGGATCTTACTTCTTTTAAATGTCTCTTCCTTCATCTCTAATCAGTAACGATCATATCTTCACATTCTACAACTGGATCATTTTTTTTCCTCCTACATGTATATTTAATAATATAGCTTCATTTAATTATAGCCCATGCCCACTAGCTAAGGATATACTGATATATCTCATGAAAATCACATCGATGCGGGGTGGGGGTTATTAAAGTAGATTATCCACTGCTGCCAACGCAGTACTACTACTTTAGTGCTATTTATTCTTCATCGTCAAAGTACATCTGTGAAGAAGTAGGTGTTCTTCGCAGTGGTAGCTGAATGATCAGTTATTTTAATGTTCTCATTAATAATGATTTTCTAAAATAAATAATTTTCATTGACTAATACATTTAACAAAAATTTTTGTTTAATCTGGAAGGTTTTCATAGAATACAAATGGTAGGGCATCCCAAAGTTTAAAGAAAATATTATGCGAGTGAGAAAATTATGCAAGTGAAATAACTTTGTCCATTAACTTTTGTTTTTCTTATGGTTAGGAAAAGACTCATTATTCACTATTAATGCTAACACATTTCAACCCAGTCATTTATTGGGAAGCCTCTTCTGTGCCAGGCCTGAGAGGTTTATATAAAGACATGTAAGTTAGTTTCCCTACTGTCAGGAAACTGTTTAATAGAGAAAAGAGATGCATAAACAGATGGTGACATTGAGGTGTGCTATGGTCCAGGAAGGGTAGGTTTCTGTAGATGTTCAGTCTTCTAATCCAGACCCAAGGTGAGCAGGCATATTTAACTTCTAAAATATAACTAGTTACTATTCACTGAGTGTTTACTATGTGCTGGGCACTATTTTAAGCAAATATCACATATTAGCCCACTTAATCTTCATCAAAAGCCCATGAGGAAGGTACTCCTATTAGTCCATTATCAAATGAGGTTTTTAAAAAGTTTAATGACTTGCCAGAGCAAGCACAGCCTTGAAGATGCTGGATGGGAATCTAGAATAGGTCATTGCACATAACAATGTCCCCCTGGGGAGATGTCCTATTCTAATCTCCAAGGCCTATGACTACATTACCCTTCATGGAAAAGAGGAATTAAGGTTGCAGATAGAATTAAGACTGCTAATCTACTGGCTTTAAATAGGAGGATTATTTTATATTACTCAAGTGGGCCAATGCAATCCATAGGGGTCCTTAGAAGTAGAACAGGGAGGCAGAAGGAGATATGAGCTGCAGAAAATAGTCAGAGATGCAGTACTGCTGGCTTTGAAGACAGAAGAAGGGACCTCTGAGTCAAGGAAGATGGACAGACTATAGAAGCTGGAAAAGGCAAGCAATCAGATTTTCCCCTAGAGTCTCCAGAAAGGAACACAGCTCTGCTAACAGCTTGATGTCAGCCCAGTGAGACCCGTTTCAGACTTCTGAACTGCAGAACTGTAAGATAATAAATTTGTGTTATTTTAAGCTACCAAGTTTATGGTAATTTTTTTAAAGATTTTTATTAAAATCATGATATGATATCAGTTTCAGGTGTACAGCAGTTATTCGCTAAAGAAGTGATCACCGTAAGTGCAGCAACCATCTGACACTGTACAACACTATCCCAATATTATTGACTATTCCCTGCGCTGTACACCACATCCCTATGACTTATTTGTTTTATACCTAGAAATTTAAACCTCATATTCTCCTTTACCCGTTTTCTCCCCTTTTTAAAGTTTTTCAATTACAGTTGATATTCCACTTTATTTTATATTAGTTTCAGGTGTACAGCATAGTGGTTAGACATTTATATAATTTACAAAGTGACCCCCTGACTAGTCCAGTACCCAGCTGGCACCATACTGAGTTATTACCATATTATTGACTATATTCCTTATGCTTTACTCTACATCCCCATAACCATTTCATAACTACCAGTTTGCATTTCTTAATCCCTTTACCTTTTTCACCCCACTGTGATAGTTTGTTACAGCAACAATAAGGAACTTATACACAGGCCCAGGTCTTTCTCATTTTCGAGCTCAAAGCCTTGATTCCAGAACCTTCTTCCCAAGTTTTAACATAGAAGAACATAATCCAACATTTTTGCATGTATTGCTTGGAATATTTGGCCCTGGATTCCTTATCTAATTCTTATTTACTATAAAAGGCAGCACCAGCCCTCCAACCCTTCTGCATCTCTGCAAGACCCTACTTGTACTTTCTCCCTATCCCCTTGGCATTTCTCGGTGCATCTTCAATTCATCTGGAAACTAGAAGGATTCATTATGTACTGATTTTCTCCTAGAACATTACCAAAAATGGCAAAATGAACAATAAGCAGAGTCACGATCAGAAGGGAGCAATATTTTTATCAAACACTGTGACTACCCCCATCAGTCAGGCAGCCATCACACCCAGTCCAGCAACTTTTGTGTAGAGTGATGTACAGCCTAAGTATTTGACAGGAGGCAAAGGTTTGCTGCATTCCGTTCTGCCTCAAAATACACTTGGTCTGGTTCAAGGTAAGACATTCTAAAGGAGGAAAATAGCTTCTCTTCCTGCATATTCAGGCAGCTGCCTTGCCTGCAACTCTCCAAGAATGATTCAAGAGGGGAATCCAGCTCAGCGTACAGGAGACCTTGTTTGCTGGTCTTCTCTTGGCTGCAGAGCTGCTGAGACCATGAGAGCAAGTAAAAAGGGAGGCTCTCTCCTCCCCGCTTCACAGGCTCCAGCTGCTGATCATTTTATCATCTTCTCAGTTTATCGCTCCACCTTCAACACTTTCTCTAGGTCTCTTGTCATGTGGCACCCAGAATGAAGTGCAGTTAACTAGGAAGATTCTTCTGCCAGATAACCAAAGGTGACAAGCACCAACCTCAAGGTCACAGTGATTATGCTGGAGTTTCGAGAGTTTATTGTTATATAGTCAGGAATTTTGTGATCCATCGAAAGTATTTACATAACAGAAATGGGTAAATGCTACAAATCAGAATTTCTCCCCACTCGCTTCCTGCCCCACAGCAGATTTATTGGAACACGGCTGGGTCATACTGGCTGTGCGCCTTTTGAGATATTGTCTTATTTTCTTGCTTTTCAAAGCCAGCACCACGGATGAGACTGCCACTCGACTTGCAGGCTATGAGAGCATAAAAGTTAGGACAGTCAACCACTGACACAAATACAGCTTTTGAGCTCAGGTGCTGGCTCTTTAGCAATTCCTTAAACCCCAAAGAGAACGAGAGCTGCATCACCAAATACCGATGACATAATGGCTATAAAATCTACTGGTTTACATCAGTACGGCAGAGGAAAGAGAGGATATCGGATTAAAATCAGAGAAGACTTCATGAGGAAATTAGCTGGGTCTTTATTCTTTGTCTTATTAATAATTACTTAGTACCTCCTATGTGCGAACTTCTGTGCTAGGCTCTGTGGGGACACAAAGATGAATCTGGATGTGGACTCTATCCTAGAAGAGCTGGCAACTTCACAAGGCCTTCAGGAAAGACCGGGGCATCTGAGCTCTACTTTGGACATTGTGCCAAAATCGCTTTCCTTGATCCCTGCTCCTCCCTCCACCTTTTGCTTCTCTGCTCCTTGGCACCCCAATTTGACCTGTTCCTTGGATTATATTTTCTATTCCTCAGATTTATGGACTTCACATCTCAAGTCCAGGTGTTCTCTCCCCCTGCCCCAGCCCTTCCATGCCCTTCTCTTCTTGCCCCTCTCAGCTCATGTGTCAGCCCCTCAGACAGGCTTTTCTTACCACACCTTAATGTTACCCCTATACGCACATGCACACAGGGGTCCAGGTACTCTTTATCACATCACCCGATTTATTTCTTTCATGGCAGTTAGCATAATCTGTACTTAGGTCATGCATTATTTATTATTTATTTTTTTATTGTCTGGTCTACCATTACCACCTGCCACTAGATAAGCGCTCTTAACAGCAGGAATCTTACCTGTCTTATTCAACGCCATGTCTCTAATACTTATCCTTAAGCTTGTGCTTTCAATAATAAATGTTTAATTAATTAATATAAATATAAATGAAGTGCAGCTATTGGGCCTCAGAAGAAAGTATGGTTACATCCAACTGGAAAGACCAGGAAAAGACTTTACAGAAGAGGTAGGTTTTGAGCTGAACCTTGAAAGAGGGGTAGGATTTGGAAGGAGGAAGATACAAAGTGAGAAATAGCACAGAAACCAGGAACCAGCAGAGGAAGCGATAACAAGATCGTTCCAAAAAGATTGGACAGGTAGCCATTAACACCAGTTCAATCGTACATTCATTACTTATGATTTTGGAAAGAGAAGTATTTTGTAATTTGCCTTTTCTTAAGACAGTGATTTCAAAATTGAGTTCTGCATCATCCACATCCTGCACAGCTTGGCTGGTGGTGGGGTGAAGAGGGAGAGGGAGAGGGCTTCCCTTCCCCACCTTCCACCCCCGACCCCACAAGCCCCCATCCAGCAAATCTGCTTTAATCTATTGTATCTCTTTGTGCTTTTAAGTAAGGTTTGATTTGGGGAAAAGATCCCATCTTTCTTTGTCTTTTCTACACAATGATTAAAATATTTCTTCATGAATCTTTTGTTTTTGTATTCAATTCTCGTGGGAAAATATGCAATTCTCTTTTTTTGCCCCCCTTAAATAAAATTTACTTTCAGAGATTTTGATACCTATACCATATATAGATTTTTCAGGGTAATGATTCATTCTTTTAAGAACATAACATTTTGAAATACAGATTCTTTCATCTTTCCTACAGATTCTATGAGCCATACATAGATGTATTTGCAAAGTATGCGTATGATTATGTTGAAAGACAAGACTATATCACGGACATGTTTAAAGAAGTAGAAATGAAGAAAATATATTTAAATATCTAGGTAGAAAAAAATGTCTGCTGGGTACTGGGACAGTGTGCTAAATTTTAAAAGTGAATTGAAATAAATGGAGTAGCTTCAAAATATTCTGAACTGCATTCAAAAAGATAATGATTAAAATTCAAAGTCCAATTATCAACTCTGACATTTTCGTGTTGCATTCTGCCTCTGACAAGTTTGGGTCCTGCTTGTAATTATTTTTAAATCAAAAAGAGAATTAATGATTCATACCCTGTGATTCAAATACCAAGTTCTTCACAGATCACGTGTTATATTTCCATTTAAAAATACCCCTACACAAACCCTTATCTGCCATGGCCTGATCAAGAAGCATTTCATTTTATCTTGACTAGTATTAAGAACTTTTACTCAAAAAGATTCGGGGATACTGCTATTGATTAATCCTCACATGGTATTGGGGGTTGCATCCCTGTGACAGCAAATTCTAGGGTAATTAAAATTGTATGACTATACATCTTATCCATCTAGGAGCCCATTAATTTCAAGAAATTCTAATAAACAAAATAATTTGGAGTTTAGATACAATGGGATTTGGTCAATATTTTTCAGATCTTGAGAAGTGATGGAAGGAAAACTGGTAATCTTAATACAGAGATACAAATTTAAGATTAAAGGTCATGGTATTTCCAGGACTCTCTTGTACCATCAAACTACACAATCTCATATTAGAATGCCTTGGTTTCTGGTTCTAATATCCTAAGAAGTGTAGCAATGGATTCATGCCTATCAAATCCATACACACAATCATCCAGAAGCAGCTAGCTTAATAGAATGGTGGAATGGCCTACTGAAGAATAAATTATAGCTCCAGCTGGGAGACGACACTCTAAATGGATAAGGCAAGATGCAGTTACGCTTTAGTTAACAACCAAGATAAGGTCAAGTTTCCTCAATAAGCAGAATATACAGGTCCAGGAAACAAGAGGTGGAAATTGGAGTAGCTTCTCTCACTTTTGCACTGAAGAATCTACTTACAAAATTTTTGCCTCCCCTCCCTGCACACTACAGACTACACATGGGGTGAGGAGCATTATATCTGGATCCCAAGGGTTTCCCTGAGGTGCTTCTTAATATCTAAGAGTAAAAGTTAATGAAAATTTGCAAAAAAAAAAAAAAAATCAGGGCTACTGAGGATGCAGATCTTTCAGGAATGAGGGTTTGAGTCACCCCAACAGGTAAATAACTCTGACCAGCTGAGATTCTGGCTGAGGTCAAGGAGAATGTGGAATAGTAATGGAAATAGCCTCTTTGTGACCATTTGTGGGCATGAAGACACTAACAATTAGGCATATTTCATTCCATGCTTGATGTGTGTGTATGTATATGTAATAATATAATATCTACTATAATAATTACTACATATATATTTATAATTCCCCTTACTCTTCTCTTTTCCCTTATTGTTATATACAAGGATTGATGATGGCAATTAACTTTACAATTCATCCTTAGGCAAAAAAAAAAAACTCAACATTGTGACTGAATTTTGAGAAGTAATTAACATAGTCCAGAATGTCTACTGTGATTGTCTCAAAAAGATTGATTCAACAAGTTTGGGAACTTTTTATTTCTTCATTTTGGGGAAAAGGTAAGGAATGTTTTTGGTTGTACAAAAGTTAGTTGCATATCGTTAGAAGGAAGCATAAAGATGTTTTTGTTATTGCATAGAGGTTTAAAATGTGTAGAAGGGTAGTTATGCATACTGAGCAGCCAAAAGGATGAACTGTGTCAGTTAATAAACTACTTCTCTCAGTTCCAACCCACTCTCTGTACTCTACCACTGGAGATTTCAACATTCCTCCCAAGTAGACAGAAATTCATCAAGGATATAGAGGTCCTAAATAATACTTCTGACTTGATTTAATTGACATTTCAGAACACAATCCAACAACAGCAAAATACATATTCTTTTCAAGTATATGAGGAGCCTTAACCATGATAGACTATATTCTTGGCCATAAAACACATTTTAGCAACTTTTAAAAAATTGAAATCATGTAAAATATGCTCTCTGACCATAAGAGAATTAAAGTAGAACTCAATAGTAGAAATACATCTGGAAAATTCCCAGGTACTTGTAAATTAAGTTCCCAAATATTTGGAAATTAAATAACACATTTCTAAGATACCTATTTGTTAAAGAGGAAGTTCAAGGGAAGTTAGAAATATTTTGAGAGAGAGGTGTTGGTATTTCTGACTATAATTGTAGATTCATCTATCCTTAAAAGTTCTCGTTTTTTTGTTGTTGCATATATTTCGAAGCTCTGCTATTAGGTACACAAACATTTAGAATGTTTAAATAACTAAATAACTTAGGATGTTTATGTCTTTTTAATTGACCAGTTTATCATGATAAAATGATTCTTATTATCTCTGATAATAGTCTCTGTTCTGAAATCTACTTTGTCTGATATTAATGTAGTCACCCAGTTTTCTTTGATTAGTATTAGCATGATATATGTTTTTCTTCATCTTTTTTTTAACTTATTTGTATCTTTATACTTAAAGTTGTTTTCTTGTAAGCAAGATACAGTTGAGTTTTGCCTTTTCATCCAATCTAACAATCTCTGCCCTTTAATTAGAGCGTTTAGACCATTTATATTTAATGTGATTACAGATATATTAGGGTTTAAATCTACCATTTTGCTATTTGTTTCTGTCTGTCATTGCTATTCTTGTTTTCTGCCTCTTAGTTTGAGTATTTTGGGGGATTTAATTCTGTCTCTTTTGTTGGCTCGTTAGCTATACCTCTTTTTATGTATCACTTTTTTATGATTGCTTTAGTAATTTTACTGAATGGTTTTAGATTGCTTTACTGATTGCTTTTTAGTGATATCTCACTATCACAGTAATAATATACCTTCAAGTAATGATATATCACTAATATAATATGCTCATAATACACTTCACATATAATATAAGAATATTACAACAATATACTACTATTTCCTTTTTCCCAAGCTTTGTGCACTATTTTCATTCATTTTAATTCTATATGTACTATAAATCTCACAACCCAATAATATTTTTTTAAACAATCAATTACATTTTAAGATATTTAAAAAACATGAAAATTCTATTTTATATTTATCCATACATTTTCAATTTCTGGTGCTCTTTATTCCTTCAAGTAGATCTAGATTTCTATTTGGTATTATTTGCCTTGTACCTGAAGGACTTCCTTTAATATTTCTTATAGTGAAAGTGTGCTATTAAAGAATTCTTTCAAATTTATATATCTGAAAAAATTTTTATTTTACTTTCATTTTTTTACTTTAAAACTGTTGTTTCATATAGGTTTTGCCTGACTTTTAGATGATTAAGGAAAGAGAGTAAGCCCAGTCTCTGTTTCTCAACCATGGCCAGAAGTGGGAGTACAATAACAAAACTAAAAAATAGTTGCATATGGTAAAAAATTTCAGAAAATACAAAAGAGTATGTGTTAAAAAGTAAGCCTTCTTTACACCACATATCACTAGTGCTTCCAATTCATCAGTCTCTCTTTTCAGACATAATACCAATTTCTTATAAAATGTCATGGAATATAACAGATGCAGAGAATATCTGTTAGCATATACATGAGTGAATGTTGTGCACAAGATGTTGTAGCCCTATTTTGTTATGCTTAACAGCATGTCTAGATGATGGTTCCATATCAGCATACATAGTTCTACTTCCTTAATTTTTTATGGCTGCAGAGTCTTTCATTATAGGAATGTAACATGATTTATTTAATCAATTCTTGATTAATGGATATTAAGTGAGTTGTCAGCCCTCTGCTATTATAAACAATGCTATAATGAATATTTTTGCACATGTATCTTTGGGCACATATATGATAATACCTGTAGGATAAATTCATAAAATTAGAATTTTTAGATCAAGAGATTATGCATTTTAAAATGAGATATGTGTTGTTAAAAAGTCCTCAAAAAGGACTGTACTAATTTATATTGCCATCAACAGTGTTATGAGAGAGGGAAGTGTTTAGCTTTGATGTTACAGAAAATAATAAGCAGCAATATTGAAGTTTTGAGTAATGACAAGATGAACTTAGTAATTTCACAAAGCTTAGAGAGAAGGAAAGAAACAGATAAAGAAAGGATATACTGAGTTCAGGTTGCATGATTTAAATAAGGTTACATTTATGATAAGAAAATTTAAAGCTTAAGTTAGTTTTCCTACTACATATATGATGACTACATGTCATTATACTTTTTGTCCAAATCCATAGAATATACACCACCAAGAGTAAACTTTAAGGTAAACTATGCGCTTCGAGTGATTATGATGTGTCAAGATAAATTAATCCTTGGCAAAAAAGAAAAAAAAATGTGCCAGTCTGGTAAGTGATGTTGGTAATGAGGGAGGCTATGCGCATGTGGTGGCTGGGGGAATACGGGAAATCTCTGTACCTCCCTCTCAATATTATTGCAAACCTAAAATTCTTCTAAAAAGTAAAGTCTTATGAAAACTAAATTACATATATTTAAAAGTAAAGAATGAAAAAAGACGTATCATGAGGGAAATATTGGCAAAACTTATATCTAAGGGCTTCTATCTAGAACAAATAAAAAACTATTATACTTGAATAAGAAGAAACTCTAGTAAAAAAAAAATGGGACAAAATAATTGGACAGGCACTTCACTGAAGAATATATATGGATAATAAATAACTACATGATAAGATACTCGATATTATTAGTTATTAGAGAAATACTTCCCAAAATCATACATAATAATATATAACCCCATACCCACCAAAATAGCTAAAATTAAAAAGGCTGAACATACCAAATGTCGATGAGAATATAGAGCAACTGGAACTCTCATTTATTGCTGGCAAGAGTACAAAATTTTTGAAAACAGTTTCATGATTTCTTAAAATGCTAAACATAAACCAATTATATAACCCAAACTTTCCACCAGCTCACCGTAATATATTGTGGAAGGAGACTGACTACACAAGGGCCAAATCTATCTTACAGACCAATGTGTCCTCAGAACCTAGCACAGTGCCTGACATATAGTGAGCATTTAACAAATGCACATCAAATGAATATTTGTATCAGAAGCTCTAGAGAAAAAGTCTGAGGCAGAGTTTCAAATTCAGAAGGAGACAGCATAAAATAATGGATGGAACCATAGCAGTAGATGAGAGACCTCAGAGGAATCACACAGAGTGAAAATATGTGAGCCAGGCTGGAATCTGGGGGACACAAACACTGAAAGTGTAACCCTAGAGAAAAAAAAAGAATTAACAATACTGAAACAGCCCAGCCATAGAGGTAGGTATAGAATCAGCAGAGAAGAGTTCAGTAGATGCTGAGGGAGGAGACAGGTTTGAAAAGAAAGAGGTGGTCAGGAGCTTCACATACTACAGAGACATTAAGTAAGATGAGGCTCGAGAAGAGCTCATTTAACCAAGGGCTTTCCAGTGGAGCGGTTAGGGCAGAAGTTGGATTGTATTGGATCGAGAATTAAATGAGAGGAGAGAAATTAATGTAGAGTGGGTGCGGACTAAACTTTGGAGGATGTTAGCCGCAAAGTGAAGAGGATAAAGAGGTTGGAAACACAAAGAAACTAAGCTTTGCCAAGAGCTTCCTATGGGTTAAGAGATTTGTTAGGTTTTCTGTACATACATTATTTTATTACATCTTCATAGCTACCCTGTGAGGTATTCTTGTCCCCATTTTATAGATGAAGAAAACGAGGCTTAGAAAGATCAAGAAATGTGCTAAAAAGTCACACAACTAGTAAGGTAAATGGTACTTAGCTTGATGAGAAAGCAACACAGGCGATATGGCAGACAGCTTTGGAGCTACTCAGTACCTGCCTCCTTCCTTCCTCTGCTAACAAATCTCAAATTGCTTTCATTCCACACACTTCACACTACCCAGGCTTCAGTCAACACAATGAATATCACTAGCATTCTCCTTGCAATCATTTTTTGGGGAAAGAACCCAAGAATTGGCACAGATGGGGAAATTACCCAAGTTCATTAAGGTCTAAGGCATGTCGACTCAGTTCTGTAATTTTTGTTTGAACTATCAGGAAAGCAGGCACTCCTTTTTGGAAAGGAGGAGGATAAGAACTTAAAAGCAATTCTGAGCCCTGCAGTTATCTTATCCCCATAAGGAGAGAGCCTCGCAGAAAATGAAACCAACGTAGCAGAAGTCAGAGCTATGAGATAGAGAGAAGCCAGGTCCAGGGGACATTGTCTGAGCCACTGAATCTGGCTGCCCCTGTAGTTAGACTAATCCTAGATCTTCAACAATCTCCATAAGTTCCCTTTTTAGTTAAATCAGTTAGAGTTGGGTTTCCTGCTCAACCTCAAATTCTACCTGAAAGAGTCCTAACTGATAGAAGAAGGTTTCTCTCTCTGGATAGGGATGACTTATACATGTTTGCAGGTTGAGAGGAGGCTAGTTGAGTAGAAAATTATCTAGAAGATAGTAACATAAGAAAAATAATAGTGCAGATTTATTTGTTTATTTATTCAGCTGAGGTAATACATATTGTCTTATATTTTATTCGTTACATACACATCCCTTTTACCATCCAGAGAACGTATCTCTAAAGTGAAGTAAGAACTCAATATTCCAAAGATGATTATGTGTCATGGCCTACTTACTGAAGGCAAAACTCTTTCTAGAACATCTTTCTTGATTCCTAGAACTCTCTCACCCCATTTATTCATGTGGCTAGCTTCCACTTAGGCCTCAAGAATTAGCTCAATGGTGTCAGTCTCTGCAATGGTGTCTCTTAATTTTTTCTCAACCTTAGTTTATCTCCACAGTAAATTATGGGCCTCTCCTTTATATTACATAATGTCTCCTGCATATGGGGCTCAGAGCCCTGTTAACCACCATGTACTCATTGCCAGAATCACCACGAGGGGACCTCCCAACTGAGGTGAGCCCCATAAAACCACGAGGGAGGCAAAGTAAATGCAAGGAAATGAGAGCTAGGAAGAAACTAGGTAACTGCTGCCCTCTCAGACACCCTCTCTTCAACTCTGCATCTGCTAATGAAAGAGTCTGTAATTTACTGCTCTGAAATAATGAAAAGCAGTAGAAGGGACTCGCTTTTTCTTGATGTCTAGGGGCTGCTTTTATTAACAGCTTTTTTGGTCTGGCTACACTTACCCAGCTTTGAGGCTAATGGGAAAATAAATTGCACCTAATTTACATGAAGTTAGAGGCTTAGGAAGAAACACTTTTCATCTGACTGCACACAGTATTGTGGAAGGAGAGTAACGGGCACGTATATGCAATTATTTTCTAAGCTCCCATTTATGTAAGGAGAAAAACATAACATTTCTGAGTTCTTTCTTCTACCTGGTGTGCTGCTGAAAAGGAAGGAATCTGTGCTTTCTTTGTCTGTGGGTTGTTCTTTCAACAATTCTCCTGACATTTTCACTCAATCGAAGAAAGGTAGCACAAATTGCAAGAAGTCATGGCAGGGCAGTAAGATGAAATGCAGGCAAAATTTTTTCCTGGACCTTAATAGTAAGTTACTACATTGTACATTTTTAAAATATATTTTAGCTCCCTCCAGCTAGTTAAAATGAAATCTAAGAGTAAACCATCAAATCCATATTCAGTCAACTGTCTTTCGAATTGATTTTTTCCTTCATTTGTCAACTTCAACATTCACTACCATTAGCATAAAGTTTGAGAAACTGGGAAAGGATGTTCAAAACATTACAGAACATGACACAGATAATATGTGAAACTGACTATGTGAATTATTGAAGGAGAATCATGCTACTATTTGTTATGCTAAAGTATACTCAGAAATTGTTCATTGAGATGGCATTCAAAGCAAAGATAAACTATGAGCGCCATCTCTCTTAGTTCAGGTTCTCTAGAAAGATGAACCTGAAAGAAGGATTAAGGTATTGTTGATCTCTTTGAGAGGTACAAGTCCAGGAGGAGGTAAGGGTGAAGAAAAGTAGAAGCGAGACCAAAAAAAAGATGTAAAGCAATTCTAGGTGAGTCATTATTATGCCGGTTAGTCCTTTATGAGTCACAGAAAGATGTAGCCAATCATTCTACAGGTTAACGTGAGGCTATGGGACTTTTCTAGGAGGGCTGCAGAAAGGAACTGTACCTCAGAGAAGTCTATAGAAGGAAGAAAGAAAATGGAATTTAGCTCACTCCCATTTCCCATTTTCTATTAGTTAAAGTTTATTCCATGGAGAGCATATTTCCCTGCTCAGCTAGGTTGTGTCATCCAGCCCCCTGGTGGCACTAGGAAAAACAGATTCCACACCTGCAGGATAGCATTCCATCCAGGTCTGGAAGAGAAAAGAGTGACTCAGTGCAGATGAGTTCTGTGTGTGGAGTGTGAGGTCCATGAAGGCCTGAGACTTCAACTTGGGGAGCCCTGCAAAACCCTCACTACTTCTCATTGATATGTGCCCCCGATCAAGGCTGCATGAGAGGCAGTTCAAGTTGGAAAGCATTCCTGTCAATATATATTAAAGAAACACATTAAAAATTTGGTATTCAGTTAGGCTCTGTGGAAGATACAAACACTCAAAGTCTGGACATTAGAATTTCAGGGCAGAGTATCTGAGAAGAGGTAGCTACACAGAGGAGGGGCCCCAGAGGTAGGCAGAAGGATTCACTAAACTCCTTTGGCCAAAGGTTGATGTATTTGTTATCGATTGCTGCTTAACCCCAACATTTATCATCTTGCAGTTTCTGTGGCTCAGAAATCCATTCATGGGCCCTCTCCTTCAGGACTTTCACAAGACTGCAGTCAGCCAGGGTTGGGGTCTCACCTGAAGCCTTAACTGGAAAGGATCTGCTTCCAAATTCACTTACTTGGTTGTTGGCAAAGATTCAGTCCCTTGAGGGCTGTTGGACCGAGGACCTCATTCAGTTGGCTGAATGACCTCAGTTCCTTCAGTGTTGGCCTGAGTTTACCCTTAGTTCCTTGCCACATGGGCCTCTCCCATATGGCAGCTTGCTCATCAAAGCCAGTAAGTCTGTTAGCAAGACAGAAGTCATGACATGCCATAACCGAATCACAAAAATGACATGCCATCACTTTTGCTGCATTCTATTGGCTAGAAGCAAGTCACTAGGTTCATCTCTTACCTAAGAGGAGAGGATTATACAAGGGCATGAAAATTAGGGAATGGGGGACCATTGAAGGCCATCTTAGAAGGCAGCCTAATACATGGACTTGCACATGGACTGTACATGTGCAAGACAAGATCTCGAGAAATTGAATATTGTAGGCTTGACAGCTGGGAATGCTCAGATAAAGAGATCTCACTGTTAGCTAAAAATCCCCAAATGTTTAGAAATTAAACAACACACTTGTAAATTGCCCATGGGAAAAAAAATCTCAGGAAAATTAGAAATTATTTTAAATAGGATGATAATGAAAATACAACATATAAAAAAGTATAGGCTGCAACTAAAGCTACAATAGAGGGAAAGTTATAACCTCAAATATTTAGATGAAAAAATAAGAAAGGTTTAAAATTAATGATATAATTTGAAACTTAAAGAACATAGAAAAAGATAGGCAAATAAACCTAAATAGTAGAAAGATGAACATAATAAAGGTATAACAGAAATCGAAAAAATAGAAAAACAGTCAAACAATACAGAAAATTAATAAAACCAAAAATTGATTCTTTGAAGAGATCATAATTGACAAATCTCTAGCAAACTTAATCAAAGGAAAAATAGAGAAAACCCAAATTATCAATATCAGGATTAAAAGAGGGAATATTACTACAGAAAACATAACACTGAAAGTACATTAAGGAGCTCTTCCAGTCAAGATGGCAGAGAAAGTAAATGCTGTGCCTGCCTCTTCTCACAACTGCATCAAAATTACAACTAGACAACAGAACAGCTATCATTGGGAGTCATCTGAAGTCTAGCTGAACAGAAGTCTTACAACTAGGGACATGCAGAAAAGGCCACCTTGAAAATGGTAAGAGGGACAAAGATGCAGAACAGGCTGGTCCCACACCCATGTGTGGCCATTGAGAATCAGAATTAATATCTTGGCTGTGGAGGTCCCACACTGGGTTCCCCACCCCAGGATTCCAGTGCTGGGAAAAGTCCCCACAACTGCGGGCTGTGAAAACCAGCGGAAATTGTGGCCAAATGAGACAGAGAGCTGAGGGAGTAGCAGCATTCCTCTTAAGGACTCATGTGCAGACTTACTGACAGACTCGCTCGCTCTGAGCTCCAGTGCTGGGGCAGCAGCTTGAAAGGTGCCAGGGACACACAGGGAGGAACCGAGTTGTCTGGTTTCAAGGCAAGGGTTGGAGGGGCAGCTTTCTCCCAGACAGAAGGCATTGTTCTTTGTAGAGCCTTCCCTCTCCCGGCTTGCAGACCCAGGCAGCCGCAATATCTGAGTCTCCATCAACCTGGCTAACACTGCTTGCCCCGCTCTGGGGATTTTCTGAGACGCTCTCAATGGACAGGCCCACTCAAGCTACTTCCAGTGGATTTTCCATACAAATAGCTCATCTTGGCTCATGCTGCGGACTTTCCTAAAATCTCTCAAAGTTTCACAAAACCTAGACAAGAAGCATCTGGCCTCAGCAGGCCTCATACCTTTTGCTGAGCAGCCCCGAGCCCAGCACGAGTGGCAGTTGGCCTCAGTTTGTGACTTGGCCCCTCAAGGCACTTCCAAGCCCAGCATGGGTGGGGCCATCTGCAGATTGCTTGGTGGTTCACTCCAGGTGGCCCTGGGCAGGATATAGGCTGCAGCTGAACATGGACTATGGCAGGGCCCCTCCCAGGAGGCCCCAGCCTGCACACCTGGCTACTGGCTTGGTCTGAGCTGGAGCACCACTCCGGGTCATATTTGAAGGTTACACAACCAAAAGGCAGACAGGGCAGGCACCAGACCCCTGCTAAAGTAAATCCTGCTTTGCAGGGTCAGTCCTTGCACCACAGCTCCTCCACTGGTCACAGCCAGTCATCACAACCAATCAGCCGAGGGTCAATCCTTCCCACTGACAAGCAAACAGCAAACAAGGCTTGACTACAACAGGAGGACACACAAACAACCCATACAGGGGACATACCTGTAGCACCCAACTCAGGTGACCAGAGAAGATTGTGCCACTGAGACTCACAGGACACCTCCTACGTAAAGCCTCTCTACTAAGACTGAGAGACATAGCAAGCCTACCTAATACATAGAAACAAACACAGAGAGGCAGCTAAAATGGGAAGACAAAGAAATATGTTCCAAATGAAAGAACAGAACAAAGCTCCAGAAAAAGAAGTAAATAAAATGGAGACAAGCAATCTACCAGATGCAGAGTTCAAAACATTGGTTATAAGGATGCTCAATGAACTTAGGGGAAGAGTAGATGAACTCAGTGAGAACTTTAACAAGGAGATAGACAACATAAAAGTGGAGACAGAAAGCACACAAAAAAAAAAAAACCAGTCAGGAATGAAGAATACAATAACTGAAGTGAAGACTACACTAGGAGGAATTAACAGTAGATTAGAAGAAGTAGAGGATCGAATCAGCGATTTAGAAGATGAGATGCAGAAAACAACCAATCAAAACAGCAACAAGAAAAAAAAAATCTAAAAAAATAAGGCTAGTCTAAGGGGCCTCTGGGACAACATCAAGCATAACAACATTCACACCATAGGAGTACCAGAAGGAGGAGAGAGAGAGCAAGGAACGGAAAACCTATTTCAAGAAATCATGACTGAAAACTTCCCTAATCTAATGAAGGAAATAGACATACAAGCCCAAGAAGTGCAGAGAGTCCCAAACAAGATGAACCCAAAGAGATCCAAACCAAGACACATTATAATTAAAATGCCAAAGGTTAAAGACAGAGACAATCTTAAAAGCAGCAAGAGAAAAGCAATTAGTTACCTACAAGGAACAAGATCAGTGTTGCCAGGAGTTTGTGGAAGGGAAGGATGAATAGTCAGAGCACAGAGGATTTTAGGGCAGTGAAAATACTCTATGTGGTACTGTAGTGCTGGATACATGTCATTATACGTTTGTCCAAACCCATGGAATGTGCAAAACCAAGAGAGAAACCTAATGTAAACTATGGACTTGGGGTGACTATGATGTGTCAAGGTATGTTCATCGGTTGCAAAAAATGTACCCCTCTGGTGGGGGATGCTGACAATGAGGAGGGCTGTGCATGCATGGGGGCAAGAGGTATATGAGAAATCTCTGTACCTTTATTCGGTTTTGCTGTGAACATAAAACTGTTCTAAAAAATAAAATCTGTTTTTAAAAAGCTCACATATTTTCTGACCCAACAATTATACTAAGAATTTATCTCACAGATATACCTCTCCATGTACACAAACAAAAATTTCTAAGGAATTTTGTTATAATATTTTTATAACAAGAGCCCAGAAACATTTTTAATGTCCATCAATACAGAATTGGTTAAATAAATTATGGTATACCCATACAATAGAATATAAAGCAGTCATTTAAAAGAATAAGGCATTGTGGAAAATAGTATGGCAATTCCTCAAAAGTTAAACACAGAACTGCCATATGGTCCAGCAATTCCTTTTCTGGGTAATGCCCAGAAAATGTGAAGCAGGGACTCAAACCAATACCGTACACTCACATTCATAGCAGTATTATCCACAGTAGCCAAAAGATGGAAATAACCAATGTGTCCATGGGCGAATGAATGGATAAAAGAGATGTGATATATACATACAATGGAATATTATTCAGCCTTGAAAAAGATGGAAATAATCATACGTGCTACAAAACAGATGAACTATGAAATATGCTAAATGAAATAAGCCAGCCACAAAAAGACAAATACTATATGATTCCATTGATATGAGGTATCAGAGTAGTTAAATTCTTAGAGAAAGAAAGTAGAATGATGATTGCCAGGGGCTGAGAGGAGAGATGGAGAGTTAGAATTTAAAGGATCTGGAGTTTTAGTTTGGGAAGATGAAAAAGTCTGGAGATGGATGGTAGTAATGGCTGCACAGCAATGTGAAGGTACTTAATGCCACTGAACTCTACACTTATAAATGGTTAAAATGGTAAATTATATGTTACATATATGTTGCTACCAAAAAAAAAATACAGTCCCAAACTGAGATCATTTGATGATGCAACAGAAATAAATAAAAACTCAAGTTCAGAAACAGAAAAAAAAAAGTCATTTCTGTGTGTACTGGTATGGAACAATGATGAATATTTTAAGTTAAAAAAAGGAAGACAGAACAATGTGGAGTATGACTACCATTAGTTTAAAAAGAAGAATATTTTTGCATGTGTGTGTCTGTAAATATGACCTGTTTATAAGTATGAGATCTGGCGCTTTTACACACACACACACACACACACACACACCCGTATATGATAGAATACTTGTGAAAGGAGTTACGGTAGCTGAAAGAGCCAAGTCTCTGAGGTGGAGACCTGCTTGCTGGTGGTTGCGGGTATCAGAAAAGTCACTTTTAAAAATATGTCCTTTTGTAATTCTTTGAATTTTGAACCATGTACATGTATTAACCATTCAAACATTTTAAAATTGTGTTTTTAATAAGAATTAATTTGGTGCCTTTGCGGGATGTGCAGGATTTGGTAAGGCAGAAAGGTCAGATATCATCAGCCCAGCTGATGAAATAAAATGTAAGAAGAGGCAGAAATGGGAACTTCCATGTTGTTGCTGAAGCAAGGCAGATTAATCACTTAGGCCCCCTGAGGATGGCTTCTGGCAGGTATAGTAGGATGGTCCCAAAGTGGGATGATTGATTGGAACCAGACTGCAAGGGGTTGGCAGACTGGATTTTATCTCAGAGGCAGAGCAGAACCATGAGAAAGATTCTGGCAGGGAAATGACAAGATAATAAGAAAGGGCATTGGGGGAAGATAAATCAAACTGCAGTGTGGGTTTAACCTCCAGGGCATGTGAACGGGCAGCTGCTTGAGGTTTGGCAGGTTGAGAACAGCAGAAAATAACCAGGAGGACAGATAACGGGAATCGATGAGGATAGCAGAGTCCTGCAGAAGAGGCCTGAGGCAGAAGCCCTGGAGGAGGCAATAAGAACAGAGGCGAGCAGAGAGGTTCAAGAGGAAGACGCGGAGAAAAGAAGGGTGCGATTTCTCAACAGGGTCACTGTCTTGAAAACCTAGCCATGCCTCAGATTCAACTAGAGAACTTTTAAAAATATATAGATTCATGGTTTCCATCTTAAATCTTCTAAATTGAAAGCGGAGGGGTGGGAGAGGCAGTAGAAATATAGATATTTATACCATCTCCACCACTAGCCTCCTAGTCTAGACTACCATCATTTCCCACTTGAAAATGGCAGGTAAAGACTGGTCTCCTATGCTCTCGCACAGGACAGCCAGAGTGACCCTTTAAAAACCAAAGTCAGGTCTTATCACTCAGCCGCTCAAAACTTTCAGTGCCTCCCTATCTCACCCAGTATAACACCCTAAATCTTTTCAGTGGCCTAAAGGCCCTACTAATCTGCACCCAGCTTCCAGGTTCTGCTCTCATCTCCTAAGCCTCCCTCCACCCCAACTTTTTCATCTTCAGCCATTGGCCTCATTGCTGTTCCTTAGGGGGAAAAAAAAAGGTATGCTCCTACATCAGAACCTTTGCACCTGCTAT
This sequence comes from Pteropus medius, assembly GCF_902729225.1. Lineage (NCBI taxonomy): Eukaryota > Metazoa > Chordata > Mammalia > Chiroptera > Pteropodidae > Pteropus > Pteropus medius. Next base: position 19,809,136 of record NW_024354502.1, on the reverse strand, counting down.
TCCTTCTGCATAATGGCTCTTTGCCCTGGCATCCACATGCCTTCTCCTGTGACTTCCTTAAGGCCTCTGCTCATATGTCACCTTATCAAAAAGGTCTTCTCTGACCACTTGTCTAAAATAACATGTTCCCTTTCCTATCGCCTCTGTGACCCTCACTCTGCTTTATTTTCCTTCATAGCACTTGTGACCATTTGACATATTACATGTTTATGTGTTTGGTTATCATTTCTCTCCCCACGCTCAATGTAACGTTCACATGAGCCAGAACTTTGTTTTGTTTACTGCTGTATCCCCATGTCTAGAGTACAGGTTAGAACTAGTACATGTTAGAGACATAATAAATATTTTTAAATGAATAAAAATGTGTATAAGCTCCCCTGAGTGAGTCTTATGCAGCCAATCTGGTGTGCCAATACTGGGGTAGCTAATCTAAAGTAAATTCTCAAATATTAAAACATGGATTTAGCACAGCGTTTCTCTCAATATTAGCACTGCTTATATTGACATCCAGGGAACAAACACCGCACAAGTCTCTTCTTTTAAAGCTATGCCTTCCGTTAGCATGGGGGAGGGCACGTCAGGGAAGAGAACCTCTGCTCATCTTATTCCCTATCTGGTTCTCCAAGGCAATCACATCCCGCTGTGCTCACCTGGATGGGAACAGGCCTGCTTCCCTTCAGCCCTTGTGGAGGAAGATGTGCCAATTCATCACAGGAGCCACAGACAGGGTGAAGAATTTAGAGCTTGCTGAATGCTATTCTCTTTGGTTGTGAAATTTGTCTCTTCTGGTTTTTAATTTTCTCGTTTGATAGTCTTAGAACTTAAATGATATATCGGAAGTAGCACAGCAAAGAATAGAATGATGCTGAAGGGACAGTTAAAGGGACAACCAAATAAATATACTTTCTATGCAATTAGAGTCTCATTATTTACAAAAGGTTTTCACATATCTTATCCCATCTCGAACCTCTCGACAACCCTGTGATAAAGACAGTGCCGGCATCAAGGCCCTCATTTTGTAGGCCCTCATTTTGTAGGGCCAGAAAACTGAGGCTCATAAAAGTTGGTTGTCTTTCTGATTAAAAAATAAGCCAAAGGCCTTAATAAGCACCTCACCAGAGAAGATATACAGATGGCAAATAATCACATGAAAAGATGCTCCACATCATATGTCATCAGGGAAATTTAAATTAAAACAACAATGAGACACCACTACACACCTATTAGAATAGCCAAAATCCAGAACACTGACATCAAATGCTGGCCAGGATGTGGAGCAACAGGAACTCACATTCATTGCTGGTGAGAATGCAAAATGGTACAACCACTCTGGAAAACAGTTTAGTGGTTTCTTACAAAACTAAACGTACCTTATTATATGATCGTACTCCTTGGTATTTACACAAAGGTGTTGAAAACTTACGTCCACACAAAAACCTGCACGTGGATGTTTATAGCAGCTTTATTCATAATTGCCAAAACATAGCAGTCGTGAAGCTGTCTCTCAGTAAGTAAATAGGTAAATAAATGGTGGTACACCCAAACAATGATATATTATTCAACATTAAAAGAAATGAGCTATCAAGCCATGAAAAAACATGGAGTAATCTTAAATGCATAATACTAAGTGAAAGAAGACAACCTGAAAAGCTATATACTGCGTGATTCCAATTATACGATATTCTGAAAAAAGCATGGAAACAATACCAAGATCAGTGTTGCCAAGCATTGGGGAAAGGGGCATGGATTAATAGGCAAAGCACAGAGGGTTTTTAGGGCAATGAAATTGTTCTGTTTGATGCTATAATTGTGGACACATGTTATTATGCAGTTATCCAAACCCATAGAATGTACAACAACAAAAGTGAACCCTAATGTAAACCACAGACTTTGGGTGATTACGATGTGTCAATGTAGGTCCATCATTTGTAATAAATGTACAACTCTGTAGGGGATGTTGATATTGGGGAGGGGCTGTGTATGTGTAGAGACAAGGGGTCTATGGGAACTCTCCGTATATCCTCCTACTTTTGCTATATACCTAAACCTGCTCCAAAATAGTTGTCTTTTAAAATTTTTGAGTGAAAATGAAAAAGTAGACTTTCTTTTTAAAATGACACTGCCAGTGGGTGATACTTTTCAAACTCAGACCCTTCTGTTTCCAAATCTCAACTTTGTTCCACTACACTATTTGAGTATAAAGAATTAACTTGAATCTGTCTCAGATCATTTATAACAATATCACTACAATTGTCATCATCGTACTGAATATCCGTGGAATACTTACACTGTGCTAGGCTTCTGCTAAATGTTTTATGTGCATTATCCAATGTAAGCCTCACAAAGACCCCAAAAGGAGACACTATTATTACTTTAATTTTCAAAGAGGAATTTGAGAACAAGAGGTTGACAAACTGTTCCTTAGGTAACAAAGCCAGGTAGAGGCCAAAGTGGGCTTTAAACTAAGTTTGTCTAATTCTAGAGTCAAGCTCCACCCACAGTCTCACATTTTCTCTACTAAAAAGTTAGTGTCATAAAGATAAAACATTAATGTCACCGAGGTTCAAGTTCTCGTTTTCTCTTTTGTGTACTATAAGAAAAGTCTGTCTCCAAACTTTCTCCATATCTGGCCTTGACTACTTCCCCTCACCCAATTCTGTCTCCATACTAAAATCTAAGTAATCTTACCAAAAGACCATTGGACAGGTAGAATCCCCTATTTAAAAAACCTCCACTGATTCCAAATCACTTCCATGACAAAGGTTAAATGCCATATCATTCCATTATGTGCCCTTCAAGTCCTAACCTGCTGTTCCAGCCTCATTCTTATAGTTTCATTCCACTCCATCTATGTTACATTCCCTTGATGGTGTCCCCAGACTTCTCTGTGCTTTTTTACACAATGTTCTCTCTGCATGAGATACTTTTACCTGTCTTTTCCATTGGGCAGACTTGTACTCACCTGTACTAGTAGGTATAGGCTAGGTTGTGCTGTGGAGATAAACAATAAACTCTTAGTGACATAAAATTAAAGGTGTACTTTTCAGTCACACTGCATGCTCATCATGAGTCAGCTGGGGGTCCTACTCTGATTCCTTCTTACTCCGGACCCTAGGCTTATAGAGCAACTCCCATTTGGAATGTTGTCAGGCACAGAGAGAGAGGCAGACAGACAGACACACAGACAGAGAGAGACAGAGAGCATTGGTGAGTAGTTGTGGGAAGGGAAGAAGGGAAGCGGAAGGAAGAGAGTGGAAGGAAGGAAGGCTGAAGGAAGGAAGGAAGGAAGGAAGGAAGGAAGGAAGGAAGGAAGGAAGAAGGAAGGAAGGAAGGAGATGAAAGAAGGAGGGAGGGGAGGAAGAAGGAAGGAAGGAAGGAAGAAGGAAGAAGGAATGAAGGAAGAAGGAGGAAGAAAGACGGAGGAGGGAGGGAGAGAGGGAGGAAAGGCCAAAGCAAGTCACATGCTTGGGTTTAGGCACAGAGTAAGCAGGTAGTTGGATTTGATTAGGTTTGGGATGTACAAAGAGAACATGATGGAGAAAGAGAGCCAAGAGAAGAGTGTTTACAATGATAAACCTTGGTGTCTATAGATAAGAAGTGAGGTCATGATGGGGTGTTTGACAATGGTGGGGCCAGTGAACTGAAGACCTCTGTAAGATTGAAGATGAATGGTCTCTGGAGGAATTCCATATTTACTGGGAAAGGCATGTGTAAACAGGTTTTAGGGGCATAATTCAACCTATAACCACTATCTACTATTTTTCTTGTTTATTTAAATATATATTTTGTCTTTGTAGATTTTTTACAGCTTTATTGAAATATAATAGACAATTAGTTGCTCATATTTACAGTGTACAATTCGAGGACTTTTCCCAATTATAGTTGCCATATAGTAATATATTAGTTTCAGTTGTACAGCGTAGTGATTAGAGATCTATATAACTCACAAAGTGATCACCCCAATAAATCTAGTGCCCCTCGCCCCTTTACATATTTATTACAATATTATTTTGGTTTCCCCCCAACTAGACTATAAGGTCTATGAGAGCAGGGACTTTTGTCTTTTTCACCATTATATCCACCATGGCTAGAGCATAGCCCAGCACATAGTAGATTCTCTGTAAAAAGCTGATATGAGTGAATGAATGAATGAATGAATGAATGAGTGAGCAGTAGGTGTCTTCTACTTCCACAACACTCTTGAGAAAAGCTGATAAACAATCCAGTCACCCTGGCATGATGGTTAGTCTTCAAAGATGGCACCATTACTTTCTTCTCCTCTGTATGTTTGTGCCTTTTATCCATTGAGAGTTGTGGTTTATTTTCCCTCCCTTTGAATCTAAGCACATCCTAGGACTGCTCTGATCAATAGAATGCAGTAGAAATGAATTCTGGGACCTCTCTGCCCAGGCCTTAAGACTAGAAGCTTCTATTTTCTTCTTCTTGGAGCTCAGCCACCATGCTATAGAAACAAGACAGATAGAGAGACTGTATGGAGGAGAACCAGGTTCTCTGTCTGACAGCTCCAGCTGAGCTCTGAGCTGACAGCCAACACCAACTGCTAGTCGTATGAATGAGCCATCTTGGACATTGCAGCCCAGTCTCACCTCTGTAGCCCCAGATAACATTACACAAACCAAAATAACCTCCTAGCTAAGACAAATCAACCAATAAAATCTCAAAAAATAACACGACGGTGGTTGTCTTAAGCAACAAAGTTAGGGGGTGATCTCTTCCACAGTGATAGATAACTGAAACAGAAACTGGCAACTAGTCTTGTGATGTTGCTATAAGAAAACCTTAAAACACGTAAGACTGGCTTTGGGAGCAGAAATGGAGTAAAGTCCAAAAGACTCTCAAGAGGACTATTAGTGAAGGCTGGCAGAATAGGGAGGCGAAGGGCATGCGATTCATATACTAGGAGAAATTTTACTGCAACTGTTGCCTGCGATGACATCACAAATGGAAAAGATGCCCCATGATCTTATGGATCTGATGAGATATCTAGGAAAAATGTCCAAAGTGTCAATTCTTTTAGCTTTATATGCTACGATAAAATATAAGCAGAAAGGGGTGAACTAAATAAAGAACTAAGTGTCTATAGCCATGCTACCCTGAACAAGCCTGATCCCATCTGATCTCGGAAGCTAAGCAGAGTCGGGCCTGGTTAGTACATAGATGGGAGACCACCTAAGAAGACCAGGTGCTGTAGTCATAAAAAATTGAAAAATAAGGGATTGTAAGCTGACAAGGTCCTTGCATTCTGTGAGATCAACCAAGGGTTGCCTCGCCTAAAAAAAAAAATAATTAATAAATAAATAAATAATAGAAAAAGAAAAAGAAAAAGAAAAAGAAAAGAAAAAAGAAAAAGAAAGAAAGAAAGAAAGAAAGAAGAAGGAAGAAAGAAAGAGTCCAGGGAAGTCTTCAAGGCAGCAAAATGTTCTCAGTGTAAGAAACAGCCTTAAAAAATCTACAAAGCAAAGATTAAACCTAGGGTGCTGCCAGGAAAACATAGCTTCAATGTGAAATTCAGATCAAAGGTGCATTTCTAAGATCTTTTGCAACGACCTTAGTAAGATTTAAGTTGATGCCTGGGAGACCCTGAAGCCAGACAAAAGTACTTCTGAAAATCTTAAGGACATGACTTGTGCCCCCCAACAATAGAGCTTCTAAGGATATTAAGACTGTCATTCCGCAGCACCTTAAAGCAACTTTGATGCCTTTGAATCCTTAGTAAACTAGCAAAAATAAATAATAAGGTTAACAATCCAATGTAGATGTGGCTTCAGGGAAATATATTGTTATTAATGCTATAAAATTGTTTCAGTCTTTCTAGAAAGCAGTCTGGCAATAGGTAACAAAATATATCTTTTTTCCCAAGTAATTCATCTCTAAGGATATTGACCTAAGGAAATGACCCCAAAAAAGATAATTTTAAACCCATTGGTCTAAACAAGCCTTCACAGTCACATTATTTATAGTAGAAAGAAACTAGAGTGTCCAAAAATAGAGATATGGATGTCCAAAAATAGAGATATGGATGAGCAAACTGTGGCATATTTACACAATGGACTGCTCTATAATCATTAAAAAGACAAGTTCATAGATTGTGTTGACTCAAAGTTATGTGGGCTTGAAATATTACTAAAAGAGCAAAATACAAAATGGTAAGTGTAAAACTATTTCAACTCCATAAAAATAAATACTGTCTATATATTTTTAATAAAATAAAGAAAATGTGCATGTAACAATTTAATGGTTAGTATGTTTTAAGTAATAGTGTTTGACATCCTAGTTTGAAAGGGTGAAGTGGATACTTTTGAGAATTACTAGAAAAGAATTAAGGGAAGTTAGGACATAAATATTTATGTATATGGGATATGTTTATTAATATTTATGTATATGTGACCTACATTGTACTAAGCCCTGAGTTAAACACAGCAAATAGAATAAAGGAAGAGTAAGATATGGTCTCTGTGTTCAATAAACATTCAAGAAACATAAGAGCACAATAAATTATAGTTTATACAAACTTTTTTGTTCGGTTCTGTGGAAAAGACCAAAGAATTTTGTAAATTGTGTTTTTAGAAGCTCTAAGTTTTAAAACACTTGCTAGAATTCTGTGAGCATTTTCTAAATGGAATTAGGCTTTGGGCAATTGTATGAAATTGTTGATTTTTAACTGTTATTTTATTTTTAAAAAACCGATTTTTGACTATTGTTTTTATTTAAAGGTGTTCTTTTAAAGCACTTGAACACTATGGGGGAAAAAAGAAAAATGTTAAAAAACACATCACCTAAAATCAATCCTATTCCTGAGAAATAGTTATCATTAACATTTTGTAACCATCATTTTAGCCAGGTTTATTTAGTCAAGATTCAATCAGAGAAGCGGAACCAGTAGGAGATATTTTCATAGATTTATTTCAGGGAATTGGTTTACACAATTATGGGAGCTGATTAGACAAATCTGAAATCAACAAGACAGGCCATTGGGAAGGCCAGGCTGGACCTCGGTGGCCCAGACCAAGGCCACCAGGTTCCCCAGGAAAACCTAAGCTCCGCCTTTCAGTTGAATCAGGCACACCAGGTTACCTAGGAAAATCTCCCTTATGTAAAGCCAACTGATCATGGATTTTAATCATACCTAAAAATTACCTTCACAGCAACACCTAGATTAGTGTGTAATTAAATAATTGAAAAGTTTGGCCTGGTTAAGTTCATATGTCAAAAAGACCATTACAGTATACCCCTTGTCAACTTGGCACCCATACACATCTCCTTCAATCATACTTAATCTCCAAATAAAGACAGTAATAAGTCATTTATCTGCTTAACATGATACTACTATTTTGTGTACAACTGAAATGATGCTAACCCTTTCCCGAAAGAGTATGCAAAGTCCTTAGGTGTTGTTCACTCTTCTCCTTTGATATTCTGTAACTTAAATACTGGGATATACAGTTAACTTTTACTAACATATCTTACATTAAATGGTAAAGGGATAAGAGAGGGGAGAAAACAAAAATACTTGCTTACTATATATACAAACATATTCATTATAAAAGTAAAGAAGAAACACTCATAGCAATCAGTCCTTATTTCTGCAACTGGTCACCTGTATTTATAACTATATCATTCTACTTCCCATTTCATATTCTCTTTGTCCTCAGCAAGCACCTTAGCTAGCCACAGTTCTTTATGTGGTGGAGTAACCTAAGCCTTCATTTTTAAGGTCCGGAGGCAGAAGCTGTCCAGCCTAGATTGGGTTGTTGTAGTTTTCCATTGACTTTAATCACACACAGATCATGGTGGTACAAAGAGATATCCTTAAGGGATCTCCTGTATTCCAGACATATCTTCCTTAACTGCACTGTGTAATGAGTGCCCGATTTCTCCTTGGTAATTACGATCAGTCACCCCAGCCATTACAGTAAATTCTTCTTTGTCTAATGATTTGGAGGCATGAGTACTCTAAAGTGAAAAGATGAGAGTCTCAATTTCTAAGTCCGTGGAATCATTGTCGTGTCTCTGGGTAGAAATAGTCCTCCCTTTGGAACTTTGATCTCTAGACTAGCAAAGTCTAAGGACATGGGGAATGGGAAGCAAAAATTTTGCTAGTGGATCACCGACCAGTTCCATTTCTACCCTTTGATTCCTGGACTCATGAATTCTAGCTATAGGAAAAGTAGATCCATACATTAGACTCTCATTTAGAACATACACAGAAACCTGGAGGACATTCCCCAGCCTCGTGAGGAATTGCCTCACAAGGCAATTAGCTGGTGCTGCAATTGAGCCTTCAAAAGGCCACCCATTATTCCATCAAGCCAGTTCCCCAGGATGATGGATATTAGTGGCAAAATGGTGGCACTTAATCATCAAAGGCAAGGTAGACATGGTTAACATCATGGACAACAAAGTCAAAGCAGTCATCAGAATAGTCTGACTCGCAGAGACCCATGCTTTTCACTAGTTGATCATGGGGTTCCATGAAGTGTTTTAGTAGCTGCCAGAGGATAAGGGGGTTTGGAGGTGACCACTAATGGGTACAGGGTTTTGGGAGGGGCAACAAAAATGTTTCTGAAATAATAATGTGGGAATGGTTACAGAACTACTTACTAAAAATTCCTAAACTGTGCGCTTTAGAAGAGTGAATTTTATGGTATGGAATTTATGATATGTGATAAAACAAATAATTTACAATGTCTTTACTTTTAAAAAAGATGTATTTAACATAGATGCATTAACATAGTGTCATAGAAAATTAGAAAGTACAAATAATACAAAAAAGAAAATGAAATCACTTAAAAAAAAGAATAAAAGAATAAGACGTAATGCCAACTGTGAAGGGACTTATATTTTGATACTTAATATCTTAATATACAAGCAAAACTAATATGATATAAAAAGTGCTATTAAAACTATGACCTGTGCACTTCAGGGATTAAATATTTCTGAATGATCCTTCCCAAGACATGCACAGGAGGAATAAACTGCCAGCTAGCCTCCCGACCTCACAACCATCCATTATAATTAATGGAGAAGATTCCAACAGTGGTCCTGTCTTGGGAAGAAAAACAGATTCACCCTTCTGGCAATGGCCTGTGCGTTAGGTTGACTCCTGAAGTGGTTGCTGAACCATAGGTGATTTGGCAGAGAAGACTGAGGCAAGAAATATTGATGAATCTAACTCTAGTCAGAGGATTTTGCGAAGATATTTTTGCCTTTTGTCATTTTTGTAACTTAACGTATGGTGCTCAGCAATCCCCATAATTTGTTTGTTGCTCCTTCCCATGCTCTTCAGTCTCTGGGGAACCCAAAGACAATGTGTGAAGTTTGAGAGAACCTCCCTCAACTTTCTATGTATTCATAGCACATCGTAGCCCACCCAGAAGCTCTTCTGGCTGAAGGCACTTTAGCAAGGCCTGTGACATATCTATCATTCTTCAAGAAATCTAGTAACACCTTTTGTAGGTGGGGCCAAGTCCAATGTCCTGCGAGGTCACCTTCGAGACTATTCTGAAGTCTTTTTCTAATATCAAACTAGGACATTCTAGAGCTTCAGAGATTTTTCTCTCCTGAGAAGCTGAGAAATGATTATCTGTAATCACTTTTCTCTCTTCCCTCTCCATGCCCTCCCCACACTTTCTTCCGCCAGTTATGTGTCTCAGCAGCTTCCATCACGTCTACTCCGTGGGAGGCAGCCTGGAAGCTGTTCTTTACAGAGAACCTGTCTAATTACTTAATTGTGCATTTTCAATCGAGGATGCTGTGCTCACAATTTTGTTTTTTGATTCATCCTGCTTTCACTTTTGTAATACAAAAATGTCCCTTCAAATAGTGTTTTTGTTTGGATGGGTCAGCCAAGTATAGGAAGAATTAACTGGCTTTCATCATGAGAAATATTACAAAATCTCAACCAAGTATTATGTGGTAGAAAGAAACAAAAAGAGAGAGAATTGGTGTGGCAACACTGTGGGAGGGGGTGGGAAGAGCCACACCACTAAGCTTCAAAGGCCCTATTTCCTGTTGTTCACTTCCCCCTCATCCCTTTAAATATCTATTCTTTTGTGTTTCTGCATCCTTGTAATCACTTCTCGTCAATAGGAATTGCATTGTGAATTCACACCTTTAATGTCTCAGTTCTATGACTAGATGAGCTCATAGAACCTAAAAGATCAACCTGAATAAGGTCCATGGATGGTCTCCTACTTCCCCAGAGGAAGGGGAAGCTGACAACTTAGCACCTAAAAGAGGATTTGAGTGTTCAATACCCTGAATTAAGTTAGCAAGTGGAGTCCTTTGTTGGGGCCTCAATTGCACCCTGGTCTATTGGAATTAATGAGGTATTGTATTCAGGATTGGGGTATGGGAAGCAGAATCAGTCTAGTGGCTGGGTCGATTGCATCAGAACCACCTGGGGCAGGGCTTTACCTTTTCACACTCACACATACACACACACCAAGCAATTCTAGAAAGAGTCCTAGTACAGAAGGAGAGAAAGAGGTATAAAAGCTCCCTAGGTTATTCTGCTGTATCCCCTTATCCATAACCCAGCCATTTCTCTGGCTCAACATGAAAAGCCACAGGACACTCTCCTTTCCTTCTCACCTGCTGCTTCCCTGGATGTGCTATTAACAACAGTAAGCACAAGTTAAACTGGCTTACGACTAGGGAATGTAGTGGCTCACTTTAGTGTGGCTTCAGGTGCAACCTGCTCTAGGACTCAAACATTGTCATGAGGAGATAATTCCCATTCCCCCCATTTCTCTGTCGCCACTTCGGTAGTCTTAGCTTCAGCCTCTCACCCCATGTAGTTGTAGATGGCAGTTCCAGCAACTACGTCCTCTCTTTCACGTTCAACAGGAGAATAAGAGTCATTTTCCCGGGATTCCTGGTTACTGTGTCATTGCATGTCATCAGCTTATTCTTAAACTAATCACTATGGCCAAAAGAATGTGATATGTTTAGCTGATCAAGGTCCACCTCTGGACCTGGGGTTTGAAGTCAGTCTCACCCAAACCACAAAACTTGGAATGGGAAAAGTCATTTTCTAAAGGAAATTTGGAATGCTTTTGTCAGAAGGAGAGATGGATGCCAGGCATTAAGCCACTGGTGGCCGCTGCACTCCTCGTGTGCATTAACCAAAGCAAGCAGCTCAGGAATCGCTCCAAGCATTGCTGGATTGACCTCATCTGGTTGTTTTGAAAAACATGCCATCCTCCATACATATCAGTCTAAGGCTCACAGAAAACAAATGTCAAGGAAACTTAGCCCCTGACCTCAAGTAACCTACAATTTAGTCAACAAATATATGTTTTCACTTTGGAAAAAAGAAAAGAAGCTGATCCATATGACTAGATATTTCCTTTTTTGGAATTCAACTCTTAATGACCCAGCAACGTTTTAAAGTAAGAGTTTTTTTAAGTGGTTCATTTTCTTAAACCAGATATTTAACGTCGTTCATTTTTAATCTTCTCTCTGAGCTTGCCACCTGTTAAAGTTGTGTGAGCTGTCCCCACAGAACCACCGAATGCACTTACTTTCATTTAGGCATGTTTAGTAACAAGAGGAAGGAGCAATGGTTAGTAGGCAGAAGACCTGGGTTTCACCCACTTCTCTGCCATCACTAGTGATGGGATGCTGGGTAAGTGGTTTTAGTCCCCAAATAGGAAAGAGCTTTTTGAACTTTGTATTATGGCCATGCCACCCTGAACAAGCCTGATCCCATCTGATCTTGGAAGCTAAGCAGGGTCAGGCCTGGTTAGTACTTGGATGGGAGACCACCTAGCAAGACTGGGTGCTGTAGGCGTAAAAAATAAATAAATAAAAATTAATAAAAATTAAATTTTGTAACAACTTGGAAATCAAAGAAATATTGTTTCTCTAAGTAAGTAACCATTTCCAGTTTAAAAGAGCTACAGAGAAAAAGGAACTTTTGTTTTCAGGAAAATAAAGATACTCATCAGTGGTTATCTATTGTGTACCCACTACATGCAGGCACAGTGCTAGGCTCTAGAAATAGAAGATACAAAAGGCCCAGCTCCTATTCTGGATGAGCTCCTGTGTTACTCAAGGAGACAGACAGGTAAATCAATAATTACATTGCAGTGTGCTCCATGATATAACTCAGACATGCATGGGCTGCTATTCCCATTGAAAAGCTGCACATGAGTCTTGATAATTGAGGATGAGTTCATCACATGAACAAGACAGAAAGGAAAGGGGATTGGAGTCAAGCAAGCATGTCAGGCAGAGAGAAAAGCACATTCCGAGGCGTGATGAAGCACAGTGTATATGCTCCATATTCTGTTAGCCTCCTCTTCTGTCCACCCTGCTCTGTGCCCTGGGGCTGGTCTCTTCGGAATGTGTCTCCAGGGTTCCCTTACCTTCCGGCTTCTAAATGAGCTCAGCCAATGGGCTACATCAGGTGGAGAATGGAGGGAAATGAGAGACAAAGTTCAGATAATTATCCCCCCAGCTCCCTCCCTGCAAGGCCTCATCTCCCTAGGATGACCCTTTTCACTCTGGGTCCTGGGAACAGCTCCCTCACCTTGTCCCTTCAGGCCTAGAGATGGTAATGACCTTCCATTCTTGTTTCCTTTAACTCTGTCTACACCTTTCTAAATACTCTAGTAAACTCTTCAATTACCCCTTTTGTGTGTATAATGTTTCCTGCCGGGATCCTGACTTATACATGTGCAGATTATGCACAAACTGCAGGGACTGGAACAGGTCATTTATGTCTGCACATGGTGGGAGTGATGAGGACAGAAAGTGGGCAGGAACCTGGTTCTTGGGAGACCTGGATTCTCTGTAAGGCGTGAGTGAAGATTTTATCTTGAAAGTAATGGGAAGCCAATGAGAAGCCACTTCCTAAATCATTAGATTACATTTAAAAAGTCATTTGTCATAATTATGGGTAATATATGCAATATGCATAATTCAAAAGCAGCTACTTGCATGCTACTAGGCCTTAGTAGACATAAAGTGTCTCATCTTAGTAAAGGTGGAGCATGGAACACCAAATGATCATGCAACCAGAGCTGCTCATCCTGAAATAGGTTCTGTCAAAGATGAACAATCCATTATAAGGTTGAAGTGGTGAATCCAGGATCAGGAATCAGCAGGGTCAGAGGGTGCAAGTAAGCAGCAGAAGCAGAAAGCCCAGAATCCCTGTACTTCAGTTCATATCTATGGCTATGAGCGGGGAGAGCGGAGGCTTATTACCAGGTGCAAGAGGAAGAAACTAGGTGGATCCTGGTTCATGGATGGGTCGGCTTGTGCTATGCACTGAATTTTGTCACCCTGAAAAGCATATACTAAAGCCTACCCCCCAGTGTGATAGTATTTAGAGATGAGTCCTTTGGGGCATAGTTAGATTAAGATGAGATCATGAGGGTAGGTTTCCCATGATAGGATTACTGCTTCTATAAGGAGAGACACCAAACATCTTGCTTTTGCTCTCTCTTTCTACTATGTGAAGACACAGTGAGAAGGTAGCTATCTGCAAGCCAGGAAGACAGCGTTCACGGGAACCTGACCATGCTAGCAACCTGGCCTTGGACTTCCAGCCTCCAACTCTGTGAGAAACAAATGCCTGTTGTTCGAGCCACCCAGTTTGTGGTATTTTGTTATGGCAGCCCGAGCAGACTAATACAGCTTGATATGTCAATGAGAGTCTGCAGCTGATTTACGACACCACTTAGTCATGGCTCTGGAAGATAAGGAAATTTTCCTGAGGGGCGGAGTTTCAGACCATGCACCAAGTCACTCACTGTGCGGGGACAAAGTGATCTGAGGTAGAATATACACAGACTCAGAGGAAGTGGCAATAGCTTGTCTGGTTGGTTAGGGAACTGGAAAAAGAAAGATTAAAATATTAGGGTCAAAAAGATCTCAGAAAAAGACATATGGACTTATGGTAGTGGACAAAATGTCAATGTATCACATGCTAACACCTGACAAAAATCATCCACAATGGAAGATGTCCTAAGCAACCAAATAGACAGAATAATTGGCCAGATGTCACTGGCCACCCACTGCTGGCACATTGGGCTCATGTATGATAGCCATAGGGGCAGGTATAGAGGTTATGCCCAACTGTATGAACTACCACTCACCAAGTTGATCCGCTACTGCCACTGCTGAATGTCCAACCTGCCAGCAACAGAGCTAAGCCCTCGAATATGACATCATCTCTCACAGACACCAGCTATTTTTACCCTGAAAGAGGTAGCAATTTATTGTGACTGAGAGCAACACATATTTTGAATAGAATTTTGCCTTTTCTTCCTGCAGGGCCTTGGCCCAGAAACACCAGCCAAAGACTTTCAGAGTGTTTGATCCACCTATGTGGAATATCTCATAACATTGCCCCGAAATGAGAGACTCACTCTTCAGTAAAGAATGTGGAGCAATGAGAACATGACCATGGTGTTCATTGGTCTTATCACATTGCATGACCACTGGAAACCATGAGCCTGATGGAAACAGAATAGTCTCTTAAAGACACATCTGAGGTGCTTATCTAGGATGATGAACAGAAAGGATTCGGTGACATTCTGAATCAATAACCATGGATTACATGTAACTATGTCCCAATTGGTAGAATACATATGTTCAGGAGACCAAAAAATCCTCACTAATCAGAATACAAGGTCAACCAGAATCCTGTGAGGTTAGGCAAACTTACTATAAGAGGGAAGTCAATTCATTTATATGTAGGTTTTAAAACAGAAAGTAAAAAATGAACAAACAAAACAAACAAGCTCACAAACACATACAACAATATGGTGGTTACCAGAGGAGAAGGTGGTGGGGTTAGGACAAAGAGTGTAAAGGGGGTCAAACATATGGTGACAGAAGGAGGCTAGACTCTGGGTGGTGAACACACACTGCAATATACAGATGACGTAATATAGAATTGTACATTTGAAACTTATATAATGTAATTAACCAGTGTTGCCCCAATAAATTTAATTGAAAAAAAGAAGCAAGTCAATCTGCATGATGCAAGTGGGGCTACAAGGGATTCCGTGGTTCTCCACCCAGATCTCTTCTTTGGGGCCAATGCACTTATTCCCTTAGCTGCTAACATCAGCCACTGATAACTCACAGCTGTGTCTCTCACTGAACATTGTCTTCAGCCACGGGGATATGCCTTGCCCAAAGCTGTGCCCCTTCCCAAAGGGCAGCTCACAGCCATGACTGGTTGATGCAGAGTTACAAAGGTCAGACCCCTTTGTCCATATAAGACAATTATTAAGGACTTTCCAACCTTCAGGCTCTTCAAAAGATGAGCTGAAGTCTCAGTTGCTACAACATTGTTTGATAGCTTCTCACTTTAACCAATCCTGACTTCTTGTGTCCTTACAAGTAAAGGTCCCAAGACCACTCTCCCCAAAACATCTTTTGCATACAATTCTCTGTCTCAGAATCTGTTTCCAAGGGAACACAATATAAGATCTAAAGCTTTCATTCATTCTAACAAAGTAAATACAATGGAAAAGAAAGCAAGGAATTACTTTAATTTCGGGTTAGTACTAGGTGTAATTAGACTTTAATTTTGAATTAAAGAAAAATATTGTACATAGTGACTGGAATTCTCATGGCCACCTCCACCAGCTCTTCCTTGGCATGCTAGGCACGTACGAGTGTTGGTCAAGCCATCCGATCTATGGTATTTTGTTGTGGCAGCCTATATAAACGAACATAGGCAGTCCAGAAACTGGTCTGAAGGGCTTCAGGAATATACCAGCATGGAAAAGAAGACTTAGTTCTAGCAACAGGAGAGAAGAGAAGGTAGAGTGTTTTGCAATCCACATGGGTTTCATAAATTCAAAGTCTAGTATTTATCACCACTAGAAATTTATTTGTGGCTGCCTCTTTCCTAAAGTGTTTTGCAGTGGCAAATGGGAGTAGATAGGAGTATCACCCCCTTAAGTTTTATATACTGTGGCAATAAATGACTCTAAGCACCTCAGTGGCTTACAACAACAAAGATTTGTTTTTCCTTTATTCTACTTGTCCAATGAGGGTTAGCTGCTGCTCTGATCCAATTAATTTCACTGTGGGACTCAGGCTAATGGAGAAGTCTCATTGTGGCTTTGTGAACCACACGTGCTGGCTCTTACAGTTTCTGCTCAGAAGTGCCCCACATTATATTAGCCAAAGCAAGTCTCATGGCCACTTCTGAGTTCAACAGGGCAGGGATGTATAATCTTCCCATAAACAGAGACATCATAGAGCTACAAAATTATTGGGAAATGGTAATATAGCCTACCACAATGAAGTGGTTTCTTCTGCTCCTTAAAGAGTGGTCCATATACTCAGAAATTCAACCAAAGTGGGCCTATAACTATAATGCTCTTTGTACTTCTATATTCCTGGAATTTAAAGATTAACAATACAAGACCTTTAGTCCAAAGACACCAAATATTTTGGATATGTGATAGACATCCTATGATCTTTCTCATCAAAGAGAATTATTTCGTTGTTTTAGCATGTGCTAAACATATTGCTATTTCTAACCATCAGAAAATTCGAATCTCAAAATCTGAGATGTAAGGGGACAAGTTAGGTAGATATACACCCTTTTCCTGTAACATCTTTGTAATTCATAAGTACATGAAAGAAGAGGGGAAAAGAGAGGAAGAAAGGAGGGAGGGAAGGAGGAAGAAGGAGAGAGAGAGAGGGAGAGAGAGGAGAGGGGAGAGGAAAGAGAGAGAGAGAGAGAGAGAGAGAGTGAGCGCACTAACTAGAAATAAATTCAGTACCATATCTAACACTGGAAAGTCCTAATACGACTTGTGAGTTCTGCAAGGAACCACCATGGACAGTTCCCATGGTGGACGTCTGCTGCAGAGAAAGCGACCATATATTTCTAATGGTTGAAGGAGTGGAATTTTGGGGTAAACAACTAGATTTTATCATCTTTCCACATAAAAGGACCAACCGCATCATGGAAAGTCATTCCCAGTATCTAATAATACAGAAATACTTGGGATATAAACAGTTATCTCCAAGTCATAAACATTTTGGCAGGTTTGCCTCTTCAGGTGTCAGAGAAATGTCTGTAAGGTGATCCTGACAAGGCAGAGGAAAATAAAAAGGTTGTTGTCACTGTTCCTGTCTTGGCTGTGTTCTCGGAATCAAGATGCGAGAGTCAGCCCGGTGACTAGATCAAAAACGAATCCAAGCTTGTGGAGTTGCATGACTTATTCCAGCAAAGTTCGTAGTCTTTGGAGTCAAGCATACCTGAGTCTGAATCCTGTCTGTGCCTAACCTCTCTGAGCCTTGGATTCCTCATCTATAAATGGGGAACACATTAGCACTTGTTTATACAGTTGTGAGGAATATTAAACGAGATAATATTCCTGGCACATGGTAAACCCTTAATAAGGTATAGCCATCATCATTAATCATCATCATCATCATCATCAGTTTTATCTTCTTCATCTTCACCATCATCATGATGAGCCAATGCATAGAAAGAATTAGGGAGGTACAAAGGCAGCTCAATCATGAAACATTCCTCAGACTAGGGAGGTAATGTTTGTTTTCACAAAAATATTTATGTTGTAATTACACATCCTAGATTTCTGATTTCGAAAGCATTCAGATAAACTGCATTAATGATTAACGGATTAATGATTGACTGCTTTATTTAAAATCGTTTCCAAAATTTGGAATATTACAATACTAATCGTTTTTCCTATTAAATTTAGCATCAACCACAGCACCACGAAAATAAGTGTCTTCATAATTAAACTATTTCTATTCTCGTAAGAAGTGTCTGAAATTTGTGATTTCGCGAACTGAGATTTCTGTGTCCTCATTCAGAAAGAAAGCATCTGCTCTCTAATAACAATGCGGAAAAATTACTGCAGGAGTCAGTCATTTTGTATTTCCTTCTTGGATAAATTTGCAAAGCCTCATAACTTTGCAGGATTTCCTCGGGGGGAAAAACGAATTTTAAATTCACCAAAAAATGTTGCCTTCTAAACTTAATTGCTACCAAGCTATTTTATTTGCATAATGCCTCCAAAACACAAGAGAAGCTGGAAATGTGTATATGCCAAGGAGAAGCCACAAAGTGCTTCCTTTAAGTGAAAAGGTATGTATGTATGTATAGGGAAAAAAAAACATAGTACACAGTTGGCCCTTCAACAATGATAGGGGTAGGAGTGCCACCCTCTTGAGCAGTCGGAAATCCGGGTATAACTGCAGCAGGCCCTCCACGTACACAGATTCCCAGCCATGGAGTTGATCCTTGAACAACGCGGGTTAGAACTGCATGGGTCAATTGAAAAAAACCTGCATATAAATGGACACAAATAGTTCAAACCCATGTTCTTCAATGGTCAACTGTATAGGATTCAGTACTATCTATGGTTTCAGGCATCCACTGGGGATCTTGAAATATATTCCTCATGGATAAAGGAGGAAAACTGTACAGGGGTGAAAAAAAAACCTCTCAACCCAGAATTTACACCCAGCAAAACTATCTTTCAAAAATAGAAATAAAATAAAACCTTTTTTCCAACTAAAACTTGTCTGAACACTAAGGATTCAAAAATAAACAAGAAACAATTCTTACCCTCAAAAAGATCATGGAGCCTAATCAGGAAGATATATAGATAAAAAGAATTTCAATATAATGTTGCAAGTGATAGAAAAGATAATTAGTTTGATGTGAATGACATCTGGGTCTGTAGGGCATCTAGAGAGTACAGAAATGTGGGTCTGGAGTTCAGGCGAGAGGGAGTCTGGGAGTCCCTGACATGCAGTTAGCAGTAAAGGCCATGGAAACACATGAAATCACTCTGCAAGAGTATATAGCGATGGAAGAGAAAGAAGATGGCCCAAAGATGGAACAGGAGATCACCTACGCGAGAAAAGATAAAGAGGGAGAGTTGCACTAGGCTTTATTTTCATCTGCTCTCTTAAAATGTCCATGAGCCAAGGAACAGAAGGAGGGGGCAGATGAAAGGGAGAGGAAGAATAAACACGAGCTGAACTCTCAGTAATGCCAGACATTGTTCTCAGCACTTTACATATATATCATCTTACTTGATCCTCACAGCAGCTCTGTCAGGCAGGTGTTTTTATCCTATGTAACAAATGAAGAAAGGAGGCACAGAGATTAAATAATAACCTCAGTGTCACACAGTAAGTGGTAGAGCTGGGATCCTGAGCCAGATATTTGGCTCGAGCCCCTTCTTCTTCCCACAAAACTATACCACTTCCAAAGAAAGTAGGAAAGAATCACCATCGTCTCTATAACTGCTCATCCCTCAATCACAGTGGAAGTCTAAAATATAAAGGGGCAATAGGTATCCCAGGGTTGTTTTTTTTTTTTTTAAGACTGAAAGAGGTTCCTGATGGAGGATTTCTGGCATTAACTCTCCATGAGATACAGGCACTCCTATGCACTCAGGGTGTCCACCCAGCCCAGCTCTACATTTGGTTTCCTTCTAAATGGCCATGCTGGTCCTAAGGTCAAACTTCCTCATTCAACAGAATCTGGTACATATCTGCAGAACTCCCATAGCAGAACAGTACAAGTAACCCAACCCTAGGAGAATGGGATTATTTATGGAATTTTAAAAAATAATATAAGATGGGGGGGATTAAAGGGGGGGGAGAAAAATAAATAAATAAATACATAAACAATATATGGTATTTGTTTAGCCATACACATAATTTCTATCAGTCACAGAGAGCAGAATTTGGCTCTGAAACACTGGTTCTGAACAACCAGACAAGAAAGTTTATAAAGGGAAACAGTAAAATGTAATAAATTAAGAGTCTCTTTGGTGGCAGGAGGGACAGTCTTCTTAATGATGCTCTGTCCCAAAGATATTGTTTCCTGCCGGAGATGACAGGATCAGTGTGCTAAAAGTTAGGACTAAAGAATAAACAGAGCTTTGTTTTGTGTTTTGGTTTTATTTTAACCAAAATACAGGGGGAGACAGAGAACTGGTGTTTCACATACCAGAAAGTGGTTTTTAGTGTTAGAACAGGGAACTTAACTTTTGGCAGGAACAGAATTTAAAACTCATGAAAATTTATTGTAAGTTCAGTTATATCTGAATTAACTAACAAATATGGTTTATGAACCATTCTTACTTCCTATACCAGTTGTGTTTTGTGACTTCTCATAATTACTGAAAACATATTTCATGGTTCTTGAAGGGCACAAACACACACCAAGTTTGTATATCGGATAAGGAAAAATAAGTTCTTGTAATAAAATAATCTTACATCAAGAGAGTCTTTATCATGCTCCTTGACACTGAATGGCAAAGAATTTTACCACCTCGAATAGCAAAGCCAAGTTTACTTGAGACCCCATCTTCATCTGATTAACGAGTAAATATTTCACTTCTGAGCGTCAAAAATATACTAAATCCTTTCACTCTTTTTACCAGCAAGTAGAAAAGAAAGCAATTTATAAGTGGTGTTGGAAAAAATGGTTTGTGTGTTTCCTTCCATCTTTCCCTATTAAAACTGATTTATTCTTAAAGGAAGACTCATATTTCTGTTTCCTATTTTTTCTTGAAAAAGAACTGTATTACTCTGTTTTCAGAGAAGAGAAACATCAACAGACTGTTGATGATGGGGAAAGGCAATTAGAATAAACTGTAGGAATAAGATTGCAGATTCTTAGTCAGAGTGCCTGTGTGTGATCTGAGATTCTGCGTGGCTATCCAGACCCCAGGTGATGTGTACAGTGCTGACCTAAGGACCATATTCAGAGTAACAAGGATATAGGCCGTAGGAGGCTGGAGCTGAGAGGCAATCTTAACTAAGTAGGACAGCAGAGCCCACCACAAGCAGGGAAGAAAGAGGGACCAGAAAGAGCTAGGAAACCAGTGCAGACATTAACCTCATAGTTATGTGACCAAGGCAGGCTCTACTAAACAGAACATGTCTGAAAGTGTACCCCAAGACCCTGATCCCTGGATCTTCAAGTGGCTAGACCCTTGAGCTGGTCACCCTGTGCCCTGCAGCCTCCATTGAGGCTTCAAATTATGATGGGAGAAAAGTATCATTTTTTTGGTATGCCATGATGGGAAAAGGGTTGGGAAACACTGCTTTAGAGGTCTGGAGCCTGAAGATTCAGCTTTGATGAGCAAGTGCCTAAGAAAAAGACTTCAGAGGACATGCAAAGGGCAAAACATGGAAGAAAATATGAGCAGAAGCAAGCCCCAGCATGGAACAGCCCAGAGGCAGAAAAAAAGCAAGGCCAGATGGCTGCATGCGAATGCATTGTACCATGGGACCGAAGGTATTCATGAGTGTGAGACATAAAGATCGATGTGAAATTCTAGCAATGAACACAGGCAGAGACCACAAGGACAGGATTTGGAAAATGTGGGTTAGGATCAGATTTGAGATTAGGCACTCAGGCTAGAGAAGTTTGCCAAAATCTTGAGAAGGAATTGGAATTTAAGAAAGAACACACCTGTAATGTATATCATATTCATTATTGAGATGCATGTGAATATTCTTTTTTTTTTATTTTGGCAGGCTGCATATCATTCATCCATAGTTATGTTTTTATTCTCAGCTAATTCTTTTTGTTGTTTCCAGAGACAGGAGCACTAAAGAATGTCTTCAGATATTGTAAGCCTGTCCTGGGTAGTGAACCCTTGGCTGGGACAGACCCAGCCAAGTACCTGGTCTTCATTCTGACATCTTATGTAAGGACTCCCCTTAACTAGGTCAGCCACATACCCAGACTCACAAAGGACCTCAGTGTGTGGTTGCCAGAAACAAAGGAACTATGCAGTTGGCTCTCCATTCAGACCTTTCAGAGAATCAGCTTGGGATCCTCTCAGACACCAGCTCCACAAGAGGCGGGGCCTGCCTTCTGGTCCCGTGAGGGGTCTGTGATAATATGATTCGTTCCATCAATTTGGTAATTGTATCAGACCTAAAGAACCAAGTGTTAAATATATCAAGTTAAAAAAAAAAAAACCCTGTGAATGAGAGACATATACCCCAACGCATTTGACTATGAGATGAAAGTAAATTCTTATAATTACATTTTTTGATATTTTATTTAACATTTTGAGAAATGTCACTCAGACTCTCCCTGCTAACAAAAGAATTACATCCAAAAAATGTCTCTTCTCTGAGGGTCCAAACTTCAGCATGCAAAGGCCTCCAAAGATGCCCTCAGTGCTCAAAACCTCACGGCGAATCTTCTCGGGAGAACTGAGTTCGCAGAGCTAAAATGCCAGGCAAAAAGGCCAGGATGGTGAATAGGAAGGAGGGAGCACTCTGTGGCTACTGGAGTCCTGACTACACACAGGACAACGGACCAGAAAACCTAAAGTCAAAGTCTTCACGTTCCTGTCCTGAAGGGCTCTGACAAACTTGGCATCGCAGCATGCACTTAAATACCAGCATGTCCTATTCAGTCCAGACTGCACTCTGGAATCTGGTTCCTTGGGCTGGGGACTCATCGGGGTGTTTATTTGCATGATTTGGTAGATCTATAGGGCATGGGTATGTGTGTGTACGTGTGTGCGCACACACACACACACACACACCTACCCAATTCCCGGGACTATTTTTGAATCCCGCTGAAGAAAATTTTGAGTCAGACACTGGAGGGAATTTGTAAGACACTGGGCACACATAGTAGTGTTTGGGGACCCTGGTGATGAATAAGGTACAAAGTTAGGGATGTCATTAGTCACCTCACCTTTGCACTGAGTCCAGGTTGAGGAGATGACACCTCGACACAGGCACTGGTGTTCTCATGGGCTGAAGCTCAGGGTGCCACTGGGGGGTCTTGGGCGGCTTTGTGAAAGGGGGACAGTGCCACCAGCAGCTGGGGCCTGACAGCAGATGGCAGCCGACCCCCGCAGTGGCTGTGCCTGACACACTGGATTGTGAGCCACGTGAGGCCACCTTTGCCAGCCTCTCAAAATACCTGGGGCTAGGAGATTTCACGGGAATAGGCGAGGGCAAGAACGGTAAATTTGGGAGACAGATTGCAGTGGGCCTTAGTTCGTGCCCACAAACTGGCTCAGCCTTGATTCCTGGCACTCAGCCAAGAAGCAGCATTTGCAAAGTGGGGATAATTACAAAAACAATTGAACCTGATTATAATGACTCACATTGCATGGGTAAAGACTTATTCTGGGGCAAATCCTGACTGGAAGCAAATCTACCACCTATTCAAATCTTGGGCATAAGCGTCACCTCCAGATTCTCTCTAACCATGCCAAATTCAGGCCGACTCCCAGAAAGCCTAATTGAGCAGATCTGGGGTGGTGCTCGAGAATCTGCAAGCTAGCACCTTCAGGTGGCTTCCGAAGTGAGTGAGCCAAAGCACAAGCCTCAGCACACATCACCCTGTCGTAATCTACCACCAGCTTGAACACATAGCCAAAAGTTGGGGACATTTTAACTTCTGCAATGAGACCAAGGGTTGAAAACAGATCCACACACGGCGACTGCCCAGATGACTCCTCAGGTTCCGCTCCCCACGTTAGCTCCCTGGGGAAGCAGGAATAACCTTTGGAGAAAGTCTTGCTGCCACCAGTCTCAAAAGTTCCACCTGGCTGCCAGGTGAAGAGCCGGCCTTTTTTTTTTTTTAGCACTATTTTATTTGTTATTGGTTTGATTGCCACAGTACATTGGTTGGTTAGACATTTATGTAGTTCTGTGATCCCCCTGATTATCTCCCCTGGCTCCCACACAGCCATTACTTTGCTGAACTCCTATGGCTGAAGAGCTGGCCTTTTTTTTTTTTCACAAGAGAACAAATCCACTTTATTTACTTTCCATAAGTTTAAATCCGTGAGGGGCACAACATTACACGGAATCTGTGTCCACTGGCCCTAGCACGAACCATGCCACTGTTTCCAGGAGCACGCGTCGCCTTTGCCCAGATGACCCTGGTTTTGTTCGGTTTGCCACCAGGAGTCACAGTGTTGTTCTTTGCCTTGTACACACAGCAGCGCATCTCTTGCCTGGATAAAACTCAGTCTCATCTCGAGCATAAACACCTTCGATTTTAAGAAGAGCGGTGTGTTTCCTCTGGTTCCTGAGACCCCGCCTATAGCCAGCAAAAATGGCCTTGGACCACAGTTTTCCAGATGTATTTGTCTTTTTAGAAGTCTTGTTCTCAGCAGGACGCCACAGGCTCCAGGATGGCGGAAAAGGCAAGAGCTAGCGTCTTTAAACAGGAACTCCTCCCCCGAGGGCATCTGCAACTCCCCCATAGGGTCACATTTTGATTAGAATGAGGTCAGCAATGAAAGGGTCCTTGAACGAATGGACGAGGCAGGTGCCACTGCTTTGTTCTGAGGGTTCGATGAAGAAAATGTGTGAACTTGCCCAACAAGGAACCATCCATGGCGATGGGAACTTCCACTCAACTGAAAGTTTCCATGAGCTTGTAAGGGAGAACTAAATGTTCAAGAAGCTGAGCCTCCAAGATTTCAGAGCCCCAGAACCAAAACTGGGGTGCTATGGGAGGCGACAGACAGAAGGGAACAATTGGAAAACTGTCACCAAACTGAGGGTGTTGGAATCTATCTCGGCTTGGGAAAAAGCCAGAATGCATGAAGGGGTGGGAAGAGGAAGACAAGAGGGGCTGAGGAGTGAGCCTGGCAGAGCCCAGAGAGCGCTCAGGGGCTGGGCAGGGGACACGGGGCAAGAGCCCAGCGGGCAGCCCTGGCCAAAATATGATTAAACTAAGCCAGGGGTGGCGTTCTATACGTAACATACCCAATTACATCGCCGTTAACATTTCCTGCTGCCATTTAGCTAATATTCCAACATCCCCTGACAGGAATAAATTGCTAGTTGTGTTCCTTGCCATAGTACAACAGTTCTCAACCTTGCGTGTGCACTAGAATCACCTGGACGGCTGTTGAAACACCGACGTGCGAGCCCCAACCCAGGGTTTCCGACTCGGTACGCCTGGGGCAGGGCCAGAGAATTTGCCTTCTCACAAGATTCCAGGTTTGGGTACCACATTTTAAGCACCACTGATACAGCCCATCCTTCTCTCAAACAGGTAAAAAGAAGAGGATGGGAAGAAGCTGGAGAAAGAGGAGAACGGGGCCTGGGAAGAGGCAGCATGTGACCGTGCGGGTAGGGCAGGTAACCCCGTGGATACTGTGATTTCAGTGGTCTTGGAAAACTTATGGATTTTTTTAAAGTTTTTATCAACTGATAGATGCAATAAATTTCATATGCAGAATTTATTGCACTAATTTGAAAGTAGAAACTTGAGCGAAAAATACTTAATGAGGTGATCACTTGTTTACATGAAACAAGTTTTAAAACGCATGAGTACATACAAAATTGTCATCTACAAAAGAGATCATTTTACGTCTTCCTTTCCAGTTTGGGTGACATTATTTCTTTTTCCTGCCTAATTACTCGGGCTGGAACTTCCAGTACTAGGTCGAATAGCAGCAGCGAGGGTGGGCGTCCTGGTCTTCCTGAGCCTGGGGTGAAGCTCCCCATTCAGTGTGAGGTTCCCCGTGGGAAAATTCATAGCCGAGAAGGTTAGGAGAGTGAGGAGAGGTGAAAGTTCACAAAGGGTGGGCATGGCCTGTCATTTACTCATGTTGCCTCATTTTACCTATGGCCAGCCTGAGGCTAAAAGTTTTAAAAGCCGAGTTAGCGAGCAGGATTGAAGGCTGGGACTGATCGCCTAGGGCTGCTCCTGGTTACTGATCTATCTTGCAGCAGCTGTCTACCTTGGACAAGGTTCTTGGCTCTTCTGGACCTTGGTCTCCTTCTCCATAAAATAAGTCTGCAAGTGGTCTAGGTTATCCCGAGAGTAACTCGGCTTTAAGGAGGGCCTGGCCTGACCACAGGAGAGTCGGCTATCACTGCGAACTACGTAACAGTTAACGCCCTCCAGGACCAGCCCAGCCACAGCTGGGACTTAGCTCCCTTTCCCTCTCTCCCAGCCGTCTTCCCGTTCCACACTCAGCTCAGATCCCGGTTCCTCTTATTTTGCTGCAGTGAACCATTATACTGCAACTTCTTTAAACCATGGGTCAGTATGTACCCTCATTTTATGGGTGGAAAAACTGAGGTTCAGAGGGGTTTAAACCACTCACTCAAGGTCACACGGCTAATAAATGGTAGAGCTGAGATTTTTCTTGTCTAACTAAAACATTTCATCTTTCCACCTCGCTGCTCTGTGTGACTCCCAACCCAGCACTCATCACTGCACCACGCACAGTGCACCTGCAACACCTCCACCTGAGCTTCTGCCCCTCCTTCCACCCTCTCCTCCATTATCACACTCTGAACCAGGACAGGGGCATTCCTTACCTTCCTGCGCCTTCTCACCCAGGCCACTCAGCAGAAGCACACCCTCCCACAGTCTCCCGCTGGGCTGCTTGTGAAAGATGTGAGCTCCAAGACGGACTAAGCCCTGCAATTTATTCCTATCACCGGAAAGTTGAATATTAGCTAAATCATAACAAAGAAGCCAGCCATTCACGAGTAATGCAATCAAACATTTCACTCAGTCCAAACAGACCTGCAGAAAGGAAAATGGCTCCAGCTCTCTTTGAATCTAAAGGAATTGCTGAGTTTTTGTATTCCAGGCATGAGCACTTCATGTACTATTTTCAGGACAAAGGTTCTGGTTTTAACATTAAGTATTTCTAACTTGGTCTCAGCTAAAAGGCAGCAAGTCGCCCAGGGATCCCACCCACTCTGACCCCTCAGGAAGGAAGGGGGTGGGGGTAGCATCCTGGTATGAGAAACAGGCAGGGCCACCCAATTGCAGAACTCAGGGGCGCCTTCACCTCAGAGCTTGCTGCCATGGGGTGGGAGCTGGGACAGCAGGGTGAAGCCATGAGGAAGGCCCCTGACTAACCCCTCAGGGCTCGCTTGTGCCCTCTGCCAAATCCTGGAAAAACCAGGCTGAATCAGTAGGAAGGAACATTTGTGAAAGGTGCCAGAATCGCTGAGAAATGGACCTGGGTGTCTTACATTTTTACATGTTTTATAAAGAATGTAATTAGAGTGGGAGTATCAAAACTACCCTATAATTAAGGGACACAGGATGAGAAGGGTGGAATAATGATCTCATTTTGAATGGTTAAAAGCGGGGGGCGGGGGAGGTCGTTTCAATTAAGATGCACTTGTTATAAGTTATAGAAACTACGAGTAAGAATGGCTTAAGTAATCTTTGTACTTACCATCTCACGGAACAGAAAACGGGAGGTAGAAGATTCCAAGGCTTGTCCAGCCATGTAACAGTATCTTCAAAACCAGGCAATTTGCCTTTTACCTCTTCCATCATCTGTATCTTGGCTTTTTTGTCCTTCTTCATGCTTGTTGCTTCATGATCACAAGACAGCTGCCACTGCTCCAAGATTACATCCTTACACAGTTGTTTGAAGGCAGGGCACAAAGGAGTGATCCTGGCGGAGATTTTCTTTGCAAAAGCCTCACTCTTAGCAGAGAAGAAAAAATCTTTCTCCATGAGGCTCCAACAGGCTTTCCTTTCTGTTTCATTAGCCAAGCTGGGCCACTCAGCCATTCTACCTACAAGGGAGTCTGGGAAAGCAAGTGTATGGCTGCCTCAACTTCTATCATCGGAAGTAGGCAGGGGTTAGGAATAGCTTTGAAGTAAACAGCTAACTGTATCTGCCACCGGGATAAATAGAAGTGTGGCCCCAAATAAAAATCAAAACGAAAATGCTTCTGCTAGAGCCACAGAAAAGGTTTTAGAATGTATCTACTATTTTAGTAAAAAGAAAGTTTTGTATATAAACACTTCTATTATTTAAAAGGAAAAAAAAAAAAAACCTGGCTGTATATGCATATTTTGCTTCCAAATACAGTTTTAAAAAGTAGTAAGGCAACTTCAGAATTCTGTATTTCTCTGACTCAATTTATTCCAGAGAGAAATCATGGATATGCATAAAGTTGTATACATATATGCATAAAGGTATATATGGGTGTTCACCACCCATGTTTATAATGGCAAGAAGTTGGAACAATCAAGCACACCTACTTCATGCTGCTCTACCAGGCACCAAAGTCGATTACAAGCTGGCCTGGAAAGGAGACCAGACCTTTTCCCCTTGCTTGTAATCTCAGTGTGGACTGCATCCCGACATGGCAAAGGCTCTGTGAAACCACACTTTCAAGGTCTTCTTTCACCCTTGATCCACCTGGGAGGGTTTATGTAATGGCCTCCATGCCACATTTAGAATCAGCCACATTTAGAATCACTGCCCCATCCCATCACTTGGGTTAAGCCCATCAGATCTCCGTCTCCTCTTTGCCCTCGCGTTGATTCTCTCTCAGAAGACCCCATGCAAAGAAACTTCAGATGAGCTGCCACACACGTTTTCTCAGTATACCCTGTCATGCCTGAATCCCACTGGTAGGGCCCAGGCTCAAACCAAGCTCTCTGCTGCAAACGATAACCCATCTGCATCCCACCTGGTGCAAGGAGGGGCTTTAAAGGCAGAGGATCAGCAAGTCTGCATCCTCAAGCTCTCAATCCAGGCAAGGGGACAGCAGGACGAGATCTACCAGGACCGAGGGGTCTCCTTAGAGCAGTGGTGTACTGTGGCGCTAAAGCTACTTGTCTTTGCTACTTGTAGAACAAAATGGGAAATATTCACTATTAGGGCTTGTGACTTGTTCTTTAACCTTAAAGGGGTGCATTCGTGATAACAGCAACAAAGAATGTGAAACCTGTACAGATAATTACGATGAACTGAATTTCACTCACTCCTAATACTGTAGGCAACGTAAAGCTATCTTATTTGTTAAAGAAACACAAGAATATATTTCCCAGCCAACATAAAATTCTAGATACTAAGACTATTTAGAAATTTATGCAAAAAATTTGAACAACCCATCTATAAGTTGGGAATGAAATTGTACAGTGATGAAATTGTTAATGGTGACATAGCAAGAAGCCCATGGCTCAGCCATAGAGGAATTATTGATTTTAAGGTCTCTCTAAGTTAATGGGCATTTTGGAATTTTGGTGCTAGTTAGACGTTTTGAGATAATGGCTTCAATTACCGAGTGCTTACAACATACTGGGTGTGATTTTAAGTGTTCTGCATATTTACAAGACACAAGAAGTTTGTACCGTTGCTCTTCCCAGTGTCACAGATAATAACTTGCCAAAGTCACCCAGCCAGTAAGTGGCAGAATCAAGACTTGGTAGTTTGGCTCTAAAGCCTATGTTCTTCTACACAATAGCAGTGTCCCACATTTCGAGGTCCTTTCTGTGGGGTGCAAGTGAATTAACTGGGTCAAGATAGATTCATAGGATGAAGCATCATTTAATGACCCCCAGCTCCCAGAAAATCTGAATTGCCCAACCTGCCTTGACTATAGGTATCATTTTCCTCAGACTGAGATGGATGGGAGCTGTGGGTATCCGAGGACAAATGATCTCATATGGCCCATCCTGGAACAACAGACAAGAGCTAGTACATTCTCTGCCATCCCCAGATTCTCTCAGAATGGGCCAAAGGGTAAGTGCCATCTTTCTGCCATCTCTAACTCTGCCCTTTCCACCACCTCTGCCCCCCTACAGATGGATAAGCAAATACCAACATCACAGGTGACTCCGTGACTAGTCCAGTTCTCTTGAAACCCCACAAGGATGTGTGGTCTGTCAGTTGTTTCATAACTGCTCAGCATCCATTTATGGAAAGAGGCTTTTCCTCTTTCCATTAGTACCAAAATTCAGGGCTTGCCCTGTGGCACTGTACCCCAGACATTCATCTCTAGACCGGCAGCCCGGGGTGCAATTCTCCCAAAGGATCCTGCTGGAAGCTTGCCCTTTCTAAAGGGTCAGTGCTGAATACGGATTTCTTCTATGTGTCCGGAGACCTCACTGCAGCCAAGCAACCCAAGCTCATCTGGAAACGGAATCTCCCTCCTTTAAAATCTACCTCTTTGGTTCTCACAGTGAAAGAGCAGCCTCTCAAGGACCAGAGGCTCAAGGGCGCCACCATGTGGAAATCAGGGAGCGAGACCTCCAGCAAAACATTTCACGCTCTCCCGGAGCAGATAACACTCACAGGAAGCCAAAGGCAAGAGATGGGGATCAGGGAGCCATAGTCCTGGCCTATAGGGAATGGAAGGGAACTTGGCACAGTGCCTCCCTGCCAGCCTCTTCTGCTGCTGTGGCCCCAGAGAAGACAGAGGCCACAGCAGCCTCCTTTGGCTGTCTCCAGCTCCATGCGGACACTTGGAGGCTGACAACTTAGCTCTCTATTGGTAGCAGCTGGCAAGATGCTGAAGTTATTCTTCCCTTTCATACAATTAGATGTAATTAGCTTTGCCAAATTCTCCCATCAGCCTTTCCCACAAAATCCCCCATCGATTGCAACAGAGGGCATTTCAGGAGACCTGGACTAGTCACAGTGTCACCGACGTTGTTATCTGCCTGCCAGCTGCTAACAGGATGGAGCAATGTCTGGCTCGCACCTCCACAGCCTTCTCCCCTGGAGCCCAAGCCCCACCTGCAGCTGACCACTCTCACGACCGACTGCCACCCTGGGCTGCACAGCCCTTTGAAGCAGGTTGGGGTCCCCTACCCCTGGGGCCTGGGACTCTGTGTCCATTAGAGCTGCGGTCATATCTTGACCAGAGGGTTCTGGGGAAAGCATGAGTTTTGCTATCAAGCAGAACTGAAACAGAATCCTGGCTCTATCTGAACCACTTTAAGCAAAAAGTAGACGCAGAACCTCTCTGGAAGTCATCTCAAAAATGGAGGAAGTTACTTTTTCATTACTTTGCTTGCTTATTATGTGCCTACCCTACTACATGAAGCAGACATCATATCTTTTCATGGTTTGATCTTCAGCACTGAGCACACTGCCCAGCACTTAGGATACACCCAATAAATGATTGCAGAGGGAAGGGGAATACCTTCCCCACAGGATCGTTGAACATTAAATGAGATGATGTATATAAAGCATGTGCTCTGCAAATGACCGCTTCTGGCTACCAGCTTATTCTGATTATATGACACAAGGCTTCACGATTCAGCTCATTATGACTGTCATTCATTCATTGAGAAAACATTTATTGAGCAACTACCATGTGTTACATGGACAATACAAATGTGAAGAGCACTGTCCTCACTTGAAAGTGGCTCAGTTGTAATTTTAATACATTGTGTGCCAGATACAGAGCATAGGAAGCTATGAGCACACAGTGTAAGGGACCCACCCAAAGGAAGGTAGGGACTAGCCAGTAAAGAAGGCAGGAGCAGGGGGTGGGAAACTTTCTGCGTCAAACTCTTGTGGCCCATTGATGAGCGGAGTCCCTGGAGATGAGTAGGTGATGACTTGTATCACACCTAGTAGATATGGTTTGGAGAGATTTTTACTCATCTATCATCTCAAGAGATGTAAAGGCTGATTGTATCTGGATGTTACCTTCAGCAACTTAGACTCTCTCTTTGAAAACTGTGAGAAGGACAGGACAAGTCCTCTGAGATTTTAGGCTCCAGACTTAGAGACCCAAACCAATAGATGGCAGGAACTAGAGGCGGATGCTTCCTAATGATTTGGAATTTAAACAGATCAAAGCAAGCGTATCTTTACTTGCCATGACTTTACTACCCTGAGTTTTGAGCAGGACTTTTTGGGACATTCCATCCTGGGCAGCTCTTAACATTCTAGACAGTAGAGATACGGTTTAAGGTTGTCGTATGCAACCACTGTCAGGATATGCCATTCTGATTTCCACATATACTGTTACTTTACTTAGTACTTTAAATTACATTTTACTTGAAACGTATTTGAAGATTCATTTCCCAAATATGATTAGAAAGCAAGTATCAATTGCCCTTGTAGATGGTTTCAAACATTATTGCTACTCCAGCCAGGCCTCAGCACATAAGCCCTCTCCACTTCCTCTACGAAGTGATGCTCAAATACAATTCCCAGCAAGCTGTGGGGCAAGACCTCAAGACGGACAAGTGAAGTTCTAAACTTGCACCTGCCAGTGGAGTATGTTGGGGAGACAATGTGGGTCAAGGGGATCATATTCCACCAAGTCTTCTTGAATACCACTGCAGTAGGAATAATTAAGTGGGTGCACTCAGAGAAAAGATGACAGGATTTAAAGCCATGATACCTAGGTTGGAGTCCTGTGTTTAACTATTACTAGTTGTGTGGTCTTGGGCAAGAAAATTGTCTGAGTCTCAGGTCCTTTGTCAATATTATTATGACATAGCAATTCCTCAGAAAATCAGTGAGTGGTTGGAATGACATGATTACAAAATCACCTTATAAACTCTAAATATGTACAAAAGTTTATTTTACTCGGAATTAAATTTTCAAGACACAGTGAAGCACATTTTTACTCTCAGAACTGGGACACTATCATTAATGATGAGGGAATGTCAAGAACACACTCCTTGACCATTACACAAACTAACTGGAAGATTTTCTCTTGTTCCCTATGATGTATAAACATGCTGACCTGGAGAGATGAACAGAGAGCAGATGTGGTTGTGAGAGCTGGAACAGGGTACAGAAAGCCCAGATGCATAAGTCACCCAGAAAGGTTCTGTAAAACAAGGACAGCTGTTTTTTCACTACAGGATGACCTTGCAGACCATGGACATGTTTTTTTGTAACAACCATGCTCTTCTGAGACTCACACCTCAGCTACACCTTCCTCTTCTACTCTTCACCTCGTCCTCCAGACAGTACTTCTCTTTCACTGAAGACTTAAACACCTGGCTCTCAGGGTCCACACTAGGGGCAAAGTACACCTTTTTTTGTTTGTTCTTTCTAATCACTGTTTGTTTGTTTCCAGGAACCAATTTCTGTTTGAACTAGGGTCCTCTGGGCTGCAGATTAAGAACTCTAACTTGACCTATTTTAGGCACACAAAGTAGGTATTTATTACGTCGATAATGAAAGATTGCAGAATCAGGATGCGGTTGGGCCTCAGGGGAGGTAGAACTAGGACTCTTTCTCTAGCTTTGTCATTAGAACAAAAGTAATCCTCTTCCCTTAGTTTCAGTTAGGATCCTGGCCCTGCTGGGATCACATGTCTAACCCTGTG
The DNA here is from genome assembly GCF_902729225.1 of Pteropus medius. Classification (NCBI taxonomy): domain Eukaryota; kingdom Metazoa; phylum Chordata; class Mammalia; order Chiroptera; family Pteropodidae; genus Pteropus; species Pteropus medius. Next base: position 19,776,061 of record NW_024354502.1, on the reverse strand, counting down.
CCCACGCAGATGGAGTTTGTACTAGCATTGGCAGCAATACTAGTGGGAGCAGCAGCTCCCAGAATTAAGTGGCTGTTATTCCCAGAAGGGAGGGAAAAACAGATATTCTTAATCACTCTGTGATTTTAAAGACCCTACAGAACAGAAATCATGCACAGAAACTTGTATTTTGAATTCCTTTGCCAACTTCTTAGGCTCTAGATTTAGGACTCCTATATTGTCTGATTTTTCTGCTGACTGAGAATGTCTCTGGTGTGTCCATAGTGCACAAAGAAAAAGCAGATGATAAAGACACCTCTTGGGGGATTCGGGGTAGGAGCAGAGTGGAGACTGTGCAAAAGCAATTGTGGAGAATGGAGGTCAAGTTTACCAGGAAATTGTTGGAGGACTGCGAGGAAGTGCTGAGGTAGGTGATAGAAACTGTGTCTCACCAAAATTAAGCTGGAACCTAATCCTCAGTGTGATGGATTTAGAGGTGGGCCTTTGGGAGGCGATTGGGTCATGAGGACAAAGCCCTCATGAATTGGGGTAGTGGCCTTATAAAAAAGACCGCAGAGAGCGCCATTGCCCCTTCCTCCATGTGAGGACACAGCAAGCAGACAGCGTCTGTGAACCAGGAACTAAGGCTCACCAGACACCAAACCTGTCAGCACCTTCAACTTGGACTTTCCAGCCTATAGAACTGTGACAAAGGTCTTGTTTAAGCCGCCCAGCCTCTAGTAGTTTTTTATAGCAGCCCAAAAGGACTAAGACAGTGGACAATTGTGAATCTATAGTAGCTCCACCTTGTCGTCTATGACTTTTTCTCTAGCAGCATTAGGCTGCTGGGATGCAAATGTGGAAAAACTGGATTGTTGTGTCCGTAACAAGATGGAGACATTTCTTTGATATGTCTATGTACAATAGAAATGCAGATGAGAAATGGTTCAAGGTATTGAGAAAGAATGTTACTACTAGTAATATGATGGACTCTGGAATCTCAGCTGGATGCAAAGAGGCATAAAGAAAGGCTCATGGATGGGGAGAGAACAGAGTGAGAAAACTGAGAGATTCCATTTAGATCAGAACAGGGTCTGGGGGAATAGTTAAAGTAATGCCAACATGTAAGTATCTGTATATGCAAATAGAAAATACAGACATGTCTTGATTGGGGTAGGCCCTGCACTTATAAAAAACACTCTCACTCAAAAATGATGTAGCTATGATACAATGCAGTGTATTTCAACAGACTAAGCCAAAAAAATTTAACAAAACAAATTCTATATATGCAGTGTTGGCCTGATTGACCATAATGTATTTTGGCAAAAAAATATTTAGGTACAGCACACCTAATAAAGCTCTCTATGTACACAGTAAATATCAAATAACTTTGCTAAATGACCAGAACATGACCATTTGGAAAAATCAAAATGTAGTTGTAAAACAGAGTCAAATGCATCAGTTAAAATTTGTGAACCTAGAAAAAGACTGAATTGTTATATTTTTATCTGTACACACAAAAAAAATCATTCTCCAGCCTTCCATTTTCACCTATATTTTCTTTAACAGTTAATTAAGTCAAAAATTTGAAGGTTTAAATCCTTTCTTCCTAAAGCCTCAGGAATATCAGATTCTCCTTCAAACCACTTAAAACAAAGATATACAGATTTCACTTCTGTGCCGCTCATGCACATGCTGCTGGGGAGTTGTTCCTAAGCTGGCTACCTATTCACTCAACTTAGTTCTAAAAGTAATACCTGACTAGAGGACTCCACTGGCTCTCACACTACCCATCAGCAGTTTTATTCCTCACTGAAAATCAGTTGGTGACATTTAGCCCTCAGCTTAATCTGCACAAATGCAGTTTGGAAATTCTATGACGGTGAAGTTAGCATATTTAAATGTAAAATGCAAGAGTCTGAAAATTAAATAGTTTATTTTTTAAATATGTAAGCTGCTGTGTTTCTCCAGAATCACTTTTCTTTAATAAACAAATGGAAAACAAACTGGCAAAAGCAGCTGAAAAATTTGGATGTCCTAAAATGAGACAACTGTAAAAATTTCATATGTAAAGATGGGACTGGGGTAAGCTTATATTGAAATAATAATTGTATATTATTATATGTAATTGGACAGCAAAACAGCCCTGCCTGAAAGCACTGGATCGAAATGTCTTCCCAAATCCTTCTAAGAAATGATTCTACATACCACAATGTATCATAGAACAACCAGTTTTTATATTCCTAAATAAATTTAAACTATTACAGCAATGATTTAAATACATGCGTTAAAAAATTATAAACATACTCTGAATTTTTTTCTTTACTTGCAAGATAATATTAAAAAGAGATGCTACAGCTTCTTCATTCCTTAAGAACTAAGGACAAAACACTAAACATAATAAATAAATATGCAACCTAGAGGCCTAGAAAGGGGTATAGAATACTGAATACAATACACCAGTGTATTAAAAATCCAGTATTTTGTAATTAAAACTTCATCTCAAGACAGTTAGGTTTATTGCTACTATAAATAAGCTTCATATTAAGGCACCTGTCATTACCAATGAGAAAGATTTGAATGTGAAACAATGGAAATATGAATTGTAAAATATGGACTGTTTTTCTTTCATTTTGATGTCATTACAAATATCAAATTTTAACTTTAAGTTTTTGTATGGCAGTAGATAAATATCTTTGAACACATTACCTGAATATAGTTAAAATGTTTATGATACTTTAATTGATGTATATGATACCTAAATTAAAGTACGTGCTACTTTAATGGGGAAATAGGCAAAATCGAATCAAGATAGGTGGCAAAGGACTAAATATAAGAAATATGATATCACAAATATGATATTACAAAAAATATTACATTGTAAGGACAGTGACTATGAGCAGATCTTGGCCAAGTCATTTAAATTCTTTGAGCCTCACTCTTTCCATCCAGAAAAATACTACCTGCTCTATCAAGCTCAAAGCTGCTGTGAGATCAAATTGAGGTGATGTAAAAACACCTGGCAAACTATGAAGCACTGAACAAATAAATGGTATTATCAGAGGCCAAATATTTCAAGTTTCTGATGTTCTAACAAATAAGGTTATGGCCAGCTCCATTTGCATCCACTTAAGAACTCCCAGTTTTAATCACTTAGATAGCTGTGGCATGAATGGAGCAAAAATTTCTGCAAAGAGAAAAATCTCTAAAGTTTAGCTTTCAGAATTTTATAAAGTAGTATGCCATGAGCGGGGAAGCCCACTGCTTGCTGGGGCTCAGGCCACCTCTTGACACTTTCTAATGATAAAGAGGGGACAGACTTCTCAGAGACCTTGGTCCTGTCCTTCCCTCAGTCCCCTTGCAGAAAAGTCCATCTCCCTCACCATCTGCTATCGTGCAGCATGCATAGTTCCATTAAAAGAATTATACCTCATAACAGCATAAGAGTTTTAAAAGTTTCCAAGAAACAGCTGAGGCCAATCATAGGTACATTTCTGAGCTTGGCACAAATATGAAATGGTTCCATAGTCTCCACCAGGTTCTCCCTGGCTTAGTTCACAAGCCTTCTTCTATGCATAAAATGGTTCTAGGCCAGCTTTTGCCAAACTATGTTCTGAAGAACACTAGTTAGTTGAGATCTTAACAAATGAAAAACAGATCTGTGTTAAGTTTAGAATATGCGGGGGGAAGTAACTGTAGCATTTCTCAGTCTCTGATGCACTGACTGCACACTGCACAGAGAAAGGGAGCATACAGCATTTCCCAAACTCTTTTGACCACAGAATCCCTTTCTTCCCACAAGATATCTAGAGGGACCAATAGCTCTTACGATACTGTTTGGGAAATGCTATTCTCGCTAATTCACCATGGTTTTAACATTCAAGGGCTACATTTGGCAGTACCCTTTTCATTTCTGAAGCAGTAAAATCATTGTGCTCACAAGGCCAGCCACCATGATAACCTCCTGGATTCCACTCCATAGGCATCCTTCCCGAAGCAACTAAGAACTAAATTTCTTACTACATACGGAGGAATTCCAAGACATTATTCTCAAGTTAATGGGAATTATTAGCTTTTTAAAGGAAATCTTATATCCTCTCTCAAACATTAAAAATATTAAGATCTAACTCTAAATCTTAGGATCTATAATCACAATTACTTTGAGGGGAGGGGAGCATTTTATCACACAACCACTGCAATTAACACTATTAATAATAACACAATTAGCACAGTGGTGGTGGTGGTGGTGGTGGTGGTGGGTGGCTTAGTAGCAGTATTGTCTAAGCCCTTATTTTGTGCCTTAATCCTTATATCCACTCTATAAATTTAGGACCTACTATTACACTCATTTTAAAGATAAACACACTGAGGTTGAGACAGATTAACTGACTTGCCAAGGGTCATACAAAGTAATAAGGACAGAATATTAAACTCATACCTGACCCCTTCTCACATGCTCTTTGTCACTACATAATGTCATCTTATGTTTTAGTAACAAAACAAAAGCATTTTGGTCACACTCTGGTTGTTCAACAGAAAAGTTAGAGTGTATTTATACAAACCCAACTTGATTGATATTTGGTTTTGGATCTCTTTTTGAGCAAAAGAGATATCTTTTAAGTGTTTGTTTGTTTGTTTGTTTGTTTGTTTTTAAGCAGAGAAAGACAGACTGCTAATCATCAATGACAGGTTTGGATATGGGAGGGTTTTAAAAATCTGCATCCAAGGTGAAGACATTATCTGTGGTTTCTGCCATCACTGCAAAACGCTGATACTCTGAAACTCGTTTCTCAAAGAAATTTGTTTTTCCTTCTAAAGAAATATTTTCCATAAAATCGAAGGGATTTTCTGCGTGAAAAATCTGAAATGAAAAGAAACGTTACCAGACATTCTGAAGAAGCCAAATTATATCCCACAAGAGCAAGAGATACTAAAACAGAGCTTAGGTCTACCAACACCTGTTTAGCCACCTATAGGATCACACTGCTCCCTACAATTCTAGAGGCTCTCGAGGGTGATAAGCTTTAAGATGACTAAGATCTTACATAGCTAGGAAGTGGTGGAACCAGGATTCCATCTGCCTACAGCCTCGACCTGTTACATCATGTGAAAAGCACACCTCTTTACGAAAAACAGAAATAACATAAAGACAACTGAGTTCAAAGGGTCAAATTATAAGAGTTAATGTCTTCATAAAAATTATTTCCTATTTAAAAGTATTAACCAAAAATTACAACATAGACACATGGAGATTTATATAGGGTAAAACACACATATACATATTAAATGCAATTACTTAGAAAGAATCCTATTTTTAAATAGATATCTGCAATTATTACAAAGTAATTTATTCACTTATTAGTTCTAAGATATATCAGCTTCCTACTTCTGTTATGAATTTCATTTTAAGTTTCAAAGGATTTTGCAAAATTAATGTGTTCACCCAAAACAAGGCTTTGCTATGACATTTTAAAAGTATAAAAAATAAAAGTAGACTCATATGTTACAAATGCTTTAAGTGAAATAGATTTTAGTGGCCTTCCTTGACTGTAACATTTTAGCTAGCAGTAATACATTTTTAAATACCTTACCTTTGAGAATCCAAGTTCCACAAGTAATCTGTCAGCTACAAACTCAATATACTGTTTCATCAAAACACAATTCATTCCAATGAGGCCAACTGGCAACGCTTCTGTTAAAAACTCCTGAGATAAAAACAAGAACAGAATAAAGTACAAAGACAGAACAATAAATAAGTATGCATTTTCCAAATAAAAAGAGGGTTTTAGTTTTATTAATCTGCTAAGTCACTACTCTTGTCTGGGAAAAGTACACTAAATTCTTTCGACACGGCAAACAATGCCCATTTATTTAAAAATGTTTGGACTATTACTAGTCACATTTTTTCACATTCTCAAATAGCCAAAATAAATTGAAATTAATTATCAAACTACTGGTATTTTTTAAAGTATCACATGTAGGACATGAATTCATATGCTTTCTAAATAGAAAGATACTTTGTTCTGAAATATCTAGAAAAAGATTCACCAAAGATGATTATTGTGGGGAACATGATTATGAAAGGGAGTTGTGAAAGAGAGAAAACACAATTAACAAAGAAAATGAGAGAAACAGAAATGGATCTGAGGGCTGGGAGATAAACTGAACTACACCTACACTGAAAGACAGTGGGAGAGTGTTAACAGAGGAAAAATAAAAACATTAACCATAGGGATTCAGTTTTCAAAATGAATTAAAGATACCAAAACACATTTTATGCCTTCCCCCTACCCCTGCTATGAAAACTATGGCTATTAAACTATTCAGTATTAAAAAAAAGTTTTAAAAATTTATTTTACTTTTACACCAGTTCTTTCAAATGATAAAAACACATGCTAAAACACATGGGCGTCCACTTCTTTCTAGTCAGAGACCTTTACATGCCATAAATTAGGTTTATTATTCACTAATTCATTTATTTATTCATTCTATAAACATCTGGTGCATGCTTCAAGCTAGATACCTTGCTGGATTTGTGAGAATATAAAACAAACAAGAAACCACCACTGCCCTCCAGTAGCTAAAAATCTAAAAACATAAAGCAAAAATAATTAAAATAGTCTGTTACAGCATAAAATTTGACAGGTCAATGAAACAGAAAATATAGTCCTGCACTAGATTTTTGTTCACATAAAATCTTAATATATAATACCTATAAGCCAAATTATAAACTGATATAATTGAAATACATTATCTATTGGTACTGTCAGGTTGACCATAAAAAATTGTTGATATTTATTCTGACCTAAAAAATGGCAGTTTCCTATGAGCCAAACTAATAAAATAATGGTAGGAACTTGAGGGAGTGTCATGCTAATCACACAGGCTCCTCGCTTACTTGCTCTATTTCAACAGCGTTAACAATGACTTCCCGGACCCTCTCTTCCGAGGGCTTGTTTACTAAGTATTGAAACATCAGGCAAGCAAAGTCACAGTGAAGGCCCTGAAACAGAAAAAAAATACAAGTGTCAAAAAAAAAAAAAAAACATTTAATCAACTACGTTCACACAGTAATGTGTCAGGCATCAGATGGAGTAGGTGCTAGAAATGCAACGTGTTAACTCCTGGGAGAGAGAAGAGGGATTAAGAGGGCCAGGGACTTCTTTCCTTCAAATCTCATTAAAGTGCCAATTATACTAACTTATAATGAAAAATCTGCAGTGCCAGCAAATTTTAGTTTATCGATATGAAATAAGACTTAATTAAAAACAAAATTCTACAACCAAAAGCATTTTGGAAAAAAAAAAGGCAAGAAATGCCAAAATAAAAGTTCATTCATTTTTAATGTCTAAAATAATTAAGAAATGATTGAAAAATAATAAGTATTTTAAGAACAAGTGAAACTCAAACTTCTAAAAGACATTTATATTAAATAAGAATGGCTCAAGATAAGAATTCAGTGCAATGAAAATGGAAACTGAAGAATTAAGAGTACCATTCGAAAATGCATAAAGCAGAAATGACATTGCAGCTAACTCGAGCAAAAAAAAACAAAACCAAACCATGAAATGCCTTGAGAACAGAATGGTTATGCAAATACAAGAAATGGTATAGAATCTTAAATAGTTGAAGAACAGAGCAAAGAGAGTCAACTTACAATAATCAGATTCCAAACCACAGAACAGATGGTATGAAGCTAGAAACAACAGACGAAAATTTCAGAAAGTCAAAACAAAAAAAAAGAGAGAGCAAGAAAGAGGCCAGAGATATAGAAAGACGACAGAGTTCTAAACAAAATTAAAGGAGACTGGCACTAAGGCAGAGTCAATTAACATTTCTAAACTACAAGGAAAAAGCAATAATTTTGTCAGCCAGCAAGGGGAGAGGAGGAGGAAGACATGTACACTTTGAAGGATTACAAATCAGTTTGCTTAGGTTTTTCTAGATAAATCAACAAATACCTGAAGACAACTTAAAGATAAGACTCAAATCAAAGGCTCTACTCCAAGGATTATTTACTAAAGTTGTCATACACAGAAGAAACCATCAGAAAAAAATCTCTTTGAACAACTAATCCTAGAAGATTTGCTAGTGAAACATTTTTCCCAGACTCAAGAGGCTACTTCAAATTACCAAAGGCTAAATTTCAAATAAACTGCTGAGAGGTGCTGATTTGAAATGACAGCTAGCTACCTATTACAGAGATGAGTAAATCAAATGTAGGCACTTGTATGCTAAAATTAATTTTGAGGTTTAAAGCAATTCTAATCAAAATCCTAATGGGATTGTTTTTAGTTTAAAAAAAAATTAATGTGAGACTAGAACTTAATTATTCCAGCTGCTGAAAAGAAAGAATGTAACGTGATAAGGGTGCTAATTATCGCTACAATGGCAATCCTATCACAATATATAAATGTATCAAATTAACATGTTGTATATCTTAAATTTATAAATATCATGTCAAATATATTTCATTTTAAAAAACAATCTGGAAGAATGGGTAGAATCTTGTAAGAACACTTAATTAGAAAGTTATGAGATTTATCCTACTAATTACCAAAACATAAAACACTACAATAATTAAAATAGTTTGCTATGGCATGAAATTTGACAGACAGGTTAATGAAAAAGAAACAAAGCCCTGAAACAGATTTCAGAATACTTAAAATCTTAACATATAATAAAGAAGACATCACAAATCAATGGAAAGAATCAACAGAGAGTTGAAAAAACTTCCCAAGGGTATGTGAAATAAAATTTAGTTAAAATCTAACTATCCTATACTATACTGTGTTTATACTAAATTCTATACTTATACTAAACAAATTCCAATTATATTAGAGAGTTAAATGTTGAAAATCAAAGAAAAATATGTGTAATTAACTCATGTTTGAAAGCTGATTACATAAATTTCAGGTTATTACATGTTAAAAGAACAAACAAAATTAAAAATCAAAGGACAAACTGGGAAAATGTTTGCAAAAATTATAACAAAATCCATATTTCATATTACATTCATACAATAAATATTTTTTAAATATTTATTTAAAAAATAAATATTTTTTAATAAATATTTTTATTTTTTAAATAAATATTTTTTAAAATATTTATTGAAAGAGCCCAGCCACTGCGCACTGGGAATATATACCAACAGAAATAAAGTCAAAAGACAAGAACAGGTAAATACAGAAAAAATTTAAGTGACTAATATCGTTATGAAAAAAAATGTTTAATCTATATATAGCAATCGAACAAATGCAAATAACCCTATAATGAGATACCTTTATCCCTATCAAATTTGTCAAATATTTAACACATAAATCCAAATTCTGGTTAGGTATGGTAAGAAAAAACATGTTCATACATTGTTAGGTAGGGGTGAAAGTTGCTATAAAATTTCTAGGAAGAAATCTGTGAGCAAGTATAAATAACCTTTAAAATGTTCATACTCTACAATCTATTAATTCTATTTCTAGGGAATCTAGCTTAAGAAAATAATATGAATTTGGGACAAAGCTTAAATACAAAGATATTCATTTCACTTTACAGCAAAACAAACAAAAAATCTGAAAACAATCTAAATTTCTAATTATAGAACAGTCAAATAGTGATATTCATTCATTAAAATATTATATATCTAACAAACTGTTTCCAAAAAATGCTTAATGTCATGGGAAAAAAGCTCACAATATTCTGCTAAGTAAAAAAAATCTCAGCTTGTAAAAATACAAAAAAGCAGAATATTTCAAATTGTTAAAATATGATGTTTGTATATATCTACAAATTTAAATGTAGAAAGCTAGCTAGAAAAAAATATAATGTAAACCTATTTGATTTTATTAACTAGTGTCACCTCAATAATTTTAATAAAAAATTCACTTAAAAAAAATACAATGAAATATTAAAAGTGGTTATCTCAGCTGGGGAGCACGGTACAGGGAATGTAGTTAGTAGTAATGTAATGTAGGTGGAGAGCCAGAGGAGAGAAAGAGCAATTAGGAGGATCATTTTATAAACTATATAAATGTCTAACCAATGTATTGTATACTTAAACTAATAAAATAAAATTAAAATAAATAAAAGTGGTGATTTTTGTGTGTTGAGATTGAGTGATTTTATTCTCTTAATTCTCTATAATAAGTATGCGACATTTATAATGTAAATTATTAGAAATTTAAAGATATGAAACAACAAAAAGTAATTATACAAAGCATTTTTATGGCACTTAAAAAGTACTGTCACACATACTGTTTCATTGTATTTTAACGAAATCCTATTAAGGTTCATAGCTGAAGAAACAGAGGCCAAGAGAAGTTAAGTAACTTGACAAAGTCACTTATAAATAAGCTGAGGAGCCAGGATCAGTATAGCCAATAAATGTGAACTGAATTGCTGTGATGGGCCAAAGACTGAGAACAGAAAGATAAATGACAAGGTTTCTGCACTCAAGGAGCTTAGAGTCTAGCAGAGAAAACAAGAAGTGTAATACAAGTTACGGGCTATAAGATGAGGGATGAGTTCAGGTTTCAAAGAGATACACATTGGAAAGAGTGGCCAATTTTACCTGATTGAGACAGGAAAGCGTTGAGTTGCAACTTATAAGAAGGTAAACAAAAAATGAAAAAACTAGTAGGAAAGATGGAAAAGGTATCACAGGCAGAGGTAGACAAGATTTAGTTATTGTTTGGGTGTAGCTGAAAGAGAAAAGAAATAACCTAAAATAACTCCCAGATTTCAAACTTAAATGATTCGATGGAAGGTAGGGACACTCAATGAAATAGGGAAAACAGAAGAAAGAACAAATCTTGGGAGAAAGATGATAAGTTTTTCTGAAATATTAGGTTTGCGAAATCTGTGGAAACTTCCAGGAGAAAACGTCTAACATGTACTTGAATATACAAGTTTGGAGATCAGGAAAGAGTATCTGGGCTAAAGATAAAGTTTTGGTTGTTATGAGCCTCTTGATGGTAGCCGATTCCATAGGAATAAATAAAGATTAGCCAGGGTGTCATGTACAGTGAAAGAGAGAGGCCAAGGTGGGAACCCAGGAGTACAGTACTTAAGGGTGAGCAGAGACAACTGAGGAGGGAGGGAGGAAGAAAACACAAGTTTCTTAAAAGCCAAGGAAAAAAATGACTTCTTATTTTCTTTTAATTACCAAGATCCTTGGGTACCATAAGCATTTTCCAGGGAAAGAAAAAGAAATGCACACCAAATATGAATACAAATATAACTAAAAGAATAATACTTCATTCCTTACTTCATCTCTGCTGATGAGTTCATTGGAAAAAGTGAGTCCAGGCATAAGACCTCTTTTCTTTAACCAGAATATAGCAGCAAAGGATCCCGAGAAGAAAATTCCTTCCACAGCAGCGAAGGCCACCACTCTTTCCCCTGGGAGACATAAAATAGTTTCACTTAATGAAACATCATGTACTGCAGACATTTATATATTTATATGTTATATATTATGTGTATTACATATTTTTATATATATTTATAACAATACCACAACTATTTTACTAAGAAACAAAATCAACAAATTAGTGCCATGGCCAAGGGTCTTTAGAGGAGGAAATTTGCCACCTCTACCTACTAGGGCAGAAAGCTATGTCTAACTTCAAATCCTATGTCAGACGCTGGACTCCTACAGGTCTTGGTATCTAGGCAAAAGAGAGCCTTCCATACTCCAAAAAAGTGGTGATTTATCTGTGAGTGCACTGTGTGTGTGTGTGTGTGTTGGAGTGGAAAGTAGAAGAAAGATTTTATGACAAATGTCTCCCTCTCTGTGATTGGGGGAGGGGAAGTGGCTGAGGTTTGTTTTAGAAACCTAAGGTATCTTACAGATTAGTTGTAAACATTTCAAAAAACATTACCATGCATTTGCAATTTAAAAAAACAAAACAAAACATAAATCCAGCTGAAGATAATAAATATATCTATTGGATAAAATGTCCCATCACATAAGCAAAAATACTGTCTTCTGCTAAACCTGTAAGGCCCAATTTCAAAGGTTACTCACTGTTAGGTAAGGGCTTTACAGAAGCCCATCTCCTAAAATGTCTATAGTGGCATTATATCTGTAACAACATCTCTAGAAGATGATTACAGGTCTAACCCAAAAGAAGAGCACTGCACGCTCAGGAGAAATATTTATATATGCATCTGTCTAGGGAGAAAGTTTTGGTATATAAAACTGTGAGATAAAACTATGAGGCAGCTGAGAGCTTGAACCAACTACAGACATGTTTCAAAGACGACATAACAGCTTGTATCCCACTCCTTGTTGCAGGACCAAAAACACAATAGCAGGCTTAATAAGAGTCCTGAACTGAATCAATGGAAACTATATAAGCACTAGATGATAAAAGGCATTATAATCTGTTCAATAGAAATTGCTAAAATTTGATGCAGAAACTGAATAAATTATAACTTCTAGAACAAAGGTAATTATAATATTTAAATTTCAAAAAGAAAGATGGCTAAGTTTAAATATTCCTGGCTGTCTCTAAATAGTGCTCTGGTTTGTCCTTGTTCATTTCCCTGATTATCTTAAACCAAATCGGACAGATCTATCATATCAAACAGTTGTCTATTATTAGCTCAAAACATCAGAAAAACTTTTATAGTATTTTATTTTTATAGACACAAGCTAAAAAGTCACTTGGAAAAAAAATAAGAGAATATAAATTAAATAAGTACTTATTAGGTACATGCTGTGTGGGAATTATCAAAAGAAAGCTCTTTAGTATATGCTAAATATTAAAATATAATAATAACTATAATCACTATGCTCTGCTGACTCTTGAAAACAAAAATGGCTCCTTTGACTAGTTATATTTTTTAAGATGAAGATTTGTCATTAGCTTAACCTATAGATTACTATATTTTCATTTTACTATTAAAGATAATGGGTAGCTATAATTGATACATTTTTAATTGGCATAAAGGTGATGTCATGTGGACATTTATCTGTAAGAGAACTAGACTATAATACAAACATTGTGAATAAAAGGAAAATTATTTTAATTATTCTATGCATTGCATGAATGCTAAATGAGAATCATAACAGAAATAGTTATAGAAGGCTATTCTTTTGGGGAGGACTAAAGAATTATAAGGGGTAAATTTTACAAATTTTCAATAGCTGTGAACAAAAGAGATTTCCAAAACATTTATTCTAAAAGTTATAATGAGTGTAAGGCCTCATGATTTGTTTTAGAGATGGGAAAGTAGGATATATTTTTAAGATATTGCTGACCTCTATGATGCAATGCATTATCATTGTATAACTATACCTTTCTGATATTTGAAATGTAATTTCATTACATATATTAAGGTTAAGTCTATATATTTAAAAGTTAAAGTTCTCTAAAGATATTTTTTAAATTAAGCTGTATCTCTCAATTTTTAAAAATTAAACAGATAATTAAGAATTTTTAGCTCTACAGGAATTGAATCTCCTTATATCAACTTTCAAAAAAACTAATGATCTTTTAATGTCTTCTTAGGTTTTCTTTAGCTAAAAGTAAAGGATTAGAAGAATCTGGATGTGATGAAAGAACAGTTGCTACGCTGGGTCCTATTAGGTGCAGAAGTCATCAAAGTCACCAAAAGTGCTAGTAAAGCCCGAAGCCAGATGAAAGAGCTGCCTTCATCAACCTAAAGGTGCGGATGACACAGTTAGTTCACAAAACCACACTTCCCCAGCAGGTTAAAGGAAGTACAGGTGTTCAGTGAGCAACACCAGGTTTTCATGTCATTGTCTTTTAGTTGCTCTCCCAAAGAGGAGAGTCACCAATGTGTTCTTCACTGTTACCTCTTCCCACCACCCATTCCATTCCTCCTGCACCATTTTAGACCATGTTCTTCCCTCTGAGACCCTGAGTCAGAACCCTAATGGGGTTTGCCTTGAGAGTAAGCAATATGAAGATTTAACTGGAGCCCCAGATGTCACATGGTAACTGCTACCCTCCTCTATTTTCTAGGTTGCTTTCTTTGGTAGTGTCATTTGCTTTCTGTGAGTCTGCTCTTCATTTTCCACCAGTACCCATCCACACTAATATTTTCAGTGCATATTGAACACATTGATACTTCACTTCTTTTTGCTTTAAAGCCAATTTTTCTCAAAGTGTGCATCTCAAACCACTGTGAGAGAACCAGCTGAGTGTAAAATGCAGATTCCTCAGTGCCCCACACCCCGCCCGCTCCCTGGCCCAGGCCTCCTAAATCACTCAGGAAAGGACCAAGATTCTGTAGGGTTTTCCTACAAATTCTCGGATGATTTCACACACACTAAGAACCATTGCTTTTCTCATTCTCAGAATGAACTGAAGGCAATGCAAATATATCTGTTTCTTCTCTATTATATTATATGCTTGCCCACACCTCACACGACATCACTGGGTCTCAACATGTGGTCCAGGGGTCCCTGGAAATTCATAGACCAAGGAGGTCTGTGTGGTCAAACCTATTTTCATGATAATACTAAGGCACCATTTATTTACTTATTTTTTTACTACCATTCTCTTGTGAGTGTAGAGTGGTGTTTTCCAGAGGCTATATGGCATGTCCATAATAATGTGAAAAGCCTAACTACATATCTGAATGAGGGTGGATTTTCTTCATATACTTCAACCAAAACAACATTCTGCCACAAATTGAATGCAAAAGTAGATATAATTCAGCTGTCTTCTATTAAGTCAAATGTCAAAAAGACTTGCAAAAATATAAAACAATGCCTTTCTCCACTATTTTTTTTTGAAAATAGTGTTTTTTAAAAATATGTGTTAGAATAGAACGGGTTACCCCTGTTATTTTAAAATGCATTAATAAATATGTTTAAAGTTTCTGGGTTTTAGTTTCTACTATGGAAATATCAACAACCCACAAAAATAAAAGCACTTTGGAATCCTCAATAATTTTTAAGAGTAAAAAGGAGCCCCGAGGCCAAAACTTTTGAGACCTCCTTCCCCATATTATGAATAAAACCAGAAAATAAAAACCACCAATTATAAAATAGATAAGAATGAGACAGATACTTCAATCTATTCAAACGAAGCATGTGAATATTTGCATTAAATTTAATAAATATTTACTAAACAACTACTATGTATAAGATACAATGTTAATTACTTCCTTAAAAAAAGATACTGGACGTCAACTAATCCAGAAAGGTGAAAGATAATCCTGTTGTTGCAAACTGTTTCTTGCCCTAGTTGAGTGCACTAATCTTTAGTTTTTTAGAAACTACATATTTGTTCCCTTAAAAATGTAAAGATTTTTGTCTCGGTTTAAATCCCTAAAATAAGCATTCCTGAAAGCAGATATGAACTGTGAATTGCTGTAATACTCTTGTCAGATTCTATGTGACTGACTTATTTACCTGTAATTATATACTGACATCTTAACCTTTCAACTTAATAAACAGAATACATACAGTTTTAGATTATTTTAATCCTGGTTTCTAATTAATTATTAGAAATAATGATTCTACTTAAGGCGCATACTGAGATTTTGAGATAGTCACACCAGGTAAAATAGTGTTGTATCACCTGAGGCAAATTTGACATATACAAATTAAAGCAACATACCAAAAGTAGATTTTCTATCTGCTATCCATCGCAAGGCCCAATCTGCTTTTTTCTTAACGTATGGCATTGTTTCAATTGCATTAAATAAAAATTCCCTGTAAAATCAAAAGAATTAATGGCAAAGTTATTCAATTGTTTTTCTTAATCAGAATACATTTTATTAAGTTAATCAGAGATAATAATTATAACGCAATGGTATACACCAGATCTGTAACTTTTCTGTATTTTGCATGTTCATAAAATATAGAAAGTAAAACTTAAATTAGTGGTTTGGATATGGTCTGATACAAAATTTACTAAATTCAAATATTCAATTTCTAAACAGAATGTGCCCCACAGATTAACATTCTATGCAAGCTCCTTTTTAAATTCAATTTTAAGCAATAGAAAACATTATATTCCTAAACTTCTATATTTGAATAGTATTTCCCAAGCATTACTTCTGAAGTAAATTTTGCTCTTAAAATAAGCAATAGGATAAACCTTTGTAAATAAAATCCCAGTGGTGATACCTTTTCTTGGGATCTCTGATGTAAGTGTGTATTAGCAAACTGTACATCTCTGAGTGAACATTCTCGATGAGAATTTGAAAGCCATAGAAACAGCGAGCCTCTGGAACCTGTACCTCCTGACTAAATCGCTCCACCTACAAAAATAAGGCGAAAAAATATATCCAATTCTGTGTGCTCTCATTATAAACACTGCAAATCAGAATCTGGACATCAGAATTATCACTTAAAAAGTGACTGTCATGCCACAAACAGGTCAGAAAGATCTTATGGGTTATTTTAAGCATTACTGTTTATCAACCCTTCACAATAAATTATTTGCATAATGTATTCTTAAGTAATAAAATGAATTGACTTGGTAGGTGGAGATATTGCCTATAAAGCCAAATAAATTGTATAACATCCACCAAAAAAATTTATTTCACTGTAGAATTGACCTTAAGTCATTTTTTTTTTCTGACAGTAGATTTCTTGAAGCTCCTAGTTCTAGACGAAAGCTCACATCTTTTGATTCTCTTTAACAAGAAAGTATGCCTCCTGGCCAACCATAATACAAGTTTAAAAATGAGGAGCCAGAATCCAGCATTCTCTTACAGAGCTCCAGAAGGGTTATTAAGGTGCAGGATCTCTATTAGGATTCATATTCTAAGGGTAAAAATTAAACTCATGTTTATGGATTTTAAGTAGTTTTGATTGGTACAATATGCTTGATTTAATGATCTTTTGCTAGTCAAATAACAGAAATGTATCCTTTCCTCGGACACGTCATCAGAAAAAACATAGTCAAGAGAAAAGTTTCATCTAGTTCATTTCCTAGACATCATTTTTTAGGCTCAGTCTAATTATCTTATTGCTATTACCATCAGTTAACTGCTGAATGGGGACAAAAGTAAAATAAAACAAAAATCTTACCAAATTTTCATTCACAATTCCATCACTGGCTGCAAAAAAGGCTAAGATGTGAGAGATAAAATACTTCTCATCTGATTTAAGCTTGTTCCAGTGAGGGAGATCCTTTGATAAGTCAACCTGAAATGAAAAGATTTTCAAAACTTTTAACTTGAAGTTAAATTCTTCTCAAAATGTCTGGAAAACTGACTTTCATATCAAAGTTAAAGAGGTGACATCTCCTTAGCAGTAAAATGTGAAAAAGGAAAAAATGTTGACTTACTACTATAGACTGAATGTTTGTGTCCTCCCAAAATTCATATGTTGAAAGCTAATTCCCAATGTGACCGTGTTTGGAGGTGGAGCCTTTGGGAAGTGATTAGGTCATGAGAGTGGAGTCCTTGTTAATGTGATTAGTGCCCTTATGAAAAAGACCTGAGAGCTCTGCTAGCTTTCTGCCATGTGAGGACACAAAAAGAAGACAGCTGTCTATAAACCAGGAAGAGGGCCCTCACCAGGCAGCATATCTGCCATGTGCCTTGATCTTAGAATTCTCGGCCTCCAGAACTATAAGAAAAAATTTCTGTTGGTGGTAAGCCATCTAGTCTAGGTATCATTATAGCAGCCTGAACTAAGATGATTGCAGAGAACATAATAATAAAAAAAATTTTTAAAACATTATAAAGGAATCTATCTTCTGGCTAATTGAGAAGCTGGCAGAATGTAGTTTCAAAATATTAAAATTAACATAATCTAGTTTCACCACAAGAAAGAAATGGTAATTATATGTCAGGATACAGGTATTAGCTAACACTATGGTGGCAATCATTTTTTGTGAAATATGTACATATATATATATATACACACACACACGTATGTATATATTTGTATATGTATCAAATCACTGTTGTACACCTTAAACTTACACAATGTTCTATGTCAATTATATCAATAAAGCAGGGGGAAAAACATAATCTAGTGGCACTGGAACAAATGAAGGAAGGGGCAAAAGGCTGGAGAGAGACTAGAAACTGGTCAAGAAAGAGCTGAGATGAATAAACTAATGACTTTCAGTGGCCACTGCCTTACCATTTTATATAACACATAACAAATTATATAATAACACTATAGAGTTAAGACAGATAATTAGGCACATGTTAAGCAGTTATAGCTGCTATTTTACTGCAGGCTAATCTACCCAGAAGTAATTACCCAGAAGTAATGTCACGTAGGTAACAACCTAGTTTTTAAAGCAATTTATAGGTATTACTTCCTCTGAGAATATAAATATTTTTGAAAATGTTTATTAGAACTAGTCCTTGGAATTAATAGAGAGATATATTCTAGATTTGGAAAAATCTACAATTCAAAAAAATGTGTACTTTGTAGATACCATTTCATCTCAGGAAGATCTCCTAAGTATATTTCATAGAAACCTCATAAAAGTTTGAAACACGTCATTGTCCTTTGTCCTTTCGGTTATTCTACAAAGTCCTAATCTCTTCGACCATTCCATAAAGGACTGTTTCATCTTTTTAATCATTTGTGTTCTTTTCTAAAATTCTTTTTCCCATTACTTTAGTCTTTACATGTTTACTGAGCACCTACTACATGTCACAGTATGCTAAATGTTGGGGATACAATGGGCCAGGAAGGGGGACATATTTGTACACATTTTTTAAAATAGGCAGGTGACATATCAGGTCCTATTTTATTTTGAGCTCAACTCAGGTTTAGCTAAAGGACATCATTTTGGTTTTTATGTATTATACTCCTGATAATAAATTTTAACTTTATAATATTCTCAATCTTAAATATTAAACTTATCTCCTCAAACACTCAGCTTCAAAAAGGGCTTATAAATTTTATTTATACTACATTGGTCATTTTCCATTCCCAAAATGTAAACCTTTCTGTTCAGCTTTATCTTATTTGAGTAAATTCTCAAATTCACCATCTAAATATTGATTCCAAACTACCGGTTATTGGAATTTCTAGGGTAGCTTTTTAAAAAAAAAAAACCAAACCTTGTCTTCTGAATCAAGGTCTCTGATGATCAGTGATCTTTAGAAATAAAGCTAAACCACTGATAAAACAATGATGGCTAAATTTGATTAAATTATAACTTACGTAATTTTTTTAAACGAAAAATATGTGGAACTAAATGTGTTTGACTTCCTTTCAAAATATTTATTTGAATCTTCCTATAAGCTGCCTACAAAATATACATCAACCTACATATTTTAACTTTCAAAAATGAGTTTCTTAGTCATTATATATATTACATTTGCTAAAAGATGCATATAATTTTCAAATGAATTTCAAGAAACCCAAGTACCTTTTTAACATGATGAATGAAAATGCCACCTGTATATTCCATTTGTTCTTTTAACTATATCTAAAACTTTTTTTTTCTAAAAACCACAGACATTTAGGGACAGTCAGGTGTGCCAAGCATTGTGACCCAATTCGAAAATGCTGGGGTTTTGCTTTGTTTTGTTTTGTTCTATATGTTAAATATAATAAAGATGTTAATGATATATAACAATACAATAAAACAAAGTTGGGTAAGTGGGTAAAATTAGTAATAGAAGCTTTAAAAATTGGTGCTTTAAATTTCTAATGCAAATGTCCCCTATTCTTTGTAAAATAATAGCTCATGGATAGGAAGTGTTAACATGTTAACATTTTTGTTAAAAATGTTTATACTACTCAAAGCCAGCTTGGATTTAATGCAATCCCTATCAAAATACTAATGGCATTTTTCACAGAACTAGGAAGAATAATCCTAAAATTTATATGGACCCTCAAAAGACCCCAAACAGCCAAAGCAATCTTGAGAAAGAAGAATAAAGTTGGAGGGATCATAGTACCTGATATCAAACTATACTACAAGCCTAATGTAATCAAAACAGCATGGTACTGGCACAAAAACAGACACATAGATTAATGGAACAGAATAGAGAGCCCAGAAATAAACCCACACCTAGATGGTCAATTAATATATGACAAAGGAGGCAAGAATATACAATGGAGTAAACAAAGTCTATTCAGCAAATGGTGTTAGGAAAACTGGACAGATATATGGAAAAAAAAGAAAAGAAAAGAAGCCAGACCACTTTCTTATACCATATGAAAGAATAAACTCAAAATAGATTAAAGACTTAAATGTTAAGACCCGAAACCATAAAACTCCTAGAAGCAGCAGCAAACTCTTGACACTGTTCTTAGTAACATTTTTTTCTGATATATCTTCCCAGTCAAGGGAAACAAAAGAAAAAATAAACAAATGGGACTACATCGAACTAAAGTTTTTGCATGGCAAAGAAAACCACCAACAAAATGAAAAGACAACCTACAGATTGGGAGAAGATATTTGCCAGTGATTCATCCAATAAGGGGTTAATATCCAAAATTTATAAAGAACTCATACAACTCAACACCAACAAACAAACAAACAAACAAACCAATTAATAAACGAGCAGGGGACCTGAATAGACACTTCCCGAAGAGGACATGAAGATGATCAACAGACATATGAAAAGATGTTTACCATCACTAATCATCAGAGAAATGTAAATTAAATCCACAATGAACTATCACTTCACACCTGTCAAAATGACTATCATCAATAAATTGACAACCAGTGTTTGCGAGGATGTGCATGCATTGTTAGCAAGATTGCAAATTGGTGCAGCCACTACGGAAAACAGTATGGAGGATCCTCAAAAAATTAAAAATACATTATGACCCGGCAACTCCACTTTATCCAAAGAAATCCAAAACACTAATTCAAAAGGATATATGCATCCCTATGTTCATTGTTGTATTTACAATATTTACAAAATTCACAGTAGCCAAGATATGAAAGCAACCTAAGTGCCCATCAATAGATGATTGGATAAAGAAGATATGGTACATACATACAATAGAATATTACATTGCCATAAAAAAAGAATGAAATCTTACCATTTGCAATAACATGAATGGAACTAAAGGGTATTATGCTAAGTAAAATGTCAGACAGGGAAAGACAAATACCATATGATTTCAAAATAAACATACAAACAAAACAGAAACAGACTCATACATAGAACAAACTGATGGTTACCAGATGGGAGGGGAGTTAGGAGACCAGGTGTAAAAAGGTGAAGGAATTAAGTACAAATTTGTAGTTACAAAATAGTCACAGGGATGTCAAGTACACCATAGGGAATATAGTTAATAACATTGTAATAAGTGTGAATAGTGCCAGGTGGGTACCAGACTTATAAGAGGGATCACTCTGTAAATCATATGTCTAACCACTATGCTGTATACCTGGAACTAATATAAAATAATATTTAATGTCAACTGTAATTGAAAAATAAAAAATAATAATAATAAAAATAATAATAAAAAGAATAATAATAATAAAAATAATAATTTTTAAAAAGTACAGCTTCCACGGGTTTACATTGAGTTGTAGTCATTTCTGTGCCTAATTTAGATACATTCCACATTTTTTACTCATTTTCACCACCTCCTAGTCATTTTAGTTTCTCAACAGCCAAAGTAGAGTTAAAGCTAAAAGTACATAAATATATACAGAAGTAGATATATAATTATTTTCCTTACAAATTTACTTGTCTTTTAAGAACTGTTAGCATATTTTCTGTTCAAATTAACCTGTTAGTCTGTGATTTTTAGAGTATTCAAAATTGCAGGAGCCTACATTTTATAATTGAGCTTCTACATTGATACAAACATTTTCAAGTTTTCTTTTTTTTAACTTTAAAATGTTGTTGTTTGTGGTGTTCATATTTTATTTAATGTGCTGTTCATATATCCTTCCTAAAATGTAAGGCATATTAGAGCAAGACATTTGCAGGTTTTCTATTCTATCTTTAGTACCTGAAATAGTGCCTAGCCACCAAAATGCTCTTGAAAGCTAGAACTGGAAAAGGTAATAAGCGCAATTACTCTATCCAAAATTTAAAAAAGAAATTTTTTTAAAGATGAAGACAATGGATATTTGTATGTTCTGTTAAGACTACAGAGCAACCAAATGCTGACCAATTGTCCTTACCAAACCAGCAAATGTCTTCTAATTTGTTCAACTCATTTCCTAGGTGGAAAATGCCACACTAAAAGAAAGCTTTCTACAGCTGTCCTGTCTGCTGGGGCAGCTATGCCAGGTTTGATGTGGCTGAGGGCAGGGCCAAAGCAGGAGGAGCACTGTGAAATCCAACTGGCAGCTCAGAAGTGAGCGCAATGCCTGGACAGTCAAACTCTTCGAGTGACAGCTCTTTCTGTATAATCAGATAAGTTTCACAATTGCAAGCAGGGCCCTAAGGCTTTCACTTTCATTTTTTTTTTTTTTTTTGCTATAGCTGCAATTCTACTGCTGACCAAAAGTAAAGACTAGTTTCATTTGGCCATAGCAAGCCAAAAGTCTGTTTAAAAATAGAAAATGTCCTAAAATATATTGGAAGTAAAAATCTGGCAGACTGAGATGTCATTTTTGCAGCAGGAAACATGTTTATAGACAGTAATCTAAACTCCAAACACTGGCAAACACTGTATTTAATCCCAGTAATTTCAAATATCTTGTAGAACTGATCTTATCCAATGTATCTTACAATATATGTTAAAATGTTTCAATATCCTGTAACAGAAGATGTGAACACTGCACTATGGAACATGATTACTGATAAAAGTGATGCCACTTACCTCTTCTGCCGTCCAGAAGGATGCCTGTGCCTGTTTATACATTTTCCAAATATCGGGGTACTGGATTGGAAAGATGACAAATCGGCGAGAACTCTTTCTTAGGAGTGGCTCTTCATTTTCGTTGGTATCTGAAGATAATCTCTTTGAAAAATAAAGTACAAACACCCATTTGTGGAGACTTTTCCTTTTTATTCATATCTAAATATACATCCAGGGGAGTTAGAGAAATGACATAGGTTTGAGAGCCCATCTGCTTGCACTGAATCCTTACTGCTATCTGGTAGCTGGTTAATAGTGTTTGGTTAGTTATGTGATCACAGCAAGTTGTTTAACTTCTCTGAGCCTCAGTTTCCTCATTAGGAAAATAATACTTACCTCATAGGTAATTATCAAATTAATTTTGATGATTAAAAGTGTTTTAAGCAGAGCCTTGTGAATAATAAGCATTGAACAAAATTGTCATTAATGCTACTTTGAGGATAAGTACAAAACTAGGCCCATAAATGTCACCATGGGCAAATTTCTAAGTTTGTGAACAAAAAGTCTCTTCAGTTCCTCTCTCAGAGATAGAATGCTGGCACAAATAAGCTACTGTTAAAAGCTATTTTTTTATTTTAATGTTTTCTAATCTCAATTGAATTATAATACTTATCTAAAAACTCCTTACCAACAATCTATCAGATTTATTCGTCTGAAGCTTACCACATAGCACTTTGTTTATTGCTATTAAATGTTAACATTACTGCATGTAGTCTCACTGTGGCCTGTCTCAAAGCTTTGTGAAATAAAGTGAGAAACACAGACCTGCTTACATAGTACTTGGAAATATGATGGCACTCTAATGGGGGACGGCACCATGTGTTTTTTTAATAGTCAGGAAGAGTATCAGAAGAGTTATGTGTGTGTGTGTGAGAATGAGCATATATAAAGTATATACAAATAGGTTAAAATATATAAAGCAAGATGATTGGGATACATTTCAATTCTGGACTCCTAACCCAAACTGTCTTTCTCTCTCCTGAGCCAGGCCCTGCCAGGCCCATCCCTTATATTCCTGCATCCTTACCATTGCCTCCACCAATCCTCATACCTCTGAATCAGGTGTGCTAACGCGGATGAGGCTAAGGCAAGATGAAAGGCCCTCGATCAAAGCACAGGACTACACAAATACAGGTGGGGTTTGTACACTTCACACACATTGTCATTGTAGCAAAGACTGTCTTTATTTTGTAACTACTTATTTTAAAGGTGTGAGCCTCCCCAATAGAGCTCTTGGACCCTGGAGTATAGAAACCAGTTTTTATTTATTGCAATGTTCCCAGAGTACTCTGTCAAACATAGCATCAATAAGCATTAACTAAGTGAATGCGCAGCTAATTTCTCTTTATCCTGTGCTCAGATTACTGGATACATTTGGGATTTTTAAATTAAACATAAGACTATAATACATCACTGAAATAACCTAATGACCACTCAAATTAAGCCTTCTCTGAATGCCTCCACTTTTCCCTCCACCCTCATTACCCCAAAAGCCTGGATTAGGTCCCTAACATAGTACATCACTCACTGCAACTTAATTCCCTGATATTTGTCTGTAGTCTCTAGACTACCTTCTTGAGAGTAAAATCGACTTTACTCTTATGGAATCCCTACGACCTAGCATAGTACCTGGCACTTAGTCACTACTCATTCCAAAAATATTAAAGCGAGTTTTTAAAATGAAAGTTGTTATTGTTTTCTTGTGTTGTCATTGAGGGCTTGCAGTCTTAAAAGAACCATAAGACACTGAGACACTGAAGTTAGGCGCTAGAACAGGAGGCATACATGGGAGCAGGTCCTCTGGGTCTGGCACTGAACAGGCTTTTAAGCGATCACCACAAAGATGCTTTATATACATTATTCCACATAATCAGTAGAACAACTCCAAAAAATAACAACACTATTTCCATTTTACAGATGGGGAAAGTAGGTCTTGAAGGATGTAAATAACATACCCAAGATTCCACAGTAAGTGGTAGAAATAAGATTAGAACTGAAATACGTCTGCACTCAAAGCCCTGCCTTAAGTATGTCTCTGTATGTATGGATAGCAGCTATAGTAGGGCTAGCCTATATCTAAAATCCAGAATTCAAAACAGTGAAATGAACTAAGGCTAAAGAGAGTATATATTACTATCTCCTGCTAAGTCAAGTTAATTTAACAAATGGTAGTGATGTAACCAGTGACTAAGGGAGGAGCCACCAAATTTGATTCTAGGGAAAAGTAGGAAAAATAATTTCTTTGTAAATAAAGTTGAAAGAACCAACATATGACTTGAAAGCTGGTGAAAAACAGCCAAACTGATAAGGTTTAAAGCAGTGATTTTTAACTGGCACAAGTTTCAAAATCTACAGGGTAATACTTTCTCAAATGTATTAGTCTTCTCTTTTACCAGGTTAAAATCACTATCTGTAATGATATCATGAAGTATGTTGTTGATGAGCATATGTTTCACAGGTAGAATGATGAGACAATAAAAAAGATTGAAAATCAGCATTTTGAAATTGCCATCTCTACAGCAGAACTTGAGGAGAACCAAATGGCTATATTTTATTCCAAACTGTTTGTTACAGTACAAAATTATGTCTGTTTACAATAAGTGTACAGTATGTTCATGTTTTCAGGTAATTTAATCTAAGCATCATCATCTGTAAATTAAAGATACTATTTGTCACACTTATTTCAAGGAATGTTAGAAAGATCAGAGGAGCTAATATAAATATAAATACTTTGCACACTCAAGTGCTGTGCACTTTTTAAATTATTATGCTATTATTGACTGCTGAAATGTTTCTGGTTGGCCTTTTAAAGATTTTCCTTATATTCAAAGAACTAATAAAAAAACTATTATAGTGGTTAATTATTTGACCAATCAATACCTTCTATGACTGCTCTCAGAGAATTTTTATTCATGAAATAATTAGGTAACCCCTGGAAAGGCTTAAAAAGTGAAATATTTCAATTTAAAGCCCAACTGAAAAGGTGAGTTTTACAGTCAATCGATATCATATTGTTCTTCAGTTCTTCTAGATTGTGCATCATCATATGTAGCATTTTGATACAATTCTGCATTTTTCTTTTTTTTTTAACTATACTTTGTCACCAGCGTACAGGTACATATTCAGAGCTTGAATTTTCTATCTTCGCTATATTTGCCATGTGGGGCATACTGAAATTTGGGCAGGACATCATAAGCAGTAACCCTTGGCACTAAGAACCCTGGCCCTGAATGGAGTTTTTATATGCTGACAAATAATAGATCAACATCAGATCTGTGAAAACTGCTCAAGACTTATGCCTTTAAGTTAGAATGATAATCACATTTGTACATATATTCTTCCTGTTCCATCCTGACAATATAGAAGCTGGATTAGTAGGATAGTATGAAAGACTTTGTAATGTGAAGAGAAGAGGCTTCACCAACATAAACCTTTGAATTGAACTGATATGACATATTGCTTACTTTCATGATGCTTAGAAAAATCCACACATATTTTAACACAATGTCAGAAGGGTTTTCAATCTCAAAGCACTAGACTCTCCAGGGTATCCTCTGTGGACCTGGGCTAGGGACCCATATTTTAGGAGAGAAAACAATGTAAAAAAAGGCATAATAGCATGTGACATTTTTAAAGAACTGGAGAAACTTTCTAAGTCTGGAGTTCATGGTACGTGGGGGACAATGGAAAGAGATGAACTCAGAAAGAAGGCAGAGAACACTTCTCAATGATTTTTCCAAATGTGTCTGAAGAACTCTGTGGTCCCTCTAATGTCACAAATATTAGGTTAAAACTTCAGTTTTTAATGTTTTTAACCTTTTAAAATAGTAATAAAAATAACAAATGTTTTATACTATACAGAGAGGAAACCACCAATGCATGAACTTGTGTGTTTCCAGGTTGTTTTCTTTTTTTAGATGGCCTCAGATGAAAGTTTCTCTAGCGATCTCTGCTTAACTTACGAATACCATGAGACTTAAAGACAGGCAGTTAAAAAAACTGTAATCATTTGTACCTATTTTTCAAAAGTAAACCAAGATTAAAAAAAAAAAACAAAAAGGAAAAGACAATAATACTAATAGTAACAATAATACTGTAGAAGCACTCTTAATTGAAGTGATCCAAACTGGTAGTTGAAAACTGACTAAAGTAAGAAATCATAAGAAAATTATAAACTAATAGATTTAACTTAAAACATATAATTTACATTTATTTACTAATCTTCTGCCTTAAAGCCAAAGCATTTTGTTATTGTTAATTTTGCTCATTTACTGGAGTCCCAAATCTCTGTAATATAAACACACTATAATGCATCACCTACGCTTTCTAGTTTTAACAGACTTAACACAGAACAATCTGAATGTAGAATCCTTATCTCTTTTATGATTGTCTCCAATCTTTTTCTTTGCTTACACCTAATTCTACAAAATTTGTTTTTAAAGACTCATCTTAATTGAGTTTTCAAAGCTTTCAATTAAGTTTCATTGAAATAACTTTCTTTTCATACTCATGTATTACTAGTTTACATAATAATTAATTAAGTTAAAATAATTACAGGTATAGTTGATATAAATAGGACTGGAAATAAAGACAACTGATCCTGGTACGGTATAACTCAACCAGTGGGAACAGAATTATGTGAGTGCATCAGAGAGCAGCCTAAATGCATTCTACAGCCTATGGGTTGATAAAGCCACAGAATTGGCTAGTTGTAAATTCATTAAGAGATCCTCTGAAAAATATGAAAGAAATTGCTAAGTTTGATATAAATCTTCATCTATCATCTACACTCCAACTCAAAACAACGGGTTCATTAAAATAGCCTCATAATTCCATTAATTTATTTTATAAATAATGCAATATACCCTTTAAAAACTTATACTAATAAAATAGACAAAAGTGGATTTTATCAGAGTCGCGTTTATGATTTTGTCTGGAAAACAGGCCCAGATGTTGAAGCCATGGGAGGCCCTTGAATTAAAATATTTATGAATTTTTCCACAGCTAATTTCCTATAGCCATTTGATACAGCTGTTTTGACACTTTCTCTTTTACCTGTGTCATAATTTTGATAAAATGAAACAAAACAAATTTAAAAAATTAACTTTCAGATTTTAAAATCTGTATTCCATCTCTAAGCCTGATCTGAGGTTAAGGTGCCTATTTTGCGTATTAAATGGATATTAATACATTGATTTTTTAAAAAGTTCGGAGCATCTCGCCTCTATCATGTAGACTATTAGAAGCCATTGAAAGTTTTTAAACAGGTAAAAAACATAATCAGATCTGTGTTTTAAGATCACTTTTGTAGAAATGTGGTTAGATTAGGAGAGAAATTGGAGGTGCAGAGAGCAATTATTGCCCTACCCATTTCTTGCCTGACATGGGATGTCAGCAGTAGAAACACAAAATAAAACTTTTTTAAGATGCACAGAAAGTGCTCGGCACCTGAGAATAACTGAATAAATCAGACAAAAACTCTTGCTTCTCTCATTAGATGTTTAACAAAAGCTTAATATGAATGAACTCTCCCCACCGCTGCAAGCCACAATAACAATAAAAAGTTCCAAACACAAAAGTCTTTAAAAAGTCAATTTGGTCAGTAAAAAAGATAATGGGTTCAATTTCAAGATATCCAGTAGATAGCTGAAAATATCACACTATGGCAGAAGAATGATCTCTACTCCCTCCCTAATGGAATAAAGATCCCATTAGCAGTCACCAAAGGGATGGATGTGATTTTCCAGGGAAAACATATAGATCAGCAGCACAGCTAAGGAAAAAGCCTTGACAAAGGGCAGATGGAAGAAGAGGAACCAGCTGGGATTAAAAATGACTGAAATGAGTGTCAAGTAAAGGCAGAAGTGATCTGATTTGGCTAAACCAAAGAGTCCACAGATGAGACAGGGGAGAATCCCTTAATTGAACCACACTCTGACTGTCAATCAGGCTAAGAGGTTAAAATTTTGTAGGCCAAAGATTTTCAAACATCTGGGGGGCTTGGAGGCTTGGAGGCTCACACTCTAATTCTCCCCACTGCTCCCCAACCCCTGGGTGCTGGCATTCAATGTGGGGTACAGTCTGAAAGTCATTCCTATGGATAGTCATGGAGAGTTTCTTAACAGGAATTGACATGGCATTAGGAAGATTAATCAGACGTCTGTGTGTAGGATGAATTAGAAAAGAAAAAAAACCTAGATTTTGGTAGCAACTACGTGTCAATTTCAGAGGTGGAAAAGACAACCTGAATTAAGATGTGGCGGTTAGCATGAAAAAGATGTTTAAATGGGTCTTTGCCAGTCTGAGGAACTAGGCAATTTTAGGTGGGAACTGAGAGACTCTTTGGGGAGTTCTTATTTCAAGGGAGTAATAACATGGAGGCTTGTTTAATGATGGATTAATTTGTCAGTGGTAAACAGGATTGGACAGTAGGTAAAATTGGAAGTAGAGAAACTTAATTTGGTGTAGCTGCAGAGGTGCGAAGTAACGAAAATCTGAAATAAAGTTTCCCATACGCAACATTCCACTGTCTCTTCCAGTATGGTGCCTCTAGTTTCTGCCTGCCTCAGTGTCTGGACGCCTGGGCCCAAGAGGTGCCTGGACATGCTAGGGCAGCCATCTAAGTCAAGATTCCCCAACTAGCATTCACCATGCCCTGATGTTTTGCTGGCCTTCTACAAGGTTTCTCCCTTCTATGCTAGTATAAAATACCTAAAAGAAAGAACTCTATCTCATCTAAAACCGGGACTTCATTTTTAACGTAGTCTGACCCCTTCTCTCCTTGCTGACGTTCCAGTTAAGGTATAACTCAGCGCCCACAGCCTCTGAGGAAGAAATCGATAATATCTGAAGTCTGCATTTTAGGACTGGTCATTTAAACTACAAAGGCTAACCGACATGTTTGCGTAAGCCTTTGTTTTGCAGGACTTATGCAGGGCCTTTTAATAATGGAAAAAACATCTTCTGGCCACCTTGAAACCTTTGACTACGTGTCAGACATCACAGGACCAAGAATCACATCTTTATATTTGAACTCCTTCCCACTTTTTGATGGCTTATATAACCTCATCAGAAAAAGCCTTCGGGGAGCATTTCTTTTTCCATTACGCTCCCTTGTGCACAAGTCTCCGTCTGTCTCTTTCTCTCTCTCCTTCACTCCCACCCTCACCACATGCACAAATTTATTCTGAGTTCAGTGTTCATTTCTGTAACACTGAGACTCAAGAACCTGGTTTTCCAAGTTT
Source organism: Pteropus medius (assembly GCF_902729225.1). Taxonomy (NCBI): domain Eukaryota; kingdom Metazoa; phylum Chordata; class Mammalia; order Chiroptera; family Pteropodidae; genus Pteropus; species Pteropus medius. Next base: position 19,746,097 of record NW_024354502.1, on the reverse strand, counting down.
GGTAACGTTTCCATCCACCCCCCAACTCTACCATTTCCATTTGCCTTTACCTGTCTTCCAGTCCTCAGGTGAAGAACATTTGGATGCTGTCACAGTCATATACTCTTTGTAGGTATGGTATAATTTTTCATTTTTCTATTCCTACCAAATCTGGCAAAACAGATGGAATACTGGCCCACGACCCAGAACTTGATTTTAAACCTCACTCTGTCTACAGCCATGCTACCCTGAACAAGCCCGATCCCGTCTGATCTTGGAAGCTAAGCAAGGTCAGGCTTGGTTAGTACTTGGATGGGAGACCACCTAGAAAGACCAGGTGCTGTAGGTGTAAAGAATAAAAAAATAAGGGATTGTAAAATGACAAGGTCCTTGCAATCTGTGAGGCCTAAAAAATTAAATAAACAAACAAACAAACCTCACTCTGCTCCCGAGTTATGTGGTCCTGGGCATGTCATTTAATCTTTTCAGGCCTGAACTTTCTTACCTTTAAAATAGGGACTATCAATTAGATTAATCACAGTTAACTTTGAGAAAATAATCAACACTATGGGCTCTTTCTCAGGAGATTCACATTTACACATACAAAATCTACAAACTTCAAGAGACTCATCAACCCCCTCCAAGCCTATCTATAAACACTTTAAGGCAATGTTCTTAAAATATGTGTACAGGATGACCATGAAGTGCTTGTTGAAAATTCAGTCCCCATCCCAAAACATTTTGACTATGTATGGAGGACAGGCCCAGTAATTTACATTTTTTCACAAAGTACTCCTGGTGATTCTGATGCAGGTGGCCTATGATGCATGACATATTTAGAGACACAAGGTAATTAAGGCATCCTTGCACCTCAGGTTAAAAACTTAGAACAGATCCTTACTAAAATTCATTCTGGATCTAAACTTCTGCCTCTGTCTTTGTGGGTCTCTATCACTGAGACAGAGATAATAAATAAAAATTAACTTCCAGTCCTTAAGTCTGAATGACTGCTGGAACCATTAGCACAAAAGGATAAATCTGAGTTGTCCCATTCTAGTAGTGAAATTAGTACTAAATGTATTTGTTTCAAAGGGGAAGAACTTGAGGGATATTTACAATTTGTTGGTTACTAAATGTTTACAAAATCAAAATAAAATAAAATCCCAAATCTGGAATCCACAACTTTCTAAAGAAATGCAGGGCTAAGCGTAAGTCTCTGAGAGTTGAAACTCTTAAATCAGGTATCACACAGAGCAACCAGTTCGAGAGAAACACAATGGTTTAGAAGTATTTACAAAATAACAGGGTATGAAAATTATAGAACAACAATGTGAGCTACCCTACAACACTATAGTCTAATAAATCCCGGTTCATTTACTGTTATTACGTATTTTTATTAAAATAAAAGCAGAGAGGATAAACATGCTAACTTAGGTTTTATTAAGCACCCACAACTTCCGTAGTACTTTACATAAAGCATTTTACTTAATCTTCTGAGGGGAGTATCACTTCCATTGTGTAAATGAAGAAAGTGACACCACAAAGATTCAAAACTAGTTAAGTAGCCTGGTCTGAGCAAAACTGGCCCCTTGAACTGATTATTTTCATTATTATGATGATTTCCGGTCTTCTTTCTGCCTATCATCGCCACCTCATCCCCCTGTGTCGAGTTCCACGGGCGTCCTCAAATTCCTTTAAATATCCCAGAGATGGCATGCATTTCTCCAGCAGATCCACCAATCCTCGTTCTTTGCCTCAGTTTCCCCGGCCTGAACTCCAGAACAGGAAAGAATGGGAGGAGAGTAAAAGAGGGGGTGCGCCTCGCTCCGGCCTGAAGCCTCAAGCTGGCCTCGGGGCAAAGCAGTGGAGCGTAATCCCGGCTCCCTCCTCATCCCTCCCCGGGGACAGCGCCTCAGCGCTTGCAAAGACGAAACCAGGCTATGGCGAGGGCTCAAGGCCGGGCCTGCACCAGGTTTCTGACGGCAGTGGGTAAGATTTCCTATAGCGGTCCCGCACCTTGCAGGTCCCCGACGCAACCTACAATGCAGAGGTCAGGCATGACTGTGGGACCGGAGAGAAAGCGGCAGCAACGTTTACCTCATCCTGCTCCGGCCAGGCCGCTTCCGGCCTTTCCAGGTCGCCCATCGCTCAGACTCCGCCAGAGCTACGAGAGCTGAGGGAACCGAGGGCCGCAGGCCAGATCCAACTAGAACAGGACTCAGGTGGCCCGCAGAGCTGCTGAGTCCGCCCCGCCCCCGGCTGCAGAGACCTCTCCCTCTCCGGCCGGCCCCGCCCCGCTTCACTGCTCCGGCGCCGATCCCGCCTGCTGAGGGTCACGCCCCGCGCCTGCAGGCCCCGCCTCCTCGGCCTCAGGGCCCCGCCCCTCCGCCCCGCCCCCCGAGGGCGCGCCGGGAGCCCGCCCGGCCTTGCCTGCGGCCTGGGATGAGCCGCCCGCGGCGTTCGGCCCCGCCGGCGTCAGCGGCTCGGGCTTGCTCCCTTCGTACGGGATGTGCCGGCCAGGCCAGGTCATCTCTCCAGGTCGCGATTCCCCAGCAGCTCCCGCCGTGCCTCAGAAACACGGTATGTCGCGCTAACTCGGCCTGTCCCGAGACACTGCCAGGTGGCGCTAGGACTACGCACAGAAGGAGATAAAGGAGAAAGCTCCATCGGGCGAAGTGGTGGTAGGGAAAAGCCACGCTCTCGTTGACAGAGAAAAGCCGCACCATTTAACAAATTACTAAGGAGGAAAAGCTGCCTTGTTTTGAATTTAAGCGCCGGAAAGGAAGTGGTTGAGGGCAAAGGGTGCGGGTGCATGGGGTGGATGAGGTTTAGAAGTGAGGACAAGGGGAGAAGTAACTCAATTCTGGAAAATACTTTGAAAGCTCTGTGAAATGGTTTCAACAAACTAAGCTTTTTAGGCATATTTATTGAGCTCTTACAAAGTGTCAGGCGCCATCCTACGCACTTCATGTGAACTGTCATTTAAAGTTTATCAGGACATCTCTGTGGGGTAGCGATCGCAATGACCTTCTTGTTACAGATGAAGAAGCCCACGAAGGTTATCCAGCTAGAAAGTAGTCGACTGCACAGTCTCCCAGCTAAATGCTCTTATCAAGGCCAAAAGTTAAAGTGGAGAGGAAATCCTCCCCTGTAATGGCAGTAGGCAGTGGATACTGATGATCACAATAATTTGATTGAATTACTAATACCTGTCTCAGGGGAACTACCTAAAAATAACTACAACAGAAAGAAAAACAAATAGTTTAGCCTAACAAAAATGAGGTGAAAGATTTGTTTAAAAAGCTTAAAACTGAAATACTGAACCTTGAACAACATGCACCTGTTTTGTGGATGGCTCTGTAAAGTGTGGTAAATAAAACGGAAAATTCAGCTTTAAAAATGACCAAAAGCTCTTTCTAAAACCTGCCCTGAGTCGGGGGTGAGTTATCCTTTCTTAGGCAACTCCTAGGGGTCAAGTGTGGAGTAAAATTTTTTCATAATAAGTTAAATTCTATGAGGAAGCTGAGTCTTAAAGAAGTTAGATACTTTTTCCTAGGCTACATGGCAAACTAAGAACCAAGATTCCATCATTTAGTTAAAGTCATTGAACAATATGTCTACTATATGTCAGGTGTCATATTTGGCAAAGATATAAAAATGAATGAACTTAGTGAAAAAGAACGTGGAGCCATGTCATCATGAGCATGAATGCTAGCTCCCCTGTTTATTAGATGTGCTACCTTGGACAAGTTACTTAGCTGCTCTGAGACTATGTTTCTTCATCTGTAGGATAAAAATAACAATTGCTTCCTCTTAAGATTGTTGCGTAAATTTGATAATATATTACTTGTAAAGCACATATTGGAGTGGGAGATTACAACAGTAGCTTCCAAGTACAGTGCTATTCAGGCCACCCTAGAGGTCATGGAACAGAAAGGCTCAGATAAAACTGAGCCACTCGAATTTCGTGGTTTATTAAATTAATTTAAAACATCCATCAAGGAGAAAGAGATGGGGTAGCTAACACATTTAAGATAGAGCGTGGGGAGAGGAGGGAATAGAAGGACCACATTATCCAAATCTTAATGTTACTCAGTGTTCGTATAACCTGTCTTTGCTACATCAGCCTTCCTGACTGGTGGGGTAGTTATGAAGACTAGAGTTGAGGATGAGCACGTGGTGGAGCCAACATACATTTGTTCTTTTGGAGAGATACAGGCCTGGTCATAGCTGTCCCTTGTCATAAATTAGCCTGCTGAGCAACTGTGAGTTTAACCTGTTTTTCTTGGGAAGAGCACATGTGGGACCAGAATGGATGTCACCAATTGGTGGCTTATTTAGGAATAATATACTTGTCAGTCTGGTAGTGACATGATCCTTACCTTATAAATATTTAACATTTACTTGGTCCTTCCAGCCTTTTCTATCCGTGATACTCTCATTTGTTCCATTATTTTTATCTGTTCAACATGGATGTTTTCCATTCTATCTTTGACATGCCTCACAAGTAGTAACTTATTATTTATATTTAACCCATCTTATGACTATCCTTATGTCTTATAAGCTATCTGCTCCCATACTTAGTGTCTTTCCATTTTTATAGCAGAATTGAATAATATAAGAAATACATCTTGAGTAATATAAGAAATACACATTACAATGCTTATAACAGTGCCTTGTGCATAGCAGCCAGGCAGTATGTATTGGTTTCCTCAAGATGTTTAAAGCTAGTAGGGAGATCAAATGTAAAAAGTTAAATGTGTAACTGAAAGATCTTTGGGAATAAGAGGCTTCTACATTTTCACATAGCGTTTGAGACATATTATATTTTACAAAAGTAGCCGCAATAATATTTCTGGTCTCACATGCTGTTCCAGAACCTTGATACTCCTCCCGTCAAAAGGTGGAGTCTAATTCTCCTTCTGCTATAGTTTGAATGTTTGTGTCCTTCAAAATTCATAGGTTGAAAATGTAATACCCAAGGTGATATTAGGAGGTAGGGCCTTTGGGACATGATTAGCTCATGAGAATGGAGCATTCAGAATGGGATTAGTGGCCTTATGTTGGATTGTTTGTTTGTAATTGAATTGTATGAGTTCTTTATATATTTTGGACATTGACCCCTTGTCAGGTATATGATTTGCAATTCTCCCATTCAGTAGGTTGACTTTTCATTTTGCTGATGGGTTCCTTTGAAATCTTCAAATGGTCTTAAGACATAAGATGAATAAAATGGACATTGATGGGGTTAAAACAAAGATTTTAATACAGGACTACCTAAGGTTGGGCAGGCCAAAGAGACCCCTATTAGTCCCCCTACAATAAAGGGCCCCCAAAAGTCCACTCTTCCTCCCTTTAGAGAAATTTAAAAAGCTGGAAGGTAGCTGGAAGGTAGATGACTATGAGAAACGTGACCATCAATTGCCGGGTGCAGTGGTTAGGCATATTAATGAAGTTAAAGACTGAAAAAAGGGCCACAGGCCTTTGGCTCAACCCCTCACTGGGCATCCAAAGCCTTTTGTGTAAGAGTGGGTAAAATGGTCAAGCGGTGAAGAGTTTACAGGGCTCCTTGATATAGGTGGTCCCTTGAACCGTGGTACCAAAACCCACTGGTGAAACCCTGGCCTTTCTTACAATTAGATTGAAAGAATATAAAAATGTAATATTTGATAGGATTATGAAAGTTGAAATATTTAAGCAGGTATTATGTAAAGAAGTTGTATCTCCTTTACCTTGATGTATTATGAGAATGGATATTATGTTTGGCTGGGGAACACTTCCTATTCCTACATGCAGACCCAGGGAAAAGCACCCCGACTGAAACTCTAACTCTAGCACATAGTAGAGGGAAAGGAAAGACTGAAGAAACAGGCTGGCCACTCCAGTCTGCTAATTAATAGAGTTTATTAAGGGAAAATTACATGAGGCATGTCTTGGGTGGCTGCAAGACGAAATGGATCTCTGTACCCACTTGGCAGATGCCAAAGAATTATATAGGGTAAAAAGTGTGTGTGTGGGTGGGGGTGGGGATAGTCACAGGCAGTCGTACATAAATGCTACCAGGTAGAGGAAATCTCATGCTTTACCAGGCTCAGGACAGCAGCCTGTTCTAAGAACCAGCACACAGTGGGAGGCAGGGTAGGTAAGCAGTCGCTCTCTTCTGGCTCAGGTCCATCTTGCGGGTCTGGCAGCGGTCACGTCATGGAACAGTCTCTCCTTCACACTTCCCCTACCTAGTATTGTAAAACCAACATCTGTTGATGAAGCCCTAATGGAGGCTACAGTTATATAAGAGTTGTTGGAATTACAGTAAAAGTTAGTAGGAGAATTGATGCGTTTGAACAGGCTTTATATGAAAAGGTTGCATCTCTATTATTACCTGATCGTATTTTGGGGATGAATGTTTTCCCCCACCTAGTACTGTAAAACAGAAGGCATGTAAATCCACCCTTCAAGCAACGTTGGTCATGCTAAGTGGGAATCAGTAAGATTGTCTTACCCCACATGGAATGGAAGCTGGAGTGCTGGTACAAATTTGGGACACATTTTCTGTGTGGTAGCCCTATGTGGAGTGGGGATTATGGCAAGAGCCTGTGTTCACCTCAGATCGACAACTACTGGGACTGTGGAGAGAACTTCCATTTGAGGGGCAGTTACTACCTTGCTCTGTTATTTATTGAAGCTATTCCTGTGACTGAAGAGTGTAACATGATCTTGAAACTTAAAATACTCACGTCTTCGATGATATCCAAGAAACACTTTAATGCGGATGGCAGTGTCAGAAACATTCCATAATAAAATAGAAATGGTTTATACAGGATTGTGCTCCTTGAGGAATGCAAGGAGAAAATCATGTGCAGGGAGCCTCTTTTCCTCTAGGACTGACTCTGGAACTGCATGAGGAGCTGCTCAGACAGTCCCTATAAACAGATCTCAACTGACCAACAACGCACTGCTTGCTCTGTGGACAGCAATTCCATAATGAATGGACAACATATTGTTTGGAAAGCCACCACTCTGATCAAAGATGATAAAAACAGATCAATCAGCCTGGTGTGCTGAATTGCATGCTATTTCCCTAGCAGTGATGAAAGAATTGAATTGTGGTAAAAGCCCTTATGTTTGGGTTTTTAATGACTCATGGGCAGTGCCCAATGGCCTGGTCATATGGTCAGGCAGGAGGGCAGTGAAACCGAGCTTATTAAAGGGATGCCTATATGGAGCATGTAACCTTACCTTGTCTAAATAGAAGTGATAGGGACTTGCTAGGCTAGTATTGCTGTCTGCAATCTAGACAAGCACAGTGGCCGAACCTAACGTCCTTTCCAGAGGTGGAAAAGTTTGGGTATAATGGAGAGAAGGAAAAATAGTAGCTGTGGGTAAAAGAATGAATAAATGAGTTATGTTATTAGGGAAATCCAGTATTACATGAATGCCTTGAAAGAGACTCAGAGCAAGAGATAGTATAGTAGTCCCTTGGCTGGATTATACCAAATGCCTAGTGAAGCCATATATCACTGATCCCCTTCCTGTTTTGGGAACCTAACATCATCCAAGGATGTTTGCAGGAGCCTGCAAACCTGAGTGGCCTCACCCTGGGAGACATTTTCTTACGATATGATGATGGATTCTAGTAATGTGCCATTTTCTTTCAACCTTTGTTTGATTCCTTTGCTGTAACAGATTTGTGTTCAAAGACCAGGGGGTAGACTGCGATATGATTTATAATAAATATATATTTAGTCTTTCTTGTTTCTGACACAGACCTTCTAAAACCCTTGAAATTTCCTAAGTGATTAAAGTGATAAAGGTGTCTTTTGTTGTTGCGGTGACTTTTGGAGTGCACCAAAGGGTGGGGGCTGATTGTCAACGGACTCCAGCTGACAAGAGGGTTGGAACTTAAAGCCCATTCCCACTGCCCCATCTCCAGGGAGGGGAGAGGGGCTGGAGGCATAATCAGTCACCAATAGCCAATGATTTAATCAAGCCTATGTAATGAAGCCTCCATAAAAACCCAAGGACAGGATTTGGAGAGCTTCCAGGTCAGTGAACACGTGGAGTTGCAGGGGAGAGTGGTATGCTTGGAACAGGCATGGAAGATTCCTGCCCTTTCTGCATGCGTCACCCCATGCACATATCTTGTCTGGCGGTTCCTGAGTTACATCCTTTTATGAACTGGTGATCTAGCGTTTCTCTGAGTTCTGTGAGCCACTCTAGTAAATTAAACCCAAGGAGGGAGTCATGGAGACCTCTGATGTATAACTGGTCAGTCAGATATACAGGCAACAACCTGGGTTTGCAACTGGCCTCTGAAGTGGAAGGTGGTCTTGTGGCATTGAGTCTTTACTTGTGGAAGCTGGTATTATTTCCAGATAGTGTCAGAATCAAGTTGAATTGTAGGACACCCGGCTGATGCCAGAGCATTGCTTGGTAGTGTGGGGTAAAAACACAGCCTTCCTCCACCCAGATATTAGAATTGGGTGATCAGAACCTTTAAAGACCAACTCACTTATAATCATACCTGCTACACATAAAAAAATACTATAGCCTTGTATTTAGAAATGCAAGCTCCAGAATGCCTGGAGATGTGCCCCAATTCACTTATTAGCTGTGTAACCTTGAGCAAGTTGTTTAACCTGTATCTAGTTCCCAGAGAGGATGGTAATAGCCCCTACCTCATAGGATAAAATGAGATATAACACAAGTAAAGCATTCGACAAAGTGCCTGGCACATAAGTACTAACAAAAGTAGGTAATTAAGAGAAACTTCAGGTTGCAGTCCTAACAATCCAGTAGTATTTTTAAGAGAGGTAACATAACTTTCCTTCTACTTAATGTATCTTGACATGAATAAAGTCACATTTTAAGTACATTTCTACATTAACCAGGTGATGTAGAGATTTAATCTGTCCATGCCTGTTAATGTAAACATTAAAAATATTTCCAGTCACTATTCAGGCAGTTTATCGAAGGCACTTCCAACCAATCTTTTATTAGGAGGGAAAATATAATTCAGGACTAGGTGATTATCAGAAGTACTTTTTCATAGGTTATTAAGTAGGAAAGGTTTGGTTCTAGGGAGCTTACCAACAGGGTAGTTTATATTTGTAAATAAAAAGTAATACTCTTAAGGTAGTGTTTCAGATCACCTGGAATGCTGTTTAAGAGTAAAGATTTCTGTCCTCAAGATTTACTGGATCAGAATGTCATTGATGTTTGCATTAACAAGCTCCACAAGAGAATCATGCATACAGTTGCACGAGAATGGCAAGGGAAGATAGCTGTTTGACTTCAGACTTACAAATTGCTGACTACCTTTAAACACAGTATCTTAGGAGAAATATTTGTGGGCAAGTACCAAATAGTGAAACCATAACTCTTCAAAAACCCTCTTGAGCCTGCCTCAGTAGGCCATTAATTACACGAGTCTTGACACTCAGATGATTTAGGAAAAGAGTAAAAGCAGCAAAACTTTGAAAACCCTCAGTAAAGTTCATTCTTGGTCTTCTCTTACTAAATTTGTTTCCAATTCTATTGGATTTAATCACTAAACAAGACCAAAAGAGAACTTTATTTTATATGACTTTATTTTACATTTAGAACCATTTTATGCTTAAAAAAAAAAAAAAAAATTAAACACCTTGCTCTGCTTTTAATATTCCTAAAAGCATTTTAACCAAAATCTTGATTTAGGAAGACTTAAGAGGTTTTGCATTATTTTAAATATTTCATTCTCTCAGTAACTATTAAAAATAAGTTCACAATTAGGGTTTCAAATGTCCTAATCATTTGTTCTCATTTTATATTTTATCAATCCCATAATGTGCATACAGGTGATATATAAATTTTATCTTTCAGACACATCAATGATAATCAGCTCTTAATCTAATTACTATTTCATTTATTTAGAAATAGCATTTAGACATAATAAAAACCAATGTCTCACATTGTAAAATAACCTTTGGTTAATTTACACAAATCTAATACAGCATGTTGTGTAAGTTTTAAGTAATACAATGCGTTTCACTATCATTTGTTTTTAATATTATGTCAGCAGGGCTGAGAAGATCATGTGGTTCAGTCTTCTGAAGGAAGTTATATAATAAAAGTGTAGTGCCTTTGAACATGAAAAACATCCTGAAGGCCAGGAATCCTATGAAGAACTGAAAGGTAGGAGAGATTCCGGAGAGTTTCCTATTTTCAGTATGTAAAGCGACTAGTTTGTCACTTTATTGAAGATTTTGCGAAGAAAACAGTATTCCTTATTATGCAATTGAATAAAGCTGCTAAAACCACAAGAATTTAGATATTGGTCCTAGGCTACATAATTAATGGGCCATCAAAAAAGAACCTGTCACTTAGTTAACTTCCTATGCCAAGTAAGGGTCCCACTTCACTTCCCCCATTTGTAAAAAGAAAAGGTGGCCTGGCCAGTGCCATTCAGGATTCTCTGCTAACTGTAAAATGTGGACTGATTTTCTTCTGTTTCTCAAAGTCCATATATATAAACTTTTAGTTCTTTAAATCAAAAAATTTTTATGCACATAACCATGTCGGTGTATTGCCCTTAGTTTAAAATGTACAACTACATAAATAAAAACTATTGTTTCTTCAATATTACTTGACATTTCTTCTGTAATTTCTTTATTTAAAAAAGTAAATGTAACAAGGTACTTAAAAAAGGCTAGATACAAAAGTAGTTAAGCTGCTCACGAACATTAAAATTTTCCAAAATGTATCTTCAATAATCATGATCTTATAAAACATTTTACAGTTATCAGAAAGTGCCCAGGCTGAGTTTACATAACTGAAATACCTTAGTACAAATGTCTAGTTTAGAACTGAAGTGCAGTAACCTCCTGACTGACTGCTTATTGAAATAGGGATACAAAGAAAAAAAAGTTGATTGTGATAAACTATTGTGCATTGGCCCCATCATATGTACAAAAGTGCCCTCACTCAAATGAACAATCACATGCAGAATATTAGTGATATCATTTAATATCCTAGAGCTCAATGTAGCCAAAATAAACCGGAATAAAAGTGGTTTTTGTAGGTGATTTCATCTCTAAGATCTGAATGTCCAGAACTTTTTACAAGTTCCATATACATGATACACAATTGCAGCCAACCACAAATTAAACACCATAAAAAAGTTAAAATGAAAACACAGAACATACTTAATTTTTTATTTTGAAATTCCCTATTCCCTCTATACAAGAACCTTTGCTGAAACACTTTCCACAAAGGCAGCAGTGAATTTTCAGAACATTTTACATTTTTTTCCCCTCAGCAAAAAGATAAATCACAGTGTAAATTATGTTGTTCTGCTGTCATCTTTGGCTGGGGTTAGACCCAGAAGTTGTTGACTAGCAAACCACTATAGTCAAATGTTGCTAGTGCTCCTCAGGCCTTTATGCTACAAACTCAGCAAGGAATGTTTGCATTTAATCTCTTTAAGGTACCTCCAGGGGGTGTGACAGCATTAACTTCCATAAACTTTTATAGACAAATGGAAAAAATCTACAAAATTAGCTAGTAATATTACACAGCAATACACACTTTTTATATTCTACACAAAACCAAAATTCTTGGTCTTAATGGCAAGTAACAATTTCTGTTTAAGAATCTGTTTAGAGGAATAGAGTGGGACATAAAGTCGAGAAATGCAAGTGTTTGCAGTGGGAAGATGTTGGTCATCTGGTGGTCTTATTGTGATTGAGGGCATGGGCTGAAATCCTTCTTCGCTGGCTGGTAATGAGGGGCTTGAGGTCCAAAAGTAAACCTAAACAGGAAAATAATAATTACAATTTGGGCTTTTAACAGATTAACATTCAACCGTCTATTCATCCACAGAGCCCCAATCTTGTATAAATCCTACAAAAGGGTATTATTGTGAACCGGGTTTAAATTTATTCCTTGTGAAAAGAAAAGGTTCAGGGTCAGAAAACAATGTCAGATATGTAGAAAAGTAACTATGTTTCACAGCCTCAATTTCTTATCTGTAACATGAGACTGTCGAACCAATTTCTCTAAGGCCTTTCCAATGGCTAAAATCCATGGATTATCTCTTAGGGGAAATAATGTACACTAACTCCAAAAAAAGGTCCAAAATTCACACAGGTTATCAAAAAAATTATTTTGCATTTTATCTACTAGTAAAATAACCCACTATTTTCAGCGTTACATTTGATACAGAATAATTTTATAACAGTAATTAAGTGTTGGGGAACATCAACTATACATTAAAATCCATGCAATAAGCTATAAACGTTTTTACTATGCATCTATTTTGTGTACATAAATAAGGTAAATATTAACTTGCACTTTTTACTTAAATATAATAACCAAAGATATGCTTTCCCATATCTTTGTATGTATTTTTTATTAATACATACCATTGCTCATTAACCCACACATATATACATAAATACCATTCTTTAGTGATAGTAGGACAGTGCCTACCTCTTAAGGTAAAACTTCTTAAATCTAATGCATTTTATAGTACACAACTAAACAGAAAAATATACCCTAACAAACTAATTTGCTATTTCTTAAAGCATAGTTTTATGAGAAATCCAATTAACCCTAGAAACCCTATAATTTGCTGGACTAATAATTCAAGGGAGAATGGTTTGGGAAACCCTGTTATATCCTTAAGCCCTTCCCCTCATATCAGAATAAAACCAACAATATTTGAAAGATGACCTTCCCACAAGAGGGAAAGAGAAGAGGAGAAGGAAAAGACACCTTGATATACTGCTTAAGCCCTAAGCACAGATTTTAGAAATGAGTTTGAAGAGTGAAGCTCACAAATTAAAGTGAAAACAGAAATTGCAGTTAAGATTTAACTCTGACTACACAGAGGATATACTGGTTTAAAAACAGCAGAAAATTAAAACTAGGGAATAGATAAAAATAGATACTTAGAATTCATACCAGATAGCCAATCATTTCTATTTCTGTTTTTGGTAGGTATTATACACAGATACGGTGCTTGTCTTAGGGAAACAAGGTACCCAAATCCAAAGACTGACTATAGGTGATACAACCCTAACAAGCTCTTCAGATGCTCATGAAAGCAGTAGGGACAGATAAGGTATTAGCAATGGCAGGAACTTAGGATCTGCAAGATTGGGAAAGTCAAATTATATGGAATTATATGGAACCAATTATACAGAATCTACATATGGAACAACCTAAGTGGTAATTACCAGGATGGCAAAGTCAAGATGACAGCTAGGGCTGCTGAACAACCTGAAATATTAGTGGAGAAATACTGGAAGACTTTTTGGAGGGGGCAGTATGCCCATGTAAAAGTTAAGGAGTACTAAACACACTATAGGACTCTCCCCTCCTCAAAATAAGTTACTGCCTGAATTGAAGGTAAATGGGAAACTGCAAGTTTTGTGCTTTCTGCACAAGTAATCATTTTCTCCTCTCAAATAAAATCGGGGGATATGTCTAGAAATGGGATCATTTTTCTACATTCCGTGAGTAGTATAGTTTAGCTTACTGAGAACAAAGGCTGGTCCGATGGGGTAAATGTCAAAGGGAACCATGATTAATATGAGTATAAAGGATCTCTGGGGTTTTCTGGGTAAGAAATGTCTCTCAAATTTCTATAAGAAAGTCTACTGGATTAATGAATAGGCTGATTTGGTTATAGATATACTTGAGGTTGGACACAGACTTTACTGACTTTATGGCAGACTTTTCACTTTGATCAAGGTTTATATTTTCTATTTGTGCTTCTAAGTTAATATATAATGTTAAAATCATAGGTTTAATAATGCATATCACAATTAAACTACTCTATTCCTAGAACAGATAGCAATCTACAAATTCTGTGGAACTTACAAGATCCTGTCGTTCTGTCATGCTCATTTTCTCTACTATTGACCAGAACCAACGCTTGAACTGTAAGAGCTTCTCAGCATTTTCTCCTAAGAATAAAGAATATAAATTCAATATACTGTATCAGTTGTTATATTTTTAGAATATTGATTATAAATATATATATATATATATATGATTAGAATGTTATTTAGGATGGGGAGGGTCTAATTCCTAATACAGGAAATTAGGACATTTGCATAATGTAAAACCTCTATAGTTTGTTAGTTAATCCTGACTCAAGATGACCAAGAAAAACAAACCACCAGTCTCAAATTAATAATCACATGACCTTAATCCCATCTCTAAGTCACGACTCTTCTCATGATCTTAAGCAAGTGCTTCTCAAATTTTAATGAGTTTATAAATCACTTGGGGATCTTTTTAAGATGCAGGTTTTCATTCACTAGGTCTGAGGGAACAGAGGGGAAAGGAACCAGAAATTCTGCATTTCTGAAAAGCTCCAAATGATATTGGTGATCTAAGAATCATATTCAGAGTATCTGTAGGTATATTCTTTCCCCTTCTAGGTTTTTCATTTGTAAATGAGACAAATTCTTAGAAGTACTGAAAACTATAGTAAAATATAGCACAAAAATTATTATATAATGACCTATATGTTGCCAAGCATGAAGGAAAAACAAGAAAATTTATCCAAATTTAACTACTATAATTTGGCTGAAGCTGTTTGCAAAATATTAAAAATAAAGGGGAAAAAAGTGGTACCTTTAATGTATGCAATAATCTTGGACTATAGGTATAATCCTCTCATAATGAATTTCTTGGAGCTTCCAGTGTTTTATTGTATAGTCGCAGCTAAAAAGTCTAATCCCACACTACAATACTTTGAAAAGAAAGAGTTGCAGCAAATCAAACACTGAAGATAAATATTATTCTGGGAGGATTATCACTGCATCTCTCTTTATCCTTTCTAGATTCTCTGTGTGTTTGTGTGCTGTTATGTCTTTGTTAAAGTGTGCTTCGGGTCCAGCTCTACAAAGATAACATCATACAGTCAAATTCTTTAAGTAGAGAGTTTAAGAGACATGAATCAGGAAAGTTCAATGGAATTATCACATGGATTATTTTTTCTTAATAAGTATATAAAAATTCTTTCACCCAATTGCTCACCACAAAGAATTTTACTTGTATGCATACCAAACCATATATTCTTTGAAATCTGGAAATATTAAGCAATAAAAAATTTTAAAAAAAGACTAATGCTAAGCCATCATCATTCAATATCTTTAATAAAAAATGATGTAAAAAAAACTTAAAGATCTGAGTAATATAGCATTTCCCAAGCCCTGTAAATATATCAAAAACTAGAAACTCAGAAAATTTTGGCTGACCAACTACACAGCTTATTCCTTAAATAAACATTTCAAAAATTTCATACCTGATTCATCATTGAAAGAGGTGAAACTGATCAGCATTTGCACATTAACTTCACCACAGCCATTTACCAAAAGCCTAAAATCTTCTGCTGTTAAATCTTCTAATGAATTTTTTGGAAGCACATCCAGTAGACCCTTCCTCATTGCCTAGAGAATTTCAAAAATTACCCTTTATTATTACTATCAGTTCTTTAATTTCCATGTTATTTTTATTGTTGGTAAAGCCCAATATTTAATTTTAGCAGCCTCTAAGAATACTAGGTCTCATTTTAAGCCAGAGAGAAAAACATTAAGTTCTATTTTGAATTTATTTGTAGATCCAAAAGAGAGGCAAAGGGAGAAAAAAAGGCAACATCAACAGGCTACACTTCAAAAGTAAAGTAGTTTTATTACATACTAGTCATTAACTGAAATAATTTTTAAAATTGTGTTAATAACAGGCCAGTAAGAATAAGTAAGAATAGCTTTAATTTGTCAAACGTGTTATCCCGTCAACATACTAGGAAAAGTATAATAATGACGAAAAGAAACCTCCGACAAACCCCAAATCTAGAAGCTTACTGAGAAATTACCACAGCTAGATGTGGTGCAGTCATGATTTGAACCGTGACAGTATGACTCCAGAGCCTGCACAATTATTTCCAGCACAGGGATTAGGAACATTCGACACTACCGGTCCTAAATCTATATAAACAAACATTTTATCCTAGAAGGCGAAAGAGTTAAGGTGGCAATGCTCATGTTGCGCTTTAGAAGGGCCTAATTGGCCCTTGGCTAGTGACTAGGAAGTTAGTTTTTGTAATGGTCCCTCTATATTACTGACTGATAATGGCGTTTTGAAGGTCCAGGGCAATAAACCGTGCTGTACCAGCTTGCCAAGACCATTTTTGCAAACAATGTGATTTAGAATAAACATGTGTTTTCCTCTGCGAGTTTGATTTTCAGTAATCATGGCTGGTTGTACAGGCAGAAAATGCTTATGAGACTGGCCTCCAATTAAAAACCCTGGGCTGACTCTTAAGTAGGCTTCCCTAAGCACAAACACTGCACATGTGTTGCTGTAATCCACTGAAGAAAGTGTGTTCTTTGTGACAACCCCTGTCCCCAGAGAGCGAGCTTTGGAAACCAGCACCTGGATGCCTCCAGACTCTGCCCTTGCTGAGAGTCCTTTTGCTCTAATAAACCAAGACTATGAGTACAACTGCCTCTGAGTCTTAGGAGTCCATCTAATGGGGTCAGCAAAAGTATGGGTAGTCACAGGACCCCAAAATGGCAGTCATTTCAGTCCATAAGCATTTTTTCCAAACTTTTGCCCACCAAATTAATTTTCTGATGATTACATGGTTTTTCCCAAGTAGTTTTACCCAAAAGAAAAATGAATAATACATATGGATTCAGGTATAATTTATATTATAAATAAATTCACTTGGTTTTCAAATTTTTGACTTTTTATAGGCATACTGAATATACTGTGAGCTAGTTTACCACAAGGAATACAGACAGCCTCATCAGATCAAGTAACACTTTCTAGAAAACACTTACATGTAACGGCTGTTCTGCAACTACCAACATTCTGTGTTCTGCATATTTCCGCACATACTCATACACATTCTGAGGAGTCACTGGTATATTTACACCATTAGGGATAAGTTCAACCTGTGAAAAAGTTAGCAGTGCCATTTAAAAGCAATTTTGTCAAGCAGTAATAAGTTAACAGTCCTAATATTTTTAAATATAAAGATAATTCTATATCTGACCAGTATCTCTTCTGTTAATCTCCTACTGTCTGTTTTTTTTTTTTCTGTTTCTGGTCTGTCCCTGTTTCTCTCAGTCTCTATCTATCTAAATTGTTTCCATAGTAAGATAAAACTATGTAATTCTTTTACCTGTCCTCCACCTTCTTCTTTACACAGGTCAATTGCAAATGCCAAATCCATTGCTGAGAAAACAGCATCAGCATCTGAACTCTGAGAAGCAAGGATAAGTTGCCGCAAACTCTCATACATCACAGGGTCAAAAAAGGCAAAATCATGCCAATTGACCTAAGAAAGTAATCATATGAAAATTATAAAAGAAACATCTTTACTGAATCCATTAAATTAAAATCTATGATAAGAATAAAGATGTAAAGAAAAATTTGACACTAAATATATAACTGATTGAAAGAGGTAAAACTTAATAAATCATTGGTTCTGGTAATACATTTAATTTTTAAAGTGTAAAAAGTATACTTTTTGAAAAAATTTAAAGCCATTAGTGTAATTTTTAAAAGTTCCAGTATAATTTATTTGAAAAATCCAGCACTAATTATTAAATAATGATTCTGCTGAGCAACTGGTTTTAAATGTCCAATCATCATAAAATATAGATTATTAATTCCAGATGACAAATCTGATGCTCAGAGGAATTCAATAACTTGCCGAAGATCATGTCATTGGGTTAAACTTGAGTCTATTTGATTCCACGATCTTTTCTATAAACCTTTTTAAAAGCTCGATATATCAACATTTCTCTGTTGCTGAGCTTTAATTCCAGTTCTTCTTTGCATAAGAACATTTTAGTAGGAACACTTTTAAGAATTTAATAGGGTCAGAGTTGTAAAAAAAATAAAAATAAAGAAATATGATATTGTTCTATTAACAGAAAACAATAATCAGTGGGTTTGATTAAAGAAAATGCTTGAAAATGATTTACAACGGCTATGATGCTTTAAAACTTAATATTTAAGTTAATGCCATAAACAATATACCAGTATATAATTATTTTATAAAAGAAAAACTTTGCAATTGTAAAAGCAGTTAGGTTCATTAAAATCACTTACTTTTCTACCAAGCAACACTTTAATCACATGTCTATTCAATGTGATAGGACATAGTTCATTCTGTAACAGACACAGTCCAAGAATCCTAAAAAAACCCCACAGAAATAATATTTAAATTCAAAAATAATTCTAGAACATGTATAACCCCTCATATAAAAACACAATATACATACAGTATATTTTGAGAAATTTTCTATAGCTTCATTTTTAGTCAGTAGTAATTAGTATATACACATTGTAAAAACAAATATTATTTTACAAAGTCTCATAAACTCAAAAAAAAGTTAAATACAAGATTAGAGTTATTTTACCTGCCAATGTTTCTGAAACAATTCAACCTTGCTTCTGTGTTTTTGCCAGGCCTTGGAGTATAAAATCCTCTTTTTCCAGGTTGGTAAAACAAAGGGGCATTGTCATCACCATCATCTGTATCATCTAGATCCATATCTACTACACTTCGACTAGAGCCATGACGCTTTCGGTTTTCCTTAATAAACAGTGTCAGATTAATTTTAAAAACAAAACATTTCAACTAAAATCACTCAAAGTGAAGTAAGGTAACATTCATATTTAAATAAATATGTATAGAGTAATAAACTTTTAAATTCATTTTTCTAGAACTGATATTTCAAAGCTTGTGCATATTTTAAGTCTAACTTCTCTGTTTATTTAAATAAAATCACTTAATGAAACTAGTAGCTTCTTTCACCTTAATTCTTTAAAGATATTTTCAATTGATATAGATAGAATTCTGGCTTGATAATTCTTAAAGCACTTCTGGCCTTCACAGTTTTTGATGAGAAATCCAGTCTTGTCTTTTAAATCACTGTTTCTTGTAAGGCACTGTTCTTCTTTGGCTGCTTCATTTTATAGCAGTTTGATTATAATGTGTTTGGACATAGTTTTCTTTCCTGTTAAGGATTCACTGACATAAATCTATAAGTCTATGTCTTGCATCAAATTTAGGAAGTTTCAGCAATTATTTCTTCAAATAGTTTTCTTATAGCAAGCTGTTTCTCCTCTTCTTCTGGGTATTCCAATGACATGAATATGTGTGATCTTTTGAGATAGTCCCAACAAGTTCCTAAAACTGTTCTTTTGTTTGAAAGCTGCTCTCTCTGTATTTCAGAATGGATAATTTCTAGCTCCCTTTAAATGACTCTTTCCTGTCACCTTCATTCTTCTATTGACCTATCCAGTGATTTTTTTTCCTTTCAGACATTATACTTTTAATTCTAAAACTTCCCTTTCATTCTATTATAAAGTTTCCATTTTTCTACTTAGAACCTCTATCTTGCCATTCCTTAGTGTTTACTTTTACCTCTTAGAACATGACACAAAGTCTTTGATAAATCCTACAAGTGGGTCATCTCGAAGTTAGCATCTATTGGTTCTTCGTATGTTGAGTAATTTTGGAATTTATCCTGACACTTTGAATATTAAGTTGTAAAACCTGAGTCTTGTTAAAATGATATGGAGAACGTTGATGTGTTTTGGCTTTAGAAGGCGATCACCTTGGCTAGGTTCAGATTGGAAGTGTCACCTTCCATGTAGTGGTTCCCATACTAATTAAGTTGTCAAAGCCCTGTATTATATTGTTTAGAGTCTGCCTTGCATATTCACCATTTGGGGTAGTCTGGGACTTGGACGGTGGTCTATACTATAGTTCTCAAAGCCTTTGCTCTGCCTTCCAGCTAAAATGGAATAACAGTGATCAGTTTTACACTCCTCCTTCAAACAATGCCATACAAGTTGTTTTTCAAGTTTTGATTTCCCTCTCCAATCTGTATACTACTGTTTATCTTTTGGGATCCTCAGCAGTTCCATTTTGTATTTTGTCCAGTTTTCAGTTATAAGCGGTGAAAGGGATAAAACAATATTGGATTTGTTCCAACTTGGCTGACACTGAAGTTCTGAAGTAGCTTAAGAATGAAATACATCACATACTAAAAGCCTTCCTTACTGCTATACCATATATCACATTTTTTTCTGTATCTTTGGCACTCACCGCCTCTTTGAGGAATAAGCTCTAGGATTCCATACTCCTCTCTCCTTCTCTGCTATGAATTCATGACACCTCTAAATTAAAGCTTAATTCAGGCTGAGCTCAAATGGAGGTAGCCAGTGAGTAGGGCTATAATGAGCCTTAACTAAACCAATCTTATTACTTGATTCTGTACACGACAACTTTATAACTATCTTTGCTTTTTCTCTACTGTAGTCAAGCATTTTACTCATAAAGACACATTTTTCAGAAATATGGCTTTCTTCCTCTTCTGTAAATTCCAAGTGCTTATTGTCACCACATGTACAAAATATCCCTTACCTGTACCTTTTCTGAGGAGTCTAATAATCCAAGATCTAGGATACTATCAGCTCCATTTTCCCTAAAAACAAACAAAAAGCCTTTCACATTCCAAGTAACTGTAATTTATAGAATTCAGTATAGAGAAACCATATGAATTTAAATTTATAAGAATTTATAAACACATTTAAGTTTTGAAATAAATATCCAGGACACTTACTAGTCTTAAGGCAGTTCTAGGAGCAGAAAAGTTAATAATACACAAGAAAAACATCAGATGCTACATGTATGATTAAAGATAATGAGCTAGAGGCTAAGACAAAATAAATGCAATCTTCATAGGGATGCTGAAACTTAAGCTCAGGGGGAGCACTGTAAGGAACAAGAAAATGTTCAGAGAGCAATCGCAATACAAATCAAATTCTTTAGTGTATTATTCTAGAATACTAACAAATTCACTGTTCACTCCGTAAGCCAGGTGAAAGCACTCAATATATTATTTGCATTCCACAGAAAACACTACTAAATTAGCAAACTTTACATATATTTACAAAAACCTTTTTATCAAAAATGTACATTCCTCTAAACTTCTCTATAATGGGCTGAGCTATATCAGCGTGCTCACACCTCCAGAGACACAGAAAAGGAATAAAGGAACAGTATATAAAGTAGAGAAGATAAACAGTAGTTAATAAAGAAAATAACTTCTAGCAGTAGTCTTTGGCTTGAAGCATTCAAAGACTCTGAAACAGTGAAGTAGCTGTTCAGTTTCAGTGCTTAGACTATATCTAATAAGTTCCTTATTCAGAGTCAAGAGTAGGAAGAAAAAAAGAAATTTTCATCTAAAATAATTAATAGTTCAGAGCCTCAAACTAGGTATTAGAATAGCCCCAGGATAGAAGACACAGAATAAGTATGACATATATCTTCCTAATGTTACTTTAACTTGTCACCTTAGAAAAAGAAGGGTAATTTAACTGTTCGAAGTTACAATTTTTATATTAAAACAAATATATTACACAATGGAAAGCAAAAACATGCATGGATTAAGATACATCAGGAGGTCTAAAACAAATTTCATGCTTATGGCAAGAACTCAGGGACTATATCCCAATTCACTGACATATTTGGTTTCTGCCATGAGGGATATCTTGGTGGAGAATTTGAGATGTACTTCTTATAAGTAATTTCTAAATATCAGATACATAAAAGATCTTTAGAACCTAAGGGACTGTTAAAATTCTACCTTTCTAATACGTGTGAAACTCAGCTGTCTCACTCATGGATTTTAAGCCATCTCTTTAAAAACCATTTGAAGTCTTATGCTGTTTTATAGCATACATTCTAAGATACAGTGGCACCCACATCCTAATAATAAAGCAGCTGCTGTTTAAACTCAAATGCCTTTCCAGTGCACGCATTACCGTCCATGTGCGATAATGAGTTCCATGGCTTCATCCACTCTTGCTCTCAGAGAATCTTCACTTGCTAGAAGGAGAAGCAACTGAGCTGGAGATAATTCCAACAACATGCCAGTGATTTTACTTGCAAATGCCTGTAAATGATGAATAAATGTTACTTGCCCCTACTTGAAACCTCTTGTCTAAATCAGCAATTTTTATGCTCCCCCCCCCAAAAAAAAACAAAGAAGTGTTAGAAACTTCGGTAACAATTCAAAAATTTCTGAACCAGTAGAGTATTTTATTAAACTAGAAGCTTAATTATGGAGAATTTTAGTAGGGAATCAAAAGTCCATGCACTAGCATAGTCTTGTTAAAGCTAGTTTAATAGCACTGCTCTATAATAACCTTTTTGTAAGGTTTTCAATGTTCATGAGTAAACGTATAAATACTCAATTTCCACGTTTTTATGTTTTATCAGAGAGCCAGAAACATTTCTTTCATTTAGAGTGGAAAAAAGAGAAAGGGAGGGAAAAAGTGAAGGGGGGAAAAGAGAGAAAAAGATGCCTATATTTAAGGCTAAAGATTTACTTTGAGAAATATAATTGGGTTTCTGTTTTATTCTTTTGCTATAACATGTGCATAGAGTTATATATAAAGACAGAAAACACTAGTTTGTTCCATATTACATGAAAGAAAACTCTGACAGAACATTCAAAATAAAAATTTTCTTGCAATATTTATCAGCACTGAAGTACAGTATTTGCAGTGTGTTCTAGCTACAGGTTGATAACAGATAAAAAGTCTGCTTTAAAATTTAACAATAACATGTACAAATAGGAGTACAAATAAATACAATGCACAGATAATTCTTTATGTACACGAGGAGCCTATTGGGTAGAATGCTAACCAAGCATAGGTAGGAAAATCAAATAAATATCAAGCTATATTCACAGTTACCCTCCTAAGCTTCCTTCTTACTACAGTTCTCAACCACATGGCTTGCAAATAACTGCAATTTTTTTAAAATACCCACTTTAATTCAAAAACAAAAATGGCACATAGCCAGTTAAGTAGCAGCTAAGTGCACTGTACATACTGGTTGCATTGCTTGTACACGGGGATAAAGTCTCTCCCCAAGCGCTTGACGATGTGCTGGCAGAGGATCAGGATCATCACTAGGATTCCCTTCAGAGGCTGGTCTGAAGGGCCTAGTGTCAATAGAAAGCTGTCTTCTAAAGTCTCTGAAAGAAGAACGAATCCATTATGACTTCATTTCCTGTCTGCAAAATGAAAATATCAGCACAACTAGTAAAGAAGTCAGAAAACTGGAGCGCAGAGGTTGCTCCTGTTGTGGCACCAGGGTAGAAGAATGCCTTAACAGACGACAGCAATGAAAGATTACCTAGATTTTGTCACCTGAAAATCTATAAATTCACAATGCATAGTTCAATTTGATTCTAAATGAGAGGACTTTAAAGTACCAGAAATCAAGAGCCCACTTATAATTCCTGGAAATTTTAGTCAAAAGTTAAATGCCAACCATCTTAACGAGAAAAATTAAAAGGTTTACATAACATAATTGCCACAATTATAAAACAAATTTAAGAATGATATAAAGTTAACAAAAATTTCAAAAACTTAGGAACTTGAGTGGGATAAATAAAAGACAATATAACTGCAACCGCCCCTTGGTTTTTAAAGTGGAATATTTTAACAACAGATGGTTAAACTATTTCGGTTACTATGTATTTATATCCAAATACCGAAACATTCATTTTCTAATAAATAGTCCATAGTTGAGAGTATTTTCTTTACAGGCATCTGTCAAATTCATCCGAAAAGGTGGAATTCAACAAAAGAAAGAAAATTATCTCACCTATCCCGATCTCTCCGAGAACCTGCTCGCAAGCCACTGCTCCTCCTCATTTCCCTTTCTCTCTCCCTTTCCCGATCCCGCTCTCCTCTGTTCCTTAATCTCTGCATTAAACCTGGAAGAAAATAGGAAATATAGTTTGTTTAGATGAATGTAAATGCAACTACTTTAAAGTCAATGTGAAGACATTACCAAACATTATAACAGCTGAAGATCATCTTTCTTACTATCTATCTTTTTCTCACTCTCTCTATAGTTTTGCAGGTTAGAGGCCAATTGTGCAGAATGTACCTAGCATGTAACAGATGTTCACTCAGTATCTGTTTATAGGCCACCCAGAACATTAGCTATTACTATTTTTAAAACCTTAAACACAAGCCAGAGTATGGTTTCCTAAAGAATATGCAGAAATGTTATGACTCCCTAGGATTCCTCATTCACATTTGCCAATTCCTTATTTATAGGACTGTATAAAGTCAAAAGGTGAAACTAATACACTCCCCCTCCCACTCACCTCCCCGTCTTTTCATCCTCAATCCTTTCTAAGCTAATTCAGCCTCTACGGTGGTAATTTACAGAACCCAAATAAAATATATCTACAGCCTAAGTAGCAGACAGGATTTTCTTAGTAACTTCCTCTCCATCAATAGCTATCCCTCCCTCTACAAGGCTGACACTATTCTGCTCCTACTTTACATGAATCACAAATTATCACCTACTTAAGGGTTTTGTAATTTTCGCAGATTTTTTAATTTGCTAACTATAATCTTGAAAATGAGGCAAGAGTCCTAATCCCAAAGTGCTGGTCCTGGAGGAGGTAAAGAGCATGCACCAGGAAGTTAACAGAAATCTTACTACCGAAACAGTCAGGCTAAAGTAAACAGTGAAGTTAGAGACGTAGCCAATTTACATCTGGTTGCAAGCTCCGTATCTCATTAGGAACCAGCAACTCTACAAATCATACTTTGAATAGCACTGCTCTAGAGAACAGTATTTTCTTCTCAAGTATCTATACCGATTAAATACAGGGGTGGGGGAAATACTGCAATCTGCTTGTTGAACTTTTGTATTATTAGCTTACAACTTCTCACTCTCAAACCTATAACAATTGACATGAGAAACTCACTAGTACAATCACAAACACTAATGAAAAGAAACGTAGCAGTAAGAGTAAACTGCTAAATTATCGATTAAACAAGATTAAATCATTCATCTAAAATTTACATAAAAAATGTAAATGCACACTAAAGTTCTCCCACTATAAATACATATAACCATGATTATTATTGTTTCTGTCAAACAAGGAAAGAATCTGTATGATGCTTGTTATCTGTAGAGTACTTACTTGTGTGAGTGCCTTTGTTAGCATTTTGAATACAATCTAGATTTGGCAATTTTTCATTTGACAAAAACGCTTGTGCAATGGCTGTATAAAAACTTCGTGCTACACCACTGCCCTCTCCTGGCTCATCCTTAAATGTGACTTTTACTCTGTGTACAGCCATTGGTGTAGTAGCACATCTTCGACCAAAGTGATTGTTAAGCTGCCTCATAGTCTGCTGAATAAGAAGATCTCGATCCCGATCAACCTATTAAATCAAAAAGTAGTAAATTCAGTGCTGGAAACCACCTTAAAATTTTTCTGTGTAAAACTGGAAAATCTAATTTTAGCTTTTCCTTGACAATTTAAATGACTACAAAGCAGAAGCTTTACATTCCAAATAAACAACATTCTAAAGCACATAAGAATGTCTTGTATTATATCAGGATAATGGAATTTAACTCAATTCTAACACTTTCTTAAAAGGTCTACTAGAAAACAGCAATTCATTTAATTTTGGAATACACCAGAATAAATTCAGGTAGACCAGAAGTATAAAAAAAATTTTTTTAAATAGCAAAGCAAATACTAGAAGAAAATATGGGCATTCTTTGGGTGATAGAATACCACAAGCGAAGTAAGGAAAAATAACAAACTGGGAAAAATATCTGCACCTTCTATTACAAAGATACATATTCATGAGTAATATGCATATCATCTAAAGATAAAGTGCTTCTAAAAAACTGAAGAAAACAACAGAAAAAATGGGCAAGAGAAATCAACAAAGAGTTCACAGAAAAAAGTGTCTTTAAATATATGAAACAATGTTTAATTTCCTCATAATAAGAGAAATGCAAATTAAAACTACACTGAAATGTCATTTCTTATCAGATTGACAAAAATCTAAAAATTTGATAATCGCTGGCAAGACTGTGAGGAATCAGGCATTCTTGTATTGATGTTAAAAGTGTAAAAATATGGAACCATTATGCAGAGGTGCTTGCCATCATTTGGTAAAATTATACATGTACACACCCTTTGACTCATGTCTAGGTTCCCTGTCTAGGAATCTGTCTCAAAGACACACTAACCCAAAAGAGAAACATACATGAGGCTATTCATCACACCACTATTTGTAAAAGCAAAAGACTGAAAACAAACTCAAATGTCTATCAATAGGAGACTGGCTGAAAAAAACTGATATAACCATAAAATGCAGTATACTAAGACTAAACAGCTATAAAAGGAATGCAGAATATCTCTAAATACAGCTATGGCTTTATCCTGAGATACACTCTTAACTGGGAAAAGCACGATGGAATAAATGTATAGCATGCATTTATTATGGGAGAGAGAGATTGGTAATGAATACACATGCATACCATTAAAAAATTATATTTTTTAAAAGAGGGGAAGGAAATAAACACTAATAAAAAATTTGGGTGAGGGACACGGTAAGAGAGATAGGATTAGAAACTAGATTTCTCAGAATACATACATCTTTTCTGTAGAGCTGACCTTGCAACATTGTAGATATTTTACATTAATTATGAAACAAAAGAAGGGGCAGAGGGGGGGTGAGGCAATCTAAAAACTAAAAGCAAAATGGAAAAAAAAGACCCTAATTATACATAGGAGATGGTAGCAAAAAGAATGAGGAATTCTTTAAAGTGATTTTAAAACAAAGTAATTTAACTGTACATCTCCAACTGGATGTTCTAAGGACAAAAGACTCAAATAAATCTTAAGCTATTTTTTCCCTTCTCAAATGGCTGTTAATTAAGCCATTTTCAATCGTCATTTTGTTGGTGGTAGTACTGACATTGTGATTCTAAGACTGCTGTGTGTATGCTGTGAGATAAAAGTAAATGAGTGATTTCTCATCAGTGTTGTTGGCAAGTCGGATATTTAATTCGGAAGAAAGGAAGAGAAAGACTAAGAGGTGAAAATAAACAAAACAACCTTGTGGTCCTTAATCTTGAATTTGAACTGGGAGTACCAGTATGAACTCATGATGTAATTTTTTAAAAAAAGCATTTCCTAGCTCTATCCAGTGGTCAGAGAGCAACCCTAGAGCCCAGATTATAATCTCAAAATAGAATTTCCTAATAAAAGGAATAGGGCTTCTTGAAGAAATGGCTGATTGAAGGTCTATGACAGAAAATACGCAGATGAGAAATATCAAAAAGTAAGGAAGTTATCAAAGATTATTGAAGTCACGTAAAAAGGACTCAGGAACCAAAAGGACCTAGGACTCCCACCGGCCAAAGAAAAGACAATTTGCGTATCAATTGAAATAATATCCTCAGTGGAATGAAGAACATCAAAAACATTTAAATCCATGTGTTCATACTGATACTTAAAAGAAACAAACTAAAACAAAAAACTCACTGATCATCCTTAGAAGATACGTAGAAGCCAAGTGCCAGAGATAGCCACTATAAATTTGATGATTACCATTTATTTTCTTTAATTTTGAATCACACATGTACCTTAAGAAAAGTTGTTAATTTTTGTCTTTAAACTTTGTATGAATGGCATGCTATATGTATAGTATAAGAAAATCTAAATACCTTTACCTCTAGTGATAAATCTCTTGACTGCTGATTTCTCAGTTTTTCCATTTCTCTACGGAATTTTGATTCTTTTACCTCAAAACCACCCAATTCGGTTAGGATCTTAAAAAAAAGTGTATGACAGAATTATTCTCTGAAATATGTACACAGGCAAAACAGAATTTTAAAGTGCTGAAAATACATACTGATCCAGGTTCTGCTCCGACATCTTCCATGAACACTCTGCCGAACAGTTCTAATGAAAGGCGCCAACGTCCTAGCAGCATGTCATGGGAAATAACCATTCCCATGAAGCTACACTGTGGCCTGTAAAAAGTTTAAGGAGGGCAGGGGAAAGTAATTTAGCCAGCTCTAAAAATTCCTCGACTTTTGGTCACTGACAGTAATTTACTTGGTCTCTTAGTAATTCTGAGGTTTTAAGCACTTCAAACCACATCTTCTCTGATGGAGAACATTCTCTAACTACTGATTCCTCACAAAACTTCTCATTTTTATTCCATTTTCCCTCTGACCTTTATGTAAGGATATATCCCCAGGCTGCTTCCTATCTTCATCTTTCATTTTACTTCCTCTCCTTCAAGTACAAGGTCCATCTCCATGTAAGTGATTCCCAGACCCCTCTCTAGTACATACTTTCACAATGGACCAGAATTTCCACTGTTAAATATATCCACTTCAATGATACTCAACTGATTCAACATGGTAAACCTGACCTGTTCGCTACAACCACATTACCTCCTGACTTCTTTCAGCAGTAACATCTACTTCCCTATGGCACCAACTTGAAACAAAGTCTAATTTTTCTTCCCCATTTCTTGAGATTGATCAAGTCCTTTATGAGCTTCTTTCTCTTCTTTTTCATGATTTCCTTTCCATCCCCAAAGACAATATTCTACTTCAGCCCCTTTTTTACCACTGGCCAGAACTAATAACAGCTTTCTAACTTTTCTCCCTACCTCTAATTCTTCTATCAGACTATCTGCTTCTACACATTCCAACCATCTCAGTTCAAGCATATTGTCTCTAAGAAATTTGGGCCACCCAATCCACAATTATTTCTTGCTATTTATGGTTGTTAGACCATGTATATAAAGTGTATACAGTTTCCTAAACTAGCTTAATTCCCTCTAAGCAAAAAAAAATTATTAGACATCACATAACCAGAAAACATAGAGCATAAAGCAGATACTTTATAATCATTTGGTGATTAGCCATACTGAGCCACAGTATATATGCTGGCAAATTTTTACTGGGAAAGTAAAGAACTATCACCTCTTGCAAGAGAATTATCACCTGCGGACCTGGCAAAGGAGCCCAAGCAAATGTGAGAGCCAAAAATCTAGAAACCTCTTTCCAGTTATTCACATGCTCCCTTTAGCTGAGCTGCTGGTAACAAGTCCATAACCGGCAATTTGACATGAATATATACTTTTAGCACTAAACATTAAAAACATAGTCTTTAGAATCTCAATAAACTGAGGCGAAAATCAGAATGCCAATCAATGACAAAATAGTCACAAAAATACAAAATCCAGAAAATTCAAATTCAGTATTTAAATATCTGGTCATAACCTAGGAAACACAGAAATAATACAATAAATTTAATCCTTTTATGTATAAATGAAATAAACAGAAAATTCTAAAATTCCTAATTAAAAATTCTTATGAGAATTACATAAAGGTCATAAAGTATGCAACAGAAAAACTATCTTCACTTAGCAAATACCTGAAAGACGTAAGAGGTGGCCCTTCACTTTCAGTCAGTCCTATTTCTGCTAGTAAACTGCTTTTCAGTTGTGCAGCAAGATCATGAGCAGATGGCCCTGGTTTTGAACACTCGGCTTCTTCAGGCACCATGTTCTGTTCTTCCCCTTCCTTTTTTTGCCGATTTTGCATGTTCATTACATTTTTCAAATTGGCAGCATAAGACATTTTAGTTGGAAGAACCTATAAATTTTTACATTTAAAAGTTACACATTAAAATAAAAATGACTAGATTTCCTTTTTGACTTACCAATACTCCACAGAAATCTCACAGAAGTGAGGTTATTCCTTTCTGGCATTTCAACTACAAAGATGCAGCCTGTTTCTTATGATTCCCCTCAATGACCACCAAATTCCAGCACATTTACCACAGCAGCCTCTGAGAACTTTTAAAAAAATCTTTATAATAACTGTGGTTACTTAAGTCTCTTATGCATTTTCAATCTTTTCAGTATTGTATTCTCCTTTATCATTTAGATAATAAAAAATTCTATCCAACTAAATTTCTTTCATGCCTGCTCTTAAGCACGTTACTTTTTCATCAGAGAAACAATATGGTATAAATTTTAGCCTCACATCAGATTTTTATTGAAAAACTAGACCTTCTACTTAACTAGCTGTATAACAATAAAACATTCCCACATGAAATTTACGTAATTTCTCCAAGCCTCAATTTCTTACCCAAAACCAAGATAACATTCTTTACCCAATAGTTATAAAGATTAACTGAGACAGTGCCCAGAATATAGAATGTTACCATTATTACTTTATTTTTTCATATTCTAGATTGAAAGTTTCAAGCTAATATTACATATGCTCATATATAAAAAATACCTATACATATAACTTAAAATTTTCAGCATTATAATAATCAACTCTGTGAAAGGGGCAGATATGCTCATTTATAAAATATGTCTTTGTATATATATTTATATGTATTTATATAATTTTAAATTTTCAGCAGCATTACAACAATCAACTCTGTGAAAGGGGCAGAGCACATAATGAAACTGCCATTTTATAGATGAAGTAACCTGATGTATAAGTTAGTCTCAAAGCAAGCTAATTAACAGGTAGAATTCTTTTTATTGTCATAAAACAGGAATTTCTGATGCTTCAATTATTTGGGGATATAGAATATTCTGAATTAATAAATTTCCCAAAACCCTGATGCTGGGACAGTGCTCATTCACAAATACATTGCAGATATTTTTACTATCTTACCTCAAGGCAGTTTCTGTCCACTGTAACCTCCATTAAGCACTTCCCACTACTAGCAGATGAAGAATAAAGACCCTGACTTGGACGGCCAAAAAGGTCCTCCTTCCTAGCGTTTGGCTGGAATTTTAACAGAAATATTCTGGTTATATTGAACACTTACGAAAATAATAAAGCCAATTAAAAAGAATCTTTAAGACCAGTTTATTTAACCTGCAACAGATGTGGTTGATCAGCCAAGGGGATGGCTTCAGCCAGAGGCACTTCAAATGGATTTGGGGGTATACACCCAAGGAATGTCATGGAATCTGAACGCCGGAAAAATGGATGGTTTTGGCCAGTTTCTGCAGGAAGAGTGTCATCATCCTTATCATTCAAAGTAGCACCTAAACATCAAAAGATAAAATGTGTGGGTTTTAGAAAAATTAATTATTAAGGAAGGATAAAAGAACCTTAATCTGCTCAATCCAAAATTCTTATTATCTCTATAAATATTAATGCCACTCAAAAACAAGTTAATAATCCAAAATTTTGACATTTTTAAGTGATAGTTTAAAATATTAGCAGTTTAAAAGGGTTACAGTGGCCTGAAACTAATATAAAATAATGTCAAAAAAAAAAAAGGGGGGAGGTTACAATGGTAAATTTCATGTTATGTGTATTTTAAATAACAATAAAAACTTGCCAAAAAATTTTTAGCGGTAATAAATGTTCTTCCATTGTGTATTAGATGGAATGTCCTCCTCTTTATCTCTCTAGAGGTTCAGACCTGAATACAGCTAGATTCCTGAGCATATTCAGGACCCGGCTCACACATGGCTCCCCAAAGAGGAGATGGTAAGGAGCTGAAATCTGAGTATTTGCTTACTTGTAAGTTCTGCTTCCTTTAGAAGATAAACGAAGAATTCTCTAGGCACTCATGCATCCCAATAGGAAGTCAGCACACCAACTCCCCCTACTGAAATTAAACTTTGAGCCATGCATACAATGTGCTGCGGAAATAGCAGTGAGCGACAACTGAGGTCTCAGAAACTAGCTAGTTAGGTAAGTTGTCTTCCCTTGGACTGAATAAAAGTACTGGCTGATAATTAAGAGGCAAGTGGACTACCTGATTCGCCTCCCTTTAAAAAATTTTTAATTCCACTTGAAATAATAGCTGAAAACTAAAAATAGACTGCAGAAAACTACAAACAGACTCCAAAATTTCATGAGTTTCAAATATTGTCTTTTTATTGCATTGTTAAAAAATTTAGATATTTAGGAGTTATAATTGGTTATCTCTCATTTTCTTGACTAAATTTATTTTGCATCAACATTCATAAAGGTTCTGCTAGGACTTTAATGTAGTGCCTACATACTTAAAAGTGAAGGTAAACAAAACTAAAAGAAATGCAAAGGAGTGATACAAAGGTAACATTTTTAAAAAGTGACTGTTGAAAAGTTTGTAACATTTCTTCAATCATCCTTATTATGAAGCAACTTATGCGAGGATATATAAAGAAAAATGGACAGAAAAGGCAAGAAATGGGACATAGAGAAGAAAAGAGAAATTCCCACCCAGACAGAAAATAATGAAGTTAAAAAGCTTGAAGGGGAACTACTGAGGCAGCCATTTCTTGAAGTAGATTAGCAGATTTTCTGTACACTAACTTTGATTGGTGTCATCATCATTTTCATGTTCTGAATCTTCATTATCAATACCCAGTTCCAAGAGTTCTCGTGTCCTTTAAAAAGACAAATGAGTCATTTTACATGAAATATTTGTGCAATATGAACAGGAGCAAAGATGATTGGAACTATGTAAGCAAAAGACACTGCAAAGGTCTGTTACTTAACAACTTCAAACACTATGATAAAGTTTCAGACTCTGGGAATGGTAGACTAACCAGCCAAATGTACTACAAATATAAAATAGGCCCAAACAGAAGCATAAAGCTAATCACACCAAGAAACAGTGATGATACGAACTGTAATAGAAAACATGATAAACGACCAGGCCAAACTATCTCAAGCAAAAAGCTCAACCTGGATTCTTAAGTTTCCTGTTTTAAGTGAAGAGAGTATCTACGGTGAAAGGTTGGATAGGTTCAAGCTCACTTTCCCCCATAAAATTTCCTGTACTATTTCTCTTTTGCAATGTTGTTCTCCTTACTCAAAATATCAGACAATGTACTAATGAAGACCACACTGTGAGCAAGTAAGTATTTCTTAAACCAACCTCATGGCAAGTATGGATACCTTTTGCGTTCCAGTTGAGGTGTATCCAATGTTGTCTGCTGATTCATTGCTTTAATCCAATATATAAGGGCTTGAAAAACATATGCCACATGCTTCAATGAACAAACATCCAAAACTGGAAGAACATCAGAATGCTCATCATTATGAGACCGCATTAGAGACAGAGCATAATTGAGGAAGTCCCCTCGAGCAGACATCATTCCTTGGCGGGCGCTAAGCAATGTGGCACGTCTATAGGAATAAAAAGAAATGAAAGTGTTTACAAAAAGAACATAAATGTGAAGTTTGCCACTATCATATATATGCAAAATTCGGAACCGAAACTACCCATAAATAAAAACTCTATTAAGCCTGTGGCTCTACTTTAGAAACGTAACCATTGTGATTTGATTTACAATCCTACACTTTTGTACACAAAAGGAATTCCAGTCTCCTGTGGAATGGCAGAAGGAACACCTTCCCTAAAGACAATGGTTCTCAAACTTCAGCATCCATCAAAATCACTCAGAGGGCTTGTTAACAGACAGTTGGCCCCACCCCCATAGTTTCAGTAGGTCTGGGATAGGGCCCCAAAACTTTCATTTCTAACAAGTAATACTTTCATTTCTAACAAGTAACGGGTAATACTAATGCTGCTGTCCTGGGGACCACGCTTTTGAGAACCAGTGCCTAAAATGACACCAAAAGAAAACAGAAATAGCACTAGACTTTATCAAAATTAAAACTTTTTGTCCTTCAAAGGACACCACCAAGAAAGTGAAATGACAACACACAGAATGAGACATGATTTCTGCAAATTATATATCTGATAAGGAACTTGTATCTAGAATGTATAAAGAACTCATACAACTCAGTAATAAAAAGGCAAGCCAATTTTAAAAAGGGCAAAGGATCTAAATAGACATTTTTCCAAAGAAGATATACAAATGGCCAATCAACACATGAGATGATGCTCAACATCACTAGCTACTAGGAAAATGCAAATCAATGATATACCACTTCACACCCACCAGGATGGTTATAACCAAAAAGACAAGTGCTGTGAAAAATGTGGAGAAATTATTTTGTGATGGTTGTAAACAGCACTGAATATACTCAAAACTATGGAACGTATACTTTAAATGGATGAATTGTATGGTATATGAATTATATCTCAACAAAGCTGTTATATTAGAGTGAGAGTGAGAGCAAAGGTGAAAGGGAGAAGCCTGTCACCAAGGAAGATCTATTTTGAGAACTCTGTCTTCAAGAGTTCTTTGAGAACTTGTAGACTAGCCTAATGAAGACAAGCTTATGCCTGTTTGTGGAGCAGAAGGAAAGCCCAGGCTTCCAAAACCTTTACCTTTGGTCCAGATCTCTCTGCTAAGCATTCAATTTTGCATACTAGCCATTTTCATCAAGTTCTCTCCCAGTTCTTGACAAGTTCAAAAGCAAGTATATCCATTTCAAACTCCTCTAGATTTTTCTCTTTATTTTCTTATTAGTTATTCATAATCAAAGTCAAAATATAAATTCTGCCTCCTTTTGTTCTGTCCTTCAACAAGGCCCTAAATTGTTTATATAATTTCAAAGCTCCTCTCTCCTCCTTCCTGACTTTTACTGTCCTGCTTTAGTAACTATTACTTACTTCTCTTGTAGACTCCAACCAGTCTTGTTACATTTGCTAAGCCGTCTCCTAGACCCTGTCTTTCCCCGCCTCTTTATAATTCATCCAAAGAAGAAAGGTTGTTTAGCCCGAGCCGAAGCTAGAACCAAATCCTAGGACTCTTGACTTTAGATACAGGCACTTCCACTATATGACACTGCCACTGCTCTAGTGATCAATGTTTGGGCTCATTCCTAGTCCTGAAAAGGTTACTTTATAATTAAATAGAAGGAATACAATGAATCCACAAAGAAATATTCTTTAATTATGATTCAGCAGGCTGGGGAAGATAGAAAATGAAAACCGAGAAACCAAAGAGCAGCTCTGACACAGACTCCCCCCCTTACCAAGTACAAAGTACATCATATTTATATAATCATGGTCAAAATAAGTCTTTCCTTGAATATATGCCTTTCAAGGGAGAGGGAGGAAGGCCTTGGGGATAAGAAGAGAAGGATGGAGACTAACTACTTCAAAAATAAAAAATATTTAGTATCAGATTCCTACAATACAAATGAATTTTTTAAAACATAGCTTGTATTATAACTCATTTGTTTTGCTTCATCTACACAATTTAAAAATAAGTAATGCAAGGCACTTCCTCCTTCATGACACAGTGAAGTCTTATGTAAAAAAGTTCTAACTTTCTACAATATAAGTTCTGTCTCAACATACAAGTGTAAATGAAGACTTTCATACCGTCTGCCTTCAAGGGTTCGTAAACTAGCCTCTTCTCGTGCAGTCATCCTTTCTCTTCGTGCTGAATTCTGAGAAGCGTGAAGAGGATGATTTGGATGTCCCGGGTCACCAGCAGATGCTAATGCAGAACCATAACGTAATTGAGCTTCAGTAGAATCCATAATACTGACCATCCAGTTCCAAGTGGGAATAAGCTTTTCTTCTACATAGTTCTATGAAGACCAAACTAAAATAGTTAAAACTGTGAAAACCAAACTAAAATAGTTAAAACTACCCAAATAAAATTAAATTCTATATATAGCACGTCCTCAAATAACATCATTTTGCTGAAGAGATGCTGTAGGAGCTTAACTCTTGTCTATATTAATTAGGTGAAGACTTACTGTAGTAGTATTATGTACACAATTAATATTGGTAACATTAATTCCCATTATAATTGCCAGCCAAAAAATATATTTGAATGAGTAACTTTTCACTGGTTTCATACCTGTAAGTTTACTGCATCTTGGTAAGTCAATTTCACAGCTGCTGGAATCTGCGAGTATACTAGGTGATTATACTTAGGAATAAGGCCCATCAAGTCTGAGATTTGTCTGATGACAATGCTGTAGGCCCTGGCTAAACTGCTTGCAGATGTTAAGTAGCTGCTGGCATTGCTAGCTTCCAACGCAGCTGCTGCAGCTGCAGCACTCGTGCTGATGGTACCACTCCGGCGTAAGTTTGAAGGGTCGATATAAATCAAACCCGCTGAACTTGCTACAAGGAAAAAAGGACAAACACAATAAGCTCATGTCAGTTGCTAACTGAGTTTTTCTAGCACTGTATATATTTAAGTAAGCCAAAAGATCAATTGCATTAGCAAATATGCTAACTGAGCAAAAAACTTCTTAAGCCACACTAATTTAGGGAAGGGGATGATGATGGGAACAAGAACTGCTATCATGTCCACAGCCAGAGGCACTTTTGCTATTGTCCCTGCAAAGGGGGGATATTTGACAATGTCTGCAAATATTTTTGGTTGTCACACCGGGGTGGGGGGGTGCTGCTGGCATCTAGAAGGCAGAGGTCATGAAGATGCAATGCACAAATAAAGAATGATTTAGCCCAAAGTAGCAATGGTATGCAGATTGAGATATCCTGCTATAAGCATATGTAAATAATTTTTGTATTTGAACTCAGCAAAAACATAAAGAACTATTATGAAACTATTTAATTTGTTCTCTAGAAGAAAATGTATAACTTAAAAAAAAAAA
Source organism: Pteropus medius (assembly GCF_902729225.1). Lineage (NCBI taxonomy): Eukaryota > Metazoa > Chordata > Mammalia > Chiroptera > Pteropodidae > Pteropus > Pteropus medius. The sequence goes on along the minus strand of NW_024354502.1, from coordinate 19,709,709 downwards.
ACAACCCTATTTGATAAGCATTCGTAAGAATACCAAGTTTCAGACTTGCCTGCTGGCGTGGATGTGCTGGAAGGGGCTGTGCTGGCTGCCCGCTGATGCTGGGTGTTGCGCACAGCCCACTGCATGGAACGGGGAGCTTGGGCAGCACCATTGGCATGGGAGCTATTCGTGGTTCTCTCTAAAGGCTCATCGAGCATAAAGGTCTCCTGTTCTATGTCGTCACTCTGACTACTGCTGCTATCAGAATCACTTGAATCATTTGATTGCGAATCATCTTCAGAAAAGAAGGCAGGAACACTGCTTGCACCTAAATTTTTTGTTTTTAAAACCAAAACCATTGTGAGTTTGTCGGCATTTAAAACTACAGTGTATACATATTAAACAGAATGTAGGCTGTATTTAACAGTCCACGAAACCCATCATTAAAATGGTTTAATTAGAAAATAACCCTTTAAATGAACCCTGAAACTAATCCATCATTTAAAAAACAAAAGCAAAAAGTCATTAAAACAATGTCTTCTTTACTGACATCTATGGGGAATAAGGATGAAATTACAAAAGGCTTAGTCACCCCTGTGCATATCATACTGAGTACAGTTTAACAAATTATGCTAAATACACATATAGCCTTAGTATAAGCAAGAACGTTGCTAGAATAAGGTAATATACCTGCTTCTGAGCCAGCAGTTGCTGCTGTGACAACACTTCTGCGCCCACTAGCATTATCTTGGTTGCTATGGTTACTTTCACTGTCACTTTCAGTTTCAGCAGCTGCTAACAAGTCCAGTTCCATGTCACTACCTAGCAAATATATTTAAAGAAGAGAAATACAAACTCACTGTGGATCAAGTCAGGGTCTGATAAGCCAGAATATCGTAAGGGTGGGAACTAAGAAGAGGGGGCAGGGTGGGGGAAGGGCAGAAAAGTGATAACTACTATCATAAGCATAACAGCCTGCTTAGGAGGAAAAGAATGACTAGGTAAATTACGGTACTCAGTAGATTACACACCAATTCAAATCAACCCTGCAGAGCCTTATATACAAAGCGTTGAGCAGGAAGACTTCAGCCAGTGGGCAGAGCTCCGGGCTAGGTCCACTATATCACTTGCATCTGTTTCACATACTGGGCTTCCAAAAAGGGAAGGAAGTTAAAAAAATCTATCCTTTATATTCCACAGTATATATACATGTGAAAACATATAAAATTATAAATGTGAAACATGTGCAATTTATTCTGTCAGTTGTACTGCAAAAAGCTGATTCTCAAACATATCTATGGCTACTGATGAGAATGGTTAAGATGATGTGTAGCAAAAAGGCCAAAATGATTATCATAAGTGAAAAAAGAAAGTTACAAAAATCACATATATAATATCTAAAAGACATGCATGGGAATGCAGCAGTACAGGGGAGGAATAAAAAATCATACAAACTGTTAGTGTCTGGGTGGGATTATGCATCACTTGTTTTCCTTTTCTCTGACTTCCAAAGGTTTCATGATATGGTTACAATTATTTTAATTTTTAAAAGTCTTTTTTTAAAAAAGAAAGTTATTTAAACCAAAAGGTAAAGGGAGAAGAGGATAAATTATATAAGCATATTTATATGTATATACTACCTCTTAAAATTCTGAAACAGATGCTACAGAATCCCTTGGCAGATTATGTGTTGAACATTTATTTCACTATACATCAAATGAGGCTTTCCTCTGTATTAAGATCTCTTTAAAAGTACATGATTTGCTCTTATTGAATAATTTCTCAAATAACCTGCATACCGTCTTCATCATGCTCATCGTGTTGTCCCTCGGCCTCGGCATTTTCTTCCCCGTGTTCTTCCTGCTCATCATGATGATCCTCTTCACCAGCCACACCCTCCACCACCTCAACCTAAACCCAGAATCTTATTTGTAGACAAAGTACACAATAAACCCACATCTCTACCAATGTTCCCCCACAGCAATTAGTAACAAGGACCCCTAAACAAGGACTTGAACACGAAGCAGTTTTGAAAATTTTCATTTGTTAGTGATAATCTGCTATCAAAAATTATGTTGCCATATTCCAAAGTTTGTGATTATTGTCTAAATACCAGACCTTACAATTATAACTGCGGAGAGTTTCTTTCAACTTCTGCAATTATAAAATTTACCTAATAAATATGCAGTATTCTCTCTACCTTCAAATACAATGTACAAAACTACTAAAACCGTTTTTAACATTGAGAATATCTTTTCTATTAACGCTTAAAAACAAGTTTGTTTCTAATTTCCTATTACCCAGTAAATCCAGGATTACTAAAATATTCTTAAGATGTATAACCACAAAAGAGAACATATAACAAAAATCTAAGAGCTGGAAACAAATGAATTTAACAGTAGGTAAGCTACTATTAATAAAACTTCTAGTGACTACTTCCTCCCACTTCCCGCCCAAATAAAAGCCTCTCATCTACCACAATTCAAACGGTTAAAACCACCTCTTCCACATCTGCTGAAACAATGTCATCCTGTTCTTCGTCTCTGCCCCGAACAGGCTGTGACTGGCTGATGCGCCTCTGCTGTGGGTTCCGGATGATGTAGGACGACTGGGCCTGGCTGGGGCTGTAAGGAGTCCAGAGGTTAGGAGCGCACTGCTGCCACACCCAGCACGCAGCACTGACCTCTGTGTTTCTCAAGTGTTATTCCATGTGACTCACTTGCTAGGATGCTATTTTAAAAATGACCTAAAAGTTCTTGGAAACTAATAACAACTAATTTATAGTCTCTCAGAAAATATGAACCCCAGAGAAATTACTTTACCATAAAGATTTAACTTATAAATCTCAGAACTGCTTTTACTCTTTAGTAGGTCATTTCGAATCTGTGTTAATGAACATCCATACTTTTATGAGTCCTTCCCACTGAAATGTTTACAGGGAAGGTTTTCCCTTTCCCACGGCTTTTAGCACCAGCAGTCCTTAACTTCCAAAGGCTCCGATAGCAGCATTCATCCATTAACGAAAGTGTGCTTACCACAGTGATCTACTCCTGCAGAGACCTGACATACCCTACCTTGCATCAGCTTATTAAACACTGACTTGTTGATGTGTGTGTGGGGGGGGATCATGAGTTCAAAAGTGTCATTTTAAAATAGAACTGTAACGAAAGGTGGGGTGGCAAAAGAGTTTCAATACCCTAAAAATCAGACTTGCAAAGAGCCAAGAAAGGACAGATGCCCCATTATAAAAGGGAGAACCAGAGAGTGCAGCTGAAAATGCAGGTGGCTGCTAAATAACACTGGGACCTAACTATTATTCTTTATTTAGATTTTAAAACTGCAGTCTAAAAGAAGTTCAAGTTAAAGTGTTTACACTGTTAGTGTTCTTTCCTCACCTCAGCTTCTCTGAGAAACAAGAAATCAAACCAGTTACACATGAAGAGTCATCGACTGAGACACTCTGCCTTCAAATAAATGTGTCTCTTGGGCTAGAAGGGATTCAAGGAGCCATAGATTTCACAGGAGACAATCTGGGGTCTAAGCAAGATAGAAATCCTCTCTTCTGTCCCCTTCAAATACACGAAGCCAAACATAAATCATGAAAGGGCAAGAGTTTTCAAAAGACTTCCTATCAGCCATGACTGGGAGGAGAGAGGAAAAAAAAAAGTCTTTTCAGATAGCTTCTAACTACAAGCCTGCACTCATCAGCGTTTAGGACCACAGTTTGCTCTATTAAGTAGGGTGGGCGTCAGTGTTGGTTAATCCAATGCCACGACACTACCAATAAGAGCCAAACAGTAGTTTTTCTCCCTACTCTGCTATTTAATACTATGCCTAATATAACAGGAAAAAAGGAAAATATCTGTCTAGAATTATTTTAACTATCTCTAAACTTTAAGAGCTGTGTGACCTAGGACAAGCTACCTAACTTCTCTGAGCCTCAGTTTCCTCACTTTTAAAATTAGATAGTGGTATCTTTGAGTTATTGGGAAGATTAAAACAGATAATGCATCTAGAATGCTTAGGAAAGTTCCAAGTTTATAGTAAAATTTCAATAACAGTTATATGAGGCATGGAGATAGAGCAGACACAGATTTATTAACAAGGACATATGAGTTTTAAAGAGGTGGAGGGAAGCACCAGAAAAAGCAAAAGTACTAAACTTAAGAATATATACTCAGTAGAGTGATAAATACCATCTACCATCGAACACAAGAGAAATCCCAGAAACTGGTCAAGTGTGTACTTTTTATTTAAAACATGCTTAGAACACTGGTCAAAATATACCCGACAGAAGGAGTGGTTGTACTAGAGTATAAACAAAGACTTCTACTTTATATCAAAGTTGTAGGGAACATTAACACTGCTATCTGTTTATTCAAATGAGATCTCCTGGGAAGACATGAGAGATTAGCCCAAGAATAAACCAAGGGGAATGGAGTAAAAAGGAGAACTTAAGAGTGCACAATATTAATAAAGAGACTAAGAAGCTGGGCAAGGTGACGAAATCTTGAAATTCTGTAGGGAGCAGGCTCATGGACACTCTTTAGAAATGAGATGATCCCAAACTCTGAATGCATAAACAATTTTTCTGTTCTCGAATTAAGCCAAGTGTACAAAGAATTCACAAGTTAATACCACTTTAACAACTGAGGGAGGTTCCTCAGAATCAGAAGCAGCACAGGAAATCCAAGAAGACTTTACTAGCAGAACCTTTGGATAATAGGGTATATTTAGCAAGTCTAAAAATATATAGCTTGATGTAAACCTGGAAGTCTATCAGTGACAAGGCTACTATCAGAGAACTTTGATAGACAAACTTGGATTTAGATTCCAGGGTATCCTATGAGACTTGACAATAAAGGAAAAGTCAAGACACACATACTGGCACATGGAGTAGTAAGAATGAGAGAGTAGATACTCAACGTCAACCCAGATGAAACGCAGGGCTGAAGTCGTTGGAACTGTCCAAATACTAAAGCAGGCCAGCCTTATTAACACACAGATGTTCAGAAATAAGGGTCTTTAGGTGCTAAAGATCCTTATTAAACCATTATACGTAGTAACTTGAGAAAACCAAATAAAATAAGTATCTGTTAAAGATCCCTAGAGCCTTGCAACTCAAAAGTGTGGCCCCTAAACCAGCAGCATTGGCATTATCTGGCAGTTTATAAGAAACAGAGAATCTCAGCCCCCACCCAGACCTCAAAAATCAGCCTCTGCATTTTAATAAGATCCCTAAGTGATTTGCATGTGTATTAAAGTTTGAGAAGCACTGTGCTAAATAAAAGACATCAGAACATTCGTTTAGTTTATCTGACTCAATAAGCTTATGGTCTAGTTAGAGCAATTATCAAATAAATGGAAAAGATGAAAGAGATTTAAGAATAAACAATCTTATAACTAGAAACCTTTTGAGTTGTTTTAGCCCTATCTTAGATAATATGGCTGTTGTAGAGAATATTTTAAAATTGCAGCATCCTGATTATACAATAAGCTGCCCCCCTAACCCCGCAGCCCAAGCCTTTGGACAGGAAGTTATGTCTTTTCATTCCTCAGCTTGACCTTCCAACAGGCTATATTTAAAGTAAAACAAAATAGAAAGTAATGATGTCTACAATAGTCTAAAGTAAGCTTTTTGTTATCAGATTTCTTTATTGGCATAATAAACAGTGCCTTTCCAAAACAAAAACAAAACCCACTATATGTCTATTAGCTTAGATGTGTAGACACATGTATAATTTTAAAGTTCTTTCACATGTTCTAAACAAAGTAAAATCTTTACCATTTGTTACACAAATGATCAAGTACACCACCAGAGTGCTTATGCAAAGGTTTTAGTAAGCCAAACATGACACTGTCAGAGAAAGAATCAGTATCTATTACTAGGGAGAAATTTACCTGCTAGACTGGTCAGATGATGGTCGTGGTGGCAGTGGTTCCACTGAAAATAATTCTTCACTGCCCTGCATGGCATCTATGCTGGTACTGGCCAGAGTAAAAGGTGCAGTTGGGCGAGCAATCCCCATCCTGACAGGAACAATCAGCGACTCTGCGACATTGCACAATTCTTCCACGGCATAAGGTAGCAGTGCCTGGAACACACGCTTGCATTTTCCAATTGGCTGTGGAATAAAGTTGCTAGAGCAAAAAAGGAAAATATAAGAATATTTTCATATACATGATGTTATCATTTTCATTGAAAAAAAAAATCTGGAAAATAACATAAAAATCAAAAACCAAAAAGGATGCCTTACTTTTTCTTTTTGGATGAGGCCATTTCCACACTAAGAATGACAAAAACTCTTGCCACTGAACGCAAAAACCTCATTGTCACAGCAATAGCTTCTTCCCTACGTCCAGGTGTGTATTTGTTTTGGAGTTCTTTCACTAGTGTGCCTAGTAGAGTATCTAGAAGCTTTAAAAAATTGTAATCACTCTATTAATGTTGAGACATCTCATAAGATGTTTAGACAGTCATAAAAAAGTTCTAACACTTTTTGAACATTAACATTTAACAGAAATCTCAAAACAAATTTAACCAAAACATTTTACAAAGTCAGTGAATAATTACTGCCACTTGCCTACCACTGTGCTTGACCTATATTAGGTCTCGAATATCTGATTTCTTTTTAGTCTCATAGTCCTATGTATACCAATTAATATTTATAAGAGCAATACCAAATATATCAAATCAAAGGAAAAATACGTTTCACTCACTATAGGAGACTTACTGAATCAACAAAGTAGATTCAACTATTTATATTAATAAACTTGTAATCCCATCCCTTAACCATGGTCACTTAACCATTATTATTACTTTCTACTTTCATTTCTATGCATGGTCTATCATATAGATGTTAATTAGAGAATACCCAATTTCACATCATTTCCTTTTTTTTAGTTATTTAAAATAACTTTTATTTTCAAATTATTGCAGTACGCTTTACTAAGTGGTTGAGCTATAATTTGACTCCATAGTCCACAATTATTGGATCCATAGAGTATTTCCATTTTTTAATTTTACATTATTCTGACATGATTTTTTTTCTCACATCATAAGTTATTTCTTTATGACAAGTTCTGAGCGCAATGATATTTTTATGGCTCTCGACAGTGCCAAGTTGTTTTCACAACAGTAGCAAATGCAATGCCACCCGATCAGTGTCTAAGCATGTTCTTTTTATCATAACTTCACCAGCACTGGGTTTTATGGTTTACATTCTTTTCTCACTTCACAGCAAAGAGGAGCACCTAAAAGTATGCATTCAGTTACTATTAATTTTGAACACTGCTCCATACATTTTTATACGGTTGTACTTTTAACATATTTTAGGAATTTACTTAGAATGGAAGATGGACCTTCTGCTGTTAACTGAGACATTTGAATCACACTCAAAATTCCATTCCCCTTCATGTACTATTTAATTAGAGCTTGAGTACTTTGGATTTTGGATTAGTAAAATTATGGGAAGCTAAGTAAGAAAAACATCCTTTTCATGTGCTTGTAAACAGACATTCAATGGACTTACCAAGATATCCGCTGTACACTTGACTATAAGGCAATGAGTGAAACAGTCCAGCCGAATTGTACCGCTTTGCTGATTGAGGTATACTTGCTCTTCTGGCAAAAGATGGCCTATCCTACTGCTGGCACTGAGACTTTATGGGGAAGGAAACATAGAATGTACTATAATCTCCAACACTAACATGAAAAATTCATAAATATAAAAAAATTTTAATGAATACATACGGGTCTTTATTTTCCTGTGACCCAAACATAATCATTGATTTCAAAGCATTCCAGTCCTGTAGAACACGCTCCAGTGCAAGCTGCGCAAACCTTGGGGGCTCTAAGTCATGATCGGGCATATCCGAATCTAAAAACAAAAGAAACAGTGGGTAAGACAAAAAAATCTGCTTTTCCTATGTGTCATAACTGTGAAATTTACTCACCCTCAGGGTTGGCTGTTTTTCGGTTACGATCCTCCCGGATTCGAGGAGGCCTGTACTGGCAATGCTCTACTGTCTGCCTTGCAACCGTCTGCACTAAAAATAGTAAGAGGTGCTCCCCCCTGCAAAACAGAACATTGTTGGGGGAAGTAATTAAGATGTGCTGTGCTTTTTCAACCTAATTTATGTCCTAAAAACCCCACTTGCCTGCTATTTGGCAGAGTGACCAGATTAGTAGCAGTGAGCAGGCGATAAAGTAGATCAAGACGAGCAGATTTTTGTCCAGCAATTAGAGTTTTACATTTACATTTCTCCCAACAATCACAATAGGCTGTCGGTGATGTCCGTTTGAGTCTAGAAAGAATTCATAAGCAAGTACAAAAATTGAAATTTTAAAAAGACAAAAGTCTATATTTAAATTATGAAGGCATAATTCATGGAAACCAAACAAACCCTTGTTCATTTTTAAGTACAAAGTACAATTGTTAAAGCATACATAACCAGAAGGATTACTTAATGCTATGAAGTTCATAAAAGCAAAGAAAAATTCTCAGAAGAGGTATCTTATAAATACTTGGCTGTAATCACTTCCTCTAGAATGCCTTCCCTAATTGCCCACAGCTCCAGTTCAGTTTAAGTGATCCTCTTATGTGCATCTAATGAACCCCCAAACCCTTGTGGGTGGATGTTTCTTGCATATGTCTTCTGACAAGACTGTCAACTCCGTCAGGACAGGGACTATCCTGTCCACCATCTGGGCTTCTAGCGCAATGAGTACACTGAGTCAGCAATCAGTGAAAAGATTATCACCTTAGAAGTTTAAAATAGGAAGACAAACATAGCTAAAATTCTTTTAATAAAAATCATAAATAAGTATCAATATAACATCTACAAAAATTTCTCACTTGACCTATAGAATTACTTAGGTAATGCACAATAGATGGTTTCTACAAACCAAGTCTCTATTAACTATAACATTACACACTGTACCAGTTACAGCTGATGTCCCTGCTGAGACTCTGAGGCACTGCAAATGTTAGTGCTGGGTGTTGTATTGCTTCTTAGGTCTGCGAAAACAAACTAGCCATGACAACTCTACTGATGGACTGAAAAGTTATTACATTTAGTTTAAGACATAAATGAGGCACAGGCCAAACATTCACTATGATTTTTCTGAATGCCTATAGCGATTTCCCACTAGTAAACTCTATTATAGGGGGCCTAAGACTTTGGCTGGAGAATACCAAAAAAAAAAAAAAAAAATAGGTATATATCTCAAAAATTTAATCTGATCCTAATCGTAATGTATGATCACATATTCCTTTGCATATGAACCTACTTTTATTTAAAGAACTAGCAAATATCTCAAGTACACTTTAAATCAATAACCATATTTTATATACATAAACTGGCTTTTTAAAGAGAGCAACCTCATGCTTTCTGAATTATGAAACAATTAAAACATGACCCGGTATAGATTATTTAATGCAGCAATATGAATCTAAAGGTTATAATATTAAAGTAAACTAAATTGTACTCACTTGCAATCATGACCTTTATGACAAACCCTTGCACATTCCGTACAACAACAGAGTGACTCAAGCAAGCCACAAGTTCTACACTCAAAAATATCCTAAAATTAAAAGGGTATACTTTAAAAAAGAATGACATGTACATCTCACCATAATTATTATTTCTGGTAGTTTCTAAAACAATTCATCCACAATAATAGCAGAGCAAAATTAATGTGCTCTGGAAACAGAGTAATAAATGGGTACAGTGAATATACATTTTACAACATTAGACAAATGGAAATCAAACACTACCAGTAGGGTAAAAATAATTTACATCATTCAAAAAAAAGTATTATAGTTATAAGATCTATATTAAGAGTTGTGGATCAGATTTATAATACCCAGTGAAGATTTCTCATTTTCGTGATATCCCATAACTAATCTAACAATTAACTCCTTTGCCTCATTTATTTAGAAATGAAATAAAAATTAATTTTCTCTGGAGAATTTTATAACTCAGTAAAAGAAAGCTAAGAACTATAACTAATGATGGTGAAAGGGGAAAAAAGCAAATTTGGAGATAGCATAAATATAGGGAAATGTAAAATAACTCACCTGGTTAATGTGCTCCGCTCCCGTCCATGTAAAACTGCAGGTATCATTACAACATAAGACATATAAAGGGGAGTCATCAGGGTTGGTACCTGATGGGCAAACCATTCCCATAAATACATCTTCTTCTTTTTCACTCGAGGATACTTCGGCTAAAAAGATTAAGAACACAGCAATTCATGTATCAAAAAAGAACTTAAAGCCATTCACTACTTTCCTCAAATGGAAAAGCTCTAACATTTACACAGTGTAAATCAGAAACTACTATATATTAATAAGAAAATTGATATACAAAGTCAACATGTAAGGAAATCCAGTCAATTCTGACACAAAGTAAAGCAAAGTGTAATTATATCATAACCACGAACGAGGACAATACAAATGCACCACACATCAGTCACACGAGTCTGCATTACGTAGTTAAAATTCAAGTTCTAGTTCTACTTAACAAAGTTTAGATAATCACATCAATTATTTATAGCCATTATTTTTAAAAGAACAACTACTTTAATCTTTTAAAGGATGAATGACAGGAATGATATCCCTTAATGCTTTCTATTCCAAGTCAGAAGGAAGAACAATAAGACATGTAGCCTATAATTTCTATAAAATTTTATTGCTACCACCATTTTTAACCACTGACAGGTTCTACTGGTAATCAATTTTTATTTTCAAAGGATAAATCATTATGGAAATTATGGAAATTCTTTTAATTTTAAAAACTTATACCAGCTGCTTTTGGTGGAAAGTTAGAAGATATAATACACTTGAAAAAGTATAAACACATGAATTTTACACACACACACAAACATACACATACACAAAAGAATTACCTCAATAGTTTCTAATCAATTATGTCACTTCTATATACAAAACTTAGGTTTGAATAATTATGGTATTATGTGTATAGAAGAGAATCTATTCAAATTAAAAAATTAGTGACTCATTAAGGACTTGAAATAAATTACCTTTTGCAATTTTCTGGGCTGTTTCTAAGATGGTAATTGCAGCAGGATAAGCTCGGCCACTTACAGCTGACATAAATGGGGTCATCCCTCTTGCATCTCTAAAATGAGAGAAATTTACATTAAAAAATTATCAATTACTTTTCTTTACTAAGAAATACATGCTCATGATGAAACAAAAACTAGTTATATTTTATTAAATAATGTACCACCACTCAAAAAAAAAAAAAAATCACTGCTAGTATTTTCTAGTCTCATATTATCTCATTTAAGAAAGCAAGCCGCCTCTGTGGAACCTTTCTCTATCTCTAAACTATGTTCTCCCTTTCTTAGCCTTTAGTGACACTACAGACCTGCAAAGGCTCTGGAGTCAAACAAATACTTTCTAAACGTGGGGATTAGTACACGCTCTATCTCATACGATTGTGATGAGAATTAAAGAAATTATTACATAAAAAGCTTTTAGTACAATGCCTGCCAAATAGCATGTACTCAATAACTGCTGGCTATTATTATATTGTATTTGCTTTTAAATGCATGCCTTCAATATTCTTCACTGAATTTTTATTCCCTCCTGGGTTTCCCAAAATTCCATCCTCAGCCATTTGTACTTCCCTCTCTCATCCACCACAGCAACTGCCACTTCTATGGATGAAAGCACATTTCCAACATCTACATTTGCTTACTTGATGACTCTCCCTGGGATTTCCCAGTGATTTCTCACATTCAACGTATCTAACCACTAAAATCATCTTTCTCCTCAAACCTGCTCTCTGACTTCTCTATGTCAGCCAACAGTATCACTGTCCCTAGCGACTATGACAAAAAACTTGAATTCTTCATGAAGTCTTTCTTCTAAGTCGAATTTTTACTTTTGCATCTAATCTTTCTTTTCCATCTTCAACAACTCATTAGTTCCGTTTATTGCAACATACATATTACAGGCTATACACAGGCATACAAAACATAGCCTAAATTCTAATCTCTACTCTTGCCTATTTTAATCCTTTTTTATACCACCATCACATTATTTATCTTATAACTCCCACTTTGATACTATTATAGTCTAAACAAAACCATTATTCAGAGGATTCAAGCCCAAAAAATAGAGACCAGAATAGTGGCTTTAACCTAACTTTTCAGATTCACTGGCTACTGTTCTTTTAACCATCCACTTCCAACTGGATGAGTCACTGTCTCTTGAAATATTTATATTTCTCCATTTCTATGTTGTCACTCACTCTTCTCCCAACCTATTTCTCATGGTTCTAATCAAACTGCAACTTCATAGAGCTGCTACTACAGAATAAACACATTTCTCTCTCTGTTTACTCCAACACACATGTCCCTCCTACCCCAAATTAATGTACATATTACACAAGCCTAATATCCCAATTTATTTCTGAGCTACTACTAGGAGGCAGACATAAAGTTTAATTCTAGACTGTAATGTTTTTCAGCTTTTAAAAAACACTTTTAATTAAAAACCACCAATCAAAACAACCTCATATACTACTTCTCTCCTCAGGTAAGAAATGGTTGAGAATAAAAAAAAATCCTCTGCATCTTTACTAACCAGAAGGATTTTATCTAAATTTACTTTCTTTGTCTTATAAAAGCAAAATCCAACCACCTACTTCTGAAATTGGAGGATAGGTGGGATGGTAGTGGTGATAGGATCATTAATTTGAAAATAATGAATACATTTTTTAGATATCCTACACACACACACACACACACACACACCCATCACCGCTGTGCTCAAAATGAGACAATGCTGCTCTCGTACTTTGTCTTAGCACTTTATACATTGCCAAACACAGTTAAGTAAAAAACTTCTTAACTGAGTCATTTTATAGTTAATTAATTTCAAAATATACTACTTAGGGAATTTAATTAGCATCTAGGAAATTTTCTGTATTATAGTATCAAGAGGAAAAAGAATCAATCTGAGAATTTCAATGTTATCACCTAAAAGTCAGGCAAAAAACTTTGCCCCTCCTCTAGTTTGTTTCAAAGATGCTATCAATAATATCGGCTTATTAAAACAATGGAATATTGAGTGTTTTCCAGATATTTTATATATTTTCTCAGATGGGGAGATCGACCATTGCGAGAAAACTAAAATAAAGGACTAGTGTAATAGAAATTAACTCTAGAAATGCAAAATGGATTAAAAATGAATAGAATAGGAACATATGACAAATTGTTAGACAATACCAAATGGTGTAAAGGAAATTATACAAAGATAATATGCCTAAAAACACATAAATGAAAATTAAAAATGACAACTGAGAAAATAAAAATACAAAGGTATGTATATATTTCTATATACACGATTTTTATTTATGCTTCAAACCACTAATAAATTGGTAAGCTGCTTCTGTAATAATAGCTTTACTTACAATCCAATGTCTCATATTACTAGTAAAGCGGCTTTCATTAAAGTAATCATAAATTCATAAACTGGGTCATTTTCATCCTAAGGTCAATAAGGTTTACACATAAAAGCTCCCTTGCTCTCAAAATTAAAAACTCAAAACAACTTCTTATACTTAAATATAGGGAGGTGACATAAGGGTGATGACTGAGCATCGCAGATCTGGAAGCGAGAGACAGGCTAGGGTTGGAATTCCAGCTGTGCCACTCTCTATCTAGTTTTATGACCCTGGGCATGTTAACTAACCTTTAAGCCCATTTCTTCAAATACAAAATGGGGACAATTTCACCTACTCCAGATGATTCTTGCTAGAATGAAAAGTTAATGCAAGTAGAGTTTGGCACAGACAGTGGCTAACTTTTATAGAAAGTTTATTGCTACGAGGCTGTAAAGAAAGATAAACAAAACCTATTAATGGTTAATGAGCATTTACCACAGAGTACTTATCAGAAACTCTGCATAATCTCATGATGATGCATTCTGCAAGCCAAAAAGATTTCCCAAGAAACCATCAGAATCACAGTCTTAAAATACAGATAACAGGCCGCATGCCAGACCTACTGAGTCATACTTCTGTGTAAGATATTGGGGAAGAATCTATAGAATTTTTAAATTTTGTCAGGTGACAGTGATAGAACTAATTTATGGATCCACATTTGAGAATAACACTATAATCTTTCTAACATATAAATACATGCTCAGATCATGCTAACGTAAAATCATTTTGTATTCATTTTATCATGAAGTTCTCTTTCACTGAAGAGAGCTCAGTAACAGAGGCAATACAGTGCTAGATTCTGGTTAAGTTCTTTTAAAGTTACTTAAGATAACTGTTGTCCATACGTTGCAAGATCAACTTAACTTAAAAGGAGCTAAGCTGAATTTTCTTATCAAAAGTATATTAAACTTCTTACTTGGCGGAGAGGAGTTCCCGTAGATAGGGCTGAAGAACTACACTGTCACATAGCAATTTTAATATAAAATGAGCATTGGCCTTTCGATCCTTGGATTCTACTACAGATGGCTCCGTGGAAGGACCTGTAATGAAGCAGATCCACTTGGTAACAAAATAAGAGTAAACAAGACAGAGTGAAAGAATACTCTGGAATAATATACCAAGTATCTATTAAATAAAACACCAGGAAAATATTCTATGTTAATAATAACTTCATTACAGAGAATTTAAACACATTAACACATTTTACAAATCTCGACTGATAAAATATATGTACATACACACCGCAATTTCACTGACATGTGGAAGATTAAAAATTTAGAGAATTAGATGCTTTCAAGCCAAGGGAAGTCTCCTTGAGATAAAGTGTGGATCTGTAAAACCTATATCCAAAATGTGTTCTTTTATCTTCCAAATGCCTAAACAGATAAAGTAGTACAGATTCTCACCTGGAATGGTGGAGGTGCTTGGTCCTTGACCGGTGCCAGTCGCTGCTGTGGTAAGAGATCCCACAGCAGGGGCCAGGATAAAATCAATGTCACCATCTTTCAGTAAACAGAACAGCGGGATGTATATCATTATAGGCAACATATCCCTAACATGTTCTCTTAGCTGGCCTTAAGGCTTTTCTGTGTAAGCCAAATGTCAAATCGGATAGAAGTTTAAATGTAAACTTAACTATAAAAGAAGGAATCTACTAGGCAATTTATTGACATTTTGATGTATCACTAGGTAGCTTCTTACCGGTATGGAAATATATACTTCAATATAAGAGGGTTACCTAACAAGAGTTTCTAGAATTTCAATTTTTAAATTATTAACCCCTTAAACCAAATCTTTATAACTAAATTAGTTATAATACTCATTATGCTACTTTTAAATACTTCAGATTTCTCAATATCTCATTAAAACACTCAATTCCTTTTCTTTCATGACTTTGTCTTTTTGTTAAAAACTAAATAAAATAACAGATCTTACCAGGATCCATTGCAGGAGGGTCAGGAACCCAACTAGGGGGAGCTATGGGAGGTGAAACTGGATCCTGATGGTCACTGGATGAAGCTCCAGCTTCATGTCTACCCAAACCAGCTGCTCTCAACGAACGCCTCATCATTTCTCGTAATCTCAAACTAGAAGAACATGGACAAAATCAGAACTCACTACCATGTCTAAATGTAATGAAAAGGTGCACAGAACTTCTCATCTGAGATCAAAGTTTGTTCTATAAACAAGTACTCCAGGCAAGGGCAGTGAAGTACAAATGCCAATTCTGGAATCACAGAATAAGTCAGTGAGGGATAGAAATGAAGCTGGGGGCTCCTAGTACCCAGTTCAGCATTAAAACCACTATATTAAGCTCCCACACAAACTTAAGCACAGGGAACAAAAGTTGCAGTGAAATAAGAGTAGAAAATAATCTTTCATACAGTTAAGATAAACGAACAGCTGAACATTAAAAAAATTTTGTTCTATCCCATTTATAATCAGTAAGAATTAAGTTTAATGATAGACATCAGTGAACATACTGATTAGCACAAAACCAATACTGTTAGCCTACTAAAATACCTTTTCTATGATCTCAAAAGCAACTGAACTAATATCCACACAGTAAGTAGTTTTAAAACAAAGACCAATTTAGATTTATTTTTTATACAAAAAAGGTGTTTTTTTTTTTTTACAGTACAACTTGCATCCCAAGGAAATTAATGAATGAAATTGGAGCTTGTAAAATGTGTTATTAGATTTATGTCTGGGCGTGATTTTGTTTCTCCTGCTTTATCAAAAATTTTTTTAAATATACTGCACAGATGTGCACATCACTAAAAAGAAAAAGAAATAATCACAAACACAGACCTTGTTAGGGGAACTGGTAACTGCCTATACAAAAATCTGTACCTCTGAATAAAAGCTTACAAAAGCTACAAAACTAACACATTAAGAACTAACAGCAATTAAGAGAGAGCAAGCAAGGCAAATCCCTTCAATTCAGCCACAATTTTAGAGCTTCTAAATGAATAAAGAGTAAAAGTTCAATTTTAAGGGCCAGGCAACACATAAGGGACTTTATTTTCCCGTGTAGGTTTAATCCCAAAGATAATGACATTTCTGATGTGAAAGACCTAACACCTTACCAGGTGAGCATTATATGTCTACAGATAAGTGTTTTAGAAAAAAATTTTTAATGTCTGCATCTCAATTATGATGATTATTTACTCTGAGAGTAAATGTGTTTTTTCCATAGCAATACATTTTCAATTTTATAAGGAAATTTTTATTTAAAGCATTTACAAAAACTTCTTTTAGAGGCTACTTCCAGGAACACATCTATTTTATAAGGCTTTTGCATGATGTACCTTTGAGAACAGAAACATTCTTTGGAAGACTCTGCAAAGTAAATTTTAATGTCTCAAATAACGGATTAGCTCTTATAGTATTCACTATTAAGAAACATCTATGGTTAATTCTTTTATGGTATCAATGTTTTCTCTCTCCAAACTTAGAAATCTTGAGTTTAAGAGTTTCTGTAATATGGAAGGGAGCAGGGCACAGTGGTTATTTCAGTCGAGGTCACGGCCCTGTCCAAAGACATCGCCCACAGAGAAGGTAGGCTCCTTACCAGTAACAGCGCACACCAAGGTGACTATTCATGCTGTGATGCTCCTATATAATTTTAATTAAGCTCAACTTAGATACTAGGTATCCAAATGTGTCTTACTCAAAACACAGAGAGAGAGAGAAATCAACAATAATTGGGAGACACTGCAAATAACGTGAAAATAAATGCATGTTTTGGGCTTATCAAGAAGAATGCTTCTATCAGGGTCACAAATTCAATCCCTACTGGGACCGGAAGATAAACTGAGAAAAGGGCAGTCAGGTATAAAAAGTAGGGAGTAATGGCAAACTAGAGGCATACATACTCATCTAAAGGCATTCAAATTTTAAAGAAAAAAAAAATTAACATTTTACAGGCCAAACAAAACATATGTGGGCTATTCTCCAACCTCTAGCTTAGAGTAGATTAAGAATAAATGAAGATAAATGGAGACCATAGTCTCATCTTGAACTTGCAAACTCCCAACTTTGTTGTTCTGATGTAGTCAATTCAATATTAAATGAGGGAGTCATTCCTTGTCATTAAAAAAAATTGTCCTTAACCTCTTTTCTTCATTAGGTCTTGGGAACATTTTTAAGTACAATGCCCAGCTCCTCATACAGATTCTTTAAAAACAAAAACAAAAACAAAAAAAGAAAATTATTCTTCAAGATGTTGTACACAATTCATGAAGATTCACCTGTATCCTCAGTGGCTGAGGACAACACTGAGGAGATACCACCTTGGCTGCTAAGATTCAGAGTTTTGACATTTCTTCGTAAAGGCTTGCCTGGAGTCATCGTATTTTCTGACAATATGGAAGAATTCAAGGATGATGTAATTTCCTCTTTGTAAGCACGTTATATCCATGCTACAGAAGCCTTAGAATCCAGTCATGTTCAAACATACCACTGTGACAAAAAAGCGAAGGTCATGTGTCTTCCAGATTAACAATCTCTAGAGTACATACACCTGCAATCAGATGCATCAATCAAGCTTTCCACTAAATCTGCCCTTTGTACTCAGGAACTATTGAGTCACATAACAAAACTTCTGAGTCAAATCATCATCTGAAGGCATTTAACAGTACTCCAGTCAACATTGAAATTGCATCAGTTTTGAGCTTACAGCTCATGAATCCCAGCCTGCATACTCATCAAGGGGCATCGCCTAGAAAATCCATTGTAGGCTAGAGGAGGGTTTCACTTCAATGAAGCAGAGTCTGTGGACTTCCTACTGCCCGGCGTGGATAATAAGACTCCTGTGCTTTCATCTGTTCAACCGGCAGCCCTGAGTTTGAACTGGGTAAGAGCACTGCAGTGAAATCTTCGGCAAATGCCTCAAAGGAGCTTACTCTGCAAATTATTTCTGTGAGCAACACATCACCCACTCCTGAAGCTCCTTTTAGTCTTTGCCTTCAAAATAATCCTTATAGGAAAAAAAAGATGGCAGCACTGGCATTGGACCAACCATATCAGAGTCCAACTTGGAATTGCACCTGTATTTTCCCTGAGGAAATGAAATACCTGACATAGTTCAAACACTAATTTCTTCATGAAGAATTTAAGTTGCTCTCCATTTTAAACAAATACTTTGATTACAGACAAACACTTTGTCTGCTTCGTGTAATCCTAAACAAATAAGCTGGTGATCATTTTCATTTTGTGTAGTCTACATAATATTTTTGTACTGTTTTAAATTATAATTTGGCCACCCAAAAATAATTTTTGATAAATCTCACTTCAGGATGTTTCTGAACCTAGGAAGCTATTGAGTTGGTATCAATTTCAGAAGAATCATTTTAAAGGGAAAGTTGAATATGAAACAGAAAATAGGCAAAGAAGAGTCTTCATTTTGAGTAGACTTTACAACCTATCACATTAGCACAGTGAGCAGTGCTTCCATTAATGATCTGTCAAGTATCCAAGTATTTTGGGTGTCGTGTCTAATATAAATGTGCTTTTTCTTCAGAAAAGCTACTATATTCTGAATTCTTTATATTCTTCATATTTTCTAACACCTAGTAATTTTCAATGTGTTAAAGGTTTGTCCATCCCACAACTCAGAAAGCCGGAAAATTTATAATATCAAACGTTCATAATACACACCAGCCTTTCATTTCTTCCCAGATCATTAAGATATCTGAGAAATTGACCTAAGCAAGCAATCTGAAAATAAAAGATTAAAGTTTTTTCAATTATTGTCATTAGGTGTTCTCCAACTAAAGAAAGTAACTTCCTAGGAAACAAGAATGATAAATTTAAAACACATTCAAAGAATCAGTTTGAACTGCTTGTCTAAATTATCTCCAATTTTTGAAGCATTCTAGGTCCTATTGTTCTGCACTTAAACTCTAAGTAGATATTATCAGACGTTTTTCCCGGGGTGCTATTGGGAAGAACAAAAGCGAAAGGACCCACCAAAGTCATGCATATGACAGGTAGGAGATACATTTCTTTAAGTACTTGGAATATGTTTCCGCCAATTAAACTTTCCTGGTAAAAATCACATTACCTTCGGCTACTTGATGATCCAGCCCGACTACCTGGGCCATTACTTGAAACAACTGATATTGCATTTGCAATGGCCTCAACAGCAGAAAGCCTTTCAGCAAATGTATTTCTTTCGGAGCGCTCTGCTTCTGAAACAGAAGAGAAAAAATTAGGATCGACTTAAACTTTAAAAATAATTAAAGAGATTAAGTACGTACAGGCTAGTAAATGTTAACTGCTATGTTCTTTAGTGCTCTAATCACGTACTAGAGATAATTAATAGCTTAATTTTTCCTTAGAGCAATGAACATTTTAGATTGAACTATGACCTTTAATATGTGAATTATCTCTTTATTCTACCTTACTTTTCAATCCCCCAAAGGTCAAAAATATGGTTATTCATAGTAGAATGAAATATAGCTTTTACTACCAAGAAAGAAAAAGTCCCACATACCAGTAACTCAGTCTTGGTTTATATACTACTTACACTCTTTTAATGATAATGATTAAGCTCTAAAACCTGCAAACCACTATTCAAAAATGTGGCTACCAGAATATCAATGGCAGAATTCAAAATAAGAAAAAACGTTATGAATTACACAGTTGTACTTTAGGTTTTCAGTTTCCCCTTCATTCAGCCAATTAAAAACTTTATGGCAAACAAAGCTTATTTAATTTTCTAAAAATATCTAACAACTCATTGGGTTATTTTTCTCTCTACATTCTGAATATTAGGATAAAGGTTGCTTCAATAACTTGCCTTCATCTGCTAAATAATTCTCATGGGTAATAAAGTCATCTGCAATTATAAAATCAGTAAAGCTCATTAAGTATTATACATACAGTTTGTATATATCATAGAGAATAGAACGCAAGAAAACAAAAATAACATTCATAAAAATATCTGCTTATGTTACATACTCATCCTAAGAGTACAGGAATTTTTACCTTCTGAGAATGTCAAAATTCCTAGATTCTACAAAACAAAGTAAAAGCACACATAAATTCTTTAGTGATTTTTCTTTCCTTTAATAGTTGTTATATTTTCAAAATTGCCTAAAATTCCTTTTAAAGACTTTGGTATAGTTCTTAATCTCACCCTCTTCTTCTTTAGTTTCCTTATTGCTGGTTGGAAAGCAAACTGATACACAAGCATGCAAAATATTTCGATTTCCATCACATCTGTGGCTGATAAATGTCTGTAGCATCTGTAGATTCTGCTCTAAAACAACTGCTTGCTCAAGATTCATAAGATATTGTCGACAGGCCTCATAGTCACAGCGTAGGATGTGCTGCATTAAGGTTTGTTTCTGTGCTCAGACAAATTAGGGAAAAAACTTCAATGAATTTGAATAGCACATTATACATGTCAAAAATTTCTCATGACCAACATAATAATATAATTAGCTCTGCAAATAAGTAGAGACAATTTCAGGTAGCCTGGCAGAAAAAGTTGAACTGAAGGGTATCCTTTAAGCACAGCACATAATTAACAGGAATGCAAAAGGGTAGGAACATTTTTTCTAAGGGATCAGTAAATATTTTCAGCTTTTGCAACTAACTCAACTCTGTGGCTACAGTGAGAAAGCAGCCATATACAATGCACAACTGAATGGGAGTGGCTGGATTTGGCCTGCAGGCCATCTTTTATCAAACTCTGATTTATATTATATATATAACTATCAAATTAGAACACTATTAGTATTGTTAACCAATTAAGAAAAGGGTATACATTTTATTTCAGGTTTGCTCATCCCCATAAATCATGACACATGCCATACAATACCCCAAAGATGACAATGAATGTACTTCACTGTCAAAGTCATCACGGTACTGATAAAGTGTAGACTATATCATTAACTGAAGAAACAGCATGCTATAGACTGAATATTTGTGTCTTCCCCAAAATCATATGTTGAAACCTAATCCCCAATATGATGATGTTTGGAGGTGGGACCTTTGGAAGGTGATTAGGTCATCAGGGTGGAGCCCTCATAAATGAGACTGGTGCCCTTGAAAGGGGCTGAAGAGACCAGAGTTATCCCCTTTCACCATGTAAGGACACAAGGCTGTCTATGAACCAGTAAGCGGGCCCTCACCAGACATCAAATCTGCCCATGCCTTGGATCTTGGATCTCCAGCCTCCAGAAATATATGAGAAATAAATTTCTGTTGTTTATAAGTCACTCAGTCTATAGCAACCTGAACAGACTAAGAAACAGCATGAATATACCAAGGAGTTCAAATGTACTTCTTTCAGAATATAAGACTATAGCTGTGGAATATTTAACGGAATGAATATAAAGAATGTTTTGAAAAACAAGTAATATTGTTCATTTTAACTAGAAATAGGAACTGGAAAAAAAGCAGGTGGGAAAAGTGTGAGAATACAAAGGGAAGAAAGAAAAAAGATGCATTTGAACAACCTGCCACCTCCCCCTAAACTGCATAAATAACCTATCCCTTTTCCTAATTTCATGGAGAGGAGGTGAGTAGGGGAGCACAAGAAAATACAGCGAAACACTATTTTCAGTACCTGCCACATGTGAGATGCCATTTTTATCTTGGAACTAAAACTACGGCTCTCTGAGGTGACCCCATAAATTGCAAGCTCCAGTTCAAGAGTATGAGGTGGGCCATATAAGACTAACCTTGGCAAAGTCTGGTGATATATACGCATTCATTAGCATGCTGAGAGAATATGTCCAAGTCTCTCCAAAGACTAAAAATCTGGTTGGAAGCAGCTACTCTATAGGGAACGCTCATCTCCAACCTGCTGGACTGGACATGGGCTCTCACACTGAGCATCGATACCACACTCACCGTGTCAGACGCCAAAAAGTTTATTCTGCATCACTGCATATTGTATTTGTCATTTATTTTTGCAGCAAAAGGCAGGGAGAGCTCAGTAAAAATAGTCCTTGTAGGTCTACTGTACACCAAACCCTAATCACTAAAAAATGATGACAAACTTTATCCCTCCCTATCCATGGGATGATGTCCCATTTTATCTTTACCCTTGAGGTGCTGACAAAGTGCAGGGGTCATAGAATCAAATGCCTACAGAAGCGTTTGAAATAATATAAGTGAGCGGAGGAGGCTAAGTGTAAAAAAAGATAACCGTAAAATAAGTGGCAGCATTTGGACTCACAGCATTAAATGTTAAGTCACGGGAACTGCCATGAATTGGAAAGACCCCGTATAACCTCTAAAAGAAACAGACTAATGTTTTTATGATGGCCCAATGTTACCAGATCTTTAATTTTTTAAGAGCAACTGAAAATATGGATTTTAAATATAAATCCTATGATTTTTATCAAGAATTTCTAAGCAATGTGAAAGCTATTTCTAGGGGCCAAGTTCACACAGCACCTCCTTAACCGCACATCCCTACCAGTTTAGGACCACTAGTCTGGTAGGTTACAATCAAAGCTAAACTAAGAATATGATCACTGACGACTACTAAGTATATTTCTCCAGCTCGGTCCTCTCTCTTCTGCTCTTCAGACTTACACATCTAAATCTCTATTCACATCTCTTGGATATCTGAGAGGCATCTTAAGTCTAACATGTCTAAACCCAAATTCCTGATATCACCCCCTCACAGCATACTTCATCCCTACAGTCTTCATCTCAATAAATGGCAACTTCATTCTTCCAAAACCTTTCACCCTCTTGCTTCCTCTATTTGACATCCAATGTTGGTTCTGTTGGTTCTACCTTAGAACATGTCTAGTAGATCCAGAATCTAATCACTTCTCACTCATAACTGTACCTCCTGGGCCAAGCCACCTTATCACCTCTCACCTGGATTATTCTAACAGCCTCCTCACTGGTCTCCCTACTTCCACCCTGTTGCTCTAGCATTCTCAGCACGTCAGCAGTGATCCTTTGTAAGTCAAATAAGGTCAATTTCTGCTCAAACTGCTCCAATAACTTCCAATGGCACTGCCTCCACATCTAACAAATACCTCGACCACAATATGCTCAAAACTAAACTCATCCTCCCGCCTTATGCCATTTGTGCCTCCTCCTATTTTTCCTCTCCATACTCAAATCAGAAGCTTTACAACTCCTTTTCATTTACTGCTGATGTCTAGTCATCAAACATTATAGTTTCTACTTCCTTAGCAATCTCTCAAATCGACCCCGTCTTTCTTATTTCCAAGAGTTCAAGCTTACTTTGTTTCTCACCTGGATAACTAACTGTATTAGCCTTTTTATCAGACCTCTGAAATTGTTCTCTATACACTGCTCTTCTTCTTTGTGAAAAGCCAGCTCAAAGTCCTTCTTCCAGCTCTCACAAGGAACTCTCACGCCCCCTAGATGAGCACATATGGCATCCACGTGCCCTTCTCCAGACTTATCAGTGCTACTCACTTATCTTTATAAACCTACCTTTTGGTTATATCAAAATAGCAAAAGAAGGTATACACTCCCCTGTGCCTGGGACAACACGTCCCGCCTTTGTCTCACGTCTACCCCTATCTGATTATTCGAAGTTGTGTCCAGGCACCACCTCCTCAGGGATGTCTTCTCTACAGTGACAGCCTGACTTATACTCCTCCCTTTGTGCTCCCAGGACACTCTGCATGCCCTTCTCGAACACTTAAATTACTCATAATCACTGATTTACTCATCTCCCTCGTCCCAACAGATTATTAGCTCCTGTAGGGCAGAGGCAATGAATGATCTATTCAAGATTGTCTCCCTAGACTCTAGCAGAGTCTTCCAAACTCAAATATCAAGCGGTTTTACCTCTACAGCCATGATGATAATAGCAGCTTTCTTTTTGATTGTTGAATTGGCAGGGAGATTTATTAAAGAGTGTACACCCATTCCAAGACTACTAATAGGTGGAAGATCGAGCCAATCAGGATCCCTTATTCCTCCCATGCAATCTTTGGCCATTGGGTAGATAGTACCATTTCCATCCCGAAGAATAATGGGAGATTCCTATAACAGAGAGAAAATAAAAAAGTTTGGTTCACAATCAAAAATGTATCCCTTATTTTTACAATATGTGTATTTATTTTCAAATTAATTACTTATATATAATGACCAAACAAACCTAGTATTAAAATGTGCTAAAAATTCTGAATTCTTCAATTTAGAATAATAACAAACTAGAGTCAGACCCTAAGCATCATAAAAATGCCAATGTTGTCATATCGTTTTTCAAAAGCAAAAATAAGCCTCTATACCTGTCCAGCAGTGAAAATGGCTACATTCCTCTCATTCTGACCAAGGAAAGCAATGCTGCTTGTAGGGAAATTATTTTCCTGTTCTGCTTTTCCTGTAGCAAGATCAAAGATACAGTACCGTACCCAATTTCCAGTCTTCAAAACAGCATGCACACCTTCAGAAACACACAAATGTAAAAAAAAATTATATGAATTTATTAATCTTTAATAATTACCTACTAAATGTTGACCTCTCTGGTCATATCTGTAAATCAATCCCAACAGATGCATTTTATTCCATTATGTTACACACAGAGGAGAAAAACTGCCAAATGCCCCAAACCACTTTATTCTGTTCACTAACAGCATAGTATTAACTGTATACGGAGTATGCCACTTGAAATATTCATGAAATATTTACCTTTGGAATCTACGTTCACTGCTAATATTTCTGTTTTTTCAGGTATGCAAAGCTTTTTAGGAGTCCTTTGGAAACAGTCAGGAACTTTGGGTGTTCCACCAGTTTTGACAACCTGCATGAAACAAAAGGAATTTTGCTCTAGAATTCTACAACATCTTAAGGAGTCAGTTCCAAAATCTGCCCACTGAGTCCTCTACACTTACTTGCAGCTCATCAATCCTAAGTAACCTACAATCCTGCAGGAGAGAAGAAGGGTCCGCATCTGAACCAGAGCTGCTCTGACAGTTTGTATTACTGGATGTTCCAGGAAATTTTACAGCAACATAGGCACCATCCACTTTCAGCACCTAGACGTACAGGTAAATACGCTAAATATTAATAATTTATATGAAATCAATATGCAAATGATATTCATTGGATTAATTTAAAACTGAAGGCATTTAATTCCTTATGAGTATATTTCTTCAATGATCACCAACATATAAAATTAACAGATTCACCAAAGCTTTGTTGTTGACATCTTTACTCAAGTCTTATTTTCTAGAAAAGAAAATGACCCACATAGTCAGTGATTACAGTCTGTGGATGTTTGGTAATCAACTAAAACCCACAAGATCCTCCAATCATTCCTCTTTATTAGTTTAGAGACTTGCTGTGCAAAAGAACTTTCACAATGATGGTAGTAACGTTCTATACCTGCAATGTCTGACACGGTAGTCATTAGCCAGAAATGGCTACTGAGCACTTGAAATGGAGCTAATGTGACTGAGGAGCTGGCTTTAATGTTATTTAATTTTAATAAATTTACTTAGCCACATATATAGCTAGAGGCTACCGTATTGGACAAGAGAGGTATACAGTTAGCAATGCACAGGAAGACAAGAACCAGGACTTGAAACCAGAATACTTGAGTCTCACCTCTGCTACTTACTTTTGATTTTGAGCCAGTGTGATCTTCTCAGAAGAAAATACCTGCCCATAAACTAGTTCTATTTTGAGAATCAAATGGAATAGTATATGAAAAAGGCCCTGTGAACTGTAGAGCATGGTGTATCTACTCTTTCCTTTAAGTACAAAGGAAAGACCATCACATTTCAAAAACTCATGAGCAATCAGGAAAACCTCTACTTTGCAGATATTCTACAACTATAGATACATTTTCTTTTCAAGTATATGTGGAGAGAAAGATGAAATTAATGACATTCCAGCTGATGGTCTCTACAAACTTGGTTTCTTCTCCAGAAAGAAGGGAAGAAAAAGTAAAAGGTGACTTGAAGAGAGTAGTGAGATTTTTAAATGTTATGGAAGATGATCTCCATTAGAGCTGTCTAAAGTTCCAAAGAATGGACTGTACCTAAAAGCAATGTATCTCATTGTAGCTTTTCCATAAATCTAAAATTATTCCAAAACAACATTTTCTTAAAAAGTAACATATCAGCATAAATGCTCAAGGAGAGGAATAATAATCACATGTCCATCAGTCAGGGACAGAGGACACCTGCATCAGATTAAGGGATGAGCTGGAGAAATCACTGAAGGTGAGAAATAAAGCAGCTCTGAAGGACGAGCTCATGAACACTCACCAACCATAAGTTCTTGGATAACCAACACCATTACAGTTCTAATTAATTAAGAATTTTTAGCTATTTTGAACAAACCTTGCCAACAGGAACATTCTTAACATCTTCCACAAAAACGACTTCCCGAAGAGACCACTGCTCTTCGTTCACCTTTTCCTCCTCCTTCGGGGCAGGGGTGGACCGCCGTCGTTCTTAGACAACAACAAAATGGTAAGTACCAAAAAGAAAATGTGAAAGAGACTTTATAGATTTTATCTAAATATATATATATATATATATATATAAAAAGATCATTTGTAAAGGGATACAGAATTACGATATCTCAATAAAAATTTTGTGAACTGCTGCTTTATGAACTCAGGTCTTAGGATCAACTTCTACTTCTAATGAATTCACAGTGAAAAATGGCCACAATTGTTAAATGTCTAACGATATTAACACTGCTACCACCAACTACAAGGAAGAAATACAAAATGTATTTTGGACCCTAGAAATTAGGGCTAACTGAACAAGGCTTTTTAAAAAGGAAGATCTGTTGGTCTGTTCTTAAAACTATCATGTAATTATTAAAGTATAACTTTCAATTTCCTTAACTGCAAAGCAACTACACTGTAAAACAAGTTTATTTTGAGGTACTTTAAAAATGTTTTAAATCTAAGGTGAAGTAGGTTTATAAATTCTACTATTTCTGAGCAAAAGCTATGACCAAGTCCTAACCGATTTACAATGTTCTCAACAAAGGTGGGCAGATACCTAGCTAGTGACAGTTATTTCTTTCTATTACTGCAATGTGTTTTACATATTGTAAAAATGAGGAATAGTCAACACTATAAATACTACTTTTTAATTTAAATAAAGCTGCAAACAGAAAAAGCCAAACCAGTAGAAACACAATTATATAAAAAGATACTAAAAATGGTATGAGTTGCCTCAAATCAGGAACAAACAGAACACAGCAACCTGCCTGGCACCTTATTTTGACCACTACATCCTACACATAAAACTTACTATATGGCATTGATGCACTGCTGGCAATTGAGGATGCATCACTGCATGTGGATGCCGGAGATGGTGGAGGACCCATTTCTGTTTTCACTGGTTCCTGCTTGTTTTCAGGCCTGATTAGAAATAAGATTCTCTTTATAATTAGGAAAATTAAGTGTTAGGAACTTACATAAGACTCAAGCTTAATCTTATGTAAGGGAATTAAATATTAAAAACTTGTACAAAATGGTATATTTTTAAGACTCAAGGTACTGAAAAAGGTATACAGTACGCACTTCAAATTTTTAATGTTTTAAAATAGGGAAGAAAAATATACCATATAAAGCTATCAACAACTTGGAACAATGATTCAAATAAGCCTTATTTAGGAATAACGACAAAAGCTACACCAAATTTATCAAGATAGCTTTATCATAAACCTCTTGAATAAACAAGTTTTGCATTTCAGTGAATCCTGACTTGGACACAGCAATTTAACTGAAAAAAAAAAAGAATGGTAAAGGGAAATAAATAAAAAGCCCACTAGATCATTAATTTGTTAAAGGTCAAAGGTGGAAATCTACTCACAATAATTTACAAAAATTTATTGCTGAACCATCTGGCAATAAACCATCATCTGCTACAACTAAAATGAGAAATTTTAAGACTAGTGAACTATCTCTCTTGAGTTATTTCATTATACTTAATAATTATACTTAGTTAAGATAATTACAGCAACTATAGAATATTCTTCCATACATGGTGAAAGCATTTTTATTTACTAAAGGGCAGAAATCAATTGTTAGAAAAGTCACATATTACTCAGAAATTTGTTATACATACATCATCCTGGTATACAATATAATCAGAGCCATCATTTTAACCTCCTCATCTTCTGCTGCCCCCACCAGGAACTTTCCCTGAGTGTAGAAACAGTCCACAGAAAACGGGTATTGTTTTTGCCAGCATCTTAGCAAAGTGCTCTGTGCAAGCAAACATGAACACTCATGGCTGCTCTGCAATCTTGTGGTGGAAGCAAGCTGATCCTGACTAATCTCTAGCATGCCTTTAAAGTGAAAGCATTTCGATGATTTGCAAAGAAGAGTTGATTGACATGAAAATGATTATCCTCTAACATTTAATTTCACTTAGCTCTTTTACTATATCTGTTAACAGAGATGGCAAATTTCAAGGAAGATCTTGAAAAACTTCACATATACAGGATTGAAATAGCATATTCTATTTTAATCTCATTTATACTATTTAATGCACATCAAAAATATTTCAAATGTTCTTTACAAAGTTTCATTAAAAAATGAAAATTTGTTTCATTACTTTATTTTTAGGATGAAAAATATCAATGTAATTAGGAAGAAAGTCTATAAACCTATTTTTAAAAACAAGACAGCACTAAAACAAAGCAAAAAAAACCTAATTAGCCATAAATTACAATAAGTTTGGTTTAGTAAGATCCTTTTTAACTTATTTAACAGAAATCCCTGTGTTTCAGAATTTCAATTTGTATTTTTAACATTAAGAGGAATAGCAGCTATAAAGGTAGTAAATTTATAATGATTACATTCGTTTGAGCAAATTAAAAAATTTCAGAACTTTAAAAACCTTTATGTATTATATATAGTACAATCCAATCATTTCTTTTCAATGCCTGTATACATTTAGGAAAAAAAACACAGCAAAATATTTAAAGTGTTATTTCTGGAATGAAATATTAATACTCTTCCGTGTTTCTAAAATGGTCACATTTTTATATAAGATTAAAAAAAAATTTATTTAAAAACTTTTATTAAAGTCTTTAAGTTCATGTACCTCACAATCAAATTATAATACACTTAAATATTTTTAAAGAGGAGTAGATGTGTCTAAAAGTCCAGGTGTTAAGATCTGTGTATCTGGTTCCCAAACCATAAGCCAGAATGTGGGCTATCCACAATTCCGTGGTTATTTCTGTTCACATATCCCTTCAACCCTAAAATTTACAAATCCTTTACAGAATTTCCCTCCCAGCACACTGACCTTTAAAACCCTTCCAATGATCAAGATGTGCAGCCAAGACATTAGAGAGTAAAATGATGAGAGCGAGGAAGGAGAAAGTGGGCCTAACATAGTAGGGCTGAACACACTGTTACTGCTACACAACACCTACAAAGGACACATTCTAACGACAAAACAAAGACATCAAAAGAGGGCTTCACACCACTACTCTGGTCACTGAATGAGAAGAACTATAATAGACAAATACTAAACGAGCTGCAATCAGCAAATTTTACCAATTCCTTTCAAAACTCCTGGGTATGTTAAGAAGACCCCATCGTGTTAGCATTTTTCTGTGTCACTGTACACCTCTAAGTCTCCCTTGATCAACTTCCTTCATATACAGCGCAAACTAAAAACTGGTGTAAAATCAAGACTAGTTAGGTATAGTACTTACTTAGCTTCAGTAGTTTTGCTAGCTTTGTCCATGCTTTTCAAGCTCTCAGGAGACCGAAGTTGAAATCTACAGCTATCATTCATATTCCAAACTGACTCCATTAAGACACCAACTTTAGGAATCCCAGCACTAATTGAAAATGCAACTGCTCCAGCATGATAAAGAGGATTATTTCTTAAACACACCTATCAAGCAAAAGAAATCACCATCAACATGACATAATTTTAAAACAACCTAAAAAAGTTTTTCAAATGTATGAAAACAGAATATATTAAAAAAGTATTGCTTCCTTGGTTTTCCAAATATGATCTTATATAATCAAGAAGGCTGATTAAAACATGGACTTAAAGGTCTCAATTAAGAAACTTTACTCCCAAAATTAAGGAGCAGGAACAATTTTAGTAACATTTGAAAATTAAAATTTCATGCAGCAAATGTTCTGACATTCTGTTATAAGGAAACAATAGAAACAGCAGAGAAGAAACTAAAAGGGTCATTAAAAAAATGGAATGTAAACAAAAGTTACACTTTTTATGTTTCTTATTATTTGAATTATTTTCTTCCTTAATTCATGACACTCTATAGGCTCTACCACTTCGTATCTACTGATGACTGTTTCCCCCAGAAGACTATTGTCTTCTACAAGTCAGAAGCATCAATGGATAATATAAGCCTTCTCTTAAATTAAAAGAGACAATATGCAGATGTTAGTGTTATAAGTTAACTGAGTTCAGGAATGAACACTCGATAAATTCTCACTGCCAGGGAACATGCTGAAACCAACAACCTGCATGGCAGCACTATCAAATGCACTAAGAACAGTTCCAAAAAACAGATGAATATTATTTCTGGAAATCTCTTTTGATTTCTCTAGTCTTACTAACATTCTGTTCAGTCATCCAATAACTAATGATTATGTTGGACTTGACCGCTGCATACGTGAAGACCATGACTTTCGGTGATTTGTAATTAAAGAGACACAGAAGAAGGTGGTACAGCTGAGAAGCATGGGAACTGGAAACAATGGAGAAGAGTTGGAGTTCCATCAAAGAATAGCTACGTGCCACTACATACAGTGCTACAACCTAGAATAGTTCACAAAAGCTGACTTTTTGAAAAATGTATGCCCTGCTTAGCTGTGACTTAAAAGGAAGTTTCATCCATAAATTTTCAAAAAGGAGTGGTAGAAGCTTAAAACGTGAAAGAGGACTAATAAGGAAGAAGGCTATGACTGAAAAAGAAATGTGGCGAGACATATTAGAAGCTATTTATTAATGTCTTCTTATAAAAATAAATGTACCTTAAAGACAAGGAGGTGTGTATCCAGGGTCCAGTATATAACAAGACAAAAATACAGGCATTCCTCAGAAATATTGTGGGTTCCATTCCAGACCAGCGCAATAAAGTGAATATCGCAATAAAGCGAGTCACAAATTTTTTGGTTTCCCAGCACATATAAAAGTTATGTCTACCCTATATTGTAGTCTATTAAGTAATAGCACTGTTTTAAAAAATAGTATATACCTTAATTGAAAAATACTTTATTGCTAAACTGCTACCCATCATTGGACCCTGCTGGAAAAATGGTCCTGAAAGACCTGCTTGATGCAGAGTTGCCACAAACCTTCGATTTGTAAAAAATGCACTATCTGCAAAGTGCAGTAAGACATGGTAGGCCTGCACAGTTCTCTCAACAATTATGATCTGTGAGTGCAGTTGTAACTGAAACCTCTAACAATTCTTTTCCAATGTTAGTACATGAATGCTCTCCTTGTCCTATGGCTGCTGACTGTCTTAAACCTCCAGTTTTCTACAGCTTTAAAACAAAATCTCAGTTCTACACCAAATATTTTATCATTTTTTTTCTGTGTTCAATCTTTAAAAAGCAAAGGAAAAAGAAATAAGCAGCGCCTGAGTGCAGCACATGACACACAAAATATTTTAAAATACTGCTATCTTTCAGCAATTTAGTGCCAAGCTATTTTGTTTAGCTTTCCTTCAGTATATCTTTAAAGTATTTTTCTGCTGTTTATAGTAAGGCCACCCTAACATGCCAATAAGGCAACTGCTAGGGATATCCTGCTATTATGTGAGTCCAATGAACATGGAACTGTTCAGAACATCAGAAATCAGCATTTTAACTAAATAAGAAAAGGGGAGCTCCAAAGAGAGAGAGAGATCTGCTCCATGCAACTGGCATAAGTAATAAAGGCTGAACAATAACATTCAAAATCATGAAAAATTGCTAAAAACTTCCTAGTTGGTAGGCCAACAAAGGAGTCAGAACAAGACAACCATGAACAGGACAAAAAAATAGAGCCACAAACAAAAAGGACAGCTCCATTTGAGTTTTAGAGAAAAGTAACAGCTAAAATGGTTACTACTTTTTAAGACAGAAAATATCAGTAAAACCATCTTGTAGTGATGACAAAAAAAAAAAAAAATTGAAAGAAAGTGCTGGATGAGGAAAGCACTACCACATTATGTAAAAACCACCATTTGCCTAAGCGTTAGGGATTAAAAATTACTTCAATATTCATTGCAGCACTTGCTATGATGAATACAAGTGTAAAGTTTTATCCTAAAGATAAACTACAATGAGAGTCTAATGAATTAGAAGTGTAACAATAGTTCTGCAACTCTCTTGGTCTCAGAACCCTTTTCCCTATTACATTTTACCAAGAACCCAAAACTCTTTTATGTGTATCTTATCTAGTTGGCATTTAATATACTAGGAATTAAAACTGAGAAATTTAAAAATATTTATTTAACAGTAACAAACCCCATGTTAACATTAATAACCTTTTTTTATGAAAAATAACTACATTTTCAAAACCAGTGAGAAAAGTAGCATTGGTTACATTTTTGCAAATCTCTTAATGTTTGATTTACTAGAAGACAGCTGGGTTCCTATGTCTGCTTCTGCATTCAATCGGTTGTGATGTTACTTTGAGTAGAGTATATGAAGACAATTCAGCCTCACAGAGATATATAATCGGAGAAAAATGGACTCTGCAGACTCCTGGAAAGGGTTAAGAAGCCAGCTGCTGTATTAAAAAAATCATTTTCTATAAGATACCTACAGGACTCTAAACTATCTGAGTCAAAAAGAGCAACTGGTGGAATCAAGTAATTTGATGAAGCCTCGATCCTCATGCTGACAGTAACCCCAGAGAACGGTATCTTTCAAACAGCTTGGTTGTAAGACTCATGCGTCATGGGTATTAAACACAGTGATGCCTAGGCCCCGCTACCAGACAACATGTCAGGTAAGGGGCTTCAGACTCTGCATTTAAGTACCAAATGATTCGTAAACCAGATAAATCTGGGAACCTTGCCCCACAGAGAAACCTCCTGACATCAGGGCAAAATCTGTTACTCAATTACTGAATAAAGAATGATGTACCCCATACATGCCACTGGAACCTGGTCCTTCAAATAACATTCATTTGTAAAACTGCTTATAGTGGAAGGGAGAAGAAAGTGATTCTGAAGAGAAACAATGTCCCTTAGGACAGGCTTAATTCTGATCATACCTGGGTACCAACAGTGATGTTCGGCATCGAAGAAATACCAGCACTAGATTTGGGCTTTTTATTTTTTGCTCTAGCTTTCTCTAACATTTTTTTCCTTTGACTAAAAGGAACTACACCCCTGAAAAGGAAAAGCATAAATTGGTCAAAGAAACAGCAAAAAATCCCATCAAACAAATCTGAAATTACACACATGATTTAAGTATTTCTGGTATAATCGAATTTCTCTAATATTTTTGCTTTGGAATCACAGTAATATGTTCAACTTATTCTTAATTATAACTTATCATAAGTTTAATATATAACTTGATCAATTTTTATTAAACTTTTAGGATTAAAATTTACAGGAAACTCATCATGTGATATGTTCTTCCAAATAATTACATTTCATTGGTAGGTTTTTCCATATATTATTAATTCTGCCAATCCAATTTACTGATAACTCCTTAAAACACAACAGAGAATTCTTTTTAAATAGTAAATATTTAAGTAAGGCATAGAACAGTCATACAATGAAATATTTTAATAACCCTCAAAATTATATTTTAATAGTGAATGATAAAAGCATGAAAAAATACTGTATTACCTATCCTTTCAAATATGTAAAAGCAAAGTACTCATTTATATACAGGCAAAAAAGATTAAAATATCCCCAAATGTTAACAGTAGTTATTTTGGGGTTGTAGGATAATAAGTGATTTTTATTTGTTAGATTTTTATAAAATTTCATAATATTAGTCACTAGGTGAGCATTTTTATAAGCTTTTCTTTCTTTAAGCGTTTTTTTTTTTTTTTGTAACGTTACTTTGCTCCAAAGTGAACTTTCACTCTCTATAAAGCATTATCTTTGCTGACCTCATGCTGGCGTTCACTACCCAAAGCACCTATTTACGCACATGACACATTCACTGAGTGCCCAACCTGCGATACTCACCACCAATATAAATTGTTCTCTAGCTGGGCACAGGTGTAAAGGGCACAGCAATGTAAAGACACAATCCGTTCGCCTTGAAGTTCTGAGTAAGTCTGTGCAGTGTGCTCTAATTTAGAAGCCACAGAACTTAAAGTTTCATCGACCCATGTAGCAACCTAAAGAACAAAATATTAGAGCTTTATAATTTTCTTAAAAAAGTAATCTTTTCAAAAGAAATGGTCAAAAAACTATATACTCTATGGACTGGAATTCTAAAAGGTTTTGAACTAAGGGCTAAAAAATAAGTCACTCAGAAAAGGTATTTAATAAGACTAGAAATTAAAATACTTTCTTCATACAAATAAATCAAGAGCAATTATTAAAATAACTGTCTAAAGCCATCTAAAGGCATTCATCAAAAGTAAACATTTGTTGAGACAATTTCTTAAAAGAAGTTAGTGACTCTAAAGCCAAACTGAAAATCTAAGGTATAATAATCCATACTTTTTCAATCCATAATGTAATCTCAAGCTACAATGCATTTCAATATCTTTTTTTCAGCATTTATCTGAGTATTTTTTTCTTCCTTTAAAGCAGAAAGCTACTTCTAATGCTGGATTATAATAGAGATAAACCAGTAACAAAAAGACTATATACTGAATTACTCTACTAAGGCTAAGACACTTTGTATTTGTGGAACTAGTTAGGAAGACAAAAAATGAAAAGATAGAAATGGGGCAGAGGAAGGAAGAAAACCGAGGATTTAAGCGTGAAATGTTTATCAATCAATGCAAAGTGTTTCATACCTTGTTATTTTCTGTAGCTACAGTTGCTCTTATGCTATTTGCAGACAGGAGGACTATCTTTTCATTGGTTAGTCCCAAAAACGTCGCTCGTGGATGATGTAATGAAGGATTCTTTGAAAGTATAAGAAAAATTATTACCATTTTGTATGCTGATATGTAGAGTTATCTGATACAAGAATTAATAAAATACCTGTGCATTTCTGTAAGGCTCAGATTCACTCCACTTCCACTGATAAAGTTCTCCTTTACTGCTAACAGCCAAAAGCTCAGAATATAGAGCCCCAATACAGATGAATTTTGTTCCATCCTATAAAGTAAAATAATATAATGGTGCATATATATATAACAATTGCCAAAATTGGATTTGATCACTACATAAAAGCTGGATTAATTATGTGAACACATAAACCACAGCTATGAAGTCTTTAGCACAGCCTGCACGGCCCCCCATAATATGGCCACCTTCCTGCTCCTGGACCACGTCCACCAGGATCCCACCATGTCCTTGTTATTCTCCTGTGTTGCTGTTTCTCAGGTGACTCACTCCCTCACCTCAATTAAGTCTGCTCAAATGAGACTTTCTCTGACCACACTACCTATGAAACCGCCACTCTCATATTCTGCCCCCTTACTTTGCTTTCTTTTTAGTTCATAGCATTTCACAGCTTGACATATATTAACTTGTTTATAGTGTATCTCATTTGAATGTAAGCTTTGTCTTGTTCACCACTATAACAGAAGATTCCTTCTCTGTAGGCTCTTCCAAGCTGCTGAAACAAATGTCTGTGTTGGATTTTAAGGGGAAAGTTCATTTAGTTTTAAGGCAATGCACACGGAGTAAGTCGGAATGCAATTAAATTTTACAAAGCTTAGACAATAAATACAAATAAATATCTATCTATCTATCTATCTATCTATCTATCTATCTATCTATCTATCTATATATATATATATACTATAACTAATAGTATCTTTTTGGTTTTCTGTCAAATTCCAATCTTATTTGGTGTAGATGGGTTACAGCGCTCAGCTGAAGTCGGTGAAGTCTGCCAAGATTTTAAATACTGTGACAACAGGTTATGCCTCAGAGTCATCCAAAGAATGCTCATTTTAATCTTCTATCTTACCAGTACCAGTCAGCCTTATTTTCAAGTCATGATGGGATAGAGACCAAATGTGAAATTCCCCAAGTTAGCAATTCGTCTCCACCCTTCCCCATGGGTATCTGAAAGTACAGTCTACTTTCTCCATGGCTGTCACATCAAATATTTTCCCTCACACTTCCTTCTTGACCCGTTGGTTGAAAGGATGATGAAATCAGAAAAAGTGAGTCCAAAACCTGGATCCAACACTTATTAAATATGTGACTTCAAGTAACTTATGTAATTTTTCTGAACCTTTTTCTTCATCTCTAAAATGAGTATTATAAAAATACATATTTTACGGAGAATACAATACGGAGGGGACCGAGGGTAAAAACCAAATAAAGTAACATACATAAAGTGCACCATACAGAGTCCAGCGCAAGTGAGTCAACTGAATTCAACCATCACATTACTCTGCTCCCCTGACTTCATCTCCTCCTCACCCAGAAAGCACAAGCATCCTGAGTATTTTCATTCTCCCCTACTCCACTCCTCCATCTCAGAAAAAGCAGCATCCTTCTCTATTTAAAGGTAACACCCACATGCACTGGATGTAACAGTCTCTTGTAAACCCAACAACCATACAAACTTATCTCTCCTCAATCCCACTCACAGTAAAGTGAGTTATCGCTTGGCATGTTTCACCGTACCAGCTTTCCTTAACAGCTATAACTGCACTTCCAACAGCCACATCAATACCCTATGTATTCAATCAATCCATCTTCTCTTTAAACTCTCCATTCGAATCATTTGACCCTGGTTCATCATCTCTTTTGGAGCCTCTTCTCTCCTTTGTTCACAGGTCACTACTCTCTACCGGTCTTCTTCCAATCTCCATGACTATTCTCCAACTCCCGCACACCACCATGTACTCCTTGCCCCAGATTCTGTTCTTGTCGCTTTGTTCAAATTATGCTCCATCCTTAGCCTAAGTGACTGCATCCACCAGAGCACTATGCTTTTAATCATGTAAATCTCCTGACTCCAGGCTAACCTGTAAGAGCTCTCTATCTGGATGTCTTAAAGCACTGTAACATGGCCAAAAGCTGCATGTCCCCTATAATCCCCATCTCCAAGGATGGCATCCACCACCCACTCTGTACAAGAGAGAAACATGGGACGGGTGCTCTCCTCAACTCCTCCGCCTTTTCTCTTAACAATCTAATGACTAGCAAACCAGCGCTGCCTTTGTCCTCTCAGATTCTTCCCTCTCTCTGTCCCCACTGTCACTGCTTTGGTTGAGGTTTTCACATTTCCTTTAACAATTCTACCAATCTCTTAGCTTACTCCACATTTTTCCTATTCCCAACTTTCTCCCTCAATGCCAATAGTTTGTCTCCTTGAAAACAAACAAAACAAAATCCCACCAATCTCATCACTCTTGGTAACTCCAGAACAACACTGTAACTCCTTGGCAAGCTGTCCGGGGCCCTTTACAGTCCTGCTCCATCTTGCTCTTCTCCTATTCCCTACAACATAGCAGCAATTCTAAATTTCTCCTTGTTCCCAAATACACCATGACTTTCATGACTCTAGGCCAGTGCCTGATACATTTGGAATGCCTGTGCACCTTGGTCAACAACTACTTAACCTTCACAACACTGCTGAACTGTCACCTCCTCTGTGAAGTCTTGGCCAAATCTCTTGTGTGGTATTAGTCATTCTCCACTCTGAGCCCCGAAGCATTGTATTTTCACCTTCAGTCTACCACTGATCACACTGTAAACACATCATACTGTACTGAGTGTTTGTCTCCTCTCTCAGTTCCCTATGGAAGGGTCCATACTATAATCACCTCTACATTCCCTAAAGACAGTTTGGCACACAGCACATAGTAGCAGCACACTGATAACTGAATGAACAAATAAATCTTAATTCCAACTGCTCTGAGTAAATGCCTGCCAAAGCAGTGCAATCTTGAAGGAAGCCATTCCTATGGCAAAGCCTGGTGCACAAGGCCCTCTCAAAACGGACTTGCCTATATCCTTCAAGGGTGGGCCAACATTCCCTAAGATAAGTCCTGAATGAGCCAACTAAACCCTGAAAATTCCGAGAACTCACAAATGTAGACAGCCGGTACAACTAGCAACCAAAGAAAGATGACGGAAAAATCACCTATTGTTTCTTGCCTGCTTTAGATTTGTGCATAGAGAAATACAAAACCATCAAATACACACAAAGGAACAATATTTTCAGCTTACTCATTTAATAATGTCAGAGAAAATAATACTTTTATTGTTTTAACGAAATACTTAACAGCTGCTTCTGAACAAGTTGGGGGCCAACTGGAAAAGCAGATAGATACGCAGTTTCCCACAGGATCAGTAGTTTAGCTCTATTTAACAAAAATCAAATCATCAGAGATTAAATCTAATTAGTAAACTTGCAACTGTATGAATATGAATATACGGGTCATCAATCAAATTAGAAATTCTTCCCCAAAGAGAGAGGGAAACTGTTAAAAATATGATGGAAATTAGGTCATGGCCAAAGCTTAAGGAAAAAAAAAATCATTCAGCCCAGCAACATGAACTCCTACCGCCCACATCTGCACTTAATGATTTTTAAAAAGTTGGTCTCTTTCTATTCCTAGATTTCTCCCACAAAACTTGATTTTCACTTTTTATCTTTTAAAATTTTCCTACTATCAGCAAACACTAGTTTTCCCATTAAGTATCAGATCCAATAGCAATGTACTATGCATTGTGGTTGAAATGGATGGAATGCAACTAACTACAGGTTACACTGTGCCATCTGGTCAACTGTACTTATTCACACTTCATTTCTCCTTGCCTATCTACTTTTCCATATTCTTATGCCTGACTTCTTTTCCTTTTTATGACCATTTCTCTCTGCGTTTACTTCATTGTTAAATTATATCTGTGACACACCTAGCTAACTCTTAACAAATACTTCCTGGAAACTTTCAAGTGTCAATAACAATGACAACAACAACAAAAACCCCCCACCCACCTTCCACATCTGGAACCCTGCAAGAGAAGCAATGTGACCAATGAGTTTGATAACTGGTTCCAGTATGGAAGCTGCTCCACATAGTAAGTAAGGAGCTAAATGTCCTTGGCTATTTCCTCTCGACACCATTCAAAGAAACAGAATAACACACAACTCTACTATTCAAAAGGCTGATAGGAATAAATTTTCTTATTTTCCCTGGACTATATAAAGAGATGCAGAACAGTAAGGGATTAACTGTAAAGTAACAGTACCGACTTGCTCAATTAGTTTTGTTTCTTCATCATCCACCATACAACTCTCACCAAGCTCTTCTCTGAGAGTTTATTGAAAGGAAAAGATGCGTGCATCCTTCAAATAGAAACGGCTTGTTTTGTGATACGGCACAAAACGATGTTTTTACGTTCAGCTTCAGCAGATTTACTTAGCATTATTTCCATGCAATTTTTCTCCCTCCTTTCCCTTTAACATTCTACTTTTAAAAGTCTCTGTTACTACTGTAATTGCATTTTTTTTCTCTTATAAGTCACTTTAGATTCTTGTTGGAAGTGGGTTGGTATAAATACATATATAGTTACAATTTACATGTACACATTCAGCAACACAGAACTAAATTTGTAGTCTGAGAAAACTGCAAAAATGACTGAGAAGTGAAAATGGAGCCATATTAAATAATCACCTAATTAAAAGATTTCATCTTCTCATTGAAATAACTGAATTGTCGAAGCTACTTCCAGATATATAAAGTACAATAAATAAGCAAAGAGAGGGAGGGATGGGAATAGGGGAGAGAGAAGTGCTGGGGGAGGGTTGATTACGGGAAGGGAGGAGACAGCATTATAAAAAATGTTGATATTTTTGGTAAAACTATTCAGAAACCAGAATAAACTTGGCTAGTTTACACACCAGGAACTAGGACTTAAAGGTACAGACTGATGCACTCCCTCCACTCCTTACTGTGTCCATATAGACTGCCCTTTTATTTCCTATATGCTAAATTATCACTGTAATGAGATGTTTCCATTACCTGTATTCTAGTCCAGTCAGACGAAGGTCTATACCTCTTTCAGCCTGTGCCCAATTCTAGCAGAGAAACTGGCACACAAAATACCATTGCCACATAGAACTATCGGGAATACCCCAACCCACTGGGGTCTCTCGCCCTTCCATGATGTGCAAAAACTGCCTGCTGTCTTTGGAGAACGGGACTCTGCAGGTATCTTACTCTTTACGTTTTACTTTTACTAACTTATTTAATTTTCATAACAATCCCATAAGGTAAAAACCATTATTATCCTCATCTTATAGAGAAGAGGACAAAGGCCCAGGGAGGTTACAGAATGGAAGGCCACACAGCTAGTAAGTGGCAGAGCCAGGATGTGAACTCCAGCAGTCTGGCTCCAGAGTCTACACTCTTAGTAATCACTCCACATGGCCTCTGGCAACTCCCCAAAGCCCTTTCTACCTAATTCTAGCACAGTACTTACTTGAAAGTATTTAATATCATTTCTCTGCCTTCCTACAAAATTCTCACCCTAACACCTAAGCAAAAGACTTATTAACACATGGTAATGCATTTAATCAAGGCCACTAAATTAACACTGAATTACCCTCACCTCTGTCTTCATGGAGCTTCCAACATCCCTACGGTAAATTTTAATTATGCTTTTATACTAGTTTTGACATTTAACTCAAAGAATAATTCATGGAAATACTTAAAGTTTAAGGTTACTTCAAATATTTTCACTTCAAGATTATACTGTAAAGCCTTAAAGAAAAGAGAACATTCTACCGTTAAAGGAGGTTTATTAGCCTACAAAATGGTAAAATTTTGAAGAAGTGGCTGTTCTTCTACATGGGTGATGGGAAAGTCAGTACTAATCCAGGTCACATACCAATGCAAGTTCTCATGCAACCTAATAAAAGGAAGAATGAAAAATACTATGAATGCTAACCAAACTTACAATAAAATATTAAAAATATTGATTAGGTCATTTCTGAAATTAAGCCGGGATGCATATGATGCATATTTTTACCACAGAGAGAAAGAAACACACACGCTCCTTCCAAGTATGCATGCTGACACATCTATCTTCCTGCATTCTCCACCTACCTCTCCACCCTCTATTAGCCTTACCCCCAAACCTTCTACTCTTCAGAGATCACTGCCCCCAATTCTGGAGGACTAACACGGTCCTACATATTACCTGTTTCCTCATGCGGTATTTATCCTATGCCCTATAGAACAGTTTTGCATGTCGCCCTAAAGTTACCTGAAGGCAAGGTCTTTTTACCCTTTAATAACTCTGCATTCTCTTCCTGAATGTAGCATTCAGCCCTGCAAACAAGCATCCACTAGTATTTATTGATAACTGATAATGTTTAATGGTTTAATTAGGCTTACACTGATTTGTCCTTGAATTAAAATTTTTGATGTCTAAATTTCAATCATAAGCTAATAAAAAGGGATTCTTTTTCAATGACATTTTAAGTTGGGTTTAATAGGGGAAAAAAGGTATAGTTAGGATATACTTTGTTTCACATACTGCTGTTCCTCCTTCAAAGTCTAAACAAACCAGGGAAAAAACACACTAAGTAAGGTACTGTACAGTGTTAAGATTTCACGATGCACTTAGTAACTGTCTCTGAAAACAAGCTGCACCTAAAAACATGTCTATCAGTAAAGGGAAAAATACTGGCTAAATCTAACAGAGGGTATACTGGCCAGAAAAAAAGCTTGCTAAACTTGTACTGTTCAAAACACTTCCATTAATCCAAAAATCACACATGATAAAGAAGCCTAGACTAATACATATGCGATGTCACTACTAAAACAAGATTCTTAAGTCCTTTGCAACTTC
Organism: Pteropus medius; assembly: GCF_902729225.1. Classification (NCBI taxonomy): domain Eukaryota; kingdom Metazoa; phylum Chordata; class Mammalia; order Chiroptera; family Pteropodidae; genus Pteropus; species Pteropus medius. The sequence goes on along the minus strand of NW_024354502.1, from coordinate 19,667,355 downwards.
CTGACAATATGAGGTAGACAAAGCCCTGGTATGATCCAGGCAAGAGAAATAGAAAACACAGAACAATGCACTAAACAAAAGAAAAGGCCCAATGTTAAGTTTAAATGGCGTTCTACCACATGGAGTGAAAGTAAAACTTGAGAAGTTTCTAGTTTTATGGAAATAAGTGAATTCAGTTCAGGGAAAGTATGTCAGCTGCCAAAGAAAACAATAACCTTTTGCTTACAAAGAGACTGATTAAAATTCATTTTCTCTCCTGCATTCAAGTTTTCTACATGAGTTGAATGCACAGGAAAATAAATGAACTACATCAAGATTCACAATAACTATAAAAATAAATATTCAGAAAGTTAGATAATATTTTCCTTTAAATCCCAAATTCAAATTCAAAGAAAGAAAAGAAATCCCTATCAGAATTTCCTTATCTGCTAGAGATTAACCTCAAAGTTCTCATGTTCTTTTACTTTACTTCTCCTTAGGAAAATTTCCTACCCAACTGGCTTTGGAAATAAGAAGAAAGAAGCACTCCAGATAAAAGAGGTGATAAACATGCCTTCTTGTATAGGACCCTCCGAAGATGAATTTCCTATCACTTAAGGACAATGAAACCTAAACACCATCAACAGGATGCACCAACTCTGTTTCACTTCTGACAGTGATGAATTTTTAAAGATTCAAATCATCTTAAATCCTGAATGCTTTCTAGAACCCAGTCATCATACTTCTCAAGATGCAGAGCAGAACTGCCTCAGTCCATTCCTGTTCAGCCTGTTTTGTCTCTCACAGCATTTAGAGCAAAAGGGCCTACTAGAATTCACTGCTATCAGAAAGGAAAGCTAACTAATCAAAGAAACACAGATCCCTAATCTCTGATCTGCGTGCTTGCCCTGCAAAAACTGGGGTCCACGTGACATTACAAAACAAATCCTACTAGAGCTATACCATTAGTTACTGGTATAATTATCACCAGAAAAAAAAATGCTGAAACAGAATGCGGATGTATTATCTGGAACTACCATTCTGATTTCTGACCTCACTAATATTACTCATGTAATGTCAAATAAAGATGACCTACTTATATTTTAAACAAAACAAAAATGTCACTTTATGTCTGTGTAGTTTTTCTTTTCTTATAATGGTAGTACAAAAATCTGAAATAAAGCAAGCTCTTTTGGGAGGCAGGGGTGGGGGGAGGGAGGGTATTGCCAGGAATCTATTTAAATGGAAAGGGTGGAGATTTTTTCCAAATACCTTATCAGGCCACCACTGCAAATCTTCTCCTAGAGATACTGGACTTTGAACAGGTGTATTCTTCTTATCCAGGTTTGGCTCTCCTTCCTTGCTGGTAGAGCCCCTTTCATTATCAAATGAGGCTCCATCAAGCCACCTTCGTTCACGTAAACGTAAAACGGATTCACGTTCACGCAACAGTTCAGAGTCTCTCTCTAAGGGAAGAAGGAGAACTGGTATGCAATTGGGTCACACCAGTGGGATAAAAGTAAGCCACTCTCTAGTAAAGACCCTTCAGGATGCAACTAACAGCAGTTTATCTACTCACAAAAACTTAATGTAAATGTATGTCTAATAAGCCTGACATGCAACATTCAAAACATTAACTCTTTCAAGTGAATGTATGAAAGTTATAAACTAGTATTTTTAAGAACTATGTAGAGGCAAACTTTTCTGAATTGCAACTACATTATTTTAGAGCGGAATTACTTTATCTTAAACTGGACTCGATTTTTTTCAGTGGAGTTTAAAATTTTTGGCTTTCATTAAAAATGTTTACCTTAACTTTTTAATTTATTTCTTAGAAAATGTGCATAAATGAGAATTTCAACACATTAAGATACATATGTAAACCAAAAAAGTATTTGTTAGACCATCTTCAGTTATTTACAAAAAAAAAAAAGCAACCTTGCACACACAAGAAGAAAATCTGAAATGGTTAAAATACAAATCCATTAACTATAAAACTTTCAATAATCCAAGCCCTTGTTTAAAAGTAATTTTACAGGCTAGATTTTTATGTGTAAATTTTATTTAAAAATTTTTGAGACACTAGACAGGCTTTTAAATTTTTTTTTTAAGAATCTTTATAGAAAGACTTTCTTACAAAAATTCTTCACCTGCAATTGGCTATAAAGTCTCTAAAGCCATTTTTTTTTCCAGTTTGTGTATATATTATTTTTTAAAACAGATAATCAAAATAAACTTTCTAAGATTTGGATAAGAAAGATTAAAAACAGTATTAAGTGGAACCATATGAAATTGCCATCAATATAGGTCAAAAATAGTGTCAGCAATTTCATAGAGTTCAAACTAAAAGTAATGCCTACATAGAATGACCTAGGGAAAAGCAAAATGGAGAAATTATCTGTTAGGTACTAAATATTTGAAAATGGAATACTTGATACATTTAAGGCAGTAAAGTATGCATTTATTTTTTAAAAATTTAAAGCTATCACATTATAAGTTTTGTACGTTAAAAAAACCATAGGTTGTTTTAAAACTGTGCTTATAAGTACCCTAGGTATCTGGCAGAAAGATCTTAATATAATATGGCACCTTTTCCAGTTTACTAATGATCAGTATATAACACAGCTGATTCTCATCTGTTATCTGAATCAAGCAGTTTTACATTCTGTAAAGTAAAAGCATTGACTTAAAATTAAAACGCAAGCTAAATCTATACCAACATATACTGAGAAAGTCTTATATTTATATGATCACAAAATCTTGTTTCTTACCTCTACTCTGTACTATATCTTTTAAGAATGTCAAACTTTTGAAATTAGCATTTTAATAAGCTAAACATTTCTATATATTTATTATTGGCCACTTGAAGTCTAAGTTTTTTCATTTTCACTCTTCCATCTAACCAGAAATTTAAAATGAACAGAAAAATCAACTTTATTTTAATCAAATAAACTAAAGAGACTTGTTTTCTGAATGCTGCATGTCACTGTAAAGTAGAATTCTGCTTTTAGTTCAGAATCCATATTCCTAATTAAAAATACAATTAGGTAGTCGTAACCCTTGATGAGTATTCTATAATGTAGGTAAGATCACCTCTGAAGTATCGTGGCTCTTCAAAATCAAAAATAATTAGTTTTAATGCCAAAGCATCCAAAAACACTAATAAGTAATGATTTCATCGACTGTAATTTTTAAAGTTCAAATACAGTGGATTTTACCACTATCTCTCCATACGGCCAATAATCACAAGAAATAAATGCAAAATTACCTCGAGATGAGCCTAGCCTGGAAAGTGATGAACGGCGAAATGAAGGGTAACCAAAATAGCTAATGTCTTCAGAAAACATGGCATCTGCATCAATAATGACACTTGGGTGGGCAGAATGAATATCAGCATCAAGAAGAGACATAAGATCCTCTATAAACAGAAACAAATATAAATGAAGCAGATATAGAGAAAACATCTACAGACCACTGAAGAATCTCTGAAAATTAAAACATTAAAATCAGGGACTGACTGACATAACCTGAGGAAAAAAGCAATAACTACCTAGGAAATGAAGTTAATGTTCTTAACAAAGATTTTAAGGAACATCGAATGCATGACTGCTACTTGGGCTACCTACTAAATAATCACAAGAAAATAAGATCTCTATTTAAGATACCTGTGACATCGTAGAGCTAACACAGTCAAATCTAAATGCAGTTCACTTATTACATATTCAGTAATAAAGGCATCAAAAAGCTACATTCGAGTCACCTGTCAGCCAGTGATAAAGCCATGCCTACACATTCATGTCTTTGAGACCAAACACAAGTGCACTGAGCAAAAACATGGCCCCATTTTCCCTTTAAAAAAAAAATTATAATTAAATCAAACATTACAGTGAGAAATATCTACCACCTTGGAAAGAACAGTCAGAAAATCCATTGTACTTTAATATTCCATTTCCCAGTCAAAAAAAATAAATCTCTTCCTCCAGAGAAGAGAAAACCATAATGGTAATCCACCAACCTCCAGGCAAGTAAGATTCACTGGCTGTATCATCCCCATCATCTCCGTCTTCATCATCTCGGCTAAGTAAATTATTTACAGCAAGGTTTACATCAAGATTTGTTCGCTGAAGTTCCCGAATAATGACACTTCTGGATTTGCCTTGTAAAACGACTTGGGCCTGAAATTAAAAATTCAAAAGAATACTCTGCTAATTCTCGTTTGATTAAATTCTTTATCAAAATCAGCTTTCTACGATCAATATAGAAAAACAGTATTTCACAATTCTTGAGTCATGACTAAGCCCACTATATTCAGTTAAGCCTTACCTTGTCTTGTCTTATGTTAAATGTTCTACAAGATCCTTACCTGTGAAATCAGCTCCTCGGGAATGACAGACGCTGGAATAACAGGCTGGGGCTGACTGCCCAAAAGCCCAGACCCTCGATCCCGTCCTGTCCGAATCACTCGCGTCTGCCGACGGGAATCTCGAGCTCCAGCTGACGACCTACCAGAGGAGCCTCCTCCACTTCCGCCTACTCCAGAACTCCAGCGACTTCTAAATATTGAAGAATTTATAGAATTAGCATTTCATACCACCATTCTGAAAAAATCCCTTGGGATATATTTTCATTCTCTAAAGCTAAAATAAAGCTATTTGTCAAACCGACATAATATATAGTATTTTGAGGTAATAGGTATAAGGTAATAGAACTAAACTTTAAAAATAACACTTCCAATTTTTTAAAAATGCTTACATATAAATTTGCTTTTTAGAAAGATAAATACACTTTTGCATCTTTTAAAATAATTTTTTAAAGATCCACATACAAGCATTTCCAGTCCAACTCTAAAATGAGTTTTAAAACACAGCTTGCCTTTGACAGCCCCAGAAGATGATATAATTACTAATACTCTGTTATTGCATAAAAAGTAAAATTCAGAATTTAGGACTCAAGGTGCTTTGCATGGAATAAAAAATTCATTTTCAAAGATAAGAGTTCATTAATATTTAACATTTTAAGCACCCTGACCAAAGGGAAGCTACCTATTTAAAAAATTCATTAATTTTTTCTTAAGTTTGAGAAAACTTAAGGGTATGACATCCACATCTTCACTTATTGCTCCAAACGTGAGAATTGAGAATCTTCAAATTAAACTAGATAACTGTAAAGCAACTGCTTTTCCGTATTCAATCAGATCTTAGAAAAAGGGTCACACAAATCATATTAGCCTTTTACATTATGACAGTGACGGTTCCCTTTAAAATGAATTTAATACTTAATTCTAGAGAGGTACTTTCCTCCCACCTCCTCTTCACTGCATTCACCTAAGACTGAAACCTTCCACCACCCACTGCAAACAGATTAAATTTAAATTTGATTTCCCAAGCCTTTTTTTCTCTTAAAAATGCATGAATATATTAAAGTAACAATTCTCAAGTCAATATACTACAAACTTCTTGGTCTCTCTTCTCACTTGATTGGAAAGCCCAATCTTTTCTAAACAAACAAAAACTTTTTAAAGTTTCTTCAGTAAAATGAAATAAATAAATTTTTTTCAGAAAACCTGGTGTCATCTTTTGAAGGCTTCTACACCAGTTATTGCACTCTATGAATTTATGTTAATGCACTGTCTGTATCTACAGTCTAACAAACCGCCCACGATAATTTTAAAGAAAAACAATTATTGTGCATTCTTAGGGCTGCAGTATGAAACATCACTTAATTTTAGCTATGTAGTGGTAAAGAACCATTCAAAGACCAAAAGAAAAACAAAAGGGCATTAAAAGTACATTACATAACAAAAAGGAAATTTAGAAAACAATTCCAACTACCGTAACATCAATAATAATAAATACCTAGGAGTAAACATCACCAAGGAGGTGAAAGACCTATACATTGAAAACTACCAAACACAGCTGAAAGAAATTAATGAAGACACAAATAAATGAAAACACATCCTGTGTTTGTGGATCGAAAGACTTAATACTGCTAAGATGTCCATACTACTCAAAGCAGTCTCCAAGTTCATCACAATCCCTATCAAAATCCCAATGGCATTTTTTACAAAAGTAAAAAAATTCATCCTAAAATTCACATGGAATCTCAAGACACCCAGAATTACCAATACAATTTGAAAAAGGTCAAAAAAGAAAATTGGAGGACTCACACTTTGTGAGTTCAAAATATTATTATAAAGCTACTGTAATTAAAATAGCATGGTACTGGCATAAAGACAAGTGCACCAAAGGAATGGAACAGACAGCCCAGAAATAAACGCTCGCGTATATATATGGTGAAATGATCTTTGACAAGGATACCAAAACCACTCAATGAAGAAAGGACAGTGCCAGGGAAAACCGGATGGCCATATGCAAAAGAATGACAGTGGACCCTTACCTTAGACCATATACAAAAATAAATTCAAAACGAAAATAAAGACATAAGCATAAGACCTAACACTATAAAATTCCTAGAAGAAAACACAGAGGAAAAGCTTCATGACAGCAGACTTGGCAATGGTCTCTTGGATATGACACCAAAAGCACAGACAGTAAAAGCAAAAACAGACAAACAGAACTACATCAAACCTGAAAACTTTTACGCCTCACAGGACATAAGAGATTGAAAAGGCAACCTATGGAATGTGAGAAAATATTTGCAAATCAGACATCTGATAAGGGGTTAATATCCAGAACATTTAAAGAGCTCCTACACCGGACAACAAAAAGTCCAATAACCCGACTAAAAGGACATGAACAGACATTTCTCCAAAGGTGATACACAAATGGCCAAGCATATAAAGATACATAATGCCATTAACTATCAGAGAAATGCAAGTCGAAACCCCAGTAAGATATCACTTCATACCCATTAGAATCGCTACTATAAAAAAAATAATAAATTACAAGTATTGGCAAGGACATGTACAAATTAGAACCCTCATGCACTGTTGGTGGGATAGTAAAATGGTACAATGCCATGAACACAATGTAGAGATTCCTCAAAAATAAAAAAAAAAAATAGAACAACATATGACCCAGCAATCCCACTTCTGGATATACATGCCAAAGAATTAAAAGCAGGGTCCTGAAGAGATATTTGCACACCTATGTTGAATAGCAGCACTATTCGCAACAGCTAAGAGGTGGAAGCAACCTAAATGTCCATCAAAGGATGAATGGATAAACAAAATGTGGTACATACGAACATTAGAATACTAGCCTTAAAAAGGAAGGAAATCCTGTCACATGCTATAACATGGATGAACCCTAAGTAAAATCAGCAAGTCACAAAAATACAAATACTGTATTACTCCTGGTATATAAAGTAACTAAAGTAGTCAAATTCATAGAAACAGAAAGTAGAATGGTGGTTGCCAAAGGCTAGGGAAAGGCAGTAAATGGGAGCTGTTTAACAAAGTTTCAGTTTTGCATGACAAAAAAGTTATGTAGATCTGTTAATACTACTGAACTGTACACTTAAAATGGTTAAGATAGTAAATTTTATGTTACGTGTGTTTTAGGAAGATTTTTTAAAAATAGTCATGTTATCAAAGAAGGATATTCTAGAAAGTGGAATGTTTTCAAGTTATGTGCACTGTGACAATCATGCAACTGAAAATAACATAGGATCAATGAAACAAACAGGTATTCAAATCCAATATTAAATCAGTATTTCTACGTCATGGTTTCCTGTAAGTTGTTAAAACTAAGTCAGGCAGAACTACTCTTGGAATTTTTAAACATTCAAGAGCTACATTTATTATTTCATCTTGAAAACAGGAAGAACCACACTAAAGGGTCTTAAAAAGATATAATTATGGTGACTGTATGTCCTACTTTGCCTGAGATTGCGCTGGTTTAAGTCTACTATCTGATCCTAGTTACTAATTTCATTCCAAAATGTCCCAGTTTGGACAATAAATTATTTGGCCAACACAGACATAAGGGATGACATATTTTCGCAAAGGAATGCATACCATTTTCCCCCCATCCAAGTACGCATCCACCCCCGGGCAGGCCTCACAGGTATCACAAACTCAAATCTCCATGAGGGATAGACAGATTACATAATTAAGAGAAGTCAACAGGGAAGAGTGAAGAATATCAGCCTATCTAAAACATTCAAATTCCCTGCCTGATCACTCCATCAAAACACAAACAGCTGCCAATTTGCAATCTTTGCTACAACAAACCTTCAACTGATGTTAGGTGAAAGACAAATGTCAAAATATCTCTGGCTTGCTTGTTAACCTGACAGCTACCATGGCGGATACCATGTTTCCCCACTTACACCCACTGTGCCAGGTTTCTTCTATCAGAATCCAAACTACCTACCAGCTCCCTACCTCATTTCCTCCTCAACAGTCCTCTAACCGGCTTGCTTTCTAGAGAAAGAGTAATGTGTCGAGCTAATATACACTAATAGAAGTTTATCGGCGGTCACAAAAGACAATACTGAAATCAGTGATTTTCTAAATTTATAATTAGTCATACAATTTTTAATCTTAAACTCAAAGATACTGGGAACACCATTTTCTACTATCTGTACTTTGCTTATCAAATTAACCCTACAATTTTGATCTCATTATATACAGTATGCAAGGTAGGAGAATGACTTGAAATCAAGTGAGGAAATCACACCTAGTATGAAATTAGTCCACAGTTTGCAAACTTAAAACCCGTGAGCCAAATCTTGTCCATATACCTAGTTGGTTGGTTACTTAATTTAAAAAGTACATACATTGTCAAAAGTAAGAAAAGTCTGAGAAACTGTCACAATCAAGAGGAACCTAAGGAGAAATGATGACTAAGTATAATGGGGTATTCCTGGATGGGATCCTGGAACACAAAAAGGACATTAGGAAAAAACTTCAATTAATAACAATGTATTAGTACGTATTAATTGCAAAAAAAAAAAATGTACCATGCTAATGTTAGACGTTAATAACAGTAGAAACCAGGTGTGGGGCATATGAGAACTCTCAGTACTAGTTTTGTAATTTTTCTATCAATCTAAAACTGTTCTAAAATGAAAAATTTATTTCAAATAATAGATACAGTCACAGATGCGTGCACACACACTACTTATATGTATGACTGGCATCTTTGGTCCTGTATATATATGTTTATTTATTTCTATGAAAATATTAATTAGTTCCAACATTTAAATCAGGGATTTCACATAAAAATGCAGGTTTGAAGCTCTTCTTAGGATAAAACAAGGGAGGAAGGAGGGCACGGAGGTATGCATTTGGCATCAGTGACCCTTGCATTCTCCTATGGTAATAATTAGATGATCAGCTGCCTCCTTTAAAAAATGGGGTAGCCACACTACCTACTATCTTACCCACCTAGCCAGCTTCAACTATTTAAATTCCAATGATCTGCTTGTCTTTACATTTCAAATCCTATACTAATTAGCTAAGATTAAATTTCAAAAGAAATATGGTAGTTCAAACCAATGAAAGCAACTTATACCTGTCATCTATTAAGTCCAGTGACAACAAATAACAAAGAGACTTTAGATACTAAGATCTTCATTTCGAACTTACTATTGAACACAAATTTTCTCTTTACCCAATAAATTTGATGTTCTTATCCCTTAACCTGGTTTGAAATGAGTTTAACAAAAATACCTAGGAGATTTCTGAACTATCTCCCAGGACAAATTTGAGTAATTATGAAAGGGATAAAAGAGCAGCAGTTAGAAATCTTTAACACACAAACCTGTCAATTAGTAAAAACACCACAGGGAAAAATGTTAAAAGTCCCATACATTTTGATTGTTACGCATTCCTAAGAATGATCAGTCAAAATAAATGATCAATTCCCAATGATCCATGCTAATAGGGAAAAAAAAGTACCGATTACCCAAAATCTTTCCAATGCAGCTCTCAAATACAGAGACCACTCAAAAAACATTCTCTGATTCGCAACACCTCTCTGAACTCAACCGGAGCAAGCTAGGAATGTGAAGAAAGAGGGTAGAAAACACAGTCTGTGAGGATGACCTCTGTCCTATCTGACTGCATCTGGTAAATCTGTGGGTCAGAATCCCCTTTAAGGACTTGAAATCTGCCTGTCCTAGATCCTCTATTACATGTAATAAATTGCAAACTTCTTTTAAGTTTATTGTAATCAGAACAGAATGGAAAAGAAAACAACACTATACGACTCAAGGGAAAATTATTATGAAAGAAAACATTTTTGACTCTATACACATTTCTTGATTTACAAAATAACTTGATCACAATTTCACCATCAACAAACTGAAAAGAATTTTCATAGGGTTCAAAAGAAATAATTAGCCTTTAAGTGTTTATACTTTCTGGGCATCTACAAGGCCAGGGAGAGCTAAGCGATGACCAGCAATGACTTGTCAGTGAGCACTGTGACATTTTTCAATACTGTAATAATGAACTCAATGTAAAAGTTTACAGGGTTTGTAAAAGAGAGAGAGAATGAGGGAGGAAAGAAGGGAGAGAAACATGGGTATGAAAAGACATGTGGGCAAAGATGGATAAGGGAGACTCAAAAATTATTGATGCTCTATGTATCTCAAAGTCTTAAAATTAGCCCTAATCTTCTTTGGAGTAGGTCTACAGAGATTTTATTCAAGCTCAAATGCACTATATTATCGTATTTGTTGCACATTTTATTAGGCAAGTCATGCAACTCCACTGCTCTATTTGAGTCATTCTGTCATACAGTCTATTATAAGTGGCTATATCCAAGCTTTATTTATGATAAGAGAATTCTAATCTAGGACAATTTGAGCAACATAATAAATAACAGTAATGGATTATAAACTATAAAATAAAATATCCATGAGACCATAACGATATAAGTAACAAAAGAGAAACAGAATACAACAGAATAGGATAGAATAGAACAGAACAGAATAGACTAGAATAAAAAAGAAATGAGTAAGGGAAAGTTCATCCACAGTTGAATTCCAATTAATAAGCGTAAAAGTAATGGTGACTATTTTTTTAAATCATTATTTGTCCAACATCACAGAAATAATTAAGGCAAAAACATCATCAGTGAATGCTAAATTCAAGCATAAAAATAAGATATTTACATAGTCACAAACTATCTCCCCCCAAAATACATATTAATTACAAAGGGGAAAACAGTAACTTTATAGTTGAGAAAACTGGCGAACACTACCTTAACTAAGTGATCGGGGTAAATAAACCTCATCACCAGTAATGAGACATATAAACATCATGTGCCTCCTGACAGGATGCACTGAGAAGGGCACATCATCACTTCTGTGGTATTCTTGTCCAAAACGTATCACCTGCAATCCCAAATTACCAGCAAGTAATTTTGTGGATAACAACAACCTGATTCTAAAGTTTATGGGGAGAGGAAAAAGACCCAGAAGAGCCAACACAACATTAAAGAAAAACAAAGTTGAGGACTAATGCTACCCAACTTCAAGACTTACTATAAAGATACAGTAATCAAGTCAGTGCGCTACTGGAGAAAAAACAGACAAAAAGACCAATGAACAAAACAGAAAGCCCATTTAAAAATAAACCCCATAAATATAGTCAACTAATCTTTAGCAAAGGGAATATAGTGGAGCAAAGATAGCTTCTTAAATAATGCTGGAATAACTGAACATTCAAATGCAAAAAAAGAATATAGAAACAGACTTGACACTCTTCACAAAAATTAACTCGAAATGGATAATAGACCCAAATGTAAACTGCGAAACTATAAAACTCCTAGAAGATTACACATAAGAAAATCTAGACATCCATGGGCTTGGCAATGACTTTTTATTAGATATGACACCAAAGGCATAATGAAATAAATAACTGATAAATGGACTATATTAACATGAAAAACTTCTGTTCTTTAAAACACTGTCAAGAGAATGAAAAGCCAAGCCACGAACTGGGAGAAAATATCTGCAAAAGACATATTTGACAAAAAATTTTATCCAAAATATACAAAGAACTTTTAAAACAACTCGATTAAAAATTGGGCCAAAGACTTTAACAGACACCTTACCAAAAAAGATATACAGATGGCAAGTAAGCATATGAAAATATGCTCTACATCACATCATCAGGAAAATGCAATTTAAAACAATGAGACATCACTACAGACCTATTAGAATGACCAAAATCCAGAACACTGACATTACCAAATGCTGGTGATGAGGTGGAGTAATAGGAATTCTCACTCACTGCTGGTGGGAATACAAAATGATACAGCTACTTTGAAAAACAGTTTGCCAGTTTCTTACAAAGTTAAACATACTCAACATATGATCCAGCAATTGTGTTCCTTGGTATTTATTCAAAGGAGTTGAAAACTTATGTCTACACAAAACCTTGCACACGATGTGAATAGCAGTTTTATTTATAATGGCCGAAACTTAGAAGCAACCAAGATGTCCTCCAGTAAGTGAATGAATAAATAGTTGTACGTCCAGACAATGGACCATTATTCAGCACTAAAAAGAAATGAGCTATCAAGCCAGGAAAAGACATGAAAGAACCTTAAATGCACATTAAATGCACAGTGAAAGAAGCCAATCTGGAAAGACTACATACTGTATGATTCCAACCACATGACATTCTGGAAAAGATAAAACTATGGTCACAATAAAAATATCAGTGGTTGCCGGGGATTAGAGGGGAGGGTGGGATAAACAGGCAGAGCAGAGAGGATTTTTTGGATAAACTACTCTATATACTATAATGAAGGATGCATGTCATATTAAATTTGTCCAAAGCACAGAATGTATAATACCTAGAGTGAAACCTAATATAAACTATGGACTCTGAATGATAATGACGTGTCCATACAATTATAACAAATGGACCACTGTGGTGGGGGATATTGCAAAGAGACTATGTACATGCATGGGGACAGGGAGTATATGGGAAAACTCTGTACCTTCCTCTCATTTTCGTTGTGAACCTGAAAACTGCTCTAAAAAAAAAAATACTTTAAAAAAATGCATCATCAAGAGCAGAATAGTAAATAGTTTATTAGGCTTTGTGGGCTAACCAATCTTTATAGTGACTACTCATCTCTGCCACCTTAGCACAAAAGCAGCCACAGATAGTAAGTAAAATATCAAGCGTGACTGTGTTTCAATAAAAACAGGAGGGGCCAGACAAGCCTGAAGACTGTAGTTTGCTGACCCTTCAACCAAGAAATTTTTATCTTCAAAGAGGGTATAGCTTGACAAAATATGATACATAAGAGTTATTCTTTCTTAAATAAATATAATCAAACATTTTCCAGGTTTATCAAATTAAATGGAAATTTCATTTATTATATATTATTTTTAGAATTATTATAAACTGTTCTTATGTTAGTGTTTTGCATAGGACTATTAAAAGGAGATTCATAACATTTCAATAAAGACCAGAGCTATGTTTCCTATTAATAGTTCTAGCAGAGAATGAGCTAAAGGATGCACTCAACTAAATGGCGTTCCTCTGACCTCAAAATAAACTGGTCCACTAAAAACAAAAAAGGAAAGAAAGTAACCATTTTGGAATCTCAATTTTCATATCTAATGTCACTTAAAAATTTAGTCTCAGAGAAAAAAAAAATTTTAAAACCTTTCTTTTTTCTCTTTATTATTTCCAACAATTTAAATTGCTTCTAGTTATATTTCTCTGATCAGCTCTTGAACACACATGCCGACCTAACTGATTTGGCATTATCGAATTATTAATTCAGTAGCTTCAAGAAAATCGGACTATTCAAGAATCAATACATAAAATGAATAAAATCATCTGGGTTGAAATGTGTATATATCTTTAGTTTGACAGTATATCAACTTTAGATAAAATGGAAGAATTGAATATCTAGTTTGATAGACATTTTATAAATAATTTAAAAAGTAAAAATAAGGTACAAACTTCCAGTTAAATAAACAAGTAATGAGGATGTAATGTACAGCATGGTGACTATAATTAATATTACTGTATTGAATATTTGAAAGTTGCTAAGAGAGTATATCTTAAAAGTTCTCATCACAAGTAAAATAATTTATTTTCTACACATGCTAACAGATGTTAACTAGACTTACTGTGATCATTTCACAATATATACAGGAATATCTCAGTTTATTGTGCTTTGCTTTGAGCTTCATAGATATTTCATATTTTACAAACTGAAGGATTTGTGGTAATCCTGTGCTGAAAAGTCTATTGGCATCACGTTTCCAATAGTATTTGCTCATTTCATATCTTACATTTTGGTAATTCTCGCAATATTTCAAACTTTTTCAACATGATCACATTTGTTATGGTGACCTGTAATCAGTGACCCTTGATACTACTATTGTAATTGTTTTGAGGCACCATGAATCCACACCCAAATCCACACCCATGTAATATAAGACAGCGAACTTAACTTAAACATATTGTGTATGTTCTGACTGCTCCACCAACCAGACGTCCCCCCATATTCCACCCTCTCCTAGGGTCTCCCTATTCCCTGAGATGCAATAATAATGAAATCAGGCCAATTAAGTATTCAAGTGAAAGGAAGAGTTGCATGTCTCTCACTTTAAATCAAAAGCTAGAAATGATTAAGCTTAGTGAAGAACGCATGCTGAAAGCCAAGACAGGCAGAAAGCTAGGCCTCGGAAAGGTTCTTGAAGGAAATTAAAAGTGCTACTACAGTGACCACACTAATGATAAGAAAGCAAATAGCCTTATTGCTGATATGGAGAAAGTTTTAGTGGTCTGGATAGAAGATCAAACCATCCACAATATTCCCTTAAGCCAAAGCCTAATCCAGAGCAAAGCCAACTCTCTTCAATTCTATGAAGGCTGAGAAAGGTAAGAAAGCTGCAGAAGCAAAGTGTGAAGCTAACAGATGTTGGTTCATGAGATTTAAGGAAAGAAACTGCCTCCATAACAGAAAAATGAAAGGTACAGCAGCAAATGCTGATGTAGAAGCTACTGCAAGTTATCCAGAAGTCCTAGCTAAGATAATGAAAGTGGATATACTAAACAACAGATTTTTAATGTAGACAAAAGAGCCTTCCTTATATTGAAAGAAGATGCCATCTAGGATTTTCAAAACTAGAGAGAAGTCAGTGACTGGCTTCAAAGCTTCAAAGGACAAGCTAATTCTCTTGTTAGAGGCTAATGCAGCTGGTGACTTTAAGTTGAAGCCAGTGCTCATTTACCATTCCGAAAAGCTAGAACCATTGAGAACTAGGCTAAATCTACTCTACCTGTACTCTAAAAAATGGAACAACAAAACCTGGACATTTGTTTACAACATGGTTTACTGAATATAAGCCTATTGTTGAGACCTACTGTTCAGAAAAAAAAGATAATATTCAAAATATTACTGCTCACTGACAATGGACCTGGTCACCCAAGAACTCTGATGAAGATGTGTAACAAAATCCATGCTGTTTTCATGCATGCTAACACATCTATTCTGTAGCCAATGGATCAATGAGCAATTTTGATTGTCAGGTTTTATTATCTAAGAAAGACATTTTATAAGGCAATAGTTGCCACAGACAGTGATTCCTCGGATGGATCTGGGCGAAGTAAATTAAGAACCTTCTGGAAAGAATTCACCATTCGAAATGCTATTAAGAACAACTGTGATTCATGAGAAGAGGTTGAAATATCAACATTAACAAGAATCTGGAATTAGCTGATTCCAATCCTCATAGATGACACTGAGGAGGAGTTCACAACTTCACTACAGGAAGTTAAATACAGATATGGTGGAAACAGCAAAAGAACTAGAAATAGAAGTGGAGCCTAAAGATATTGTGAAGATAACTGAAATGACAACAAAAGATTGAGAATTTTACATAAACTTAGTTGATAAAGCAGTGGAAGGGTTTGAGAGGACTGACTCCAATTTTGAAAAAAGTTCTACTGTAGACAAATGCTATCAAACACCACTGCATGCTGCAGAAAAATCACTGGTGAAAGGAAAGCGTCAATCGACATGTCAAACTTCATTACCCTGATCAATCAGCAGCCATCGACAATCAAGCAAGACCCTCTACCAACAAAAGATTATGACTCACTGAAGGTTCAGATGATGGTTAACATTTTTCAGCAATAGAGTATTTTTAATTAAGGTACATTGTTTTTGTTTGTTGGTTTGTTTTAGATAAAATGCTATTGCATATTTAACAAACTACACTATAGTCTAAACATAACTTTTACATGCACTGAGAAACCAAAAATTTCATGTGACTCGCTTTTTTGCGATATTCGCTTTATTGGGGTGTGGAATGAACCCTCAATATCTCCAAAGTATGTCTGTACAAATATCAAATCGTTATGTCACACACCTGAAGCTACCTGTCCAACTATACCTCCATTCTTAAAAAAGGCAAAAATAATTTTATTAAAGGCTGTTAAGGTTTAGTTTACATGAATTTAAAACCTCATTAATTCAGAAAGAACTATCAAATTTGGATACCAAAAAAAAAAAGGTTAGCTTTTTTATTTACCCAAGAATGAGTCACAAAACCAAAGATGATATCATTGAAATTTTTAAATGACATAAATGACATGATAAATAACATTATAAACTCATGTGAACATTATATACTTTTAAAAGGTCAGGAACCTGGGTTAATTGTAATTAGCCTGTGTGGGTCATTTTCATCGTGGTGGCTCACCATGAGCAACATGAGTTCCTGCCCAGAGCTCAGGACTTTCCTCATTCCATCACTAGACAACACTGAAGACGAGCACTCACAGTGAGAGCACTCCCAGAGCAATGGCCCAGGCCAACGGATGCCATCATCTGGTCATAACTCACCCCAGGGTGTTGCCTGCCAGCCTGCCCAGAGTCTCAGAACCTGAGAGAAACCAGGGGGAGTCACTTGTTCTACCAGGCCTCGATGTCCTCCCTGCTCCCGAGTTGCTGTTCAACTTTGACCTGGGAAAAAACAAGAGGCAGAACAATACAGAACAGTCCCAAACTGCCTAGGAAGGAGCCCGGATTTCCAGGCCTCGCTACTCTGGTAAAATACCAGCCTAAGTATTCTCTGATTAATCCTACTAAAATGTAAATTTCACATCAAATTGCAAACCTAACAACTTGCTGCCTCCTAACAACCTGTGGTCCTTTGCTGGTTCAAACTATTTTGGAGGATTAACTACAGATGAATTGTTCTTCAGATATTTTTTAAAAATCATGCTTCCCTTAGAAGCTGTCAATTGAAACTCATCACACATTATCTAGCAATCTTTTTTCATGTCATCATTTATAAAGACCAAAAATTTAAA
This sequence comes from Pteropus medius, assembly GCF_902729225.1. NCBI lineage: Eukaryota > Metazoa > Chordata > Mammalia > Chiroptera > Pteropodidae > Pteropus > Pteropus medius. The sequence goes on along the minus strand of NW_024354502.1, from coordinate 19,650,107 downwards.
GACCTTGTCATTTTCAAATTTGAGTTACTTGATTTGGAAATATTAAAAAGCGGAAAAAAAAGTGATACAAACAAGTTATTTCGATCAAAGAGCATATCTGAATTGAGACCTACCAAATATGTTTCATTCTGGTAACCTATTTCTGTTAAGTGATCATCAACTCCTCTGCTACTTTTAACACTAATACTTTTAGCTATAAATAATAGTGCTCACATAAAAATTAAAATTAAACTACAAAGTAACCATTTTACTCTATTTTAAGTGTCTCATTTCCTGCAATGCTTTTTTTTTTTAACTTGAGGGTTACCAAAATCAAAACACAGGTTTAAAATAATACCTATTAAGAGCTAAATATTAAATAGAAAGGACATAATGTCTTACCCATCGTTATTATCAGGTTTACCCAATTCCAATCTGTCTGGCTGTACTGAAAAACCAATCCTGCAAACTCTACCATCCTAAAAGCAAAAAAAAATAGAAGAAATTTCCAAAGTAAAAATATGTATTAAAATTTGAATTTATTCAATAAATAAATAAATAAATTAATTAATTAATTAATTTTTGGATTTATTCAACAGATATATAGCTATCACTGTCAAGTCAGAAGACAACAAATAAGCTCCCTTCCAAAAGGGGCTCATGCCTGAGTTGGGGAAATATGTCTTACATACATTATCAAGAAGTCAATAAAAATAATTTAAAATATTTCAATCTAACAGAATTCAAAATAAGAAAATGACTGTATATCAAAAACTTCTGTATTCTGTTACTAATTAGTTTCAAGCTCTAGCAAATTATTTAAGCTTTCTCTGAGCCAGAGAAATTTACACAATAAGGAAATGGTACTGAGTGATCTCTGAAATAACTCTTACAAGAAATTGCTATTTTCCATGGCTAAAAAGAAAGAAACCTGATGATGCACAGTTGTATTTTAATTATTTATACTCATTTCTCTACCTTATAGTAAACAATTTACCTCAAGAAGAAAGGCAGCATGATTTGGTCCCACCACACACTGTTTAATAGTAGCCTGTTCCAATACATTCAAAGGGGGGTGGCTGGTGAATAAAAAAAAGGTAAGTAAAATTACTTTTTAAATGGTAAATATATCATCCAATTAACAACAACAACAAAAAAGATAGCTGGCAAACCCTGTTTTAAAAAACTAATATTTACATATTATAAAGCAATAATTGAAAAACAGTAATTTATGATATCCCCATTAGAGCTCCATGGTAGGCCACATTTTTAAAAGACCAGTATGAACAGAAGCTATAATTCAAGTGAACCCAACTCATAAAAAGTTGATAGTGAAGTATTCCTAATAGCTGTTCCCTAAATATGAGGTTTTTCTCTAACAAAGAAAAATCATGCTTTTCAGAAAATTTTACTTTTCAGAAAATATCTTACAACTCTTACCTGTTTAAATTATATTTGTTCAATTTCTCTGAAACTTCCCGTAACCTTTAAACACAAAACAAAACATGACTAAACAACATGTACAGATCCTTTGTAAACAAAATAGTTCTGATAGGTACTTGTACCATTATTTTAGTAAATCTGCTATGGCAAGAATGTTTTTTATATTGTCTTTGATTTTTGTCCCCCCAAAAATCACAAGTCAACTCTACTATTCCTTTCTCTCACCACCTCATTAGCAAAGTCAATGATAACAACATTAATTCCATTTTATAGATGAGGAAACTGAGGCTTCTAGAGTTGATATAACAGTAAGTGGCAGCAGAGCGGGATACTAGAACCAATGCCCAAATGAAAGCCAGTTTTTAAACACTGTGCTAAACATGTCAAAAGAGACTGTTGAATGTACATGTATATAATGAAATATGTGAGAAGCACAAATCTATTAAGATTTACTATAATGGGGCAGAAAAAGTCCAAAAGCTTTAAGGCATAGTCTCAAGTTCCTGAAGGGCCTTATGACACAAAATTGTACTAATTAAAACCTGAATGTCCATATCTATAAAACAAGTATAATACCTCCTATATTTAAGAGTACTGAATATTCTTAGAAAAATCTTAAAGGACTGCATTAAAAAAATATATCAACTCATAGTATCTATTACGATTTTGCTGTTTTTCTCAAAGAAACAGCCTTGAATTAATATAAAATATTGCTGATACCTTTTAAACACCTGTCAACCTAAAGAAGTCAACTTATAATATAAGGATGTAATAAAATGTAGAGATGTTAAGAGCTGCCTGGTCTTTCCAAACATTTTCAGAAATAATTCTCTTAAAAATAAACAGAATTTTAGAATGCAATGGGGGGTGGGGACAGTAAATAGGAAATTCCATGAGTTTTGCTCTCTAAAATGTGACAAAAATACATAAATCAAATTTTAATCATTTGTACTAAGTTGAAAAGTAGAATACATCCTCAATTACAAATCGCACCTTAAAAGCCAGTTTAGGATTAAAGAGCTGCCACAAATCATATAATGGGTAAATAATCTAATTATTTCAATAAGAGATTCTAGTAGGAGCCAGCTGTCCCTCAATTTTACTTTACCCCGGTAGTTCTATCCTCTGTCCAATGCTGAAGAGCATCTTTCAAACATAAAATACATACAGTAACTATCCAACACCAAATCGTATTCCTAAGAATAATTTTTAAATGGTATAATTTCTTTTCCAAAAAGTAGAGATGGTGACTTCATTCTCACTCCCAAAGAAATAGTATCTGATCATGTGTGACTTGGCTTCCAAGAAAACATTTCCTTTTTGTAGTATAGTGCTACAACTATTTTCTTTAACAAAAATGTGTTTTCATAGGTACTAGAGACCACCAAGCTTTTTCACCAAACCCTAGTTTCCTCATTTAGAAGGCACACTTTTGTGTCCCAAGACAAAATACCATAAGAGTAATGCACTGGAACCCTTATGAGCTCTGAGAGAAGGCTGACTAAAACATGGGGAGAAAGTAAACAGGAAGGCTCCATTCTGGGCAACAACAGTCTCCATGAGACTGAGAGTGGAGGCAGGGTCTCTCAACCGCCTCCGCCCACATTTACTGTAAGTAATTTACAAAACTTTTCACCCAACTAGAGCCCGAATATGAAAAACAGCTAAGAAAGGTTTTACTTCTCAAAAACCATAGTAGTGACACTTTTCAAAGGTATTTATTACTAGCTTAAACTAAACCCGCTCGTTTCCACTCCTTTTTTCTTAGCTCACCATTGTCCCTAGAGTCTTCACAAAGTATACAATATGTGGGAGGGGAGACAAAATTTGCCAGAGCCTTTTCAAAGCTGGACAATAACTGAGATTAAGAATTAAATGCTCTTTTTATGGTTCCAAATGTCATTCCAGGTAGACGACATTTATAAAACTAAAATAGGCATTGGGGACATGAAAATGATAGAAAATATTTAATAACAGGAGCTCAGAATTTCAAGATACTACGGACATAGAGGAAACATTACTGCCATCAATGAAATTTTCCAATCTTATAAATCATGGTGGACTCCTAACCACATCTGAAAAGTAACACACATCTGTATTGGAAACGATACCCACAGGATAGCAAGTAATCTGGGATTATTTCTAGCTCACCTACTACTAACTGGGCTCATTTAAACCCATTAGGTCTCAAGTTCTCACTTATGTGAAGACGAATAGTCATCTCTGGTTCTTTCAGTCCTAAAATTCTTATAAATACATGAAAAGCAATGTCTCAGTAGAGGAAATATACATACGCGCAATGTTTTTTGTGGTAACAGCACTTCCTGTCATACTCAATTTCATCTTACTCATCTGAAACTTTCACATACAAATTGATTTTACATGGATATCAAATTTTTTTTTCTTAAATTCAATCCCAAGTTTATATAAAATGTGTCATTGTACCAAATCTGAAGGCAGTTATCACGACTAAATTGGCCACTTACACGTTCGTTTACATGGATCCCAGATAATAATATGACAAAGAAACGTTCAAGCAAAAAAAAAGAAAGAAACTATAAAATAAGCATTTAGTTTCCTTTTACATTTCTTCAGCAGACATGCAAATCACAGAATCACTGCAGGTCAACAATCACATTCATTTAAATTTGATAAATTACTAAATGTTTCTATGTAATTATTAGGCCTGTCTACTTTAAAGAGTTTTTCTCTAAAAGTTTATAATGCTTACAGTTACTAACTACACTTCCTCTCACAGCAACATTAACAAGTTTTCCCTATTTTTAAAATAAAAGGAAAACCACCCTATAGCTCACCAAATTCCACTTCGGAATAAATTTTGACATGTGGTTGTGATGGAAAACAATTTTAAGAGTAGAATATAACTACAAAATAACCTCATAACTCAGTATTTAATCTCATCTAGGAAAAAAAAGAAAAGCCTTTTGTGAAGTGGCTGTAACAATGGATAGGTTAGCAATAAGCTTCTGACAATCCTTAGTACTCCTACACCAAAGATTTATTCTATATTCCGATTCAATAACCTACTTTATTTCTTTAAATTTATAGACATTTTACAGATCTGGAGGTTGGAATTTTTTTAAAAAGCACCAAGGTAAAGTAACAGCAAACTGCTGTCAGTAGACAGACAAGAAATCAAAGTATAACAGTACTTCCTAGAAATTAACATATTTCATTGCTGCCCTTAAAATCTCCTATAACTTCAGTCTCATTTTCTCGATATATAACATTATAATTTTAAAGATAATTCATCTCACTACCACTACTCAACTGGCAACAGCACTTAGTGCAGTTTCTTCAATTTTATAAGTAATTCTCTGCCTACTCCTTCCCTGCCATCTAACACACCTGCATGCTGACACACACCTGCCCCTGAACTGAATGAAACCTGATGCATTTCTAGCTGGACTTCTAAAACTAAAAAATGTCGGTATATTTAGATCCCTAAAAGGCTTCATTTCTCCAGGAAAGAAAAATATTCCTAACATCCCACATTCTACAAGATGATGGCTTTCATGTCCGGAATTGTAAGACAAAGTACATACACCACTCATGTTTCACGTGTATCTGCAATCACCTTAATGGTGGCAAGCGGTATAATCTGCCACCAGAATACTTCCTCCAGTCTTCTGGCCCAGCTCAAGTACAATCTCCGCCATGAACCCTCCCGGAAGTCCTCACTTCCTCCCTTCAGAAGCCTCCAGCTTCTGCCTCATACAGGACCTTCACTGTCTGCTTTACATTCTAGTCATCTGTGTTTCTGTCTGAACTGGCTTTACAGACTCCAAGCAAACACAGGCTAAAACTTCTCAAGTCTGTCCTCGCTCTTCCATATCTTAGATACAGTTCCAACAGTAAAAATGCGTACAATGATACTATGAGACACAATCCATTTAAAGGCAGAAAAGGTTCCTGATCTTAATCTCAACAAAACTAACTCCCCAGGTCTTCCATCTCAAATTAAAGTTTAGAATAAGCAAGAAAAGTGTGACTATTTAAATTTAAAATAGTTGGCCATAGAACTCTTAAAAGCAGACCAGATGACATACAGAAAACATTTAGTAACTCAGTGTTTACCCAATAATCATATAAGTAAACTGCCTTTAAAGTGACCTCACTCCAACCTTCAGATATCTATCCAGAATAAAACTTTGACATACCCATGTAATTTTATTTTGGAGTAAAGAGCTTAGTAATTCATACAAAAAAAAACAACAGCCAACAGTCAGTAAAGGTCACCTACACTAAATCAGACTCCCACAGAAAATGTCTTAAAGCTCACCTCTTTCCATGTCAGAAAGGCAGGCATTGTCAAAATGCAAATGAAGTACATTAAAAACCTATATCCAGATATTTTATTGCAGAAAAATACTCTAGGAATATTTATTAAATTCCTCCCAAAGCAAATCCTCTAAATCTTAAAGCCTAAAACTCAAGAAGAAATAAAGTTGCACTTTTTTGGGGGGTGGTGGGGGGCTGTATGTTACTAGACAGATGGCTCTATAGGAGACAGACCCCATCTGCAACCACAGAACATGTCTTTCCACTGTCTCATCACGCACCCTCCTGAGTGCAGGCCGTCAGTCCTTGACTTTCACACGTTGTCCTTTTACACAATTCTTATACCATACTAAACACTGCTACCTCTGAACTGCTTCTCCGCATGCCAACTGTTCACATTATCACTGATTTCAATAAATTAAAACTATCACATGGTGGTCCCACCTGTCAGCCACTGTAACTGGGGGGCAGAAGGAAGGGGGAGCAGGGTTGTAACTATGCTTCAGGCAGAGTTGCAGTAGCATTTTGAGATAGTCATTGACTTGTGCCAGCATCAGCTATCTTATTCAATCCAGTCCAAAGGACATCCAACCCCAAACCCCTTTTCACACAGCCCTGAGCAAGCCAATGGCAAACCATCAAGCGTGCTCATAGGGGAGATCCTTTAAGGGATTTGGGTGCAAGATAGAGGGGCTCAACTGCGTCTTCCTGCTGCATTGTGAATGTTTTGTGTGAAGGGGATAAAGCCTTCCCCCTCATCCACCCACCCATGTTGTGACTTAAATATTAAGAGCTACCTTGACCCATGGGTCTAAGGATGGCAGGGAAGAGCCCGGAAGGATTAGAATTGCCTTGGCCCAAGCGAGAAGCACCAGCGCATTAGGGACAACTGTCTTTGTCTCTGTGATCATGAAAGACTCTCACCGTATGTCTGAAATCTGACTTCAAGACATTCAAGTTCAGATACGTTTTTCTTAGTTGTATGTGAATGTTTATAGCAACTTTACTCATAACAACCAAAACCTGGAAATGAGTCAGATGTCCTCAAGTGAGCAAATGGTTAAGCAAACTGTGATACATTCACCAGGGACCACTACTCAATAACAAAAAAAGAATAAACTATGAATACATCCAACAACCTGGATGAGTCTCCAGAGAATTACGCTGAATGAAAAAAACGAATCCTAAAAGGTTACATACTATATGATTCCAATTATATAACATCTCTGAACTGAGAAAACTGCAGAAATGAAGAACAGATTAATGGTTGCCAAGGTTTAAGGAGGGTTGGCGGGTGGGAGAGAAGTGGGTACAGCTATAAAAGGGCAACATGAGGGTCCCTTGCAGATAGAAATGTTCTGTATCTTGGTTGTGATACTGTATTAGTTTTGAGTTACAAACACAGTGAATTTGTAATTCCATCATTCCTTGTATATTTATGACCTGTCATCCTATTTAAAAATTTAAAAACTTCCCTTTTTCTTCTCATGCTCTTTTATTTTTACTTTTTTGAAATCGTCAAGATCCATAGATTTTTCCTTATTTGGAACTGAAATTAGCCAGTAGGAGCCCCTGCAACCTGGTTTCTGTGTCTTTCGACATAATTCCATAAGTCTTTGAGGGCTTCCTTGCTTTACATCCTAAATATTCCTGAAAATCCTTCGGATTGTCCATATTTGTTCACTAATCAGTTCTCTTCCTCTGAGTTACTGGCAATCATGGCTGCTGGAAAGGAATAAAGGGGGTGGAGGGTGCGGCCTCTTGAATTACTTCATAAAGGTACACCTGAACACTCCCAACCAAGAGAAGATATTTCTCTTTATTGCCATTGTGCATTAGTTCCAAATAAATATTATTCTGCTCATTATCTTGATGTCTGGGAACCTGTATTATAGAAAAATACTTCATCGAACTTAATTATAGCATTCTTTTCATTATAGCTACATAGTTTGTTTTGAGGTAGCAAGCTACAAATTTTTGTACAATGTTGTTTATAGATATGTGAATGAAAAAATTATTGTAATGCTGCAAACTGATCTTAGGCATAAAATGTCTGCAGTTCTTTACTCGAATAGTCAGGGAGCCAACCACATCCCCCAAGGGCATCAAATTTGGTGTCTCAGGTGTTACTTCCAGATCTTTACTTTCAGCATGCACTTAAGATAACACTGATGTTGATCATTTCTGAAGTTTCCAAAAGCCAGTGTGTTATCACTTTATGCATTACTCTTATTATATAATGGGTGTTATTATTTATTGCAATTAGTTTCATGTATACAGTGCATTGGTTAGACATCTATGTAGATCATAAAATGATCCCAATTGTTCCCTCCACCTAGCCAACGTATTAATAATGCTAACTGCATTCCCTATGCTGTGCTCCCCATCCCCGTGACCATTCATCAGCTACTAATT